>NC_142617.1:4337500-5003750 GCF_059453375.1 Lepisosteus platostomus | reverse complement strand
GAAATTTCACAGAGTTTTATGACATGTGGTGTATTTGTGTAGGAAGAAGCTCCGTCACTTTATAAAACCTATTAAGAGCACCACGGACATGTTTATTTGCTTAGGGTACAGGCCGTGGCATATTTCAAACCCTTGTGAGTCCTGTGTGGTCCGGAGGTGCTCCTGCAGTAGCAGAGCGAATCACTGAAACTGAAGCACCGAAACAATCATGAGAATCTCGTCTGGGCACTTTTTAAAATAGCAACAAGAAAAAGAATGTGTTCTCTGTGAATAAATTATTCCTATGTAAATAAACTGCTTTTACAGTCAGACACAGCCTCCTTGTTCTCTTACATTTCCTTTTTTATCTAATTTTCCGTAAATTTTTTATCTAATTTTCCATACATTTACCTGTTTTATGCATTAACTATAGCACTCTTGGTACGGGAAGCCAGTGGAGCAGGTGAGAGTAAAATCCATTAGTGGCTCCCTGTGTGGAGGTCCTGTCAGCCTTTCCTGCTCTTATCTGTGGGTTTGCCTCATTGCACCCAGTGCCACACTCTGTGTCGTCCGGCTTATGAAGTAACAGAGCAGACACCAGAGAGTGCTATTTTCCCACTACGCACGGTCAGGTACTGCGATACAATACTCTAATAGAAAAGCCATAGGATACCATTCTGACTTAAACAGCACAGAGTACTTTACAAGATACCATGTGTTTAATGTAATTGCATACTGTATAAGGTAATAAAAGACTGTTAAAAGACTTATTTCAGTTGTCCTGCCACTAGGGGTGAGTTCAGGCCTCTAATACCTGTAAATAGGTAAATTTGGTCATTCTTAGTTAATTGGATATGGATAGGAATTATACATTCTTATGCAGGTATGATGAAGTCTTTTTAGTATAAAAATGTGATTCAGGGGAGTTTGTGTTTCTTTAGGGCTGCGTAGGAACAGCAAGGTTTTATTTCATGCTGCCAGTTGCTACAATATTGATTTTTGTCCCCGTGCTTCTTTGGCTCATTGTGGGTTTCAAAGTGCTCAGGCCCTGTGAGCCATCTTCTTTCGCTTGTGGCTGCACTTGCTAATGGCTGTCAGTGAAAGTGTTTCTCTTCTCTGTGGTACAGGCCAGGTATCTAGTTTGGATAACCCGAAGAGCACAAGCCTGTCTGATGCTTCAAATGAAAAGAAAAGAAAAGTGTTCTGCCTGTTGATGACACTGACATTTGTCCGATTTGAAGAATCTGAGCAGCAGTAACTTAAGAATCCAACAAATGTAATACAAAACAAATACGTGTGAATAAAAGATCAGCATTTTGATATCTCTTATTTGTATGTGGATCTAGACTGGTTGAATTGAATTTTTCTGTCAAAGGTTTTCAGAAAGTACCAGACTTAATGAAAATAAATGATTTTCCCCTGATTTTCTTTTAACTGAGATTTCTGCTCAGTTTTTTCTGTCCTGTGAATCGTTTCTTCCCTCTTGGAAGGAGTTCCTCAGAGCTGGCCTGGGTGCTCCTGTGGGGGTTTTGATTCATTGCTTTCCACAAACACCAAAACCTCATAAAAGTCCAATGTATCTATTAAAGCCAATGGTTAATACATAACAAATTCTATATCCTACTTAGCTTTCTTTATACATTGACTGAATTGGAATATGTACAAGAGCAATTGCTTACAAGCTTTAAAGGAAGCTGAACTGTTTTAAGGTTGAATCCAGTTAAATGCTGGAGATTGGTTTTTCAGTGGAAATGGCCCTTTAAAAAAAATGGCACAATGATCCAAGCCTATGCTGACCGGAGATCATGTTTCACTTTTTTTACCAGTGTTCTGCTTCCAGTCTTATTTCTTTATATTAATCGAAATTGTCATTTTATTATGTGATCATATCTTGTTTCCTCAAGGTAAACCGGGTACTTTAGAAGTCACCCTGGATAAGACTGTCTGTTAAGCAAATTCATAATTTAGTTAATGGAGTTTCCAGTATTGATGGTCATCACTTGTGCTTCCCTGCAATGTGCCATAAAATTACTTCAGACTGGACTCAAGCTTAGGATGTATCAGAAAAGCACCGGACCTCGGCCTGGTTTTCCGCACACCGATGGGAATTCAATGCTTGGGAATGCCTCACGCAGTCCTTAAAAACCTGAGCAAGAGGGGAGACAGAACAGAAGGCAGAGCTGCGAGCACACACCCCCACACACACACCAGACACAATCCACACAAGGGACAGGTGAGATGCAGAGCTGTGATCTGCAGGGGTCTTACCTTGGCGTCTAACACGTTTGTTTCCTAAAAAGTTAGAAACGTAACACCGCTATGAAGCTGAGCATAAAGAATGGGTTAATCTTGGTTATAATCTATGCTTTATTTCTACCCCCAACCGAGTAAACGTATCTGTGAAATCTGTCCCTATAGGATGACACAATAAAAGTCAAAGTTCAATGCAGTTTAAAAAAACAAAAATATGGCCCGCTTTATCAGATTTCATGCAACTGAAAAAAATTGGACCTTCGCCTGAGCACACTTCCGGTCTCTTGGTGGGTGGGTTACTGGCAAACAGCTGCCTAAAGTCTACCGTGACAGTTTCTCACTTGCTTGCCGGTAGGTGCCGGCTGACACGCTGTGCACAGTGCGTGAAAGTGCTCTTGCAGAAAGATAATCAGGCCGTTTAAAAACTGAGCTCTGGTGTCTTTGAAGAAGGTGGTAAGAGGAGCAGGGCATGTTGGGAAATAGTTGGAGTAACATCCCTGCACACAGCTCTCCTGCCATCCTGCACTGACTTTTGGATGCCTCTCTGTTACACATAGATGACCTCAATGTTGCTATTTTTGGACAATCAAAACTGGCAACGAAATGGTGTTAGATAAACAGTGCTATAGCCCAATAGCAGGTCTGAGGTTTTATTGCACAGATGCAAGTCTCTAATCAGTGCAACCCCATTAGCAAAATGCTAATATATGGCTGTGATGCTCAGTAGCATACCCAGCTAATGATACCAACCCTGGAATAAACATACTGACTATCGCACCCTTATCAGAAGAGCATAAGGGTACTCTATTTTTCTATGGAAAAGGCCCGAATTTCTATTAAAAATGTACAGAGAACCAGAAGATTCCTTTAGTAACTGATCATCCCTAGTTTATTTTTGTACGGACAACTACTTTTATAGCATTCCTTATATAGATTTGATTTTGCCAGCACACGCTTACAGCTAAAGTCATTCAGTTTATGTTCACTTCTAGACTTAACATCAAGAAAGTGCGGCAAACCCTTTGTAGGAGCAGTGGCATTATCTCTTACAATTTATGATCTGAGAAAAAAAATATATATATTTTTAATTATATAAAACATAACATGCTCCTGCTCACCTTGGGAAGGATTAGCCACAGGGGGCACTGTGGTTGAAGTGAGACCTAAGGAGAGAGGAGGTAAAAACACCGTTGGTAAGGGAAGAGAAAATGATACAGTATTACTAGGCTGCAGGGAAATACAAGATAATATTTTTTCTTCCTAGCAAACAGCCAAATGACCACACAGCCCGGAAAGCAAAAGGACTCTGATCAGCACAGACACCACGACAATCTCCCAGCTTTCCTGTACATAACACAGCTGGCTTTGGTACAGTAGGTCTGCAGTCCTCAATGGGCTGGGTGTTTGTCCTCTGTACCCGTTTGAGTTACATTTAAATGAGAAAGGTCAACCTGATACAACATTCTCTTTTATTGTGAAAGAGTGAAATCCGTGTTAAATACATCAAGCCTCTAAAGGCTTCCTGCTTTTAAAACGGACTTTTAAAGACTGAAACTGACAGCGAACCGTGTCCAGTTGTGAAGCGCAAGCAAAAACTGCAGACACCCTAATGCGTTCTGAAAAATGGCGTGCTTACTGCATGTCAGGGAGGCGTCGGGGACCAGCGTCTCCTTACTGAAGATCCACTGCTCCGAATCCCAGCCGATGACATTCCCATCTTCGCAGGTGCCGTGGCTGTTGATATCACTCCACACCCGGAAAAGGTACAGCTCTGCCTGCCCGGGATTTTGGGAAGGCCGCTGTGTGGAGCTATCTTTGCAGCCCAGCACCAGGGCGCCCCCTGGAGGCACAACAGTGGTGTTGACCTTCAGCACCGAGGGGGATCCATTGATGTCAAGACTGATGCTCTGTTTTTGTCCATTTAGCTTCAGGCAGACGTGGTACCAATTATTTAAGGAGAGGTTCACGGGGAACGGAAACTGCACGCCCAATAGCCACACGTAAACATTTTTCTTATCCCCGGTGATGGCCAGGTCTTGCGACTGGGACTGCGTTGTGCTGTACGTGAAAGCGGTCCAGTCTCCAGAGGCTCGGAGCCTGATGTCCACACACACAGTCAGCTGTGTGAGCTGGGGTACGTGCACGTCTTCCGCGATTGTCCAGTTCTGACTACAGCCGCTCGGAAACACTGCCTTGGACCCTCCCAGGAAGTACCCATCCCCTGGTGGTGGGGGGGGAAAGATTACAAAATGTTACTGCTGCATCAAACAGGAGCATTGTATGCTTTCTATTCTCCTGGTGAACTACTGCTTCTAGTTCCATTCGCATTAGGATGGGTACCCACTGCGTTCAATGACCTGTTAATCTCCACTGTACTGTGGTACAATGGTGCCAGTGCTTCCTAATACTGTACCTCTTCCTGGGTTTGCTATGTTTTTCAGCAGCTATAACTCTGACCCATTCCATCATCTGACCCCCCATGTGTCTCCCATATAACATGTTATACAGTGTGTTATATGTATTTTCTCTTTCTTTAGCACTGTGTATCGTGCCTTTGGGTTTGGCAAGGGGCTTTATAAGTATAATAATATAGGTGCACTTGGAGGGTGTGCCTTAAAGGAGTCCAATTGTTCAGCCTATCCCTAATTACTGGGCAGGATTCAGATGAGCTGTTCTGTTGGTGTCGCTCTCCTGTCAGAGGAGACTGCAGCTCTGTCTTAAAGGCGAGGCTGACTGGTTTCGCGAGGAATGAGCCAGGGAGCCGCTGCAAGGGTGACGACGTGGTGGAGGGAGGGGTGCGCCAGTGGGTGCTCTAGGGACGCGATATTACGTCCACGGGAGCAGACGTGGGAGAGGTTAGGGTCTGGCCTCCTCCCTGAATTTCTTTCAAAAGTCCTTATAAATCATTGGAACACCTGTCTGCAACTTACTTGGATAAAATGCAAAAGGGGGATAAGTATCAGATATGCACATGTTTAAGGCATAGGGTGCTGATAACTGTCAATGTAAAGGTTTTTGTAAAAGGTTTCAGTTAATCAGATTGCACAGCCTGTCTAGGTTCTATTATTTCACAACCTGGCTATGTCACTGCCGAACCCTTCTCCTTCTGCACCTACACACCTGTCACACTCTCCCTCGTGCTTCCTGCGTGTCACCCGGCCACACCTCCCTCTGAATAAGCCAACATGAATCCGAAACTGGACTGTCAACCTTCTGACAGTGTAAACAATACCTATAAGACAATCTCATGGTGGATGATATCATCATTGACTTATTTATAGACCGCTTTGAATAGACACCTAGCTGTTGTTTGAAATCGTTTCATTTCTGTGGTATTTGAAGAATGCTGTTCAAATACGGATATTGGCCTTTACCGATAATATATTTTTAAGGAATCTCTAACTTTTGTCTGCCTTAAAAATCTGAAGTAAGGTCCACTGTTAAAATGTTACAGCACAGTCAGTATATGTCAATGAAGTACTGCATGATCTTTGTCATTATGCCATTGAATGCCACTAGATGTCACCCACAACCTACCTAAAAAGAAAATTGGATTCTGAATCTGAAAAATCAAAAACTGGACCCTCTCAAATCAATAACAACTGTTTTTATTTTGCAACCAAAATGATTAATACATTGTTAAATAAATCAGGAAATGGATACTCCAGCACTGTAACACAAGGGCTCCCAAGCCTGGTCACAGAGACCTGAATACCTGCAAATTGAATTCAGGGTTCAATTGGACAGACAGCTGTCCCCCAAGACCAGTGTTAGGACCCCTTCTGTAAGGGTTTTTTTGCCTCCTCAAAAGGAAATCTGAAAACCTTAAGAATATTTCATTCTAACACACTGCAACTGTTCCAAGTGTGACTGAACACAATAGATATCCTGGATTCTGAAAATGTTTAGCGTTTGCTAAATGCATCAGGAAGATGGTGTAGACTGGACTGCTACTGCAGCCAGAATAAGAGTCTGCAACCCCCCAGCACCCACCAAATAAAACATCACAAGTACAGCAAACACATGGTGTGTAATACTGCTACCAGATATATATTTTTGCACATATGTTGTTGTTTTACAGTGACTATTAGCATATTTTGCACACACCTAACTCTATTTTATTTTGTATGGCTGTACTTATTTTAATTTTCAGTCTGTTCTGATGTCTGTTATTGCTTGTCTTGGGCTGGGCTGCTCTAACACCTCATGTTCCCTTCGGGATCAATACAAAATCAGATCCAAGTACTTCATCCAGTACATCAAAAAGGCTTGACTCTACAAGCAATGTACACACTACATGGCTAGTTGCTAAGCACAGTATCAATAATATTACTGGAATGACAATTACGTCAGTAAATGCTAAGAGCTTGTAGCCAGTCTTGTTTGAAATGAAGAAAAAACCCTCCCCTTTCCACCAACATGGCCTCGCTGCACTGTACAGTATATACTGTAGGCGGGGTGAAGTTTAATGCCCTCTTTTTGGTCAGCAAGTGCTTTTGAGGTTTTTCTCGCCGTGCTTTGCACAGAGACAGGGAGCAGACTATTGCCTCAGTATAGAAGGACATCTAAATGTTGGCCATGGAGATCTGTCACCTGTGCGCTCTGAGTACAACAACAATCTGCCACCAACACAGGACCTTACACCTCTGAACCAGAAACACCACAACAGCTCAAGCCTGTGTTCTGCACACGTTGGAATGGCCATACTCAGCCTTGTATGCATTTGGTTAAAAGTGCCCACAAATAATTTCCTTAAGGAGAAGCAGAGTTCTTTACCTGTAACAGACAGCTCTCCACTACAGATGAATGGCTTTCACGTGAAACATCCCTCATAATACACCACAATTACAGCTGTACCGTTCTAAACTAAAACAAAATATTCCATTGACTTAGTATGCCAAAGTACAAACTACAGTGAGGATGTCAATTCAAACTACCATCTGGACGTTTACATGTGCCGAAATCTCCCCTGTAGGCCCTAATCTAGAAAGAATAATTAAACTTCAATTAATTCATGAGTTGTTTTTCCATACAACTTGGTCATTTTTATTCCAAAGCTACATCTTCAGCTGCGTCACTGTGGAATGAGCACCTGGTTCATTCGCTGTTGTGGTCTTACCTTCAGGAGTGTTGCAGAGAAGAAGCAGGATAAAGAGGGGACAACCAAGAGCCTTTTTGTCAGATAGGTGCCAGAGAAGCATCTTTCTTCCAGACAGCATTCTGTAAAACAGACAACAGTCTGGTGGTTTCAGGGCTTGCTTACAGTCATGATCGGGGGGCTGTGGAACTGCGCAGCCCTGACGTAGACTACTATTATTGAACAAATACACTAATCTAATTTATTTCTGAATGTATTAAGACCCTGAGGGAATCAATAAATTCAAGAATCTTTATTTTCCGCCATGATAATATGGACAAGATAGGAAGCAGAGTTTTCAATTTTTGAATGACTTTCATGCTGATTCCATATTAAACAGCTGTGGAAATTAATGACTAGCATGGATTGAAATGAACATCTTGTGAAGTAAGCACAATGCAAAATAAGGTGTATTTAACATATCTGCTGTTATTTGGTCAGATAATGGTTTTAAGAAAGTAATGTTGTTGGTGTAAATATAGACCCAGTGGAGCCCAACTCTGGTCCAGCAGGATTTAAAGATCTGTTTCCAGCCCTGGTCCTGAAGGTACACTGTGTCTGCTGGCTCTCATTCCTGCTGAGCTCTACCCTCCCAGTGCTAACTAAAGATTGAATTGAATTGACCTGCTTACTTTCTGAGATTTCTGTTTTACTTTGGCTCTTCAGTCAGTCCCCATTTTCATAAACACACCCGATTGTTAGTGGAGTGACAGGGGAGCAAAAATAAATTCGTTTCAACAGCACAGCTTCCGTAACCCTCACATGCCCCAAACAGATAGATCTCAAATTCCAGCAGATCGTCGCGCCTATTCTCGGGTCGTTCGACCGCGGCGCTCCTTCTCTGCAGGTGATTGCAGCCTTGAAAGAAATCTTTAAATAAGTACTTATTCTGTGACTACACCAGCCCTGTTCGGGCGTCCCTGCGTCTGCTATTAAAGACGGATTTTAAAGTATTGTTTTTGACTTATAAGGCTCTTAAACGTTTAAGCTTTGTCGTATTCACTCGTCTTGCCTGTAAATTGCAATCTACAGATACTGGTTCTCTGAATTTCCAGCTGAAGACCGTTCTAAGGATCCTAGCCTTTTTTTCTCAGAAGTGATGTTTTGGGATTCATGTTGTTGCTCAACAGTTGTGTGTATATATATATAAAAACGCGATTTATTTACAAAGATAATTTACATATTTTCCACTTGTTTGTAGATATTACTTGCAGATTACACAAACGCAGCTGTTCGAGTTTTATTGTAGTATTTTTAAAATAGAACAATACGAGGAAACGAATTTATGGATGAATAAAATTAAGTCGACTGCTTGAAGTAGTGTTCACTTACATGTGTCGCGTATCGGCATAGTCATACATCTGTAAAGCTTTGAAATGGTAGAACTTCCTCGCGGAAAGTTCCTTCTCCACTGAACTTGAAGTGAAAGCGCTCACCTTACAGCTCCAGGTGGTCTTGAAAACCATCTTACAAAAGGGGAGTTACGGGCTGGGACATGTGTTCCCCATTTCACAGCGGAAAAAAAAAGTCAAGATCAAGAAACTAAATGCGATGAGCTCAGCAATGCCTCTTCCTTTTTTTTTTTTAAACTCTCTTCCGCATAAGAAACTTTAAAAAAGGACGCACCGGCCGCAAAGATGCCACACGCAGTCCCGATCTCGTCTTGCTCACTGCTGGTTGTCCCGGGCAGGTCCAGGTGGAAAGGCAGTCACTGCGAACGGCGCTCCAGGCACTGTCGCGCCCCAGCGGCTCAGTTTGAGTACAGGCGACACGCCTTTCAGACGTCAGCCCGAAGATGAAAAGACCAGATTTACGTTTAAATAATATACCCCCCCCACACACACACACACATACACACACTACTCTTGGTTGGTGGTCTGCGATTTTGACTATCCCTCCCACTCATTTTGACACAGTACAGTATGTGATCCTTGGGTCACAAGCTAATTTGGAGCCTGGGGTCCAGGATTCGGAGATTGTCCAAAATCTGTAATAAGAATGTTTCTCTTAAGAGCATATTTATGTTCATGTGTTTTTAATTACGTATGAAAATGTACTAGAAAGACGCAAAAAAAAAAGAAGCGCGTGCTTCGGGGACTGCAGTCCCTCCTGATAAGGCTAATGAAACCCGTGTCCTTGACTCCTGCCGATCAGATCCTGGTTTGAAGAAAAACAAATCCTACCCCCCTTCCTTACCCGCGTCTTATCCCGAGAAAAGCCCCTGACACCCGACAACTTTTCTTCAGAAGAGTCAGCTGTCTGGGTATGCGAGAGACTGGCTTGATCCAGGTGACCGGATCTGCATCGCCGCTTAGAGACGGGCAGTGAAGCGAAAGTCTATCGAGCGATAGGCACTCGGATGTAAAAATCCATACATTTCTAATGGCTGTGCTTTTTTCTTTTTCTTTTTTTTCCTATTTCGCCCAACACTTAACACAACCCTTCTACCCAGAGTTGCTCTTTATCGTTTTCAACAATAGAACAGTATTAAAGAACAGTTTTAAGTCTTCTTCTTGTCGTTTGAAAGCTGTCCCCTGAAAGCCTGAGTTGACGTGTATTGCCCTCAGCACGACGCCCTCAGTGACCTACTGTGCATTTCTATACCGCAGATCTTCAATCGAAGGTTCTTTCGCTTTGACTAATGTGCATTAAAGAACAAATAGTTCCGTGTTATAAAGAAAATATGTGAAAAGTGAGCCAGCGTTTTAATTCCTGTGTTCAGAGACTCCCATCCTTTTACTTGGTGTTTCAGACAGGATTTCCCCCAAGCCCTTAGTGTCAGTAAAGTATTTTAAAGGCCTTCCCAAACCAGTTGTATCTCTTTTCTATTCTCAGAGAGACAGGTTGACTTACTAGAAAATCATTCTGTCAAAGCCTGGTCTATTGTTCTATCAAAAACAGGTGTGACTGATGTCGCTTGTAATAGATGTTTGCATTTTCCCAAATCTGATAGATATTCAGAGCTCGTTGCACTGTTTTCTTTGGTTGTTTTGTTCATGTTTCCTTCATAACTTTTCTGTTCTGACCATGATGTGTCTTTCACATTGCATGATGGGAAGGCAAGAGGAATTCCACCTCCCCTTGTTGTTTAAAAAAATCTCCTGATTTCGACCGCTGAAACTGAGTGGGGAAAAAAAACAACAAACCCAAAACCCAGTGTCGTGGAGTCATTGGATTCCAAATAATCATACTTGCCATTCGAGGACAGTAAAGATTAGTGATGGATGTCTTAGTGGACTCTTTTGAAGGAAAAATAAGATACAAAAATATCCTATTTCGAGGATCAATGGTTTTCTACATGATTGATACATAAAATGTATTCAAAAGTCCATCAGCAGAAGAAAATAGCTAGTTAGAGCTAACACATGTAAACACCTATGGATTGGTCTTTCTAACAATGCTCTTAACAGTATTTAAATAGCTGAATGTTGAGGTTAATTCTTTTAGTGTTTTTATTAATTTAATAAATAGGTCAATTCTGTGTGAGGAAGAAACACAAACGGAACAGTCTTCACGCCAGTTCTCATTCTGGTGTTATTGCTTTCTTGCTCAGCGAAGCATGAGAAAATAAGGCACAACCTCCGAGATGTACAGTACTTGTCAGGCCTTCTGACCACCAATCGTATCAGATCTTATACAGTCAAGGAATGACAGACGTCCCCGGGAATGAGGATACATGCCTTTGTGTGCATTGTTCTTTAAATGGCAGAAAATACAGTACGCCACTACAGTGTTTCTCCCGGGACATTTCTGGAACTACATAATGAACCTTGACTGAAAGAAGACATTTGAAGGCATGTTTTCCAAAAGCCATTGTTCAATGGGCCTTATTGATTCATTAAATATTTAACTTTGCTCTCAAACATTGCCCTTTTAAGATGCATTCAAAAATATATTATGAGCAAACAGTTATACTCTTTTACCTGTTAATCAACCTCCTACTCTCAGTCATAAAAATACTACTTGATGGTATTTTCTGGCATTTTTCATACGAAAGATGCTACATTTTTAGTAAACTTTAAGTGGTATGTAATGTTGTATTCCATGCTTTCAACGCTATATGTGAAAATACAGGAAATACATAAGTACTAACCTGCATTTATTACAAAGATCAACAAATCTCTGTCCTCACACCTCTCCCCTCAGGCCATAGATCACAGGTCTTAATTCCAGGTTCAAATCTGAACACTGAATCCAGAGAATGGCATTGTCTGAACTCATTTGGACTAAATCGTTTTCAACAATCCCATTCGTATCTATCTACTACAGTAATTCAAACATCTTTCCTTAAATATTATCGGTATTCTGACCATAACATGACATTCAGAGAAACATTAAAAACTCTGCCTTGCACTTTTCCGACATTTCCGTTGGTGCTCTCCCAAGAAGACCTGAAATGCAGAGGATCTTTAAGCACTGAGAGCCCAAAGTCGAACTGTCCTGTCTGCAGTAGCTTACTTGCAGTGGCCACACAACAATCGTAGGTAGAGTTGAGTTAAGTGACAGATTAATTTGGTGTTGCAGTACATTTAATACATGGCCCACCAAGGTATGCCAACGACATTGGAGGAGTAAGAAATGTGAACGAATGTTTAATTGCATCTTTTAAGCAGCTTAACCTCCTACAGCTGTGATGGGTAATCTTCTAGACTCTCTGTTCGGTGAGCCGGTTAACAGCAGCAGAAGCTCTTTCACAGCGATATTGAAAGGCACCGTCTGGGTTTTCAAAAAGCTACTCAAGCTGGATCCCGGCTTAGCAGCACTAATGTAACAGGTACGGCTGCTCTAAAAAGACCCAGAACCCCTGCAGACACACCACCCCTCCAGGACCAGGAGCAGACAGGTACAGTCAAGGATGTTGATGTATTTCAGCTTTTCAGCTTTGAATGATACTCCCCACTTATCAGTACTATACAATGAAGTTGATCACTCACATTTAGCGGTTTATAATTCAAAGAGACCAGCTTTTATGATAAATGGAAGTTATTAACTGAAATCCAGGAGGGACAACAAAGCAGAGACGATCTCACACAGCTGCACCTCATATCACCATCACCACCAGACCAGCTACAGAAACTGAACTCGGACGCCTCCCTTTGCATTCGTCTCCTGTATCCCTCCCTGGCCCGTCTCCACCTTGCAGCTGCCCCTTGGTCCACTGAGTCTGACTGGGGTTCGTCCTGTGGCCTGGAGGCTCCCTATTAACCACGAGGGTGAAACCAAACGTTTCTCACCAAGTATGCCAAGCCTTCACAAGCATTCAGTCCTTGGATGATGTTGTCCTTAGGGAAATATTAATAACACTTAATTACATTTATACAGCATATCACTTAACATGTTGGAATGGACCTCCTTTTTCCCCCACTCTGGTGCAGCCCCTTCCTGGGCGACACACTGCAGCCATTGTGCAGCAGCAGGTCAGGCAGAGAAGTGATCACCTGCTTCACATGTTTGGTTAATGGATGGTTGTGCAGGCCTCGAGAGGAATATATCCTGGATACTTGGGCTAATACCACTGCTCTTGTGAACAGTAGCATGGGAACTCAAGGAGTCAAGACTTCGGTTCATTGTCTCATCCAAAGGACCTCCTTGCCCAGGGGGAAGAGCGCCACCTACTGGGCCACCACCACACTCACAACCTGCAGCCTGGTTTTCTCCCGTTCCGGCCCTAACTAGGCCCAGCATCACATAGGGCATGAGATCTGATGAGGTGGAGCTAGAAAGTGATAATGCTTCTGTCAATCAGTAGGTATGCAGTTTGTTTACTTTCTCGTAAAACCACTGGGATTTACCAAGCTGTAGTTGAAATTTATTTTTGCACCCATAATAATAATAAAGAAAGAGGAATGCAGGTGAGAAAGGAGGATAAGCAGAGGGAGGATTTCCTGGCAGTCCCAAATGACCTCAGGCCTCTGTAGTGTGAGCTGTTATCAGCACCCTGACAGCGCTGTCCTGTATATAGGAGATACAGTAGCTCTCAAAATGAATACCTCCCTTTTCAGTGTCTCTCACGTAAACACCCCTTAAAACCATTCAACCTGCACACAAAAGGATGTGACAGCACCTTTTATTGTCAGTGTTGAGACTGTATTTCACTGAGACAAGGTGGTGGGCACTAACAAGTGAAAAACAAATCCTCTTTCAAAGGAGGTGCGATCAAGATTTTAATTCGGAACAGCACTGCAGTTGTATTTTTTTTTATCAAGAGGACACAGATTTAATAAAGGCAAAAATAAAACATCTGTGAAGAAGAAAAAAAGGCAGAAACAAGTTGGAGGCTGAATCTGGTTTTAAAAGGTTTTACTGCAGTATGAAATGTTCATCCTCCTGATGAGTCCTGAGTCTGCCAAATGTGCTACAGCAGTGTCTAATTAGCCCAGCTTTGTTGGAGATAATAGCCACTGTGGGCATACTGTAAAGACAGCAATAAGCAATCTGCTGGAGACTTCAGAAGGGTGTTAGTCCTGTGAATATTCCCAGGAAAGAGATCAGTAGGCCAGCGGGCAATGTGATGCAATTAACATGTTAAATGGATTGAAACGAACATTGTTGTGAGAGACTATGTTGAAGCTCTCTTGGGTATTTGTTGAAGAAGGAGATATTTTTTTAAAAAAAGAAGGCAAATACCCACACACACGTTCTTTAAAGACAGAGATAGAAAGGGGTTTGAAGATTACCCTGCGTTTTTGGAAAGTTTTTCATGCATCATTTAGCTAAGTCTGTGAATTTACATGGACACATACACAAGGAGTCTTCAACTCCACAAGGAGACGTCTTCCAACAGCAGTGTCACAGAGTAGAACGTTGTCATCAAGGAATTTGATTTTGCTTATCTCCAAAACATAACAGTCATCTCTATTGATAACAAAAAGTGAATGTCAAATCTAAGGAAATGATGAAATTTCCTTATGATGAATGCAGGCCTTTTTAAGCTAGCAATGTTAGCCAACAGAGTACTAGGCGTTCCTAAAACTGAAGCATGTAACTGTATCTTGAAGCAATGTGGAGGAATGGTTAGAGTACTAGATTTGTAGCTGGAAGGTTGTAGGTTCAATCCCTAGATAGTGGAGACAGTTGTCCTACCCCTGATTATACTTCTCATGCCCCATATCACAAAAGTACTTCAGTATCTGTCCTAATAGTTATCGTTCAATTAACAAAAAAAAAACAGTTTCCTTTGTTTTGCTGCAATAACCTAGTTACAAACATTTCTTCATTTCCTGGGGTGCTGTCTGTGTGGAGTTTGCATGTTCTCAGTGTTCACATGGGTTTCCTCCAGGTTTTACGGTTTCCTCCCACTGTCCAGAGACATACTGGTAGTTTAATTGGCAGAACTGGTCCTAGAATGAGTTTGTGCATGGCTGTTTGTGTATGCCCTGTGATGGACTGGTGTGCTGTCCAGGAAGTACACTGCTGTGAGCCCATTGCTTGTAAGGATAGGCTCCTGTTCCCCTACAGACCTGAATTGGATTAATCAATTAGAAGATTGAAGTTTTATGATAATTATTTTCCTTCATATGGTACAAAGGCCTGAAAAAAGCTAATCCAAGTAGGTGGATATTCTGGGTTGTTGCTGCTCAGATGCAGGAAGGTCTGTCTCCTTGGAGTGCCTGTGTTCTTGGTAACAATGCCCTTTGCATTGCTCAGATTTTTTAAGATCAGCACAACATAACCTTAAAAAAACAGAACAGCTTCGTGTTCACACCCTGTTGCCATGAGCATAAGAAACTGGGCAGTTCATCCTGAGAAGGTTTCATTCACTCTGCTATGCTATATCAGTTCATTGCAATATTTATTTAGACTAATCCCTTGTTGTTCCAGATCAGATGTTACTAATTTATTGTACAATTGTTACATCATGAATCACCCTTCAGATTTCTTTTACCCACAATTATGCAAAGAAGTGTCCTGCGGGGAATATGTATACAGTGTTTACACTGCTCTACCAAAATAGCAGTCTAGTAGCTCTGTGTGGCTTCCTGTTGCCTTCCATCAACTACTACTTGTAAGCCCCTGTGGTTGTCTGAATTGACACATGAGCTCGGCCTGCTGTTGCCCACAGCGATCATTAAGTTTCATCGCAGTGGTTTCCAGGTTTGGCCCCAATCACCATGCCTAATGTGAGCTCATTAACATCAGCCTTGTTCTCCGTAGTGCAGTGGGTGGTGTCTGATCCTCAGGAATCAGTGGAGCGTTGATCGGCTCTCCTGCCCGGCTGCGCCAAGGTCCCGGGTTCGATTCCGACTTGTCTCGTGTGCAGGCTCTCCCTGGGTGTTTTCTACAGCTCGACCCTTGTTAGCTAAGAGTGACTGGGTATTTCAGTCTCCTTGCTTGCGTGGCTGTGTTGGAGCCATGCTCCCTCTGCCCTGCCTTACGTCATACAATTCCAAGCCTTCCAGCTTGCCGGGACCCTCACCACCGACAAGGGGTGGGTAGAATCACGTCACTCCACCGGTCTCCGTCTCCTCTTTGGACAGGATCAACGCTCCTGTCGAGCGTTTTTTCTCTCTAAAAGTTCGCGTTCGGGTAAGATTTTTACGTACACAGAGTTGTTATTCTTTTACTGTTGTTTTAAAGCAGCACTGATTTTTTTTCTCTCTTTAAGACAAAGTCAGCAGACTGAATCAATACATACTGTATGTATTATCCATCATCCATCCATCCAGGTGGGGCTGCGCATTGGTGGTGGTGGAGGGGATCCCCATTACCTGTAAAGCGCTTTGAGTGGAGTGTCCAGAAAAGCGCTATATAAGTGTAAGCAATTATTATTATTATTATTAATTATTATTAATTATTAAGATAAAAAGCTAGGTTCACACTGCGACGGAGTTGCGTGCTGTCCAGGATGTTCCCTGCCATGTGGGATAGACTCAGGCTCCCCCAGTGACCCTGAACTGGATGAAACAGTTAGAAAATGGATGGACTGATGGAACTTGCTTGTAATAGCTTGTATTGCCACTCTCTTGCTTTTAGATTTCTTAATGTTTCCAGTCTGCAGACAGAGGATTGGTCGTGTTATTTTCGTGCCGTATTTCTTAGCAAAATGTTCTCCATGTACAGTATACAAGTTTGATTCCAACCCATACTGCCTCAGTCAGATTGCTGCTGGTACTCAGGTGACCATTCAAGCAGAGTTAGTACACCAGAGCCCACATTCACTTCTAATTACCCTTTAGCTATGGTAGTAGCATGTTTTGGCTCACTATTGCATTCGTTGTTTTAGAAGTTAGACAAATTCAGATTAAATTTGTCAAACTAAAAATAACACACCCTGTTGTGTAAGGCCATATAGATCTCCTGTATACTAATTGCATTTGATGCAGAAAGGATCACAGCCACTAATGTGCATAATGCTTGATTTATGGCGAGGATGAAAAACAAACCTGGAAACCACTGGCATAAAACTTAATGATCATCTCACAGCTGAGCATGTCTGTCTGGAAGCTGGAGATAAGAACAAAGGCACTACAGCAGAGGAACAGAACTCCAGTCCAGGAGAGCCAGGAGGTTTCTGGATTTCTTTTCACCTCAGCCCTTAAACACTTAATTGAGCTCATTACTTGCTTAATTGGACATGTTGAAGCCTGTCCTTGTTCTTCAGGAACAGGAGATTTAAAGAGACCTTTGAAACCTGCTGGACAGCAGCCCTGCAGGGCTAGACTCAGGCTCCCATGCTGAACAGCATGGGTAAGAGTAGTGGAGCTTGCTTGGTTTCAGAATACAGTTACAGGATTGCTGATACAAGCAAACCCGCGAGATACCACCTGTTCTCTTCACCTCTATCAGATTAATCCTCTAATTATCACAGTTGTCAGTGTCATATTAAACTAGATCGGTTATATCTCAGTGGTTCTCAATGCCTGTCCTGGGGTACTTCTGTGTCTGCTGGTTTCTGTTCTTCCTGGGCCCTTAATCCCCAGTGTTAATTACTGCCAATGATTTATCTGCTTGCTGGTTTGTTTTTTGTTTTTTACACACTCAGGCCTTGGTTGCAAAATATCCCAGTACAGTGGCTCTCGGTCCTATTCCTAGGCAGCCCCTGGGTCTTCTCATTGCTGCTCCAGCTGAGCTCTTAATCACAGGCTGTTTCATTTTCGTTTTCTGTTTCAGGCTTCTTATTAAAAAGCTGAACGAGATTTGGAATTGGTATTTAGCTAATTGGAGCCATGTTAGCTCAGACGGCAAGGGTTCAATCCCAGGTAGGGGCAAGCGACAGAGTTGGCTCTAATGTCTTCTAGATGTCCAGACGGCTCCCAGATCCACTCAGCCTGCTTTCCAAATGAGTACTGGGGGGTTAAACCTTTTGGGGTTAATAGGCTGACCGGAGTGTGATGCTGACCACATCACCTCCACCTCCAGTGTGGGATGGCCCCATGGGCCTTTATGGCCTGAAAAGGGGACCTGACCTACCTACCATTTCACTAATTAGTGAGTTTCAGGCCCGCTCTCATTCAGGTCTGTGAGCTGAAATATAAGCAATTGGATTTATTCAGAAGGAAAGACATTGGCTCGCTGTGGGAGATGTCTGATACAGTATCTTTATCACCTGAGTCTGGGCATCATCAGTTTATCATTATTTAGAGCTATTTAGAGCTGTTCAGGCAGAAATAAGGGAGCAAATTCTTAAGTAGCAAAGGTGAGGAGAGACCGCATTTTTCATTCTGTGAGCTGAAGGTGTGGGAAACAATGCTTTGGGGGTATTTTTGTAACAAAGGACTGAGTGCAGGAAATAGTCTAAAATAGCAGGCAGATCAGTTACAGGACCAGGTGATTAAGCAGCCAAACCACAACGGTCAGCCAGAACCAGGACCTAGAACCACGGCCACAACTTACCCATCATGCATCCCACCTCCCACTCCCTGGGGAGATGAAGCCCCGGACTCCTCTGGCGCCACCCTTCTGGAGGGAGGGGAAGTTGCGCATTTCAATCACATGAAGCAACAAACCAGCCTTTTCATTGGAATCCGGCTCTTGCGTTCTGCTCGGTTTATGGCAGTTATATAACAACAAGCATGTTGTTTGAAAAAAAGGACAAAGCTGAGCTGCTCCCTGTTTTGAACGCTATGAAAGATTGCACACCAGCCTGTCTGCCACCCAGGCCTCAGGCAGATGGTGGAGGTGCTGCTGTATGCAAGCTCAGATGTCTTCTGAGTGAGTTGCATACAAACCTGTTGTGTGGATGTACATCAGACGTGCTACATTAATTTCATTTCCCTGGGAAGCACAGGGAAATGGTGAGGACTGACTCAGGGCTGGAGCCATTAGACTGATCTGTAATTGCTGTACCATTGCTTTGGAATTGCTCATTTGAATTCAGATGCGGTTTTTCTTTCACTAGCAGGGCTGCCAACCACCTGTGAATTTCTGGATAGTCCCCAAAAGAAGGGTCCGATTTGAGCGCTGTGCACACACTTCCCAAAGGACAAAAATGCCAAATAAATTTTGATGAAAAGAATCCAGATTTCTTTCAAAGCAGCCATTTGTTTCAGATGTTGCCTGAAGGAAAGCGATGATACGCAACTAGAGAGGCTTTAGAGACAATCTGCATGGAAAGATATAAAAAAAGAAACTTTGTTACAATAGAATTGTTTTCTGTCCATAAATGTAAAAAAATCTCCCTCCCTACTTTTATGACAGATACAGGTTTTGAATAACTTCAGAGTGGTTGATCAATCAGTATGCTAAATACACTGCAGTTACCGTTTGTGTATTGGCCACCCTTAGGTTTTTAAGTTGCCCTCTGTATGTTTGGCAGAGCCGTTTGCAGTGTGTGCACAGTCTATTTGGCACAGCTTGTGTTACTAAAAAAACACACTGCGTTGTATATCGCATTTCGATCAGCAATTAAAAAACTTCCAAACCAATTGCTTTTCAGGGAAAACCCCGTCCTACAGTACAGAGCAAACAAATCCTTCACAATTGATGGGGAGGGAAGGAGTGGTTTCAGTTCTAGTGTCTTTCTGTTTGCCTAAAATGGTTCGCCTTTGTGGTTTCCCTCTTCGTACGTTTTCACCCTTTTTAGGATTTGGGAATAAAGACCCGGATATCGGATCCGCAGGCGAAGCGATACAGCCAAGCTGGGCCAGGCGCCGGCCCAAGCTCACAAACACATTCGCTCATGTGCTGAATGAGGAGCGTCTGGTTCTTATCACTCTCTTCAGTCACCGCGACTTGTAGGAGCACCTGGAAACCACTAGAGGGGGCCGTACACTGTACTTTCGCCGCGTCAAGCACTTCTCTGAAGAAGATGAGAAACGTGAGGAGGTCATTCAGCCCATCTAGCCAGTTTGGTAGTTAGTATCTTACGGCTCCAGATAGCTCATCCTGCGATATCTTGAAAGCAGTGAGGAAAATGACTTCAACAACATGGCTGGCCATCTTGTTCTAGACTACCGCAGGCTCTTGCACAAAGAAACGCCTTTACAAGTTTTAATTGCATTTCCACAGAATTTCCACTTGTACAGATTCTGAAGAGCCGCACCGGGCTGGCTTTGTCGGTGCCTTTGAGGATTTTAATACCTGAATCACACGCTGCTTTGAAAATTGTCTTCATATTTTTCTCAGTGCTCTACCAGCGAAAACGCATTGGAAGCAACATTCACAGCAGCTATAAACAAGCGATTCACTAGAGATTTAGGCCTTCTTAATATATTTTAACAATTCAGATCACTGTTACAGAAACTCAGTCTTTCCATCAAAAAACATTTTCCCATTATGTAGTTTTAAACGCATAGCTTCTCTGATGAAAACAATATTTTTACGGTTGATCAAGAAAACTGTGGTTCACTGTTAGTACACAGCAGAATTTTAATGCTTACTGATCTTCCAAGAATAGAAAAGACGAAGCAGAAAAAAAAATCCTCTTTGATCGGTACTTGCTTGCTGGAAGATGTGACAGCACCAGCTGGGGTCAGAGGTCAGCCACGCATGCCCAGCTCTACTTTTGCTCATTTTTAACAGGGGTAAAGGGGTATAGGGTTACAGGTCCTTGAGGATTTTGACTTGGGAGTCAATATCCTCACCAACCTGGGAGCCAGAGCAGAGGGAGAGGCAGAGGCTGAGCGCACCAGCCACCTGCCTCCCTCTGCTGGGAGGAGCAGGCTCACATCCCGCTGGACGCCCCGGGACAGAGACGGGGACAGGAGCTGGGTGACTGAATCCAGAAAAGCGTCACGTCTGAGAGATGCAGAGAAACCATTTCTGCAAGCTGCCTCTGCAATTTAGGAAGGCGTGGAAACGGGGCCTTTCAAGTTTGTAAAAAACGTAACAGAAAACAAGTCCACATGTAATTGTTTTTCATACTCATCCCAACCGTCCAACCAAATAGCAATACACCTTGCATGATTCCAGAAGTGAGGATTTTAAATCATTTGGCAAAGAACTATAGCTGGCTCTGAGTACTGTGTTATCCAGCACCCTGTATTCTAGTCTGGGCAGTAAATCCCTGGCGACTGTCAGATTGCAACTTTGCTTCTTCTATCGAATTGGGGAGGGGAAAACTTCTTTCCGAAGATGAATTTCCCATTTCCTGTTTGTACTGTGCACACCACTCTACCTCCTCCTATGAAATCTCCTTGCGCACGTGACTTAAGCTTGTATTAAATTATCTCTCCAAGCTGCACTGTGGAAAACAGGAGTGCAGATGGCTTGAATTTTAAATAAACCTGCTCTGGACTTCCTTTTTAATCCTGTCTAGTTGGGGTTGAATAACTTGTGTGTTCAGGAGACCTTAGCGAACAATGAATCAAACTTCACTGTGCCACAGTGGCCCGAATACAGTAGGTAAGGTGGCAGATTGTATTTAGATTTAAAGCCACCTTCTGAATCATTAGAGCAGCAGACATGCTGACAAATAGCTGGCGAGTTTTGACATTGTGTGGCATAATTCCAGACAGCACAGCCTATTCAAGGACCTAGCCATCTAGGCATATTTACTGACTGTCAGATCAAGCACAAATCTCACAGAAGCATTTCTATATTGATGACGAGCCATTTGCTTATTAAAACGGACCTGATTTGGTGGCATTAGTAATACTACTATTAGTAATCATAATTATTCATTTGAGATGTCTTTTCTTAACATAATTTAGCAAACACCTTGTAGCTTTGGTTACAGTACATGAATATATTATTATTCTGTACTTTCTTCTGTATCACCCATAGATGCCCTCATGTGGTTCAAAGCATTTTCGAGTGCAGTGATAGATTGTGTGCAGAACTGTCCTACACACTTTACGCCTTTGAATAAAGAAGGGAATTGAGCATTAACACAATTGCAATCCTGAAAAGAGGCACCAGTTCTCATTTATTTTTCTTGTGCTGTCTTTTCCCCTTCAAGTGCTCTGTCTCCTGGCCCCTGTCTCTGTGCAGCCTGCTCTCAGCCGAAAGTGAATATAATGTTCTAATTCTCTGGTTATTAACAAGCAGGGTGCCATGAGTTGCTGACTCCCTTCGAGTTCCACTGGCAATCAGTCGGCTGTATAATTGATTCGCAGCCCACCTACAGTGCGCTGCTTCTAGAGGAGCAGCATATTGAACTCCGGAGGAGAGCTGCAATTATGCCATCTGCCCCCAGCGCTGTCAGCGACCTTGTGCTTCTGCCCCTGTAGGAACTGCTCTTACCCAGCAGCCCGCAGTCTTCCAAGGGCATCTTGGCACTGCTGCCCCTGCTGTGGCTGCAAGACTGCTCGGGCTGCTTGGGTTGGGGGCTGTACTGAGCCTGCGCCAGACAGCAGAGGCCAGTGAGCGAAGGAGCTGGGCTTGGCCTGTTCAGCTCAGAAACGAAACCTTTAGCCTCTTAGCCTCAGCTTTTCTCCGACACCTCCCCTTCTGCGTGTACCACTGCCGGCCAACACTGCTTCAAAGAAGGCGTGAATTTCATTCAGCCGGTGCGGTCTGGGGTGATCTTGAGGGTGATTTCCGCCCGCAGCTGTTGGAAAGAGGGGCATGTGAAACTGCCAAGGGGAGGGCGAAGGCGTTTCACTTTCAGGAAGGGAGTGGTGTCTGGGAATTCCACAGGAGAGTCGGGACAACCCGTTTTGCCCCTGTAGGAACTGCGGTTACCCTGATGTCTCCCAGGGGCTCCCCGTTCCTGGTGCTCCTGCTAAGCCCAGCAGGAAAGAGCGCAGGTGTGCAGTGTGGAGCAGGGGGGATAAGACAGTGTCCTGAGCGATCACAATGGGGCTGGAAGCAGTGCCCGGGCTACAAGGCGCCCAGAGCTCAAGCACAAAAGGTGTGGGCTTCCTTGCCGGTCTGGGATCTGTCGGGACTCCGCTCGGCCCGCTGAGAGAGCCACAGCCGGCTGCGCCGGGCGCTTGTGGCGTCACCTCCTCTGGGAGAGCGACGTCCCCATCGTTTGGACCTCCGTGCTGGCCAGGATCCGGCAGGGACGCAGCTGCTCCAACTGTCTGGGGCGCGGGAAGACTAATCCCGCCCAGCTGCAGGGCCATTCGGATCCGGAGCTGATCCAGAAGCAGGGAGGATTAGCGGAGTGTCTCTGTAGTGCTGAGGCTGGACTGTCCTTTCTGATCAGTTAAAAGTCGTGCTTTTGCTTTTTGCTTTTGCATTTGCTCACATCCTCTCGGTTGTATGCAGAAATACAGAGAGTAATTGTGTTGTAATCGTGTACTTTTCATTATTCTAATAGTCCATAGGTCCATTCTTAGTCTGAAAGAACTTCTATTCAGTCTGAAATATGGGTACCCTCCCCTACAATAAACCTGCAAGACTTCTGCACTTCATTTACTGAAACTGCTAATTTTTGTAAATAACTGGCCTACATCAATAAAATTGGAGTTAAAACGTTAATACCTGTAATCTTACAAATACTGTAGTATATCTGACACACACATACATACATACTGTATGTCTGAGCATATATGGTATGTAATTCAAACTCATGTTTGCAATATACTGTATGTGATGATGCACACAACACTCACGACAGAATTGCGTAAAGAAAGAAACAACAGTTTCTTAATCATCGTGTTTTATTTTTCAGAAACCTGTATAAATAGATACAAAATTGAGAGAGTTCTTATGTTTTGCAGGCAAAATCTTTCATTTTCACTGAATATAAGTCAGAAGTCACCATATTTTGAGCTTATAGTGTTTTTTTTTTCCCCAACTTTAGTGTCTTCTTCACTTGTCCTTATTTGGAACGTAGTCTGTTCTCGAGATGATTGTTCAGATGCACTTATCCATTCCGCCTAATTGGAGCCCTGAGTTCTTATAACGCTGCGTGACGAGATATGAAATTCATACAAAGCTTGGATGGGCGAGTGCAGAGGTCAGTAAATGAGATGGCGGCCAGTGGGTTTCCTGCTATCCGGGAACAATAAGCAGGAACCTTCCTGCTCATTTATAAAAATGAAATTATTCAGGAAGAGGGTAAAAGCTTTCAAGCACAACCTGGCACCTCATGCTCCCAGCTCCTGCGTGACAAGGTCACCTCATACTTTTCTATTTCTTTCTCTTTGACTGCTTTTTCGTCAGCAGCGCTCCTCGCTCCCCTCCGACAGATGCTGGGCAGGCTGTGCTTGAACTACGACAGGGCCTGTTCGAAACGCTTCGCCCTGTTGGAAACCAGGGGAGCTCTGTGCACATGCGGTGTATAAAAAGGAGGAATTCTGAATGCTGGGGTGCCCGCTATCGGGGACATACGGTGTCCTTGACGAAGCCGTGCCAGTGGTCCTGGAAACAAGCACTAAAGGTGAGGCATCCTTCTAGAGGCTGAGACAGGCCTCGCTATGCTCCTTCTGCTCTGTGGTTAGCCTGAGGCACATACTGCCATTGACAATGATGCCCAATAGTCATTGAGAAGATAACCCCAGCTGCTCCCCAGAGCAACGGCCCTCCTTCCAAGCAGATAATCGACCCAGATTGCTCTCGTCATTTGCTTTGAAGGCAGACGCTGGCCACGGAGATCTTAACTGTTATTTTTTACTCTTTTCCTTCTAAAAAAAAAAAAAAGAGGAAAGAAGCGACAGCGAGGACCTGCTTTTACGAACAAAAAGCGTCTTATGTTTTTTCGGGGGGGACATGGAAAAACACTTAAGCCGTGGCGTCATGGAATGAAACTGCTGAACTCGGATGTCGCTGTGATATGCGTTTGCCATCAGGGAGCACAGATGTAGGATACGGGCTTTGCACTCACGCTGTGCTGATTGTACAAAAGCACCGCTGCACGGAGGCTGCAGTGATTTGATCCGAATGCAGCTTTTCAAAGTGTTGACCAGCACTAGCAGTTCTTATGGCAGCCCTGAGGGAAACACCAGAAAAGCATGAGAATCCCACAAAAGGGACCCCATTTTCAAAATACACCTTTCTGTCTCTGTTTAATTTGCTCATATGTATGTAACCACGTGGAATCTAATGCGATATGCCCTCTGTTCAAGCTTCCCTGGTTGTGTGATGTTGACAGATGTTGATCTCAAGGCTGCAGGATATAGCGGTCCAGGAGTACCACTTTGCTAAGCTAAATGAATTGAATCCTGTTTCCCCTGCATGCCATTAGAAACATAACTGTATACTGCTGAAAGATCTGACTCACACAATTCCTTCAAGAAACAGCCACACATTGTTTGCTGCATCACTTAGCCACCAGTAACTAAACGAGGGTCATGAGCCAAACACTTTCTTATCATATGCAAACCTAGTCTGACTGCAACATTTACAGCGCCTCCAAATACACTCACTCCTACTTGTCAGACACAAGAATGATGCCCCTTCATCACGATTTCCAGTCCTTACTTCCTTTCTCTAAAAGGAGCAGTATGCAGAGTGATCCAACAGTTCCTCTTTCTTTGTAAAATTTATGAAGGTTTGTTGCTATGGTTGGTGACAACCAGTACAAATAAAAAGCACAGGATCATTTATTGTTTTACTTTTTCATTACCCTGAAAACTCCCCTTGACTCAATATATAAAAATTCAGCTCTGTGTGTTGACCTCAAATTAGGACCGAATCTAAAGATCTCTGTCATTAATTGCACCGTAGTGTGCATCTTTACTGACCATCAGAAGAGATTCTACTGTCTGCTGAAATCCATGTTTTGGTTTCTCTGAAAAAGGTAATTCTACTTGGCAGGAGGTGGTCCTTTTCAATTAACTACTAATGGTAGTAGTGTCTAGACAGTTCATGGATGTTTGGAGTGTTCAACAGCTTATTATAGCCTACCAGAATTTCTCTATGAAAGAGAATCTTAACCCCACCCAAATGCAATTACTAATATATGGAAGTATTTTCTGCCTTTTCTTTTTTTGTTACCAAAAGCACAGATAGGCCAGATTTGTCTGACTGCTGAAGTATTCTCATCTGCTCAGCCTTGCAAAGCATTCCAGTTAATTGCTGAATTATTCACAGCTATTTAACCTTGCAAAGACTTGCAATTGTGCACTTAAACAAATATCTAAAATGTAAACCAGCTCTTGGCTTCAAAGGAGGTAAAGGAAATGGAGAAACATTTCATTTCCTTTGAGCTCTGGCCAGATAACAGTCCCCTGACGAAAAATATCATCATCTCAGTTCTTCTGCTCAGCAGCAGACACCCAGAGAGGGGACCTGATCAGGAATGAAATAGCCAAAACAGCGTTTCAGGCACGTCTTCGGTCAGCTAATCAAATCTCTGTGATTGCTCAATCTTTTGTGAGGAACCTGCGCCTCTGTCATATCGGCGGAGGATCAAATTGTAAATGCCTTTAAAGATTAAACATTAGGGGGGAAAACTCCGACTGTTTAGAAAGTGATATTAAGCCCTTCGTAGTTCCCTTGGAGTAAACCAGCTCTTGTCCTGCCCTCCATTTTCTTCACTGACACCAGCTTCAAAAAGCAAAGCTCCAGCTTGTTTACAGCATTACAGCATGTTGAGGCTACTTTGCACCAGGAGAATAATTAGCCGAGCTATACATTTCTCTCCGCCTCAATCAACATTCTAATGATGTCTCATCTCCGATTCCAAAACCATTGTCTTATTTAGCAGGACTATTTGAAAATCTCTCTCCTAGACACGACTAGGTATTGATCCTCAGGATGCACAGCAGAGTCCCTTCCTGCAATTTCAATTGCATGACTCTGTTCATAGAGGTTAAAATATTAAGAATATAATTTCGAAGCCACTGACGTCCATTATGTGAATTTAGGGCATTTGTCGTGCATCTGACCCTCCTGAAGGACATTAAAAGAAAACATTCATATTAATGATTAATTCATATTAATTTCTGCCACACATTCAGAATATCTAAAAAATTGGGATAGAAAAAAAGTCCTTTATAATCCTAGGGGTTTAACCTTTTTCAATATTCCTCGTGAGTTTATTTAAAAGACATGAATTTCCATTGTATTTTGATAATGCATCCTCCACATGGTCGTGCATATTTTCTCACCAGTAAAGCCTTGAGAAAATGGAATATTTATAAGCCGTGCATTATATCTTAGGTGTGAAAATACGCTTTTTAAAATGCCAAATGTTAAAGAGCTCTGTCTTGACTCACACTATTTGGCCACAGGCTTCAGTCTACCGGTGCTTTATCTCTGTTTGCTCCATGAATTCACAGCACTCAGAGCGCCTGCAATCTATAGAACCCTATAGAGTAAATTGATTAAATAAAAACTAACTTGTCTGTGCTACAGGGAGGTCAGTCCATAAGGTTGTTTTAAGCATGAGTTGTTTGCATTCGTTTCCCCGAAAATGACCATGTGAAAGTGGTTAAAAACCTCCTAAACCTCCTAAAATTGTGTCTTCGCTTCAGTAGTATGATTCACAACTGAATAGCTGGACTAACACTGAACACTTCATCTCACCAATAATTGTTTGTCTCGTGAATATTAACAAGCTTCTATCCCTGGTGGTTTATTTGCAAGCACTTTAATTCTTTTAACGGGAAAAAAAACATTCCTGAATCCCTTTTTCATGCAATCTAACTGAAGGCAAGTTAATTACCTGGCACTGGCATTCTCAGATTTGTTTATTTCAGAGCTCAGCTGGGCAAAAGAACAACAGCGTTAGAGATGTTAATCGCAACAACAGAAGAAAAGTAAAAAGAACATAGCCTTCATTCTCTGTATTCCAACTAACCCTAACCCAACTCACACAGTACCTCTGGTGAAAAAAATATTCCCAAACTGCATTTGACTTCTTAATGACAGGAAGACAAGCCCCACTTCCATTCATCACCAGCTCCGCAGCATCAATTCAATCTCTGGGCCACTATATCCCAGGACTCCTCTGACAGCCCCCAGCTCTATCACCAAAGCAGAAACCCCTGGTTTAGGGGTCCAGCTTCCTTATCCATTTGGCCCCACAGCTGTAACTCAGGATGAGGGTCTTTCGGAGTAAAAACCGAGATGTCTATAGTGATTCTTTCCACAAATGACATTACTGGACTTTGTCATTATTTCCAGAACCATATAATGATCAAACTGAGATTTAACTGAAATTAGGGTTTTGCAAAAACAAATGAAAACTATGGAATGCTCTTATTCAACTGCATATCTGTCCATTTCATCCTCCACTTCTGGTAGAAAGTGGGAGAAAGATTTTAAAGATTTTAGAGATAACAAACGACAGTTTTAATTATACATTTTTTTTTCTGGGGCCTATCAGTTCAGATTAATTAAATAAATGTTTAATTTATGGCACATCAATTAGTGTTTCAACTGTGTTCAACAAGAAAATTAGACTACATCAGGAATAAAATATTTTTAAAATGGTGATATTGTACAGCACATATCACTCTTTAGTTACTCACATTGTAGACCTGCAAAGACTTTGAGCATCATATTCTTTAACCTATGTTAAAACTTTCATTTAAGTTCTGAAAATTGGTGAAGTATTTAATAAGAAATTCTTTTATAAAATAAACACTGACAGGACAAAAAAAATACAAACTATGCTTTCCAAGAATGTCCTAAAAATTGAAGAGTGAGGCCAGCTCTTGAAAACACAGTACTAGTATTTGAGGAAACACACAGAGCTGTCAGCAGATGTCAGTTAGAAGTCTACTGCACTGACGCTGCTCTCATTACAATGTGAAACCACTTGTTATCGGCCACCAGCTGGGAGCATCTCTGATCCTAATAAGCGCTTGCACTTGAATAAACTGCCCTCCTGGCCTAGTGAAGCACTTGCTCACTCATTTCAAATGACCTGCGGACACCCATGCTTTGTAATTAACTACAGCTGCTGTAGGATCTTGTTTAGGGTTGAGACATTTTAGCTCATGTTGAGGGGTGTTTTAATTCAAATCTGCATGAGTCCTTGGGAAACCACCACGCCAACGTCCCTAGAACATCCAAAATAATAGTCAGAACACCTCATCCTGACTGTAGTCCGCTCATAAAGTCTCAAGTAAGTAGCCAATGGCGGTTGACCTATTAATCAACCTTGACAGGCTAGTAATTAGGGCAATCTGCATTGATAACTGTGCTGGTTTTCCACTGCCATTTGCTGTGACTTTATCAACCAGAACAGTGGGCTATCAGATTCTCAATGACTGCTGACTTCAACATAATAAATTACTGTTACTGCTGCACCACAGAGTGGTCTTGCTACTCCATGCTTGGGGAGCCCACACCACAGAACATCCGATGATTTCTGCTCCCGCTCACCCTTAAAGCTTCCATGCGCTCTCTGTCTCTCTGTCTCATGCTGCCCCCGCATCCTCAGACCGTGGTGATCTGGTCCACCACCCGCGTGCTGTCCACTATTTCAACGCACTCGATCTCCTCCCGGTTCTCGGCCGGCTTCTTCTCTTTCCTCTTCTTCTTGGAGGGAGGCAGGAAGGTGAGCATGATGGGCAGGATGGCCAGGCAGTGAAAGAAAGAGATGAAGGCAGTGAGAAACAGGCACCTGAACAGTGTGCGGGTCAGGTTGGAAGGCACTGCTGCCAGGGGAAGGAGGCTGGCAGTGTAGCACAGGTAGCTCTGCAGCATGGAGACCCCATGGCGCTCCAGGGTGATCTTCACCCACTTAGTCCTGGTGAAGTCCCTACCCAGCACAAAGGTGGAGATGAGCGGGGCACAGCTGTCTATGGTGTAGTTCAGTCCGTATATCAGGCAGAGCATTGAGATGCAGTCCAGCTCCACCTTCCACAGGGTTATGAACCCGATGACCCCAAACTCTACGGACACCACCACGAGGGTGACCCAGATGTTGATGAGGGAATCAGCCACCAGGAAGGCGGAGAAGAAGAGGAGGAAGAGGGCACTGATGCAGGAGTTCTTCAGCGGGGCCCCCAGAGAGGAGGCGTAGCGGTCCATGTAGACGAAGGACGGGTTGAAGATGATGAACTTGACCTTGGAGGTGAGCGAGAGCTTGCGCAGCGTGTCCAGGAGGATGTACATCTCCTCCCGCTTGTTCTCCGTTGTCTTGGCCACCAGGAACATGCGCGAGGCCACCACGTCCACCTCCCCGCCCGCCCGCCTGGCGAAGATGATGTCGTCGGAGAAGTGGCAGAACTGCGGCAGCTTGAGGAAGGCGTTCCGGAGCAGCTCCGTGAAGTTCCTCTTGGGCAGGCCTGTGGTCATGTTGAGCTTGCGCAGGTAGTTCAGGTAGCTCTCGAACCAGGAGATCCTCACGAAGCCCTTGGTGTACTCCAAGACGTCCTCCTGCACGCTGGCGTTCCAGTACTCAATGGACTCGTATATGTAGAAGCCGATGACGGGGCTGTAGTTGCTGAAGTACTTCTGTTGCGCCGTGGTGTAGGCGATGGTGCTCGTCTCCGTGGCGACCACGTTGCTGAGGTCGGAACCCTCGCTGACCTGCAGGTAGCCCATTAAGGCAAACGAGATATACACCAGGTAAAAGAGGACCACGAAGGGCTTGACGTAGGTGTTGGTGATCCAGTCGCAGTAGTAGCGCTTCATGAAGGAGACCAGCAGGTGGCCCTCGTAGGCGTTCATGTCCGCAGACTCGGCCCCCTCCTCGTTATACTGGGTGTACATGAGGAATCTGTACCAGGCTGGCTTCTGCTGCAGCAGCTCTGGCTTTGGCACCTTTTTGCAAAAAATGTTGTGCTGGTAGTTGTTCTCCAGGTAGCCAGTAAACACCAGGTTGGAGCCGTAGAAGGTGAGTATATAGAGGTAGTTGAAGAAGACGGAGATGCAGGTGTTGCGGCAGAAGACCCGCACGGCCTCGATGTTGGTGAAGGGGCTGGCGCCGATGCCGAAGGTCACCATGTACATCGCCGTGCTGGCGGTGAAGGGCAGCATGCAGTCGGCGAACACCGCGGCCGCCCGCTCCTTCACGTGCTGGTCCTCCCGCGTCCGCCGCCACGACGACAGCATCTCGAAGGTCCCGCACAGGCCGTGACCTAGAAGAAGAAGGGGCAGAAGAGGCGCGATTACCGGTCGCAGCCGCGGATTCCCCTCTCCGTCGGAAGGGCAAATGAGGACAAAAGGAAAACCTCAGCCCCGTCCTGCAACGTTTGGATGCCCACTGTCAGATCAGCATTCGCCTTTATAAATAGGTGGTCATTTATAACCTTTAATATATCCAATACAATGTACATTCAAGGCCCCCCTGGACAATTCCATATCACCCAGATGACATCTTGTATTTCCAGTAACCTCATTTACTGTATCTCTCGCAGAAAATTCCCAGCTACTGTATCTCCATTGGTGAGACAGGAAGAAGACAGCAGACCATTACAGGGAACATGTAAGAGCTGTGAGGATCAAAGATCTCTCCCTTCTTCAGCTCTAACGGACACGACCATTCTGATCTCTCCATCTGCGTCCTCACAGAGGGCTTTCAGAACTCCTCTTGCAGAAAGACATCCAAAGCCACAGTTATCCTTAAACTTGGATCACACTTTCTCCCCTTCTCTCAACGACAGGCTCATCTCCTTCTAATCCTCTCTATTCATTTGCAGATTTCGGCTTTTCACACCTCTCTTCCTGTTCTCCCTGGGTTTGGACAGTCATTCTCACCGGCTCCATGCCCATTTCCTCCCTGCTCCCTGTCTCTTCTTACCTACTCTGTCTTTTATTCTCCTCTCCATGTTTATTTGCTACGTTCCCTCTCTCTCTGAGCCACTACTGCATGTGTGCACACGTGTGGCGTGATAGGCCTCAGCTGACTGAACGTGACAGTCGGGTATTGTGGGGGGTGGGGCGGGGCTATCTAATTTTCAGGACCCTCACCCGATTCTCATTCTGTGCAGCGCCTTTAAAGTTAAATGAAACTGTGGAAAACATAACTTGCGTTTACGCTAAGGAGGAAGGACAGGAGATGCATGCCTGAAGGCAATGCAAGGAGAAATGAAATGAACTGTTATAGCTCACCAAGTCTGTGTCTGTACAGAGAATGCTGCAGGGCACCTTATATCATAATTACAGGGACTGGTGAGCCCCTGTGTTTGTAGGTCACTGCTCACTGAAAAAGCCAATAAAGATGTACTAGTATCTGAAAATACAGCCTGATGAGTCACGGGTTTCAGCTGTTTTTGTTTGTTCCAAATTAACGCCTTGGAAGTCAGGAAAGATAAAGGGACAGTTTTTTATGTAGTTTGATAGAGCCATAAAAACTGCCAAATTGTTTCCCTTCAGCTATCACATCTTGTGAGCAAGTAGTTCAGGATGCAGTATGCAGGACAGTCTCACTGTGGTAACAAGTCCCAGCCAGCAAGAGATGTACAAGTGTAGGTGTTTGAAAATGTAGAAGGTTCCCTGGAATAATATCATCCTGAGATGATGTCTTAGGTCAGAAAAGACGGACCATAAGGTATTTACCACTCCCACACTGTAAGTACATAAGAAGGAAACATTAGCCAAATTAAAAATAATAATTAAAAGCCTGTTTGTCCGTTTGCAAGTGCTATCCTCTTACTTTGTCAATGCTCTTTTCATCTTTCAACTCATCTATATTTTCTTTTTTCTGGGAAGAGAATGCCGATGAATTCAGAGGCAGTGAGCACTCTGAGAATACCATCCTCTGTTTAAATTAGTCCCGTCACCTGAAGATGGTGGAGCTGACTATCAAAAAACACACTCGTCTCAATGGGTTCAACTTGATGAGGCCAAAACATTTAAATAATTGAATGAGTCTTTCTGGAAGATACTCTAAGATAAATTAGCAGCAAAGAAAAAACAGCAAGCCACCCTCCTTTGTAACTTTCTTGGGTTCTCAAGGGTTTTACTCTTTTGTCCAATGCAAAAAAAAAAATTAAGTGAATGCACGCTCTGTAATTCTCCTGTTCAAAAATATAGGACAAAAAATGATAGCAGTTTAATCAGAAAGCTTGAACATACAAAAACAAAGACTATAAAAAATCTGTACCCAAGAGAGCAGGTCTGCTTTTGAATTTCTACAGTACATCTAGAATCCACATCCTTCTGCACAATCAAAGAAATACAAGCTGGCTTGAATGAAGAATTGTAAGGCAGGGCAGCTGAATGGCTCATTAAGCAGTTTCAGGCTAGATGCAACACTGACTAGAGGATTAATCTTTCAGAGATTATGTAAAAGACCTACATTTTTAATACAAGGGTGGTTATCATCTTTTTGAACTATGCGAGAATCTTGCAGTTCATGGACAGTAAACCAGATTTTTCCTCTCTCCTGCAGGAGGAAATTAGCTGTGCTGTTCTTTTGCCCGAAAGAAAACCAGGCTCAGAATGCGCTTGCTTGTAGATAAATTGAACATGAGGCTAAATAAGTAATGTCACATACACTTCGCCCCATGGCTCTGAAGTAGATGGAAGCGCTGCTAGGGGGATCTCTCCTGGCTCGTCTGCAGGGAACGCACAAGTCGAGGAGACGGCCTGCGCTGAGTGGCCCAGTCCCACATCCTCCCCGAAAGAGGCCTTTCAGAAAGTGCCTTTTTACTGCAGCCTTTTAAATGAATCTCAGTGGACACAGGGACACGCGTACAATAAGACCTCGAGACGTGCCACAGTAAATTAACAGCTTACCAAAAGAAATGGCTTCAGTTTTCACACAAGCACATTTCTCTCCCGCTCACTTCTTTTCATGACATCTGCTGACAGCTCTGTGTGTTTCCTCAAATACTAATACTGCGCCCTCATCCACCTACTGTTTTGCCCTGTATGTCTGAAGCGGAGGTCACTGGTTTATCTGGCTGGAGTTGAAGTTGTTTTAGCTCGTACCTGAGCGAACAGACCCATCAGACCAGGGCTGACTGGGCTCTCTGTCGCATCAGGCGGACCTGAGAGTATGTAGCTCTCCCAACAGCGGGGTGTGAGTCTGTCACAGGGGTGAACCGTAGCAGCGGTGACTCTTTTTAATGCAACGTTTGAATCAAACTTTAAGGATAAACATGTTTAGCACCCCTCTCTGTGGGTGATTAAACACCTTTGACTCCCAAAAACTTGCAGTTAGCTATCTCCCTAACCGGTATTCCGGCGTCTCCTCTGTGTGGTGAATGTGCACAGACACAGAATACTTGTCCAGGCTGGTGGATCAGACCACGCACTGCAACAGTGCAGGCCGGGGCACCCATCCGCGTGCTTTGTCTCCGCCTCTTCCAGTTCAGGTTCTCAGAGGAACTGGAGCCTATCCGAGCCGAGCAAAGGACACAAGGCAGGCTGCATCCTGGGCAGGATGTCAGTCCATCTCTGGGCAGACACACGGACACAAACACACTCACCCCCAGAGCCAAATTTCTCCGAAACCAGTTAACCTGCCAGTATGTCTTTGGACTGTGCGAGGAAGCCCACACAAACACGGGGAGAACATGCAAACTCCACGCATGTAGCGCACCAGATCTGGAATTGAATCCAGGGCCCCAGGCTGCAATCCTGACCAATGCACCACCGTGCTGCCCCTAAGGAATGAGTTACCCATCGCATTCTCACAGTTCGCTCTACTGTCAGTTTTGGTTGTCTAGGAGCCAGCTGGGATGTCGCCTGCAGTTTCTGTCAAAAACAATAATGCTTAGAGGCTGACCTGGAGAAGTCACGGAAGGCAGAAAGAGAGCCCGAGACACAAAGGGGAAAAGATGAAATACTCCTGTGACTATTCACACCAAGGCTGCCTGCAGAAGACTCTGCCCTTGGCAATGGTCTTCAAATTCACCAATTAGACAACCATGACGCACTGCTTAGCATTCAATACCTAGACCTGCGGCTGCTTTGGAAGGCTAATAACCTAATTAGTAAATTTAGAAAGACAAGGAAAAAACTAGATGTGTAAATCTTAGAGTTAAGAGGTTAAATAAAGAAAAGGATATGACAAGGGACTTAAAAATCTGAACAAAAATTACCTTGGCAGTTCACTTTTCAATCTTGTGTCTTGGCTTATATTAGACATAAACACACATCAGTTTAGTAGCATAAACAATAAAAGCAAAAATGGCTTTTATTCTAGCTCATCTAAAGTGATCTGACGTGAAATATTACATTCTGACACTGACCCAGCAAGCCCCTGGACATAGATGTTTCTTTAGAACAACCTGACCACTGTTTATTGCATGCTGAAATGGGTTATGACATTTTTTTTATAAAGTATGGCAAATTATTGTCTCACACCAGGCACTGAACAAGTACTAATTTACGTAGTATTTTTGCTGTTACATGGTAAAAAACACATATGTGCTTCTTACAGCCTTGATGCGTTTGATTACTAGGATTTTATCCAACATGCATCATTGTGCCTGGGGCAAAAGTTGGGAACTTTGTAGCAGTAGCAATATTGCAATTCCAAGCCACAATCCAGATTGACTGAAAAAAAAAATCATGTAAGTAGGAGGTCTTTTTTCATTCTGTTGAAGTGATGTATAGAATACTACTTTTGTGACATTCTACATTGTACACACATTTAAAACGCTTTATATTTTGAAGACTCTCAAGCACCTATAAATAAGACTCCATCTTCACCGAAAATGTGTCCTTTTCAGTTTTAGCAGGCTGAAGATTCATTATCCAGGTGCTGGATATTTCAAGCCTGTTAAGCATAAATAAATACATGAACTCCTAATTATAGGAGCTGCATGCATCTCTGCCTTATCAGTACAATCTGTAGAAAGGCCTGTTGTTTGAAACAACTGAAATGGTTCAAACTGCTATACAATGGGAGCTTTATTGGTTTATCTGCATACAATAGAGAACAGTGTGAAAAAAAAGCAATTCCAAGGAACAATTTACATTTGATCTGTGTGGCAAAGCACTTCAACAGCACTTAAAACATGCTTATCTTATCTGGAAGCAAGAGCCAGTTGAGACATGCATTACATTTAAGGGAACATAACAGATTTAAACGTAGGACATTATTTAACAGTGCCATTAAAAATGCTATTTCATGAATTAATGATGCTTAAAAGCTAGTATTTAGAATTCATAAGTAATAACTACACAACAAAACACTAGAACAAAAGGCATGGTTAAACCACCACAGATTAATTCTGTGATTTGAGTCTGTACTGTGCAACATGTCACATATTCAGGGTTTAAAAGGCGTCCAGATTTATATGTTTGTAATTTAGGAGATAATGAGCCATTAACGATGGTTTAAAACCTGGAAGTACTTAACATTAAAAATGCTCATTAACTCACTAATAAAATGCTGCCGTCAAACACAATATAGGTTTCCTTATTTCCATTCTTGCTCTCTTTCTTGTGGTGAAAACCCAAGTTCAGATATATATCAGACTTAGTGATCATGGGGAAGTGATTAGAAGAAAGGTTACAGATGAATGTAGACCACTTAGCCAATCTAGCCCATTTCAGTTACTGTATTTGATTCACGGATCTCATTCATCCTTTTCCTGAAAGGATATCTTCCGCAAACAACTTGTCTTGTTCCATACTCCCACCACCTTTTGTGTAAAGAAATGTCTCCTGTTTTCAGTTTTAATTACATTTACGCATAGTGTCCACTTGTGTCCTGTGACTCATGTTTCAGTGTTCATTCTCAGGAGGTCCATTGTGTTGTCTTTGTTGATGCCACTGAAGATTTTGAGTTTGTGTGACAGGTCCCCTCGTAGTCTTTTCCATTTAAGACTAAAAGATTTAGTTCTATTAGCTTGTCAGAGCAGGACACTTCTTTAGCTAGAGGAATGTATCTGGTTACTCTTTTCTGGTCTGATTCCAGAGCGGCAATATGTTTTGTAAAAAGGTGATCAAAACTGTACACACTATCATTAATGAGATATTAGTAATGTGATTTTAACATAGCATCCTCACCCATATACAGTATCTTATACTAAAATAGAAAAAAGGGATGATTATGTTTTATCGGATCTGTCTTTTAATAAAAACTTCAACTACCTGTACATCTTTCGTTCCAGGCAAATTCCTTCTTCTAAATAAACCAGTCCCATAACACTTGCTTCCGCAATCCATTTGCATGAGAATTTTTATGCCAGGCTTTGTTTTATGAAGCAGTTTCATTTTGCTTCAAGTTGTGAAGCACAGGCAGTTTATAGCCACTCAGAGCTCGACAAGGTGTCAAGCTCTGCAAAGAAGCTGTGTTGTGTGTTTGGGGAGTCATGTGTGATTTTTTTGTATGGGAGCACAAGGCTAGCTCATTGCACAAGGCAGAACACGAGACTGCTCTCATCACATAACGAAATACTTTCGGTCATCTTCACTGGGTTTTGTTTCTGCTGAGATCAGGTGTAAATTGTATTTCTGGTCCTGCTGGTGCAGAATGGCAGCCAAGTTATCAACCAGAATCCCTACCCTTTTTTAAAGGGGAGCTGTAGTCCCACTTTCTCAGACCGGTTATTCAGTCTCGGCACCCAAATAAATTAAATGACGTTATCACAAAATTTGACAAATTCTGAAAGTCGTTAACTTTGTGAAAGTACCGTATGGTCGCCATGTTGTCGCAAATTATTGGTCCCGCGGGAGTTCACGAGAATTGGGCCACGAGGCGGCCCTTCCTGATCACTAGTCACTGTAATGAGTAATATAATGCGATGTACTAGTGAATAAGTACAGGTTGTGCAGCGGACATTTCACCACAGAAATGTTCCAACGTGATCTGCATGCAGAGTTAACTAGTCCTTGGCAAAACTTTCCCGGAGTCGAGAGCAATATCTCTATCGGATGACTGAGACATATTCACAAGCCTGTTTGCTCAGAACGCCACAGGGCCATTTCAAGTCACCAGAGGTTTTGTTGCCTCATTCAGATTTGCAGAGAAGGTCAGCGATATGGTGCTGTGCATTCCTGGAAATGTAATCTTTTTTTTGTGATGTCAATTTGAGGCTTTGCAAGTTCCTGTGTACTTTGTACTTCCATTGCAGTTCGAAATGCACTCAACCATGCCGATTCTCCACATTCTTTCCCAAAATGTAAAAATAGTGTTTCAGGCCCCCTTTAATAAAAACCAATGGTCACGAAACAGCCTGTACAGAGCTTTGCAAGAAGAGTTGGATGGTGCCAGTTTTTCGTACACTGCTTGCTGTCATGTAGTATACATATCAGTCTCCTGAGTGACTTCTGCATAAGGCCATGTGCAAAGAATATGTTTTTAAAATGTGCAAAACCAATGCTTTTCTACGGTTCTTGTCATTTTTAAAAGCCTCTATTCAAACTATTAATCTAAGTAATTAGATTTCTACAGGCATCCTTATCTTTGGTATCACAATTTGTATACTATAATGCAAACCCATTTGAAGACTAATGTCTTGGTAATGGAATTAATTTTTAAATAAAGCGCTCATTGTGCAAGGAGATAAGAGCCATTGTACTGCTAGACCATTCTAATACTGTAATTACAGTACAGTGCTTTTTTAAAAAACACTGAAAAATCCTGATGAAATTACGGGTGTTCAGTGTCTCCAGGCCTTTAATTAGGGCCAAGGGTTAGCTCTTCCTTTATGTGCAGCTGAAATGAGAATATGTTCTTACGGGCAATTATTGCATTTTGGCTCTGTGCCCAATCTGATAGTTTAATACTTTCCAGCCCCTAAATTTCCAGCCCTTCAATTTGTAATTTACAGTAAAATAACAGCAGATCCGGGGTGCTTTTCCACTGCGAAATGAACAAAATTAGCATTTCAGATGGCAGAGCAACTACTTGTATGAAAATATTTTTGATCTCCAAGTGTGCTTTACATCTGGTATGAGTCAGTGTCTAATGGAAAAGCCCACACTCCTCACACTGAGGCTGCACTAGTCTGACTACAACAACCATGTGATCTATACATTTAAAAAACCAGGGGGGATTAATCATGGCGGGCCTTAAAGGCCAATCATCATTTGCAACTACAATCTGCAGAATTCGACTGCCCCCCTGACCTGACTGACAAGAAGAAAAGTGTGCCCCAAGTTTCTGATGGACCTTACAACGAAAGAGCGCGAGGGATAACAGCAGCCACCTCAACTATTCTTACTCCTAAGCTTTCCTGACGTCATTTCCTCACATAAAAAAACTTTAAATACTGTACGGGCAGTAATCCCCTTCTCTCGTTCTTTTTGCACTCCTCCTCCACCCCATCTCCCCCCCTCTGCAGCTGCCCCTTGGTCACTCCTCTCTCTGGCGGGGGGTCCCAGCCTCCTCGTCCTCTGGCCCCCAGCCTAAACCCTTGTTAAACACGGTCAACACATTTAAATCCCGGGTGATGTGTTGCGACCTCGAACGACGTCACTCTGCACTTCTGAAAACACAAGACTGAGCGAAACGGAGTCTAAGGCCCCCTCCTGCAGCCCCGCGGGGGTCGCTGCAGGGGCGTCACGAGCCGCGCAGACACTCACCCAGTACGATGAAAGGGATCCCCAGGAAGGTGGAGTTGTACTTGCCCCCGGTCAGGTTGATGATGCCCGCTGAGGTCAGCATGGCCAGGCTCATGGTGACCACAGCCAGGAGGCCCAGCCAGGGCTTGGTGCGCACGCAGTCCCGCATGGAGCAGAAGAGCACAGCCAGCGCCACGCACAGCGCCAGGCTGGTGATGAGGGGGCGCTCCGACACCTTGCTGGTCTTTTGGAAGTCCCCCTGGAGCGACGAGGAGGTGAAGGGGTACATCTTCAGCTCGCCGTTGGCTTGCTGGAACCTCTCCACTGTCTCGCAGAACTTCGTCTCCCACTTGGCCGCCACCACGTCGTTCAGGGAGTTGACGGCCTGCAGGTAGTAGGTGAGCTGCACGGCCTCGGCGTGCTTCACCTGAACTTTGCCCGGCGACTGGACCCCGCCGAGCTGGTGGCCGATGTAGACCTCGCGGCCGTCCCTCAGGTAGGTGATGGGGTAGCGGACGGCGCCCCCGGTGCGGTTGGCGAAGCGCGCGGCCCGCAGCTCCTCCAGCACGCGCAGGATGTCGTCCACGATGCAGCTCTTGTTGTCGTCCAGGATGCACATGTGGGCGAAAGTGTAGTTGAAGCCGTTCATGTGAACCTGGATCTTGGTCACCAGGCCGTGCAGCTGGAACGGGAAAGGGCACAGGAGAGGGCGGCAATGGAAACGGCAGCACTTGGGTTCGAAAAAGGCACACAACCCCTCTCACAGCAGCCTTCCTGAACACACTCCCAGAAACCTGTGCAGGAGCGTCAGGCCTGACCCGGTGCAATCTGCCAAGATGCCAGACACTGCTGCGTTTGTGCTGGATCTCAGCTTTCAACTCAGTGGTGTATTTCATACCTCTTATCAAGCCTGCAGGCATCTGTAATGCCCAGTAACATCTGTAATGTGAACAGCGGCGTAGCCAGAGAGGGGCACGGAGTGGCGTTGTCTGCCCCAGCTACCACCCCATTCTGGGCGCTAACAAAAATCCCATTTTGTCTTAAATTTACCAACGAAAGAAAACGTAAGCGTGGGAAACAATCCCGACGCAGCTTGAGTGTTTTTTTAAAAGCGTACGTGTAATCAGTTATGTAAGTGGTCAGTGTCGGGGAATGTCTGGCGAATCGCTGCAGATGTAGTGTCAAACAGGGGTCACCAGTGTAACAGGTGTGGAGAAGAACAGCTGTACACCTTTCAGCAGTGCTTCCTATTTAAGAAGGCAAATCATATCATTTAAAAATGCCACCCCAGTAGGTGCCCCTGCCACCCCTCTGCCACCCCAAAGTCCTGGCTGCACCACTGAATGGGAAAGCACTCAGCTGAAGGTGGAGGCGTCTCTCCTTCCCACAGTGCTCTCTGCCCAGGTCCTGACCACCTGAGACCATGCTGGCATCAGCCATTATGTGTCAGTGGCTCTGTGATACCCACTGACGAGCAGAGGATACTGCACGGGATATTTAATTATTTTTTTTTTGCAAGAGGGGAGGCTCAATTATCTAATCATTAGTCAAATCAATCAATTGATTGATTATGACATGCAGGAAATGAAAGCAGGGAAAATAATTTAGATATGTGAAAGCAAAAGGTCTCTGTGGGCATTCATGTAGAAATGTCTGATGAAACAAAGTTTGTCAGCTATGCATTTTACTTTATGAATGAGAAAGCCAGTACTCTGGAGAAGCACATACTGGCCCACACAGACTTTCTGTTTTAATCTGGATTCCTTTCATTGGTCAGCACCTCAATGACACTGAGTACGGCAGTGCACAGATGTGTTTTTCTGTTTTAGGATTTATGCAGATAGATACAAGCACAAATTTGCAAGGCCAGCCGGGCTTCTAAAGGCAATCTAAACTTTTGTTAAAGGCGCCCCACTCATGCCTCATCTCTTATCTGAGCTCTCTGGCGTCATTGACGAGAAAATGTATTAGCATCTGCAGATAAAGTTAGAGACAGAGGTTATCAAAAACAGGAAAATTCGTTTTGCTCTCCCAGGTCTTAGAAAAGGCAGAGAATAAATAAATGAATATGATGTTTGTGAAACCCTGGGTGAACCGACAGAAGTAAAGTAGGCCATGTAATCTGCCAGCAGCACTGGCCACTGTGACATGTATTAGATAAAATGGCCTAAACTCTTTAAGAGACCTGGAAAAGTAAGACCTGGATGTAACTGTCCCTCAGGCATCACATATTTCAAATAGTGCAGCTTCAACAGCTGCAGACAGATATTAACAGTAGGGGTAAAGGATGCACTGGGGTGTGACCCTGTGCTAAAATACTGGCTTCATATTAGCTGCTGTCAGATCCTGAATTTAGAATGACTGAGGGGACTGTCAGCCTCAGCTGGGCCTTTGTGCACCAGTCTTGTAAATCATATATGGTATATAAGATGCATAATCTATTATCCTCTGCAATGGATTGGTGTCCTGTCCACAATGTACGCTGAATTATGCAGCGTCTACTGGGTTAGAGTCCAGCTCACTACCACATATTGGACTCAGCAGTTACTGGAAATGGACGGATATAAATTATCCTAATCCTCTGTTAATACATCATCATAATACGTTCCTAGTGATGAAATCTTAACTTAAGGAGACATGAACTTTATATTCTTCCTTGTCAGCCATTACTGGGCTTATTTTACATTTTTCAACCAAAGAGCAGTTCTGCGTATTACACAAACGCACAATAAAGTCCTGCTCAGAAAAGCCTCCTTTCGAATTCCACCTTCACCCCCTCCACAGTTTTACGTATTTTCGGTAATCCAAAACAATGGAAGACTCCTCTGAACAGGCTTAATGCAAATGTTGCTCTGCAGCAGCAGAAATCTGCTCTATTACAAAGTGCAATATATTCTGTCCTGAAAAGCTGTAGGAATTCAGTGGCATAATAGGCCTGAACTCTAGAAAGAGCAGGAGACATGGAAAGGGCCTGGTGGTTCACAAATGAAAGTGCATTTCACATGAAATCCAATAGTGCATGCTAGATGACAGCAGTGTCATGGGCAGAAAAGGAGAGCCTTCAGATTGAAATGGAATCCATTATGTTTCAGATTGACATGGATTCCATAATGTCCTTTTTCTGTGATGTGCTGCAGCATCAAAGCCTTAAAATGAGGTTTAAGTCTAGGAGCTGTTTTTTAGCACATGTACCACTTCCTGCATCTGGGTCATTCTGCGTGCACAGAGGACTCGTGTCAGGCAGCAGCGTAGAGGAGTGGTTAGGGCTGTGGCCTGACAGCCCAAAAGATGCGGGCTTGAATCCCAGGCAGCATGGTGTTGTTTTACCCTAGAGCAAAGTACCTTTCTCTACCTGTAAAATCTTCAGCAGTTATCAACGGGCACAAATGTAAATCGCTTTGAATCAAAGTGTCGGATAAATAATGGCAGGACCTGTCGCTCAAGACGTTCTGAAATACACATGAGCTGTGCCAACAACACAAAACGCTGAAATTAAATTCCAAATTCCTGCTTGGAAATGCTCCACGGACCTATTAGAATTAACTGGCCTAAGTGGAAATCGCCAAAGAGATGGATAATTAAAAACTACTTAAAATAATGATACCACTTTATCTGAGGCCCTGCAGTTACAGTGTGTTCACAACATAAATTAAAAATGACATCACTCCCCGGGAATACTGCATCAAAGCACACTAGATGGAAAGTGAAACTGCTGGGACAGCAGACTCACTGCATTTTAACCATGGTCATATGAACATTAAAAAGGCTGTAAACAACAGGAAGGTTCTCCTTGCTCTTTTGGAAGATTAGCAACTAAATGAGTTCAAACTTTTAGCCAGAGATTTCTTGAAGGAGCCACCACCTGGGTGAGCAGCCTGTTCCAGACACCTACAGCTCTTTGTGTAAAGACATGTTCCGCATCCTTACTTCATGACCTCTTAGTCTCCAGCTGCCCTGACCCTGTTTAACTTCGTAGGATCTTATAATACGATTTCAGATCAAATAATCAAATATCCTCTCCATCTCCTTTGTTCCAGACAAAAGAGATTTACCCCCCTTAACCTATATTTGCATAAAATGCCACTGAGACCATGAAACATTTTTGTTGCTCTTCATCAAACCCTTTCTTGGCCTAATATATGCTTTTTGTGGCATCATGACAAAAGCTAAATATGGTATTCCGTGTGAGGTTTCACTAGTGCATAAACTCCTCCGATTTAAATCCCACATTTTTTGCTCTGTACTGTACCCCTTCAAATACTTCTCTGTTTGCCATTCTCTCTACTTTTGTCTCAGCTGCGGATTTAACTCGTGCTTGAGGTCTACCAGAATTTAAACCCTGATATGGATCAAGAAGAGCAGTGGGACGAAACTGGATCCTTGTGGTACACCACTGTTTACTAACTTCGTGGCATTTGAAGTATTCATTTAATCATCCACATTTGAATCGGTTCCTTTTTGCAGCTCTTGTATCCTTAGGGCAATAAGACCTGCCCACACAACAGAAATCTGGACACATCGATCTGTCAGCTAAAACTGTGGATTCAGGCCACAGTGTGACTACACAAAGCCAGTTATCTACTTTCGCCTTGGTATGGTCATTGCAACAGTGGGAAACATGTTGGACGGTCAGAGCTTTTGCTTCTGTAATCCTTGATCTGTAAACGATTTCTCCATGGCTCTAGAAAAGTACTTTTCTGTGCAGAACTTTCTTTGGGCTTCAGAGTTTGTCACTAAAAGCACTAAAACAACAACATTAATAAAGGCTGAACTCTCGTGGTCGCGTGTGTCCGCCACAATCGCAAATATTACATTCCAAAAGTTGCCCTAAGGCGCTAAGCAAACTGGAAACCACCACGTTTTTCTTCTGCCCATATTTGATTTTCTTAACTGCTTTTAATCACTTAAAGCATCCGTTCAGCAACAGTTTTTTGATCAATTTTGTCTACGCAGAAGAGAGACGTACAGATTATGTTCTCGGGGTGACGGGGGTGGCGGCAGCAAGCCTGTGACACATTTTTGTGTCTGCCTCACCTGTTCATTATCACCGCATTGTTGTGCCTGACGGTTAAAAAAAAAGACGTGTAGCTGGTGCGCTGAAAAGTCAATTAAAATAAATTGCTCGGGTCAATTAAATTGCATAATTAGGCCTTTTTTTAAAAAAGACATCTTATAATTCCGTGTGATAACCCTTCCTCCTCCCCGGACGCTGCTGTTGACAAGGTGACAGCCCGTGAATTGCCACACAGAGGTGTTTCAGACGAATGCCGAACCGGCCTGCTGTTCCAGAGAGGGCACACCCAGCACCTTGCAGAGCGCTGGCACACCGTCACTCCCGAGGCGTCTGCTGTGCCGACTGACACAGGTGTCAGGCTGTGGCGTGCCTAGCCGGTGCACGACATGCCAAGACACTGCTCGGTCTGCTGCTGTCGCCGTATAAAAGTCGAATTAGCAGCTCGCCCGCCTCACCCACCCTCTCACACAACCACCCCCCCCCCCCTCAGTCTGTTATTCGTACCTTTAAAATGAGGTCAACGTGGTGCTGATCCAAGATGCTTCCTCTGGCGGAGGAGGTGACGATGACCCTGCCGTACCTGCCGGGGGTCTGCAAGTCCGAATACAGCGTGTGTTTCGATCTGTTGACGGGGAATAAGCTATCCACTAAGTTGCCCTCGATTTTAGCCAAGCTGTGCTTGGGAGCCAACAGGTACTCCACGTTCTCCTCGACCCGATAATGGCTGAAACTAGACCCCAGCAGGATGGAGATGAGGACGGGAGCGGAGGCGAAGAACACCGGGTGGTTGGCGACGAAGTGGCCGAGCTTGGAGAAAGACGTCCTCAGTCCTTCGTGCAAAACCTGCCGCAACATCCTAAGAGTACAGAGAGCCCGGGAAGGCGAGGAAGAATCTGCAGGATCCGAGCCTCTCCCAGCGCCAGGGTATAACCATCGAGGGGCACGACCATAGGGAAATACTCTCTAATTGAAAAATAAGACAAAAGGCTCGTCGGCTTGGAGAACGAAATTGAATTGATACAAGTTTGCCTCGGTCGGCAGCTTCAACTTGCTCAGGATCCTAGCTCCGATGCCGCTTCTCTGCATATGTACAATAAAGGGTCACCCGAATATATATATATAAAAAATCACAACAGCGTGGAGTGTCACGCATTTTAAAAAACATACAGAAAAAATATAAAAGGGCGCTTTGTTTCTTTTTCTCCTGCACACGTACTTCTTTAAAGCGTGTCTTGTTCCGCTGTCGGTTGTATTTTTAAGCGAAGGGGTTTTTGATTTTACTGAAGCTGAAGGGGGGTTACTCAGCCAGGTGGCTGGAGACTCGTGGCAGTTATTTTCTGGGGGGGGGGAGAAAAGGCTTTTGCTACGTACCAGAAAATGCTCGAATCTGGGGGAAGCGATTCATAAAATACTGCAAAGTGTCCTGGTTTGAAGTGCGTGCACTCTATGTGGCCAAACAATAACGAAATGCTTAACGAATGTACGGCTAATATTAGAAAATGTTCTTAGCCTGTAAGCATGAACCAACAGTTGTGAGACAAATAGCGCTTCGCAACACTGTCATCGAATGTCTCCTTAAGTTGAAAACAGATGTGATTGCGAGCGGTCATGTTGCTGCAGATTTGCTATGTCATATCTGAAACAGACTCGAGCATGTCAGTAGACACGGTACTTCTGTGACACAAGGTAAATCCTGGCTCATTCATTGCTGTTCTCAACTCGTAATCTAGTACCTATCAAACGCATTTCCAAACTGCTCATTATGCCTTCAATTCTAAAAAAAAACCCAAATTGAACAAAGCTGTTACAGGCACGGTTAATGCATTGCTGCTGTTTTCTTATATTAAATTGCATGTAACATGTGCTCCCCTGCTTTGGAAGGATCGATGCATAAATACAACTTAGTGTATTTCATTTGTTCTATATATTTTTCATAATTTCCCCATGTGAAGCTGTGTGTAGAAACGGCTGTTTTCGGTAGCACGCTGCCTTAGAACAAGGATTCAGCCTTTTTTTCACGTTTGTGCATTGCTACACAAATCGTGGCGTCTGCAGTTGAGCCGGATTCACTCCCACTTGGCCAGACCCGCACGGTACGAACCTGTTCCCACACAGGTACATCCCGTCCGCCTGTGAGAACATCACCCCATTTTCCGATCCATTACAGTTTTCGGAGAGGATGCCGGAGTCTTCGCCGTTATGCAGAGAAGTTTCTTTCATCTGTGCCCGACACACACACACAGCAGATCTTTGAGAACGCCAATAAACACCCCTCTCCTTCTCCGGATCCCATTCAGTAAAAACTATGCGAGGCGAAGGCGAGCGCCGGGTTGCAGCAGACTTCTCCCCACGTCTGCGCCGCCCGGCTTGCGGCACCGTGTTGCTCGAAGGCGTGCGTCGGGGGGGGGGGCTCGGCTCCGTCTTGGAGAGGGAACAACAAACGGTTCACTTCCAGCGCCGAAATGACAGCGCTCCGGCCGTGCGCTCTTCCTCGCCGGCGACGCTGGCGGGAGCAGGCGCCGTCTGCTGATTCACTGGCCCCGCGGAAGCCCCGACGAGTGCCTTACGCAGAACACCACAGCCTGAAAGATGCGCTCGGGAGGTGGATAGGCGCGAATTTAGTTTCCCCCCCCTTTCTCGTGTGCTCCATTAGCCACCTCCTGATGGCTGAGATGAGGAGACGGGATAAGACATTTCCTGATTGGACCACTAAAGATAGGCGAGTGAACCCAGGGAGGGAGAGAGAGAAAGAGAGAGGCTGCGAATTAAAAGATGATGCTCCACAAGTCCTGTATTTATGCAACTGGAAAAAGACTAGGCCGTATAAAGACGCACGCACTGTATATAATAGCCTGCGAATAGGCGCAATAAATATGCTTGGACTGTAAAGCGTGATCCATCCCCAGCAATGAATGTCGTATTTGAGAATATATGACTCAGTCGCCAGAGAAAGGCGAAGAGCTGCCAGACATTAAGAATAATGTATCGCCAGCAATATGCGCAGAGGGGATGAATGAATGACTTTAAAAGAATAATAATTGAAGTGGTGGTGGCAGATGCTCGGAAGGGGGGGGCTTGTAGCCATCTCTCCCCACGACCGAGCATCGCACCGGCGCTAGATGGGTGGTTTGAGGGTGTCCAGCGAGAAACACGTCTGCAGAGGATCCGGCTGGGTCGTGTTTAACCGCGGGGGCTGGGCGCTGAGGAAGCCGCTGACTCAAAGGCGAAAATAAGATTAAAAAAAAAATTAAAGGCCATCGAACATACTGCGTAAAAAAAAAAAGTATCGGAAAGTGAACATCTTTTAAAAAACTTAAACATTCCCCTTTTTATTTGAATGCATAATGAATGCTTTAGTGTTTTCTCAAGACCGCTTTTAAAACTAATCTTCTGGAAATAAAATCTCAAACTGTTTTATGACGCCCCAGACAACTGATATCGAAAGGGCATACACAATTATTACGTTTTGTGCGCATGTTGGCGATAATTTATTTTGGTTAAACTCGTTCGTTAGTGTATGTGGTGAGTTTGTTGTTGTTTTTTTTGCCATATCTAGGGTTCATGCACCGAGCACAGTAGTGATCTACTGTATATTGTCACGAATAGTTGAGAATTGTTTCAGCCTCCACGGCGATGCACGCTGGCTGGATTCCTCACGGGCGCCTCTGTGGGTTTCCGATATTTTTCTCCATCCTGTCAAATACAATAACCATCCCAACTGAATTAATGCCATATAAAATGACGTGGATTTTGTCGACATGAATGACACGTCTTGAGTTGAAGAAAGACCTCCGGAAAAGCAGTTTTGTTGCTGAACTATGCCAAAACACAGGCTTTAATTTCCTTCCCAAGCCCGGCGTTTCTCCACAACGTCACTAGGCTCTTTTCGCGAATCTAATGCAATTCAACCGTAGTACTAAGACCTGCTTTATCGATCGGGTGCTGTGATGTGAAAGAGGCATGGAGTTCCCCATCTGAAGAGGTATCCGAGAAATGCTTTGTCTGGGGCTTCTTCTCGAGCCTGCACGCTGCTCCGCGCAAAAACAGGTCGTTCTGTTATCATGATTTACAACGTTTTACGCAACATCGAAGATCGCTTCCAAGAAAGGATGTCATTAGGAGATACATGTCAAAGTATTCAGGTTTCTACACATATATTTCTAAAATATCGGGTTCTTTCGCTGTAGAACCCCCCTTGAGCCTCGGGGTGTTGGCCCGACATCTGCTTTCAAAGGCCACATGTCCACAACACTTTGCGCACGTTTTGGTATTCGAACCATAATCGAGGCACAAATACGGCACCGTATTAAGATTAAGATTAATTTAAAGTTTATAGTGTTCTCTTTCCCGAATGCAGTTTTCCAGTTCACGAAAGAACATGAAAATCCCATCATCTAAACAGAAATGCACTGACCTCATTGATTCTCAGTGTGTTAAAATAGTTGCCCTTTGACCTTTGCTTTGAACGTCTTAGTAATGCAATAATAAGCTCTATCACGAACAGAAGGTAATAGTTATCTCCCGTGGGATTTTGTATTATTAATATGCATTGAAGAAGCCAACTGAAGGCCAGTTTAGATTTACAGAGAAAATTGCTGCATGGCAGGCGAATTACGGGATTCGGTTACAATTTTTTTCCGAAATTGCATCTTTGCCTCGGTCTCTCATTTAACGCGTTTCCAGTTTAGCAGTTTCAAATTCAACCTGTGGTATTTCACTTTTATGCCACGATAAGTTTCTGTCAATGGGGTTCAAATCGAACATGCTCGTGTTGTTAGCAAATTATATCGCTGTGCTTAGGTCTTTTTGTCACATGATATGTTTTTTTCTTACTTTTATAGTCGTGCATTGTCAGTTCAGAAGTTCTTTGATCGAGAACCGTCTCAGTAGTTTTATTTTTGCTTCCCTTCCGAAGTTCTCGTCCTTACTAGGGCTGGTCAATGATGCACAGCAAATAAGGTCTACTGACACGCAGACGGAACAACTTCCGTCTTTATCGTGGCCTCCAAATTGTTCCCTGTATGATTGGCTTGCACTTGCCCTGCGATGGACTGGCGTCCTGTCCAGGGTGTACCCTGCCTTATGCCCGTTGCTTTCTGGGTAGGCTCCAGCTTCCCTCGACACCGTATGGGATAAAGCAGTTTGGTAAATGACACGACATGACTTGTTTGGGATCTGGTCCTCAGCCAGTCAGAGGTGTCCATTTAAATATCCTGGACATAAAAAAAGCTCCAGAGGTTTAAATAAATTATTCTGTAATAAATGGAATGGTCATGTATGAAATTGAACAATCTTTCTACATCAAATAGCCTAATAATTTATTTAGCTGTTCTCTGACGTCGTCGAAAAGCTTAACTAACCTGTTTACCAAGCATAACCTTCAGAAGGGCTCAGATATTGAGGAGGGAAAAATAGTGCAGCGTAACACTGCATTTTAATATTATTTAGATTTTCTTGTCAATTAACAGCCGGTCATACATAAATATACATTTACAGTATATACCCAGGATCTGAGTCCCACAGTGAAGCGGCCCAGTTAATGAGCTGGCACCACCGAAAGCCAGATTCCTGTGAGATGACTCAAACGCTTTCCCCTTCCCCTAACCTCAATCAGTCAAGCCCTCATTTAATAAGAGGCGCCAAGAGGGAACAGATTAACCAATGAGAGCAATGGCCTGTCTGAGATCCTTATGGAACTGCGGTGGAACATAACAAAAAAAATACATATACTGTATATAGGAAAAGCAGTTTATCAAAAGGCCAGGAACACTCTATTATGGAGTTCATCTGACGCAGGCAAAATATTTTTTTAAATTGCCTCGACCAGAAAGCTAATGGGATTGAAGTGCAGCTGCTAAATTCAGTTGATTGTGTGCTACATGCGCAACGGCGTGCACTGCTGTGCCTTTCCCTGTCCTGGCTCAGAGCAGGCTTGCACACACACACACACACACACACACACACACACACACACACACACACTCGCGGTGCACAGTGCTGTAGTGAGGCGCTGGTGTGGAGGTGCCAGTTGATCGGGTGACCTATCAGTCGGGAGTTATTTATAGAGCAATAGCTCATCAGGAGGCAAGACAGCCCTTCTGCTCAGCCAGCTGCTGACACCTTTCCCTTCGACTGTCCCTGCCGAAGGCATGATGGCCGTCAGCTCTCGTGTGGGGGGACGCAGGGGTTCTAGAGGGCTGCTCTTGACTGAGGGCTCCCCTACCTCCATGACGTCTCAGGTCCAGAGGGGTCACAATAAGGCCTCACTGGAAAAGCACGAGCGCGCCCGTTGCAGTCACTCGGGGTGGGGGGCTCCTCGCTTACACATTCTCCCCTGCTCGTTTAGAGGAGTGAGTCACGCAGGAGGAGGAGAAGTAACACAAGACACGCAGTGTTCAATGAAACACTGAACCACGACAAACCAACGGGACCCGTGGAGGAGAGTTGCCCCTTTGCTTTCTTTCTCAAATAGAGGTAGGCAAAGTAAAACTGAAACATTTTGCTTTAATTTTACATTCATTTGTTATTGATGGTGTTTCGCTCATGGTCTTTCGTGACTGTGGATGCCTCTTTCACCTGAGTGCCCAAAATATGTAATCTGCATATCAATTAGCTGTACAGAACTCCAGTGTGTCACACATGTCGAGCTTTATTTATTTCTGCTTGCCTAAGTATTGCCTAATACTCTTCCGGTTTGGTGTGGGAGTTAAGAACACTGGTTGTAATGAATTATGGGTATTCATATGGCTGTCACTTTTGATTTTATATTCGCAAAAAGGTTGAATGAAAAGTCGTGAGTTCTGTTTCTTGCAGCATTGCGATTGTACAAAGAGCTTATTAATATTCCTACCCATAATTCTCTTTCCAGCTGTCTAGTTGTTATGTACAGATTACTGACACAGATAGATATACAGTACTCAAAGACAGGTAGCTAGACTGAGCAGACATCACCATTAGGTATTTTTAGCATTAAAGAAAGACAAAAGCAGATGTCAGGAAGACAACTGACAAACATGGCTGCTATATCAGTGCTGTGACAGTTGTAATATCGCTGCTGTTACAGGGGTGTGTGCATGGCGACGGAACAGCTAAAGGCTGGAACTGATACCCCTGAGGAAAGAGGTAATACTAAACACAGCTACAGCAGGGCTCTCTGGGGCTCATTACCTCCAGAGACAAGTCACGTAATGACACTTCTGCTCGTGGACACACAGGCCCTCTAGGCTTCATCATATCCACAGGGTTGAGACCTGAACCCAGAACAAAGTAGCAAGATCTTAAATCTGAGTTTTGTAATTCTGCTTCTTTTATAAGCACTATTATATTTGTTCCTTTTAAATAAAGTGGCACACTCTGAATGGCAAAAAAGAAATGGAATAATGAACAGTTTTACGATCTTGCAAACAGAGTTGGGATCTAACTGTCTTCTGTGAAATGGGTCTGATGGACAAGCCCAAGAGTGGTGGTTGAGGAGGCAGGGGTTGGACTTGGTTAAATCATAGGATTAGTCGATGGGGTCAATCTGGGGAGTAAGATTAATAATAATAATAATAAGAAGAAGAATTCCTTACACTTATATAGCACTTTTCTGGACTTTACAGATAATGGGGATCCCCTCCACCAACACCAGTGTGCAGCCCCACCTGGATGATGCGACGGCAGCCAAAGCGCTCTCCAGTACGTTCCCCACACACCGGCCCCCGGTGGGGTGGAGAGCAGAATGATGAAGCCAGTTCATAGAAGGGGATTATAAGGAGGCCTTGATGGGTAAAGGCCAGGGGGAATGTGGCCAAGATGCTGGGGCAACACTACTCTTTCTGAGAAACGCCCTGGGGTTTTTGATGACCACAGAGAGTCGGGACCTCGGTTCTACATCTCATCCGGAGGACGGAAGTTACGATTCAGCAACCAAGGGGAAATCTGCAGGTGGTCATCAGAGCGTCTGGAGTTCCTGACGTAGACAAAGACACGTGCGAAGTCTTGCCAGACGAAGCTGTGGGCTGCTGGCCAGGAGGCTTCAGCTCCTCAGCCGTCTGTTTGTGTTTTCCAGCTGAGCTCCTGGTTGTCTAACTGACATCTTCACTGATGCGGTTGCGTGCTTCAACACGGTGCCACGATGGTTTGGCGCCCGACAAATAATTAAAAGGTCTTGTTAAGCAAATGAAGGTGTTGACTTGTCATCAAGTGCTCAGCTGAAATGAGAGGCGGGTACACATGGGCCCTCGGGGACTGGGAGCACCGCTTCTGAGCTCAGCACTGGAAATAAAATGTGACCTGAAGGGTTTCTGTATAGCTGCAGCATTCATTGTTGCAGATAAAAACACAGAGAGCGAAGCCATTGCAGAGAACACGGGCCCCGTTTTGAAAGCTGAAGCCCCCAGTTGATGTTTCAGATAGAAGAAGGGATACAAAGATGCTTAGAAATGTCATTTTGAACTCATGGGAAGCCCAGAGAAATTGAAATATACTATATTTCAAATGTAATAGAAAAGCTGCTCCTTGCCCTCTTTTTGGAACTTAACATCAGTTGTTCCTCCCGACTTTAACCGAAAAGCAATTTCACATCAGAAGAAGTTTATCACAGAATGCAGCTATACTAAAATATCCAAGAACAAACATACTTCACCATCACCCTACAGTACATCCCTCGTGCGAATCCCAGCCTGCTGAGCGCCTGCCAGGACCTGCGGTGTTTGTGTCTGCTCCATTTTGTGCCTGGCGCACGTGTCCGCTGTGTCCGATCCCAGGGATGCTCGGCCTGAGTCTTTGCACTTGGGGAGGGACACATCAGCTGACCAGACTGACTCAGCTCCACTGCAGGCGTCGGGTCTTCATCACCTGTAACCTCATCTATGGACCCAGGTGGTGGTCCGACGGAGTTCTGCCTGTTGAAAATGTGAACCGGTGATCGGTTCTCTGTTCCCATCGGCCGCCCTGGGGTAATGTCACTGGCGGGTTTGCTTCCCTTTCACTAGAGACTGACAAACATTGGTTCCCATGGTGATAGATTTCTTTCTATGTAGCGCAATCTCTGAAGAGGGTGCTGGCTTGTCATGGCATATTTAAGAATCACTGCCTGTGAAACCAGGAAGAGGCACAGCTGATCGAGGAATTAACCTTTTTAATAAAGGGCACCCATAAAGGTCAGGAGCAAGCAAATCTGAAGTAATACAATATAACATTCAGACAAAATATATTAGGTGCATATAGTCCATTACATAGGCAAGCTATAGAGCATGGGACGAAATAAATGACATTTACATCTTTCTGCCGTCTTGGATTTTTCCGACATACGTCGTTTTTGTATGATGTAGTTGATGCTTAAAATAAGGTGAGTTTATTTTTTTTTTTAAATGTTAAATGCAAACTACGTTGCAATATCCCAGCGTTCAGACACCAATGTGATTTTAAATTGGTTTTGCTTCGAAATCATGGGAACACAAAGATGATTCTAGTAAAAGCAAGCATGCACTCCTCCAGCACAGAGGATAACACACATTAGATTATTACTGCATGTAGATCTGGCAGAATTGCTGCTATGCAGGCAGCACTCAAATATCCACGCACTTTATTTTGCAGTACATTCTGTAAATAGGGCAAAATGGGATAAAGGAGAAGATGGACTGTTCTATGTATGGATACACATGATCCTCCTGCATATTTAACCTACACGACCCTTCCTGTGACCATGTGGTATTTTTGGAAAACTTGGTAAAAAAATACCACTTGGTCACTGTAGGGGTTAAGTGCACTACAGCCACAAACACCAGGGTGTACAGGACTAGTTAACGAAGAGTTTAAGCCTTGGGGAATATCCATCAGTCATCAGTCTACACGCTGCCTCTCGTTTGTGCCCATGCTACATTCAAATCCGACTTGCTGTGCTAGAACCTATACTGGCCTTTCAACAATAAAGGGGATCTTTGTGGATAAATCGGAGTGAATGATTGAAGGATACTAGTGGACCATAAATAGTCTGAAGGATTATATACAGTATACACACCTTGGCATTCAATTTGCTCTCCTTTTCCCCCAAACGCATGAGCAAAAAGTGTGCCTTTCACTCCCGAAGGAGTTCACAGCTTTCCCCACTCAGGAGTGGCACTCTCATCTTTTACCCATATATTCTGCACAGTTATCTGGAAGCAGATTCACAAAATGACGTTATTAACTGCCAATTTCCCCTCGTCCATCCTGGTAAACACTAATTGAAAAAGCAGACTCTTGTTATAGGAAAACATGAGAATGCTGTGCTGTAAATAGCCGTTAATTACTCTTATAAGGGTCAGATCAGCTCAATAACTCTGTTTTTCCTTCACTCAGCAATGTCCCTGTTCGTTTCCATCCTCACTCACCAACCCAAGTATTGTTAGTAATATTGTTTTTTTCCACTCTGAGGAGGCGTTACTGTGGGGGAGTCAGGAACTCACATTTAGGATGAGCCGGAGGAAAAAGGAAAAAAAAATGCATCGGAAAAGTAAAAGCAATTAACAGATAAGTCTGGAGTGCACCCCCTCCCCCAAGATCTCCCCAGTGAGGATAAGTTATATCTGGTGAAACTTAAGGCTTGTGTGCCGTTCCCCTGCAGGCTGCAGGGCGTGTGTGCTGCCGTGAGCAGAGGGCTGGGGAGTCACCCCACCGGCCCCCTGCTCCTCCAGCAGCTGAGGCCTCAGCGGGGCCCTGGCGCTGGAGTCGGCGCAGAGCAGGCGAAGAGGCGAGGGCTGGCGGCCGTCCAGGGAACAGAGGTGTGGGGTTTCACTGATCTCCACGCGCTGACACTGGGAGTGGGTGCTGCTTTTTTGTTCTGTCCTCCCACATCCAGAGGATTAACTTTCGCGTTTCGGGAAAAGGGATGAAGACGTGTGACAGCACTGTAATCGCGCAGCTACCGTGTTAAAGCATTAGCACACATGGGCTGCAGAATTTAGGTGGAAGGAGAAAGCTACTGTTTGTTTAAATCAGTTCATATATTTCAGCCTTTTTTAAGTTATTGGCAGTAGCATGTTCTGCCCTGCAAAACTGCCTTTTAAGAAGGCACTGTAAGACATTTCAAGGAAAAACCACATGCTGTTATGCTAGTATATTCAGGGATACAGCGAGGAATGGAGATTCACAGTGGACAGAGCACCACGTAAGTGTTGTGTGAATTGAGTCACATAGCACACCCACACTTTCACATTCCCCTCCCGAGTGTGTTGGCTGACCAGGCTCTTCTTTCTATTTTCAGGGACCACAGAACTACTGTATGTATGTATGGCTTTCCAAAGCCTAGCAAGTGATTTTGCATTTGTCATTCAAGTCTTTCTAAGATTTGCAATCATACGTGAGACCGGGAATTGAAATGAAAAGAAATGTGGTTTGCTCCATGTTGTGAGATCTAATATGACTCTCAAACTGCTGTTAATATGGAAATTTCTGTTCACTGTTGGAAGGGCAAAATCGGCAAGGGTCTCCTCACTGATCCTGTCCAGAATGACCTTTATTGAACCAGGAACAATGCAACACAATTAACAAGTCACCCACAGCGGTGACTCAATAGCTTTTAACTATCCACTAATTATATTAATCAGGCTGAACAGCGGTCTGGTCTGATTGATAGATGTTGGAGGGCACGTAATAATGCTTCCTCCAGTGGGGGTTGGAGAGTCAGAGGACTCTGACCTGGGCGTCTGGTTATGTCGAATCTATGAGGGTAAAACAGGAGTTTAACCCGGCGATGCAGGAGGATGGTTGATGGTGAACGGGTTTTATTTAAAATCTATAGCAAAGAGAACATACCTGTACAATTGAATCCAAACAAAAGCACGCTTGGCTTTTTATTTTTTTCACAAAAAGTACTTTTGCTTGAGTCCGGGAGAGGTAGAATTGTGAAGAAGGCTTTTATCTCACTCTCTCAACGGCTTAGCACGTAAGGTTGAGATCTCCCAATTCCAAATGTATCTAATGTATCTAAACCATTGTACGTTTAATTTGCCGTACGTATTGTCAGAATTAATGAGATAGTAAGCTTTTCAGCTTCGCTTTAGCACAGAGTCGGAAAGAGACAGGTGCGAGAGAGCATTTCAATAAAGGGGTCTGAATTGTTGAGTCCCTCTTCATATACGAGATTGTTTATTTCAAGGGCTGGTTTTTTATTCTAGTCAGCATCTGACACCCTGGGTATTGTGACAGGCAGCTGAATGCAGTGTAAACCACTAGCCCAGATAGGGAGAATGACCTGAATTCTAATGGACTTTCAGCTGAGCAGGTTTGTGCCTTCGCTTGGAGGAAATGAGGGGAAAAAAGTGGATTAAGGAAGCTTGGTAGGGCCACGTGCAGGAGTTAGGATGGACCCTGAAGTGAGTCATTTGTTGTAGTTTCCTTTTGGACGCATTCTTGTGCTTTGCTCTTCAATCTCTTCAGCGCGGCTTCCTTCTTCGAGGTGATTTCTATGGTCTCGAGATGCGATTTCTTTTGGTTTTCAATATTGACATTTTTTTATCTTCCGTTGTAGTGGGGTATTTGTTTTTGCTGTCATCGACTAATGGTGCGTTGCTCCCAAGTAAAAAGAAAAATGAGCAGACAGCGAAGGACAAGCGTGATCTTGTGTAATTCCCCGTCGGTAGGCTGCACTGGTGTTTCCTGTGTCAGAGGTGCTGGTCTATACAGAGAGCGGAAACTGTGCAGATAAGTAGCTTCAATATTCGTTTTTCATAGAAAATATCATAGATTAAAATAATTTTTAAAAATGTTTTGACAACTGTGTTTGCTATTACTGAATAGTCAGTTATTCCTGGAACTGTAATTCAGATTAATTAGATCTCACTGCCCAGAACTCATATTGCCTGATAATGATGCATGTATGTTTGTGGATCAAATCTATACATTTCTATATTGGTATATTAGGAAAACATATTAGGCCTATAAATTATTTCCTGTTTATTTCTATACAGTAGTACTACTCTTCCTTCCTTGTTCAGCAGTTCGTTACATCCAGGTGAGGCTGCACATTGTTGGTGGTGGAGGGGAGTCCCCATTATCTGTAAAGCGCTTTGAGTGGGGTGTCCAGAAAAGCGCTATATAAGTGTACGCAATTATCATTATTATTATTTCGTGCCAAAAACATCAACAGTTCAACTCATTCACTCTTCATTGTCACGGACCTCCAGTTCTACTTGTGCTTGAAAGTCAAACTAGTTAATTATGCAATAAACCGTCACCCAGGCTTTAGCATACCAAGGCGTGCTGTATATTGTACATTTTGACACCTATTAAAAACTTAAATGTGTTACAATACAAAGCATTGTAAATTAGACAAATCAGCAAATCACACATCAGGATACAATGCAGTCCAGTGCAATAAAACACGACACAAAATACAGTACCAAAGGATATTGTTTAACAAGGCGTAGAGGTATAACAGTAATATTGACAAATCTGAATCCTTAATACCATAGTACCCTTCTGGGTATTCACGCTCCGAGTCTGAATGAACTGGATGAATATAAAGCAGGCACAGAGGTGAGCAGTGTTATTGCTGACTCAGTGTGGGATTCACAGCAAACGCAAAGCATTTTGCATCATCTTTATGGCTATAAGAGGCATGAGAGCTTCATGACAGGTGCAGAGCAGAGACAGAGCCCATCCCTCTCTGACCATGCAGTGAGAAGGGCCAGTTCTGTGTCCTTCCCTGGACACCGGGAGAAGATCTGGCCTCTTCCGGAATCATCTTTTAATTTCCTCTCCTGTGGGACTGTGATCAGCGGCGCTCTGCGCAAAGCGAGATGGTTTCCTCAACTACTTTCTATCCCACCACCCATTTTCTAACTGCTTCTTCCAGTTCAGGGTCGCAGGGGAACCAGAGCCTGTCCTGGCCAGCGATGGGCACGAGGCAGGGCACGCCCTGGAAGGAACACCAGTCCGTCACAGGGCAGACACATTGACAGACACGCACACACTCACACCAGGGCCAGCTTCCCCAGAAGCCAATTAGCCTGCCAGTACAGTATGTCATTGGACAGTGGGAGGAAACGGGGGAAACCCACTGGACACCCACGTGAGCACGCTGAGAACCAACAAACTCCACACAGACAGCAGCCCAAGAATTTGGTGCCACGAGGCGGCAATGCTAAACACTGAGCCACTGTGCAACCCCAACTGCATTCAGTAAACTAGTGCAGTCCATGAGCACTGAGATATGCATGACAGTGAAGGTATATACAGTACACACAATTCAAATGACACCAATGCAGAATAACAAATCCCCATAGTGTGTGCTATTAACCATGAGTACCATCTGTGTTTAACAGACATCATCTATTCAATATAAGGGTCTTACTCACGTAAAATCTATGTGTATAAGGAAGTACTTTCTCATCCTTTAGTAAAGCTTCTGTTCACCTTGAAAGCAAATCGACACAACAGGCAATACAAAGAGAATCATCATTTTATCAAACCGATTATTTTCAGTCTCAGATATATCAGTCTCAGAGAACTGAAAGAGGCTAAAAATTGTATAAAATAACAGCTTTGGTCAAACTTTATAAGAAGAATTTATAAAAGGAATAAAAACAGTGACGATGCACCTTGTTAACTATTCTTTCTTCTCGGGTGAAAAATAAATTTGAGAAAAATAAAACGACTAAAAAAATCAAACCAGTGCAAGTTTCACCTGGATGACTTGGATCACAAATGTAAACAGTGGTCATCTCACTGTCATGGTTACTAGAGTAGGCGTTACGAGAACTGACATTATTATTAATAATAATTATTATTATTAGAACCAAAAATGGATTCTGGAGAATAGTTTCAGGGCCTTACAATGGAGATAATAAAATGCAGAGACAGACACTGGAGAGGCAATATGATCCTGAAGCTGTTTATCAGCAACACTGATAAACAATGAAAAACATTGTAATTTCCTACCACACTTAGGCAATTTCATTTACAATTACGCTGAGAGACAAGACTGGGTTTTCACAAAGCACAAAACACAAGGGCTTTTTACTTGCCCTGTATATTTCAGTATATTGAAATGTCAAAACAACTATTCAAGATTTTCTTTGCAGAATATTTAAAATTTCTATGTAATATGTACTAAAGATCCTATAGCTTTCCTCAACCTAACTGCGGGTAGGTTGGTAGTGTCTCTGAATTATAATTTCAAATGACCTTGTTGGCCCACAGTTTTTTCGGGTAATAAAAACGAAGACAGTTTCGGACTTTATTCTTTGTTAACTGTGCACACCTTCCAGTGGTTTTGGTAAATTACTGATGTAAGAGAAAAAAAAAACGGAAGAACAGATTCAGATATTCTGCACAAGTAAAAAAATTTTTAGCACCAACCGGAACTTCAACATTTTATTGTAAGAAGGCCATGGAATTCTGCGCCTGGCAAAGGAACGTGTTAGGTTCAAGGTATTAACATCTCTCTCAAAGCAAAAGATTTGGTCAAATGGGGGAAGAATGTTGATCTTCGCAGGAGGAAAAAAAAACAGTCTATTCCTCGCTAATGTTTGTTTTTGTGTCCCTTGACATCATCAGCTATTCCGAGTTTTCGTGCTGAAAAGCCAACCTGCTAATCGGCCAAGACATCAGAGACTGAGCTGCGCTGCGGAAGACCTGCCAGAGAGGCGCAGGAGGGGTAGCGCAGATTAGGGCAACAACAGCTTCAGACATGGCACGTCTCAAGCTAGCGAAAGTGAAGAGGTTTATGACAGGTAGCGCTGAGCGAGATGAGATTACTCCAGCACGAAGCAGGGAAAAGGAGACATTTGAATATAATTTCAGATCCCTCGGTCTCGGAGTGACAGAAGATGGGTTTCTCCCTCATAAGTACAGCGAAGGAATGCAACTGCCTTTCTTAGGGCTGGCTCCGCTAGCTCTAAAAAAAAGGCATGATTACAAGTTTAAAAAAAAAACAAATCTGTTAAAACGGGTTTAAATGTGCTGACAGGCGATGGGTCGATTGAATCAAATCTCGTTATTCAATTCCCCTCGGAGCACCTTTGGAACCGCGAAACGGGAATGAACGGAGTCTCATGCAAGTGACCTCAGCCACAAACTTGCAATCACTTCGCTGGTTTGACGAGCGGGACTGGGCTGGACTTCAATAAGATGTGGCGCACGTGTATCGATGGTGCAAGAAGAACCCCAGCACTATTCGGTCACAAATATACAGTAAATATATCCCACCTGATTGTAGGGCCCATAGCCGCAGGAAGGAATTTCCTGCAAGGAGTTTTCAACCATGAAGTATACAACCCTTCTGTCATTGATGGTTAGGAAATCACAGATAATGCAGCATACATAATTAAGCACAATTACTCTAATTAAGCATGATAGCAGGCAGCAAAGGAAATGGTATTTGTTATTCACGAAACACTGTAGAACTAATTAATCTCATTTTCCTGTTGAGATGAACGCTTCTCCGTAAATCGTCAGGTTTTTACCGATTTAAATGAAATAACAGATTATACAAAGTAGGAGCTTTTATGGGGGGAAAAAATAGCCTTGAAAGGCTTGTGTCTTATTTTCAGCTATTGAGGTTTCCAATCTCTTATTGTTTTGTTAATAATTTCCAGGGAATGGCTGTAATAAACCGTTCTTTCAAAATCCTGTTGAATTTTCGCTGTTTTTTTTTAATGGCTTCGCAAACCTCAATATTTAGTTACAGTAGCATCTCATTACGTGCCTCGACAATTTCTTTAGCTCCGCTGTTTCAAGCTTGTGTGATCAAGATGCATTTGTCTGGGAGGCTGTGTTCCACGTGCCTTACTTTCTCACCTAGGGGGATGAGTCACACAGACAGGAGTCTCCCTCGTTATCTTGCGATCTCTTTATCTCCCCGGAGAACACGCTCTGCTCCTGGCACGCTGCATGCTTCGCGCTCCTATTAAAAAGTTCTGTTAAAAATTCCTTTTATTCCTTTTCTTGCTAAAAGAAAATGCTACAACCTGCCTTTGTAGTGGCGCATTTTACTCAGGACGCTGGTCCTGTTTCCCCCTACTGGAAAAAAGAAGAAACTGCAGATAAAAACCAACTACAGAAGACACGATTCCGTGAACGACGTCTGAAATATCGTCTTGGCTATAAATATTGCTGCAAGTAATCTTGTATTTATAATGTCGTGTGTCTCGTAGACTGAAATTCTTTTAACTCACGACGGATGTTTTTTTTTTCCTAGCTTGCTCGTTCGGATTTTACTGTCGTCTATGAGCCACTGACGACAGCGATTATTTATTGGTTAAGGCCCCTGGCTAAATGTTTCTCCACTTTACCCCTGACCTCCAGCAGTACATCACGCAGAGATTCACTGCGCTGTAATCAGCTGACGAACGGGCCTTTTTATAGAGGTGTCCATAACTACCCAATGGAAAAAAAAAAGTGTGAGCTGGTATTTATTGGCTTCTTTTGGTAGGGGTGTCTGAGCTTTCATACACAGTGAAAGGACTTGTGTTTATTTATTAACTCTGAGATTATGGCATCTTCTAGCACTTGCTGAAAAACAGGCAATAAAGCAGAGGACAAGCAATATTGCAGATTTTACAAGAGCTGTCTTTAGTGAAAGCAGGACCAGCTGGAGCCCCGAGGCCTTGAGATCATATTGCTTGTGAGAAGCCCTCCGTCAGTATTCATGTAGGGCCGCAATCTTTAGTGTGCAAGACTTTGTAATGCGTGTTGGCATTACATAATGGGTTTTCAGTACAAATTCCGATTATGACTGAATTGCAGAAAACACGTTTATTTATACATGTACAGTATATATATATGCATTTATTATGTAATTATGTTATTCTTATGTGATTACGTTATTAAGGATTGCCTGCACACTGCTTGCATTCTATCAAGTGCACCATGTCGTTAGGTATAACCCAGGCTTTTCAGTGAATTTTATTTTGCACATGTTTTGTTTTAATTGCTGTGGTAAGGTAAGTTGGAGGAGAACTTTACAGTCTACCGAGGAAGAAAGCTGATTCTTCAGCTTCTGTTTTCAGTTGTTGTTAAGTTTGTTCTTGCAGGTACTGTACTCTCTGGGAGACTTGGTAGGCTATGCTAAATCAATACACATGAAACTGTGAGCTGTTTCCTTTAAAGCCTCATTTGCACTTTGAAAATAGTCAGGAAATGGAAACGACATGGAAAAGGGTGAATTTGAGAGGGCAGGCCATGTTTTTCAGTGCTATTTCTATGAGCTGAGAGCCTAATTAAACACAAGCAATACCCACTATAGCAGAACATACCTGAATCTGTCTGTATTCTGTAAATGCTGATCAAGGAAGATTTGCTTTGAGTATCGTTAACCCAGTATATGCGCCCTTAAAAACCTGATTTGAATGCAAATACTGCTTTTTTACATTGTTTTTACTGTTTACGGTAACCAAAAATGTCTAACATTTTATATCTTCCTGAAAAAAATCCTCTGAATGCCATTACAAAATACACATTGTATTTTGTGAAGGCATGTTGAAGGAAGAAATTATTTTAATGTTATGATATGTTCTGTGACTCTGATGATTTTGAGCAAATTAGGTCTCGCCGGAATTATTGGTGGTAATTGCAACAATTCAGTTTACGTTGTGGGTCTTTGTAAAAACATTTTCCAGAACATATTTCTGTGTGCTGTTTGCAGGAATGTGTAATGCTGGAAGTAAGCCTGTAAATGCTCGTTTCAACAGCATCTAAAATGTCCATGATCTCTATCTGGTTTCACAGGAATATTAAAGTCTGAATGATATTATCAGTTAAATGCATTGAAAATGGAAAATGTCAAGAAGTGCTTCACCTGATTTGCCGAAGCAATCTCCCAGACATATTTTGACTCTGATTGGTGTATACAGGCATGATTACAATGGAAATCAAGGCTCAATGCTGTCTGTTCCTTGCTTGGAAGCTGATTTTCAGTGTTTACCTCCAGTGAATTATTTGCTTTGAATTTCATGTACGTAAAATGAATCTGTAGGCATTACAAAACTTGCAAGCATATCGTGTGGGAAGAAAGAGGGGTGAGACATTTTTTCCGTATTGTCTAGGATTTCTGTTTTCATTTTATTGATTTGAGGTACAGTATTATTTTCTGAATCCAAAGCTAACCATTGTTTGGGAGAAAATGGCTTTGAATTCTAGTCATTTCCCCTCATTGGGTCACATTTTTCAATTATTGTACTTTTATTTCACGTAAATATGTATTTGTTGGCACATTATTTCCCTTAGACGAATGCACCAAGTTCTTGAACCCTTTATGAACATTTAAAAACCAATATGACAGGGCTGTATTTTTTTGTAAGTACCTCTTTATTTTGATCTTTAGCTGAGGCTTAATATTTCTGATGCAATATTTTGACAGTCCACATAAGTAAACTCAGCTTGCATAGTCATTAATACATATAAGCCCTGTAGCCCTTAGGCAAAACCAAAGGGTACTCCCCTTGTGGCATTACCCTGGGCAGGACATTATATTCTGAGGCAAAAGGCACTTACAGCAATTTTAATAGCAAGGGAATTGGTAATAAAAGGTTCAGTCCAGTTATGTTAAGGTTTTCGTATTCAAACTCGGAAACAACAAGAGTCATGTCTATGAGAGGCACACGAGCAAGGGGCCTGAAGAACAATTACTGACAAGTGTCACTGTGAATGACAGCCATGAGCACAAGGTGTTCTCTTTTCCATACATGACACATGGGTGCTTGGTCACATAGAAGGACCGAAGCAGCCTGCTCTAACTAGGAGATCCCCAGAGGTTGTTAATGGAGCCTGTAAGTGACGGTTCAACAGAACAGCGTTCATTAATTACATATTGCATTTAATAAGGCAGAGAGACGTGTTCTGCCATGTGATTTCTCAGTTCGTTCTTCTGGCCTGGTAAAACGTTGTCCTGTCGTCCCCCCCCCCCCCCACACACACACACACACATACACGGTCTGTTTCGCAATTAAATGATGTCCATTACAGCTCTTCGATAAGAACTCAGTCCACCTCTGTGCTCAGAAATCCTCCACGCGGTTTACCTCAAAAGCCATTTGCTGTATCCCAGCTTTAATGAAGAAATATTTTTTTTCTCTTATTGTGACAGAGCGTCTGTCTATTTTTGCTTTGATGTTGTGCTCGCCTTTCTATTTTTAGCTTTCCAGTGTCCCCCTCTACAGTTTACACCCAGGCACAGTAATACATGCATAATCATTTATAATACAAAACTGAGGACAGTTTTTTTTTAAGTGATGGTCTACAATCTACAAGGGTTTATTTTTCGGGTTGTAGGTTTTCCTCTTGAGTAGTGTAAGTTTGCCCATTGACAGTTTTCTCTATAAAACCCATCACAGCCCTAAGGTGGGGCCCTGCTTTGTGCCTGCAGTGGACATCTTCACTGGCCATGTCCCCAGCTGTGGGAGTTAGGGGCTCATCTGGCTGTGAGAAGCACTGGTCCCTGTACCTGTGTCCATTTTCTGCTCTGTGCTTCCTGCATGCTCTGCTCTTCCGTAATTCCTGCAGCCTGTTGGTCACGCTCCCACCCCTTGCTGGCCCTCTCGTTGCTATGTTACAGTAGCTCCGTGACTCCCTGTAAGTCCCACACTGCCTCAGCCATCTCTGGTCTGCCTGTTGCGTCTTTGGCTAACAGCAGGGGTTGGGATCAACAGGTTTCAACAACAGTCGTCAGAGACTCCAGGGAGTTTGGCTTATGGTTTCCTCTAATGACGAGCCGGGTTGATTTTTCCTGCATGCACTTTAAAAACCAGTAAAATATCCAGGACCTTAGCAGAAACACCTCAGACCGGTCCAAGACTCTTCCTCTGGTCTTTCATTCCTGCAGCAGGTGTGGGGTTATGGCGATGTGATCATTGACCCTGAACTCGTCTTAAAACATGGAAAGAAAGGTTTTCTGTGTCTGTTTGGATGTAAGAAGGATAGACCCAACTGACGGCACCTGCTTGCTCTGTGAGACATTCCCCGCACTGCAGTCGTGCAGGGAATTACAGAGATTTTGTGATAAATTGCGACCCTAGCACTTAATAGGTGGTTTAATTTTGAGGCGACATTGTGTCATGTCTTTGGCAGAAATCGAGCTGGCAGCGGTACTCCTCAGTACAATGGACCACTGCGTTCATAAAAATTGAATCTACCTAAATTAAAAAGACAAATGTATTCTGGAACCTGAAATGCACAATTCGCCGGTGCTCATCTAATTTTTTACATCGAGAACTACAGCGGGTTTTTTTTTCTGCAATCTGTCAGGTACTGCGTATTTCTCACCATTTAGACTGACGTTTTTTGTTTCTGTTCTGTTTAACAGCATACTCACAAACACTGTGCAACATAATATTCAACCATAATTCAACAAATCAAAAACCCAGAACCCTATACCCCAGATTTTATTTGAAGTCCTGGCTCCACCTGTTGCTCAGTAAGAAAATTTCGTCACTCGTGGCTGAGTGAAGGTCACTTTAGTTTCAACGATGACATCCTCAATATGTTTTTTTTCCTGTGTTTCTGCTATTTAATAATATCGCCGGTGTCTTGGCGCACTGAACTCAATAGTTCTCAATATGGGGCAGGATTTTATGGGGGGAATTGTCAGGAATTGCAGGAAATGATCGACACAAAATAAAAAAGATAACTCAACACAATTTTTACAAAAATACAAAACGGGGCTCTGCTTTCTCTATGATAGGTGTTAAAAACACAAAAGAACAAGTGGCCAGCGACATAGGCTAAATCATGGAAGTTACGGGAGGGGTTGTATTAGACGCTGTTTGGATCGTAAACAGCGGCACACCCGGTTAAAACTAGACATTTTTACACATCAGGAATTAAGGTTAAACGAATGCTTTTTAATATATATATATATTTCCAATAAAATTCAGTAACGCCAGCCCCGAATTAAAGTAGTTTCGTTGGCCGCAGGGCCGACGCCATTTCTGAAGAACCGCTGAGGCCCGTGTGAAGATAGTAATGGCGATTTCGCCTCCAAGATGAACCCGTACAGTCACAGCCTTAAACCAGAACTTAAGTGAAAAGCAGACCAGGGCTGTGGGATTTACCATTAAGGTGTTATAAGGGATCTTGCAGAAACATTTTGGATTTGTCGGGATTGATTCCGGCTCACCCCCCCTCCCCCCGGGGCCCTGTATTACGGGAGAGAAAATGGATGGGCGGAGAAGACGACTTCGCTTCTGAACACCCGCGGCTCGTTTTTAAACCCATCTTCGGTTTCGATGTTTCCAAAATGTCGCCACATTTTGGAAATAACATTTTGGCATAACTGACTTGGCCGTGTTGTGCGCAAACTGTTCCGGCTAACGGTTATTCTCTCTGGCGCGGGCGAACCGAAGGCCTCCGACGACGCGTCTAACAGCCCTTCGTGTTTATTTCTAAAACAAACTGAAATCTTCTGATCTCATCATTACATTTGCGAGGGCAAATGGAGAATGGAAAGGCAAACTGAAGTGGTGAGTCAAATTTCTGCAGGCTTTTATTATGTAATAATATAATAAATGTTATACAGTACGAAGGCAGAGCGAATGAACACAGTCAAGTGCCTTTTTAAAGTGATTGATTTCGGGAAGTGATATTTTTAATCCCTGGGGTTCAGATCATTTGGGTTGCTGTTCATCTTTTGGTATTTTAGCAGACGCATTAAAAAAGTGATTTGATTTTTATTTCCACCAGTCTTGATGTTTCTTTAAAAAAAAAACTCTACAGCGTGTTTGACCAAATTAATATTTAAGGAATTGAGTCGTTGCTTTTCTTACTTTGCGTTGTGAAATATTATAATAACGGGCGTGCAATAAGGCCCGGTGTTCTTTGTAGTATTAAGTTCCAGAAATAAAGCAGTGGTACTTCACTTTTTTTCAGAAGTAAAGTAGTAAATAAATTCGGTACTAAATATGTAGCAGACGGTTTGGGTGAACGGTTGGACACTTTCGGTCCTGACGTCCACCAAATAAATAGAGAAAATTAATTAATATTTTTCAAATCCGCGCGATTGAGCCTGAATTTTTTTTTCTTTTTGATCGTGCGTTTCAAAAAAGAAATCACTTTATAATCCTCGATTCAGTTATTTGCAAGCAGTTCAGACTGGAGGGCTATCACGAACCCAGCCAATCTACATACCTAATGTGTTACTGAATATATGTATATATTGTAACGCCCTCGCCTGGTGGTGAGGAGGAAGCGCCCCTAGGCGCTCGTAGTACCGCTGGGCATGCTGGGAGTGGTAGCCGGGAAGAGTCTGAGGGTCAGCACGATGACCAGCGGCTGACCCTGCCTGTGTAAATAATGTCCTAGTAATTCTAGTGCCCTGTGTAGTCCTGTAAAAGTAGAGTGTGTTGTTAGGTAATTACCACCCTAAATGTGTGTACGTGTTCGTCAGTCTCCTCATGTGTGTGTAGATCCTGTGTTTGGTTTTGGTGTGGTTGTAAAATAAAGCCAGTGCTTGGTTAATCGCGTCTCCACTGTTCTTTAGTTCTGAGAAAGAACCTGCAATACGCTACAATATATCCTCTATGCGAGGTGTCTATTGGTAGAATTGGAGTACGTCTATACTGTACTCGTAAAACTCGTGTATCATTTACCTAATTCAGGTGGGCAGCTGCGTCACCATGCGTAGGCTGCAAAGGAACAAGTAATAGGCTTATTCCTTGCTGAAAAGAGGCTCCACGGCCGAAACGTTGTGTTTTTCTTCTCTTTTCAGCATGAAATAAGCCTATTGCTTGTTCATTTATCTAATATACCATAAAGAACCTACGTTTATTCATGTATTGTTAATGAAGAAGTGAAATCAATATCTGAAAGAGCGCACACGTACTAGAAACAGGCATTTCTGCTGTTAGTATGTAACGTAAAAATCCTCTCGCATTATATCAAGGAAAACAAAGAGTCCATACACGGGAAATCCTCAATGCATATCGATCGATTTAATTGTTAGTTTAAGCATAGCAAAGCGCAGAAGTAAAAGAAGCTTGAAAAAGACAATCAATATACACTGTAATACTCTCAAAGGGGATTGCTTTTGTATTATTTTACTATACACCAGCATTATACACCCCATTCAATCCTTCAGTTCTTTAGTGCAGTTAATTGTTCATCTCCCCAGTCGGTTTATAATCGAGGAGCTGTCTGTCAGGAAGTATTCCACCGTTGCAGTCTGATGAGGCTGGCTGGACAGCAGCAGTAATTGCTCCATCCTTCTTCTCTCCCCAGATGTTCAGATTAATAAAACACCGCTACCTCGCCACGGCCGGCGCTCTGTGATGAACGAGGGACAGGCTGAGGCGTGGAGTCGGAGAGGGCGGAAAATCAAGATCTAGGTATGAGCGGGATCGTGCCCAGGACAGTGTCGGCGCACTGGAGCAGCGAGGAGTAAAAACCGCTTTAGCTCTTTCATTGGCGGTTCAGGAAAATGAGTGACACAGAGGGTGCGGTAGTTGGCGGTTTTTAGGACCCTGAGTTTAGGACCGTGGTACCTTCTGTACGGAGTTTGCGTGTTCTCCCTTGCTTTTTGTCCCCATCAAAGTCTTGCCATCGAGTTTACCTGTGTTTTGGCTCATCCTCGGTGTAGACCCATGTTGTGTGCTGTGCTTTCAAGACGGGATCTGCCAAGAACCTTATCGGGAACAGTGGCTTCCCCATAATGGGTGAACTGGAACAATAGTGGTGATGCTCTTCTAAGCACAACCTTTGATACCATTTGTGGAATGGGGAAAAAAGAATAGACAAATGTTGCATAAAGTAATGAAAAGCTTTGAATTTAACCATATCCTAACCTGTGCTAAGGATTGTTTTATATGGGTATATTCAGGCAGTCCAGTGACATAAGTGTTTATTAATAACAGGTATTTCCTTTGTACAATTACACTGCAGTATCACCTATTCTTTTCAGTCTGTTTATCCAAGGTGTGTAGGGGAGTGTACTTTCAAATAACTGATTATGTTCATTAACCAAGACAGCAATGCACAGATACAGTATATTGCCCATTTTATATTATTCCATATAAAAAAACATGAAGCAGCTTCATCAGCACTGAGCCCTAGGTCATTTCCTTTTCCCTTTAAATCCATTCAGGTGCACACAATATAAATCAAATGTCACCTGTCAATCAAATGTCACCCGTGTTTCCATATATGCGATATCAATCTCACTTGGTAGTTATGGTGTTCAGCGAGCCTGAAAGACTCCATAGGGTAAAAACTAGGGATACCCGATTATTGCGTGATCCCCAAAAAATCAGGGGAAATGAGATTTTGGGAGGTTTCTTTTGGTCTGCCGCGACGCATTATGTTGCCGTTCTCTTGTGTCTGAATCGGCCTTTGGCATTCCTCTAATCTCATTTCTGTCCACTGCTGCCTCGATGGTGCTGTTTGACATCTTCGATGCTGGTGTTGTGACCAATGTAACGCTGCAGTTTTCTTACCGCGCTAAATCAAGCATTCGAGGCAAAAGTTCAAATGTCGAAGTCCAGGATGCTTCCGATCTCTCCTCTCTGGTGTGGGGAATAAAGTGCTGCTAAAATGTGCGAATCCAGTTTTACATGGGCAGAGATTCATGACTACGTTGCTATTATTTCAGCAGTCAGGAAGCACATCCTATACAGTATATACATACACACGTGTGCAAATATATAGGCAAAATACATTTTGCTCTCCTTTTTTACATTAAAATGAAGCACATGAGCATGTTACACAGGAGGTGGAAGGAAAGCTCATTATAACTTACTCTCAAAAATTCAAAGAGTAGCACTGCACAAAGAGGCTGGGGTGCAGGAGTGGGAAAACCTGCACAAGGTGGAGATGGACTGCACAGTCTCAGGCTTGCAGCCCGGTTCCACAAACTGTAACCTTAGCAACAACATGGTTTAACACAGAGTAGCGTGCACCAGGCAGCAGCAGCAGTCTATGCAAATGCTCATATGGGTCTGACAAATGCCTGTGCTTAACGTCCTTTGCATTTATTGTATTATTATTACTGTATCTTTTGTTACACTGTGGCAGTGTTGTCTGTGTTAAGCTGCTGTTGCACTGCAATTTCTCTCAGAGGATCAATAAAGTATCTATCTATATACGTAGCATGTAAGGATGTCTGCAGCTTTTGGAGAGTTTTGACCCCTGAATCTTCATTTGAGTTTGTGAGTTATGTTCAATCTTGCCTTATATGTTGGGGGGGGGCAGTGAACAGAACAACACATGATCAGCACAGCTGGTCTTCATTCACCTTTATATTTGTACTATCTAAAATATTGTCGTATTTTTATTTAAAGAAAGTTGTGATTCTGAAATAATGGATTTGGTCCTGATGATGGCCTGAAATGAGGTTCTGTTAAATTACATCTATAGTGAAATCAGGCATGCTCTCTCAGGATATCTAAAGATGATTAAGTCTCTACTCATGAGCAGTAGAACACATGGCAGTAATTGTTTGCCTTGATTGCATTATTTCTCTTGATAAAAGGGTAGATAACCTTTCATTACTGGCACTGAATGAGTCAACGGGCAATTGCAGCTGTTGGAAAGTGGTGTAGTTTTTTTTCCACAAATGGAGAAGAGTGGGAAACAAGCCCAGAAATGTAAATGAATGATATTTTATATTCTCTTGCTTTATTTAACAAAGGTTGTATAGAGGTAGATCTCATTTTATGTGGCTGATAACATTGCTGAAAAAAGCTGCACAATTCAGAAGCTCGTAAGTTAAAAACGTAATTCCCAGAAAGAATGCGTAGAAAGAGAGAGAAATGTGTTTTGGGATCCACTCCAAACCAAAGCGTGGAACAGATGAAACAGTTACACAGATTTATTCGTTAGATGTTTATATACAGTAGTCATATTCAGTCCTTTAGCTCTCAGTGAGTCTTTTAAATTTCTTTTTTTTTTTTAATCTGATAAGTGCCATTACAGATAATATTTTCTCCTTCAGGGTTTTAGCGGATTATTAATGGTAGACGTATTGAATTGTTATAGTACTGAATGTTAAGTTTGATTTTATTTTTATTTTCTTTAGATGACTAAATTTGCAGGGTTTTAAATAAAAATGAATTGCAATCGATTTCACTAAGGTTTTTTTTCCCCTCACAGTAGCTTGCCTTGTTTTGTGTGCAGGCCAGGGGGAAATGTTGGTCAGGACACCAGGGTTACATCCCCTACTCAGGTTTCGAGAAACACCCTGAGATTTTTAATGATCACAGAGAGTCAGGACATCAGTTTTTTGTCTCATCTGAAAGACGGCGCCTTTTTATGGTATAGTGTCCCCTTCACTGTACTGGGGCATTAGGACCCACATGGACCACAGGGTGAGCGCCCCTCACCGGCCCCTCCAATAACTCTTCCAGCTGCATCCTGAGCTTTCCCAGGAGTCTCCCATCCAGGTATGGACCAGGTTCGCAGCTGCTGAGCTTCAGTTGCCAGGTGGGAATTGTAGGGTGATGTAGCTGCTGGCTAAACATGCTGTATCTTTATTTGTATCCCCTGTGCACTTTATTCCTGTTCTTGATTTCCTTGACACTGTGGAAACAGAGGTTCCATATCTGCCTCAGAATCTCTTGGCAGGCTCTTATCTTTTACTTTTTGTGCAGAAAACACCACAAACCTTGCTTTTATCCCTTGCCAGAAAGCAGCAGGAGGCAATCTTCTGATAAAAGTATCAAACGCCCCTTCAGACTAGTGGGCCCATAGCCTGCTGTCCGTTATAAATGTGAAGGGTGAGAGGAGGCTTTTGAAATGAGGATGCTCTGCTGAAGGGCCTCTCTGCCTGCTAGGAAAGTTCAAGCTGTGGTAGAAGCAGGTTAAAGACGAGCTCTCATAATGGATGTGGGGCTTGTATGTGCAGGTTTCAATACCTCTCCATCTGTTCTGGCCCTGAAGAATCTCTTCGGTGCTTTCTACTTGATTTCTTTCAATTCGTAACATGGCAGGAAATAAAATAACACAAGTGGGGTTGAAAGGGCCTTGTTCTGTAGAAGCCTGTGTGTGTTCTGATTACTTTTTAGTTCTTGCAAGCACTTTCATGGCTTTGTTCATCTCTCTACACTTGTTTTTCAGCATTTTGTGCTGCAAAAATAGAAGAGACAAAAATATCAGTTAACGTGAAATAATTGAGGTGGCAGCCAGGATGTATGTTCCCACAGACTATTAACCTCAGCAGCTCTTGTGGCTGTGCAGAAATCCCCAAGGACAAGATGACTGTTGTGTGAGAGAGCACAGGTCCAGTGCAGCCTGACATCGTCCTTCACTTCTGCAGTGCTTGCATGCTATTGTCACTTCAGCCCAAAAGTAAAAATAAAATCCTCCTTGCAGTTTTAAAGGTTAATACAAACAAGAGGGTGTTTTGGGTAAGACACACCCCTCTTTCACTGGATACTAATCCTGACCAGACTTTATAAAAAGGAAACTCATGTTTTTATAAAAGCATTTTTGTATATTACTCAGTAGTGAGCTCGGTCTTTTAGAAGACTTCACAAGCTTTGCTAACGTTATTCAAGAACTGATCAGGTTAACGCTGAGGGATGAGTAATTTTCTCTGTGATTGTGAGGATTTGGCAATCTAAGTTGTAAATCTAGAGCCCAGCAAAATACATAAGCCGATAATGTTTTCACACCTTCCGAAAACTGGATGTCACACGTACAGAGACACTCACGCAAAAGCCACCATAATTCGCAAATGGTTTCATCTTCTTTACTTAAATAAAGTTGCTAATTGAAGTGAAGTGGATCTGACAGTGAATTGATGTTCTTAAGATGCAGTAACATTACACCACCACTGAAAAAGACAGAGGAGTCAAGTTGTTGCCAGCTGCAATTTCTCACTGAAAGGCTGTCAGATATGATTGCAGTGAATCACTCATAAGAAAATCGCATTTTCCACTGTGTTACTTCGGAGGTATGAGCTGAAATTCAGTTTCGGGTAAGGCCTTTTAGTCATAAATTGTTCTTCTTCCTGAACAAGGTTCCTGCCTGTTAGTCTTCTATCTGTGTCTTCTAGTCAACACACTTCAATGTGATCATATTGGAGGGTGATGTTTAAATATTAGAACTTTTAAAAGCCAATGGGCTGTACTTGGATTGTTTAAGGTGCCTTGATTAAAGACTGCAATAATGTACTGAATTCATTCTTCTGAACGGCTTGCATCACTGGTTGTAGGATGAAAAATGTGGCTGTAATATATCATGGAGCAATCAGAAACACATTTCTCCCAATTATGCCTGGTACCTTCAGTTCATTAAAGACACCATTGTTGGCTGCTGGGTAAATTATGCAGCACCATTAGAAAAACCATTAGGCTTCATCCTGCTGCTAAGCAATTACAGCAGCGAATCTTTAACCTCCATAACCTGCAGCTGTTACACTTTTCCTGCGCGGTAAGCAGGGCTGCTCATGTGTCATTACAAGTTGCTGCAGAGGTGTGTGGTCACAATGTGGAATCCAGTTTGGGTTTCAGTGGAGAAGTAGCAAAATCCTCTGCTGGGAAGCAAGGATTACTGCAGTGTAGTTCTCCAAGTTCCAGTGCTTTTTAAATACTCCTTTTTTCTCACATACACTCCTAGTGCACCAGATCAGCAGCTCAGTATAAGAAGGACAGAGTTCACCTGAAATTCACGCTAAGGGTGTATAGTACATAGCACCAATTGTCTGTTTTTCTCTACCTTTTATAGTGTGTTAAATGCTTTTCACATGGAGGTAGTTTGTGCATTGCCTTTCATGTATGAGTGACTGGACAGAGATGTATGAGGCTGAAGTGCAGTAAAGTTTAAATTCAAGACATACTGAGCTCTGGCAGCGTATATTCAAGGATACGAAAAAGAACAAGAGTCTGACATTGTCATTTTGCCACTGACCGAGAGAGGAAGAGATGGCAAAGGTCAACATCGAAAGGAGAGGCTGAGTGAAAAGGGGCATTTTTTTCTGCTCATTCATTGCAGTGGCATAAGACTGGAATATGCCAAAAGACAGAGCTAGAATTTTGGTTTCCGGAGCAGATCGCAAAAGATGCTCTCTCTCTTTTATTATACAGCTGTGGCAGAATGAGGTATTGCTTTTCAGGGGTGTTAACTTTGAAACCGTAAAGCTTTTACTTGCAGCCAGTTAGCACTACCATAATTCATGAAGAATAAATCCCATGTGCCGAATGTTGTGTGGGCATGGAATATGTTGGCTGTCACATCATCATTTGCACTGGCAGGGACAAATAGCGCTCTTATAAATAAGTCTCTGCTATATCAGCCTAAAGTGCTGGCAGGATTAATGGCCCAAGGGGGCTAAAGGCTATTTGTATACAGTTGATAAGGCTGCTGTGTTTATTGTACTGATAATGAGATGCAACCGAGTTATTATTGATTTCTTCTAAGTGAGCATTCTGCCAATACTACTCAGTCAGACTTGTCCACCTTTATCTCAGCAGTTCCCCCGTAAAAAATGGATTTTGAGTTTAAGTTATTGTCAGGATATCTGTCTATGTATATGGCCAAGTACAGCTAGATAGAGTTGCACGTGCCTTTTAGGAGTTTGAGCTTGCCTGGCTTAACAAGCTGTCTGAGGATCTAAAACTATTTCATTTTGCATTACAATTTGAAATTGTAAGCGTGTGGGGAAATAAGTTTTATACAGTGTCAACGCAGTATATAGACGGACATAAAAAGAAGTCAATGTGAATCAATCTAACTTGAATTTTCTTTGTTTTGCATGAAAGCTACACTAGCTAAACTAAGTGTGCACTTAGTATGTGATCTAAAGATGTTTCTGATGTATATAGCCTGTATTTTTTGGTGTCTGTGAGCACTGATGTTATGGGAATTGCTGAGAATGAAGTGCTTTCTTGGAAGAGTTGTTTCACAGCTCACCAGCTGGGGATATTGATTGTCATTTATAAATGTGAAAGCTGACCCTCTAGAGCACAGGAGGCCCTTAGGTAAGCAGACGTGCACTTCCAAAGCCTCAAAGTCTGAGCAAAGCCAGCTAGCATTCTTTACTAGCCACGGAATAACTTATCTGTTTCTGTTTGACTCTGTAAGCCACTCAGCAGCACAGGGAAAATTTCATTTTATAAAGTCATCTCTTACAAAAAATAAAATGACAAGGTTCTGTATTACACTCTGCAGTAACAAACAAAAACAATGGAAACTGAGGCAGAAATTGGGACAAAGACACAGAAAAAGTGAAAGCTACAGTCACATATAAGGCAATAACATTTCAGGCAGTACTTCCCAACTAGCGTTCAATTGGATTGATTTTCAAAGCTGTTCTTAATTCATATTCTTGTGACGAGATGCAGCTTGCACATCATAACGCAGAAACGTGCAAGAAAAACATTGCTGCCATAATTTTTCCTGCCATGTGAATGGAATAGAATGTGCTACTGTAATGGTTTGCTTTTTTATTATTAAACTTTGATTTAATAATAAAATAGAAATCCGCCATGAGAAAAAATTCTAGATTTGGGTAAAACCTTACCATTCTCGCAGATATGGAGACCTAAAACTGACATTTCTGCCACTGCACTCTTGATAAGCGCTTCGTCAAGGCACTGTGCATACGCTCATATATATATACGGTACATCGATAGACATGTAAACAGACGCTGTGGATTATAAAGATAACTAAAACACAACTGCATGTGACGTTTTTGATCTAGTGTATCTAGCAGGCTGATTTATTTGCATGGATAAGAGCTGCTAGGCTTTCCAATGAGGGCTCCTGCCTGATGCATGAGTTAAGACGGAGAAAACCCTTTGATCAGAAAGACAACAGAGGGCACAGAAAGGCTTTCCTCAGGATGGAGGTCTATCAGCTCTGCTTTGCCCTTCTCCCACTGGACAGAATAGCAGCTGCAAAACACTTAAGTGTGCTCTCATTGTATTTATCATGTGGATACTAATAAAGAAAGGGAAAAAAGACATCAGGGTGGATAGGGAAATACATCACTTAAAGCCATCCATCAATCCATGATGAGCCGGCTTGCCTCACCATTCAGGCTCCAGGGAAACGCTAAAGGCAGGAGTTAGCCACTTAAAATGACAGCACTCTTTCTAAGTCAGACAGTGGCAACATGATGTTTTTTTCTGTAAAAATTGGGTCTCTCTCAAACAAACATCCTGTTTCTCTTTAAGACAATACAGGCTGCTGGGGAGGAGGGCTTACTGTAACACTAAAAAAGTTGAATGGCAGTGTTCCATGTACATTGTGCTAATTTGTGTTAGTTGTACGTGGGTCCTGGTACAATGCAGAAGCCCAGAAATGGACATCAGCCTCATCCTTATCTTACACTGTGCATCGGAGAGGTTAAAATTCTGGTTACATGTTGTCTCGGGAGATCATATCCCAAGAGTCCGTTTCCACGCTGCTTACAGGACATTGAACGACGGATAGGGATGCCTCTTCATGCATGGTAACCTTCTTGAACAGATTCCAGGCTCATGGTTCCTCCCCTCCTCCCCGACAGTGATACACTGGCTCCTTCACTGCTGGTCAGAAATACCTGTGTATTCCCTGACGGTCAGCGTCTGTTTCACCATCGAAGGGGCATCTGTGACCCCAGATTGAGCATTCACCCCTTATCTGTACTCTGTTTTCTGTCCGTTAACCAGTTCTCATTCCAAGGACATGCTCTACCTTGAAAACCTAACTCAGCTGCACTAAAGAGAGTAAATATTCTATCTTTATTGAAAGCTTTCTGAATATCTATGTGTTCTGTTTGAATCTATTACTGTTTTTGCTTGTTTAAGAAACTCGAGCAAGTTAATTATAAAAGACTTACCTTTTCAAAAACAATTTAGCTATCCACTGGAATCCTTTTGCCATTCAGATGACCTTCTAGTTGAGTTCTAATTATCATTTTCATAACCCTACATGCAATAAAAGACTTTTGGGCTATAATTACTTGGTTCAGTTTTGTTGCCCTTTTAATGGATTGAAGCAAGATTAGCAATTTTCCGGTCACTGAGTATTATCCTGTCGTGTGTGACTGTCGGAAGAGTTTTGTTTCTTTAAGTGCAGTTCCATGAAGCTCTAGAGCTGTAGCTGAAATGTTCCTAGTAAACTAGTATATGCAACACTAGTGACTCTTCTGTGCTGGCACACCTTAATGTAGAATTTTGTGTTTAATGAGGTAAGATGTCAGTGTTTTTCCTGGTAACCCCGTGAGTTTGATAATATAAAAAATCAATTTAATGGACATTAGTCCTTTCTCTTTGCCTAGAGATTTTCCAGTTATATCCAAGACATTTCATTTCATCCTATCCTGCTCTTTTGCTGTTGTGATACTGAAAGAACCCTTTCTTATTTTAGACTGAATTACAGTATTCTTTTCTTTCTCTCTCCCTCTGCTTTCTTAGTATCCTTTTCTACAAGTTCTGTCGATTTATCATGCATTTCTTGAACTGGATGTATAGTCTTTGTATAGTCCTTTCTTTCTCCTTATATTTTTCTTAGTTGATTTATTTAACCATTTGGGCCAGTGAATTATAGTTTGGAACAGTTGATTTAACCTATTTAATGTACTGTAAAGCCTGGTGGAAATCAAGACTGAAAAACACAGAAAGGAATAGGTATGCCCATGTTGATAAACTCTTTTGATGCTAATCAACATGATGCATTTACACTATAAATGATTATCATAATGGATGTTTGAATTTGGGGGAGTATAGCAGACTCCTATCACTGTGCCCCTTGAGTTTTATTTCAGTATTCTAACAAATATATATTCATTTAGTTTACTTTCCCTGCTCAACTATTGCTTTCTATAAACAGGTCTACCTCTTCTTTTATGCAGAACCTCCACCAGTTGCTCCGATACTTAAAAAGGAGTTAAACTTGTTTTTTTCTTATTTGGTCTGCAACAGCGTGGTTCAACAGAAAACAGTAATTTGTTCAAGACGACTATATCTGCTTCAGTTACATATGACGTAATATATTTCTCCATATTAAGATTGTCCTTCATGTGGATCACGCCTATATTGGTTAAGAAGCAGCTTTGTTCAATTTCATGTCTAAACACCTGTGTTGAAAGACAGATGTAAGCTTTAACCTAATGATTTAGGTCTGCTAGTTGGGTATATATATACCTTGACTGCGGCAGAATCGCAAATTGCACACTGTTTTGCTTTTAAGACTACAAGAGATCATGCTCAAGGTAGCAGAGAGTATGCCTTGGAAGGAACTTAAGAGTGAGGTGCACTGTGTTTTCCTGGCATGTTCTTTGTAGGCTGGACTTCTCTTTGTAACTGAATGGAGGATGAGCCAGGCCAGGTGGCGTCGGGAAGCCTGCTGCCCATCTATCTCAGAGCAGAGACCAGACAGGCTCTATCAGCTGTCACTGTTCCAGACAGCTCCGTCTAGAAGACAGCTAGAAGATTGAATTTACATAATACAGCAGGACCCGATAAATCATGGTTTCTTGCATATGGTCTAGTTTTCATTGCTCGCTAGAACCTAATTTTCACAGTGCTTCAATATTATTTTTCCACATCATTTTGTTTCTAGCCTGGGTTTGTGTAGAAAGTTTGGTCCTAATTCTCACCTAACACCAGGCCACTAGTGTAACGAACAGTTCTTTCCGGACCCTATGCGGACGACACAATCCAAAGAAGTGGGGAAACACTGGGAAAACGTCATGCAGGAATACGGGGCTGAAAACAGGGGGGCGTGTCCGAAGTGTGCTGGTGCACGGGGGAGGTGTGGCCGAGGCAAACAATCCAAGAGAGTAATCCTTAGAGGGTATCCAAAAGCACAAGAGTAAGTCCAAAGCCAGGAGATCCAACAAAACAAGGAATTAAAAACCATGAACCGGGTCGGAACCGGCGGACAGGGAACGGGAACAAAGATTAAAACCTGAACGGGACCAGGCGCTTCCAAGTCCCGGACTCGCATGGTGCGGAAACCAGATGCAGAGCCAGGATGAGCGTCAGCGCCTGGCTTTTAAGGTGGGCTGGGAAAAGGGATCAGGTGCACAGAATTAAGTCTAAAGTGAAAGGGCTGGAGCACTCTTAAGGAGGGGGGACTATAATCGTGACAACTAGGGTATTAATACAAGCCTCTAGACTGTTCTCTCCCGCCATTGCTCACGCTAACAGCCCTTCACCACCCCAGTTTCAATGGCAAGGCTGTAATCCCCCAAAGCAGCCGTGTTAAAACCAACCATATCAATAACACTTACATCTCGATTGCAGTTCCTGGTCTTAGTATGGAGCTGCAATTCTAGACAAATCTATATGCAACATCACTGTGAAAATGGCTTTGTGATTTCATTCACTAGCACCAGTAAAACTCCTGCCATGTGAATCTTACTGTTAAAAATGTTTGTTACTTCTAATCTTGATTTAATTAATCATAGCCTTCCCTTTTCTGACGGGTACTGTCCATACGCCTGTTACCGAATCAAACAATTTTTTTTTTTTTTCTGGGGCCGGTAGAATTTACTGAGCTCCAGGGAAGAAAAAGAGGCTGTGATTACATTATCATTATTTTGTCACATCACCAGATGGCAATTTTTGTAAGCTGCAGAAATGACCAGGTGTAAAAATGAGAGATCTAATAATAGCGGAGATGCTGCATCTGTGAGAGAGCTTGCCTGGCATCGGTTTTTAAATCAGAGTCACTCAGCCAGGCTTCGTCTGAGGTTCTGTCATGATGATGACAGCGGAATCCGCTGATGATCCCAAATGAGAAGCACAACGAGATGCAGGATACAAACTGCACCCGTCTTTATGGTAATGCCTTGTACTGCGGTTATGACTGAACAAACCCTTTATTAAGTCCTTGATTAGGATAAACACTGGCAGCCCCCGTGCAGTGTCATGATTTATCAGGTATCTTTGCACCTTAAGACAGACTGAAAATGGGCAGGCTGCCCTTTACAGGCAAGGCTGTGGCCAATCCTGTCCTCTTCTCTTCTGTTGAGAATAACGGCAGAATCGGGGTGAAAGAGGTGCCTGCGACTGTCTAGACCTGAGGAAACTAAGCTACTTTCATTAATACTCTTTTCAGCAACGGGTTTATTCTTCTCTAGTCATAGTGAAGCACAGCCCAATATGAAAGTCACAGGGCACATAGCAGGACTTGACCCTGGAGGGGATGTAAACTAATGTACATGCAAATACGTGCAAGGTGGAAGGGCAGCCTAGACAGCATGCCTCTGAACTGTGAGAGGAAACTGGAGCACTCAGAGAAAACCCATGACTTGTGAACTCCACCATGCTACTCTGGAGACTTGCATCATACACGTGTGGTTTATCATACATGGTTATGCAATAACTTGTCTCAATGAGGGGCAACCAGTGAAAGACAGTCTAGTCGCAAGTATAGGGAATTCCACAAAAAACTTCAAAAACCTCATTTCATAATTAATGAACAGAAGGCATGTCGGATTCCTTCCAACTATCGGAGGAGGAACACATATCAATTTCAAAGAGCTTTTTTGGCATGACCGATGAAATGCAGTGTTGCAAAAGCAGGGACAGTTAACAGAACGTTTACAGAAAAAAAAAAACAACGTTATTGGACATTTCCGAACGGCACATAAAACATTTGACACCGAGCAGCTTACGTTTACACTCCTGTGAAAAGATCTCGTTTTCACAAAGCAGGCAGGAGTAAAAAAGCTCTGCTTGCGGATGGGTGTGACATTGACACTGGGCAATTCTGCAGCAAGGAGGAAAAGTCACGTCGGCCTCCACTGCCACCACTCCCAAGTAAATAAGACTCTGGCACGTCAAGCCAGTACACGCAAGGGCTGCTGGGATGTACTTGCAGAAAACCTACCCCATCGCCTTCCTTAGTAACCTTGGAGAAGTGTGAAAGCTGGACCAGTTGGTGTCAACATGTGACATAAAGCGTTTCTAGTTTCCCTGCAAGAAGCTGCAACAAGCTCTGTTGGGTCTCTGTTGTTTAGAGTGGAATCAGATTTTCTTTTTGCTGAGGGTAATCGGTTAATTTACTATCAGTTTCTCACATAGGCCAGTGCATTAGTGCCCTCAGCACGGTGAGCTCAAATTCTTTGAAGTGTGCAACACTGGATTCGTTGCATTATCCTTTATTGGAGCGGCCCAGCAGTAACTGGGGAGATGCTCCTTTGCAAGTCAGTTGGCTGGGTTTCTTTGGCAGTTAATTAAGTTCACTTGCTCGTTTAGGTCTCTGCCTTAGATCAAAGCCTTCCCTCCTGGGAGGGGATGGGAGGCTGGAGAAGGAGGAGGAGGAGAAGGAAGAGAAAGGAAGAGAAAGGGGGCCAGCCAGCAGGGCACTCAGCTGCCAGAGGTTTCTGGGAAGCCAGCCAAGAGGATCTCTCCTGGTGCCGAACGCTTGCCGGAAAGTGTGAAAACTTAAGTTCGCTCGCACTTGGGACGGTTGGTTTACTCTTGGGCACAGAATAACGCGATAGGCCAGGACTTACCTCCTGTATATGGCCAAGAAACCTTTAGGATTCCTCCTTCATCTTCAGTGGACAGGCGTTCTACATCAGATGGGCTGTTTTGAAATCATAGCCTTCTGAGTAAAGCAGGTTGCATTCACCAATGAAAAGGAGTTTCCATGGCCAGCATGGCATATCGTTATTCCACAAATATATGTATACCCATAGCTCTTTTTACGAATATCATTTGTTCCCAGAAACCCTTCAGTATAGCGAACATTGGTACACCTGTTTTCTTTATTTCTTATGGGGCAGAAATTGGGATCTGTTCCAGAATCCACAAATGTACTTTTTTCCCCCAGAAAAGACGAAAGAAGCAATAATAACTAGACAACATTAACCATGCCTAAGTAACCACATACTTTGGTTTTTGTGTAATTACACACACTCACAATTTTCGTTTTCTTAACACCTTTAGCGCCCATGATAAAGTCTGAACCACAAGTTTTCTTACACGAAAAGTAAGAGCGCACACAATAGCGAACACTGCACGAAGCAAGCCATTCCTTCACCCTGTGTCAGCCAGGGGTGAGTCATAATCAATAATAAGGAAGGACTTACTAGAGGGTTAAAAATTAGTCCACCTCAGTATGTTATATATATATAGGTTTATTCCATGCTGAAAAGAGCATATACATACAGTAGTTCAGGTAGGTGCTGTACAGTAGCTGCGTGCGTAGGCTGCAAAGGAACAAGTATAGGTTTATTCCCTGCTGAAAAGACAGTTCTCACACCTGAAGAAGGCTCCACAGCTGAAACGCTGTGTTTCTGTTCTTCTCTTTTCAGCAGGGAATAGACCTTCACTTGTTGCTTTGCAGGTGTATTTATTGTTTGAGTCATGGTTTTGTAAATCCATCCTCTTTCAAGTGCCAGAACTAGGATGTTTTTCTCGTTTTCTGAAGTCCTGAATAGCGCCAGGTAATTATCCCTGAGCTGTTTCTCTGCTGCCAGAATCTCGACTTTCCATAGTCAGTGTTGTATTACACAAGACCACTTAATTATGCTGTAATTATATTCTAAAATACAATGTTTTTCCAGTGCCCCCCTTAGTTAATTGAACTTCCTTGTACTTGCAGATCTTTCTTGTGATAATTTGTATTTTCCTTCAAAATTAATTACATGTTATCTGCTGCAGCATCTGCAATAACACAGTTGCAGAATATATTTGGTGGGCATTCTGCATGTTCACAGCCTGAAACACACACACAGCCTCTTCAGATTGTTTTTTGGAATGTAGTGGTTGATAAAATAGAAGGTGAAGCTATTTTTGAGTATTGTGAATCTGGGCTGATCTCTTTTTTGTATTGGTATTAATGTGTTGGGCTTTAGCCTGGCCACTGAAGTTGGAAGATAACATTGGTGCGTTGGTTGGCATCTTTGCCTGGATGTGCTGAAGTTGTTGCTTTAATCATTTCCTGCTTCTAAATCAGCATCTTTTTCTTTTACATACATCAAGGGCTTAGCAGCTTGACTTCTGGGCTAAGGTTTACGGACCTTAGATTATTCAGATTTCTCAGTGGTTTGCATTGTGAGAACATTGTAAATCCCAAAAAAGCTTTGTTGTTTCTGAGTACAGTGTGCAAATCAACCTTTCAAGCACGTCTCTAGATGTAAGGCATAAGAGACTGTGGAAGTGATTGACTGAGAAGTGTGACTTTGTGAGAGAAGTTTAGTGTCCACTTAAAAGTGACACCCTAATCTCACATAGGTGGTATAATTCACTTTCCTGGTACTCCTCTTCACTGTCTGAGAATTAACATGAGTCAGTTGGCTCTCCTTAAAAATATATGGAGGTGACAGCTGTGTTAGTCAGGAGAGAAAAGCATTTTCTATTTCCCCAGGAGCTGCCTGCAGCAAAATGGAACTGAGCTAGATTTCTAGAGACCTGCACCATTACCAAATGCTCTTGGAGTGATTGACTGAGAAAAGGCATCTATGTCAGTATGAGATTTTCAGGAGACTAGCTATTTCAAGGTGAGACACTGAGCCTGTTTTTTTTTTTTAAATACAATTAAAGTGGTTATTCTGATGTTATTTCAAGCATGGCACAGCTTGGCATGATGCACGTCCACATTAAAACAGTCTCTAATTTTAGTAAACAGTAGATTTGTCTCATATTTAAATCCGTAGTGTTTGGGAACTCGGCTTTTGTTTAGATCATAGTAAAACCCTGTGCATGACTTGTGAATTGAACATTTATTGACCAAAATAGGTGCATGACATTCAGTAGTGATTGGTCACATTTGTGACTCACTAAAGTTGTGCTGTTTGATTAGTAAATGTTTAGTGATCCTGTTATCTTTTGTGGTTGTGGTTTTCCTGGAGATAACCCTCTGGATTTTGTATATCCGTTATCTCCAGGGCAATCAGTTTGTGAACTACAAGAAAAAAAGTGGAAACTGAAACATAAATAATGCTCCTTATGTTTTCAGCCACTTGACCTTCAGAGCTGGTTTTAATTAACCATGAATGAGTGTTTTTCATGCATTATTAGAGGAGGCCAAAATGCACCCGAGTTTTGAAATCGGAGCCCAGGTGGATGAACTAAAAAACTTGGAATGACCTCAGTGGAAGTGAGGATTTGGGGGAAGTATCCCAAAGGCGCAGCAGTGAATGTGAAGTGTTCGAGGTAGCCGCAGCTGTAGGCACTCTGACGGGAACAGATGTAGCGAACGCTGGCAAAATGGAAAGAATCTGAAGTACCATTTGATGAATGAGAGGAGCAATGATTTAGAAGAAAGAAGCTTGGTAGCTCATGTTTAGTCTTACCACTCAGGTTAATTGTAAACCATATCAATGTATTTGCAGTAAACCATATATGATGATATGAAAAATTGTAATTGCACAAAAAGTCATCTTTTTCAGTAATCACGTAAACAGTCAAAATGTTCAGTAGGTACAGTATATACTCCCTATACTTTCCCTGTAGTCCAGCACAGGCATGTCTTGACTGAGTTGCTGATATTTGGTCACTCATTTCAACTGGCAGCTCCAGTCAGAGGATGAAGACACCCAAAAAATGTAGCTAGGTGCATTGAAGCCGTAATTGTTAGCATGAGGGAAGTCATGGAGGGAGGAGGTATTGAAGCCATTGGACATCTGTCATTGCCAGTGGCAGGCAGCACGCTGTCACAACTGTCAGGTCCTGCACAATGTGCAGCCTCAAACATCTCCCCTTGATCTTTATCAGTGTAGACGCAGCAGTGCTCAGTTTTGTTCTTGGCAGCTAAGTGCTATCAGTCCCTACAGCTCAGGATTCAAAGGCAGGAAAGGAGCCTTGCTGCGAATTTAGAGCAGTATTCCGTTTCACTATGCAAGCTAATAAAATTTAATTGCTTCCTTTTAAAAGTTAAAATAGCTGCTCCAGGATAAAATATCCCCAAGCAGTGTGGGGAGCTGAAGTGAAGCTGGAAAGTTAAAATGCATGCAAGGGTTGCTTAGAAAACAAGCCATTTCAATTTAAGGGTGTGATCTGCAACTGAAGTTTACAGATGGATGACGATAGGATCCTTATGTTGTACTTGAAAAAAAAAATTAATTCCTTGTCCTTCAGGATCGACCTTCAAGTCAGTGATAAATAACACTGAAGCCTGAAAATCAATGCGTGACATGTCATTCATTTATAAAGCTGGTTATTGTAACCGAGTTGTGAAAAGGCTCAAATAAATCTACTATTAGTTATGAACATTTCTGTGTTTTACAGTGATTGAGCTGAGATGTCTTGTTAGTGCAAGTTTGGGGCTGTTCACCATATTTACTTTTAGTGCTTGAGATGGATTTTAAAATCACTTAAAAGCTATTCATGTGGTTTGCATGCACAGGCTGTGGCTATCTATTGCACATCAGAAAGAGCAGTTCTAAGCATGCAGTATTCCAAAATGCATCACGCACCCTGTGCATTTAGACCGCACTGTGTACATTTGAATGAGAAATTTTATATATTCCCATTCTGCATCTGTATTAAATTTGAGATGAAATGGGAGTAATAGGTTATTGTGCCAGTATGGAACAAACTTCATGCCTACAGAAATCATTGCCACCTCACATATTTCACTTAATAAACAAATAGACACCAGCTGCATTCCAGTACACAGCACTTTTATTTATTAAGAATGGACAGACTTCCTTTGTTTCCGTGGAATGCCTTCTATAAAGAATGGAAGTCCAGCATGCAGGACTGAGATGCAGTGGTTTGTTTTGACATATTGTACTTATCCAATGCTTTGGCCATGATTTAAAAAATAAACTTTTGACCAAACCACTAATTGCACAGTCACAAACCTCGCACTTATTGACGACTTTCCTCTGCATGGAGAAAATGCTTGGAAATTTTTTTCCTTCAAGTGAGGATTTGAACTTTGTGATGGGCAGTTAGGGGTGAAGGTTCAGCTTAATTCAGGGCTTCTTCAGGGTGTAGAAACACTGCAGCTTTGGTCTCCATTATCAAAGAGGTCTGTGAAACCGAAGAGACAGAAAGAAAAACCCATGCTAATTACCTGCAACACTAAACTCTAAGAAAAACAGCTGTAATTGCCAAGAAGATTTTTCCTTAGCTTTGATAATAAATTCATATTTAACCTTTAAGAACTGAGCTCCCACATCAACATGAGATTTCGAAGTCTCTGCTTTTATTTATGATTCATTAATGTCTCTCATCCAATTTAACAGTTTCTCCTAACATGCCTTGCAGCTGAAAATGAATGTCCTCCGTGAGCATCTTATCTGTGGGTATGGAGGCTGATGAGGATAATCTGGGACAGAGTCGGCTGCAGCCCGGGCCGCGTGTTTCATGTGGGAACGGTCCACAATGTGTTGGCTGTTTGCAGTTCTCATGTTGTTGTTTTTGTTTTGCAGAGATCTTAATGTTTGTCTGTCTGGATTCTGTCTAAATTCGAAAGATCTTCTACAGGCAGTATCGATACCGCTCAGGAACAAGTAAAGGTTTATTCCGTGCTGACAAGAGAAGAAAGGAAACGCAACATTTTGGCTCTTCAGCTAATGTAAGGAGATGATTTGGGGGGGTTCTTGCAGTGATCTTATCAGTGCTGGTCAAAAGAGCCGTTCGTCTGTACGCCTCCTTTCTTAAAGACTGCATTTAACCATCTCTAACAGGGCTGATTAACGAGTGAAGGATGTTCAATAATAATTTATTAGTCTTCTCTGGCAAACTTGTCATCCCAGGATCACACTGGTAATGGCATTTACAAGCATGAGACTGTGCTTGACGTTTTTCTTTCCATTAGAACCTTTTCAGGGTATTTTAAGGATAAGCAGCTTGCATGTGAAACGAACATGAAAAGATTTTTTAATGCACTGTTCTTGCTTTGTGTTAGGATCTTTGACGTGGGAATGTGGCGTCTTTGATGATCACTTATTATAGCTTGATTTTTTTTTCTGGACCTTTTTTTCCCCCCAAAGTGACATAAAATGCCATTTGATGACATTTCAGTTTTGCTCCAAGTGTCAGGGGAAAGAAATGTAGACCAATACGGCTTCCAAATGTATTCAGTCCGTCTAGCTCATTTGGTTACTTGTAGTCTGTCAGTCCCAAAATCTCATATGGCAGCTTCTTGAATGCTTTGATGGCTAAGCTGGGCAGCTTTTTTTGGCAGACAATCATGATGTAAAACTCGTGAAGGATCAAAAATAATAAAGCCATAAAAACTGAAAGCAGAGGAAACACGAGTGCTCGTGTCTGGAATGGACGTGCTGCAAGAATGATCAGTGGTTTACAGTTGACATTATCATTGCATTCCAGGTAATGCAATGCAGATTGCATCTGTATTGATTTATGGTGTACAGGTGACAGGTGTGCTGTAAACGTGTAGCCCAGTAATCGGGAGGACAACACTGAATGCTCAATGGAATGAGAAAACCTGTCCGCTCCTCCGGTGCATTACTCCAAGAGCCGTTAAGGCAATGTGGCAGAACCACTAAAGACCACGAGCGTCATGCTCTCCGAATGCGGGCTTCTGCCAGTAACCTGAAGCGATGTGATGTGAGCATGAGCCCGTTGTTCAAGGCTGACAAAGACACAACACAGGCATGTGTAATGGAGGCCTGAGGGAGCATGAATAATGAAAAGCAGCAATTTCTAAAGATGCCTCGCTGTTCATGACAAATGCTGGCAGCTACTGCCCCCCAGTTAATATACTGTAAGGAAGAACCCTTGACAGAGGGGTTTTACATCTACAACAAAATACCTGGCACAAAATGGAGTAAAACTGTTCTTTCTAGTAGCGGTCAGGGGTTTGTTTTTTAGGGGCCCAAACATACGTGCCTTCAGGGAAAGTTAACATGTTTCATTTGATGTTAACATACACCTTCTCTTCTTAGACTTTCATAGATTCTTTGGAACAGAAATGCTCAGGTCATACATCGATAAAGAATAACAATCTAGTCACTTTTTCCTTTTATCTGCAGCCCAATTTTTTCTCTCAACTGGATGGATTGCCACAACAAATGGATTTCCTGGGTGATGGAAATCAAGAATAAAAAGATTTATTCTGACATGTCTGATGCTAGTGATCTAGGAGAAGAATGCTTAATGAGTGATCAACAACCTGTGGCAGATGTGAAAATCCGTTGCTCTTGCTGAATCAATGCATTTAATTGGAGTGTTTGAACAATCTGCAAGTCTTCCCAATTTAATTAGGCTGGACAGCCCTCCTCTATACTACACCATATTTCCAATTCCTGTATTGAGTCCAAGTTCAAGAGTTGATTCGAGACACATTGCATTCTGAATATACTTATCACCCTTTGCTTTTAAAGAATAGCTATCATTTCTCTAATGAAATTTGGAAAATGGTTTTATCCAACTTGATTTAAAGTGCATACACATTGAAGAAAAGCTCCGCCACTTCATGCTGGCGTGTTTTCAAAATAGGTTCTAGGTTTTATATCACATCTGAAGAACAGGGCACAGAGAATTTAAATAATTTGTGACACAGTGGCTCAGCAGTAGAGAGAGAGTCCTGCCACAGAACCACAAAACCTTTGGAAAACCAGTTTTCCTCAAGAACTGGAGCACCTGGCTTCACTGGACAATAGTTAAAGCTGCAGACTAAAGCTCAATGTTTTGTCACACTGAATCAAGCAAAGGCAGCAGCAGTGTCAAGGTGAACATTAGGTAGAGATTGCTTCTCTGTTATGCAGTAACCTGAAAGCCTCTTCCAGCTGAGAAGAGGAGTATTGCAAATGAACCGTTCAGCGTAACAGTGGACGAGCAAGACGGAAGAGAAACTAACAGAGGACAGAAAGTGGATCTGGAGACAAGGGGGACAGTACCTTTAATGTGCAATGCTACATTGAGCCTTCAGCTAAAATCAATATCATTTCGTGTTTATGCGTTTGTGAATGCGTAGTTCCTTCCCAACAGCAGTGGCTTGGGAACCGCAGAGCCGGCCCGGAGTTGTGCTGGATGAAACATTTATGATGGCAGCATACGCCTGCAATGCCGTTGTGAGTATCTGTCCGTAGCAGATGCATCCCACAGCCACTTCGAGGCACGCACAAGCACACAACCGCAGTGCCGTTTGCAGGGGGTTCGGTGAAAGATGAAAGGCTTGGCTTTAAAGCAGCTGGAGGGCCATCAGTAAGCACTCTAGACTTCTAAGAAAAAGAAGGAAGAAAGTGTCTTCTTGTCGGAGTCGGAGCTAGGGGTTGCTCCTCCCTAGATTAATTGCAGCAGGGCTGGAGTGTGGAGGCAGGCTGCTTGACTGGTTTAAGCGCCCGAGACTGCAGAGGCATTGCTGTGTTCTCCATGCTCAGTGATGGAGCAAATTCATAGATGGGGATTACTAGGAGGCCATCAATGGTAAAGGCCATTGGGAAATTTGGCCAGGATGCCAACCACGAGAAACGCCACAGAGAGTCAGGACCTCGGTTTTACATCTCAACCGAAGGACGGCACCTTTTTACAGTATAGTGTCCCTGTCACTATTCTGGGGCATTAGGACCCACACAGATCGCAGGGTTAGTGCCTCCTACTGGCCAATCCAACACCACTTCCAGCAGCAACCTTAGTTTTTCCCAGGATGTCTCCCATCCACGTACTGACCAGGCTCACACCTGCTTAGCTTCGGTGGGTTGCCAGTTGTGAGCTGCAGGGTGATATGGCTGCTGGCTAGTTCTGCTTCATTTGTTTTGCTGCTGTACGTACACACAGTGGATCAGTCAATGTGTTCCTGTCTGCCATGACAGGATGGGGGTTGTGCCCTGACCACATGGCACCCCATCAGTAACCAGGTATAGAGGAGGAGCCCAGAAACCATAGCAAAGACGAGCATGGAGAAGAAGCTCACAAAACTGTAGATGCTGGAACAGAAATTTGCATCCTCAACTTGTCTCAAAACTTGCAGTACTGTACTAAATTTTAAACTCATGTTCTGGCTTGGCTTTCCATTCCCAAGGTACCTACTATATAAGAAAAGAAGAGCAGATGAAATATCTTGTCATGGTATTCCATTTTAAATAGGCAAAATTAAAAGCTGCTTTTAATTTATTTTGTTTGATGTGTTCTGCCCTCAGATAATGAAAGAAAGTCCGGTGTAAAGTAGTATGAGCTGCCAAAAGTGCTCTCACTAAATAAAGCATGAGATGAGCATAGTCTCTTTAAAACCTTTGTTGCGCTTCTTCAGTTTTTTTTCTGTTTTCAAAGACAATGCTGAAAACCCTGATGTTGTGGTACGGTAATGACAGATATTCCAAGGCCAGGCCACATGCAACCTGGGAGAGCTTTCTATGGGGTTGAATTCTTTCCTGGTTACCATAGAAACCAGAACTCAAATGAGTGGGTTTCACTTGGTATAGTTTTTACAGACGAAAAAGAATGTAGAAAATTCATTGTGTGTTCCAGAAAAGAAAGACAAAGGGCTTGCTGGGATCTTTAAAAACACGTGCTCCCCGAAGCAGTGAGAGGGAGAGAGAGAGAGAAAAAAAAATACGAGACAGAAAAAGAGAATCAGCAGATTGTGCTTTTCATACCCACGCACGGAACAGGTTCAGCTTTTCCCGGGATGGTCAGAGCAGCAGGTAAGGCAGAGCTAAGGCGATAAAGGGGCCCGATGCTAGTGCCGCACCGACAGAGGAACGTCTCTGCAGGGCGCATGTTGAAACCGGCAGGCTTGCCACAGAGGCAATACGACATCAAGCACAGGAATAAAACAGTCACAAAGCAGCAGCTCTCTAGTTAGTCAGACTCTCTGTCTTGTGATGCAGGGCCTGACACAGATGCACATGCTGAAGAGTGTCTTTTTAAAACATGCATTTGGCTCCTTGTTGGTAACCCTGAGAGAAAAGGATGTCAGACCACACTGCAGGCTAGGCAGTGTTTCAGAGAGGTGTGCATCACTGGAACTGGACTGAGGAAACTTATTACTCTATGGTATACATCTAGGAATGTAGATTTTCTGGTAGGATTGGAAGTATAAAGAGGACAAGTGAAGTTTGGAAGTTTAGTTTTAGTTTAGACAAGGTTCTTGATCCTTAAAGTAACCTAAATAGAAACCATTTCTGATTTCTCAGCAGAGCTGCAGTCTTCTAAAAGAACAAAAGATCTCTAATTCTGTTTGGATGTACGGTTTCTGCCTGACAACAAAGGGCCAATCAGTGTTATAGGGGGCATTGTTTTAATAGGCTGAGAGGAAAGCAAAATCGCATTTACCACTCCGATTCCAGCTCTGCAGGGATTTCCATTTACATCATATAAGCGCATCTCAGATAAACGCCAATTAAGCAACAAAACCCAGGCAGGGACTCGGTGTACAGCGAGATGCTGGGGTTGTGATGAGAGAAGATCACGAAAGGGAATGCTAATTTAAACTGCAAACAAATGTGGTTAGTTTATGTGAAATGACATTTTCCTCTAATGCAAAAGAAAAAAGACTCAGAGGAACAATTCACTGCTTGCAGGACATTGTTGGTGAGCCTCTGTTAGCAATTTTGCAGCTTGGATTGGTACTTGGGGAAATAAATGTGAGGTAGGAAGTGCTTAGCATTTATAGTTCTCAATACAATACCGACACACAACCTAATGTTATAAAATTGGCCCTGGTCTGAGTGTGTACATTTATAGTATATCTGTGTCTCTGTGCCCTGCGATTGACCGGCGCTCTGTCCAGGATGTGTCCTGCCTTGTGCTCATGGCTTGCAGGAATAAGCTTCGGCCCCTTCGCAGCCCTGTATTGGATAAAGCACTTAGAAAATGGATGGGTGAAAGGATGCAAAACTATAGGATCTACTTGGATTAGTTTTGCACTGATTTAGTAACTCATCTCCTCAGATAAGTACTACTTTTGAGCTTTTTGAGGGTGCAGCAAACTGACATTTTATATCTGAGAAAGTTTGTAGGTCAGAAGACCTAAAGAAATGAAATGAAAGTATTATAGGAGATGCATTATAGAACATCGTTTCCTTCTCTCCAAGTTTCGGAGTGATTTATGTAAAAAGCTGAGAGATACATTCACATATCCTTGTTATTTATTAATGTTACTTGAGTGTATTAATTCATTTGGAATATTGTATCTTCAGCAAGTGTAACCACAAGATGGTGCCAAGGTGATACAGTGAAACATAAAAATGTGGACTACATTTTGTTGGCTGAGGAAGCAGAATGGTTTTAAGTGTTGGGATAGGGTGATTCTAAATCGTAGACCAATGTTCAGAACAGAATTTAGGAATAGCCAGCTTTTTAGTTGTCTGATTTTCTTAATAATGCTTTCAATTTAATCTTAGGAGATCTGTAACCCAGAAACTTACACTGGAATACAAAAAAAGGTCCAAAATGTCCTGTCTCTGTCTTTTGAACCCAGAATAGAATTCCAGGCACTTCAAACATTTATACCCACACACTCCTAGCGATAACAGTAACCATTCACCTCGCTTTATTAAGAGTAACAGCCTGCATGGCCTTTCCCCACTCTGTCTGTCGCCCACTGTGAAGACTGCTCATTCGGGTTTCCTCGTGCGTCAGGTCTCGCAAAAAAAAAGACAGAGCTTAGTTTGAGAATCCATTAGCATGTGCCTGGATACTGTGACAGTGATTCATGGAACTCAATTGGCTATTGCTATTTTTAGCCTTTCCGTATTTTTTTTTTCCTTTGTTCAAAGAAGTGCTGTTTTGCTTGGATGTGGGGTGATGTGAAACTGTTTTTTTATTTTTCCCCGTCTTGCTTACTCGGTCGCTGTCCGTCCCCCACACCGCCAAGCCACGGCGGCAGAAAGCCGTGCTTTTGCTCTCCTGGCCTGCTCTCGTCTCCCGGGGGGGTTTGTCGGGGGGGGAGATCCTGTGTTTGTGTTATTTTTAGAACACCAGACAGTCACGTTTCGTGTGTGCGTCTTCATGCGCGGATCTATTTTAGTATTAACGCTCTGCACAGCGAAGCAGTGCGCTGAACAGAAAAGCAGTACTTTTCCAGTTCAACCAGAACAGTCATCATTTTGACTCTTAAAATCTCAGTTATTTATGTGAATAAAATTAGTATTTCTAATTTCTTTGCTACGCAGATACTTGTGTACCTGTTTACTGGAAGTTGTATCACTTCCAGTCTGCCTCTCTTGTCATTGTGTGTTGTACTAGTGTGACATGCTATACTTGAATATATTAGCAATGAGAAGGCATTAGCACACATTAGCACAAGCACATGTAATATGAAACAGTCTGACTTAATACAGCAGACCTCTGCTTTAATCACTTGAATTTTCTCCTTTTTCATTCTGTCCCTAACGAAATAATCTCATCAATAATTCCCGAGTCTCCCAATGAGGAGCCTTGTCTGTAAATTGCCTTCAAAGTGCTTCTTAATTGTGTAGCTATCTCTCTTTGTCTTCTCTAATGGAGAAGACATGCTCATGGCGTGTTGGCTACCTGGAGATATTGCTGCAGTCTCGTTTGGCGGCACTCCTCTGTACCAAGGGTGGGCAGTCCTGGTCCTGGAGGGCTGGCATATCCGCAGGCCTGCATTGCAGCTCGGCTCTTAATGAGCAAAGCCAGCGAAATTGTTTGGCTAAACCGGAGCAGTTCAGCAGCTCCTTCTGGCTCTCTGGGTGCCGCGCTGCTTTACAGAAATCTGGAAAAGCGGCAGACACAGCGCCTGCTCCGGGACCAGGATACAGGATACAGGATACAGAAGGGGAGAGGGATCGCGCCTGCTCTTTCAGTCAGACATGGAGGGCCGGACCAGTGCCCCCAACACAACCTCTACACACCAAGCGGAGCCAGAGCCTTTCAGTCCTTTCAGAGCCTTTCAAGCGTCCTCTTGCTCACTCTGTGTTTTTTCCCCTGCTCTGGTCTTTCTGAAGTGGGGAAGACAATGCAGTTGCTCAAAGACCTGCGAATGAAAGCTGGTTGAAGGACTGTAATTTTTTTCCATAGGACACGGAAGTAACTTGCCTTTTTTATACTGTATATAATCCCAGGAATGGAATTTATTCTGCCGTGACTTTGTTATATTTACAGCACGCCAGGTATTTTAGGAATCAAAAGGTTTGTTTTTTATTCGAAAGCACAACCCCCCCTTTAAAGAACAACAGATACAATGGCAATGGAAACGCCATACGATACAACAGAAAGCAGTTTCTTCAGTTAGGGTGCTCTTCGCACTGAGCTCCTAGTTGTGAACTGTATTTGCACGTTAAATGACAAAATTAAGATATTTAACCCAGTACAACAGGTATTCTTGTTCTAGAACTATTCGTCTCTGTCAGTTTGGGATTTTAAGTAGGGAACGGTGCGATACACAATATAAGTTGCCAAAAGTCTCCAGAGAAAAAGTTTCAGATAAAGCAAATTACCTGTAGTCCTAAGGTTCGCTTAGGACCCAAACTCCAACACTGAGCGGAAACAAAAGTCTCCGGAAAAAAGTTTCAGATAGGAACAAATTATCACTCATTCTACTTTTCCACTGGGACCCAAAATCCAGCACTCAGCATAAAAAATGTCTAAGGAGTGGGAAATGCTAACCCTAACCCTAGCTGGGCCTTTCGCAGAGCAATCCTGCCATCCGTCTCTGAACACATCCAGAAATCAGATTTGAAAATGTTCCGAGTCTGAGTCCGAAACAATCACAACCATTGCAAAAGCTTCTTTATGGAAAATTTTCATTCAGCAGGTACATCTGGTAAAAATGGTATTGAAGTGAGAGTGCGTTTCAGGCCAGTGTAGGTTTTGGATCACGAGAAGTATTTAATGTTGACTCCAGCTGTGTGCCACAATACATATCATACAATACAAACTAAGGTTTCTGCTGGAAGAGGTGTTAGTGGGGCCAGCAGGGGGCGCTCACCCTGCGGTCCATGTGGGTCCTAATGACCCAGTATAGTGACGGGGACTCTATACTGTAAAACAGGCGCCATCCTTCGGATGAGACGTTAATCCGAGGTCCTGACTCTCTGTGGTCATTAAAAATCCCAGGGCGTTTCTCGAAAAGAGTAGGGGTGTAACCCCGGCGTCCTGGCCAAATTTCCCATTGGCCCTTACCAAATCATGGCCTCCTAATGATCCCCCTCTATGAATTGGCTTCATTACTCTGCTCTCCTCCCCACTGATAGCTGATGTGTGGTGAGCGTTCTGGTGCACTATGGCTGCCGTCGCATCATCCAGGTGGGGCTCCACACTGGTGGTGGTGGAGGGGAGTCCCCATTACCTGTAAAGCGCTTTGAGTGGAGTGTCCAGAAAAGCGCTATATAAGTGTAAGCAATTATTATTATTATTATTATATCAACAAGAGAGCTGCACACTCGACCCACAGCCCTGAATGTGTTGTTTAAAGGTTTTGAAGGTTTTGTGTTTTCTCCGATTTGTCTTCAGTGTTTTTCAGTTTTTATTATTATCGACATTCATTATTGTCAAGTATTAACAACAGATAAAAGAATAATACAAAAATCCAAACATGAGCAAATGTGTGAGTGGAAGGTCTGTGGTCCCTCTCTCCATCACAGAGTCTGGTCAGGACTGAGTTACAGTGTATTTTAACAAAAGTGTTTTTGAAAGAATCCTGATATTTGGGACACCATCAGAGAAGAATGAAAGGGCAGCTGCTCACTGAGGCTCCTGGATCTCACTAGAGCTTGTCTGCTCCCTTACGTGCAGGAACCTGAAGCACTATACAAATATTGATCTTTCACAGTAGGAAACCACCAGGATTCCAAGTAATGCATCGTCTTTCCTGCGCCTGCTGTGTTCAATACCAATACAAATGAGATTTTTTTAGTGCCTTTAATCACAATGATTGTTCACCACTTCTGCATCAAATCAAATAAGGATACTCTGTGTCAAAAGAAGAGCAGCATCGTATTTGAAAGCAGATATCTAAAACTGACCAGCAGTGACGGAGGCATTTTTCTGTGAATTGGATGGGTAATGAGTTCATTCTGATCCATGGATATCAGAAATATAAATTGAGTATGTATGAGGGAGAGTGCTGGCAGACCATGGATTTGATGAATGCAAAGCCAGTGTGAAGATGTGAGCAAGCAGATTTTCAACGAATCTGTCTGACAGTCCGTCTGATGGACACAAATACATAGAGAAGAGTCAGTATGAATACACAGTCATAGACTGCATGATAATAAAGAGCAGTGTGGTGGAGATATAAGACAAGGTAATAGTTTATAATGTTTGATAATGGATGTGCTGATTGGTAAATATTAAAGTACTTCATTATGACCTGGTGTTACATTAAGCAGGAAAATGAAAATTAATGGGCACTCGGTTAATCCCAACTACTGTTTCATAGTGCATTCACCATAATGCTCTGTTTGGTCTTTAACAAGCCTTCAGACAATGAAGCACAAACAGATTTAAACTGCAGGCTGATGACCTTTTTGTGAATGTCAATACACTTCTAATCTCTTGTGCGTTAACAATGCTCTTTTTAAATACATCTCCACTAACGCTGCTCTTTTTAAATACATCACTGCACAGTTGATGCTCAGAATGAGTAACCTGCGCGGTGCAATTTTATCACCTGTCATCACTCACCCTGGCCAGCCTCAATAAATGTTTTATTTCGGATGGAAGTTAATGTAGCTGAGAGCTTTTAAAAGGACTAAATCGCCATTTAACGGAAAGGGGGACAGATGAGCTTCCTGAAACTCACAAAATGGATGTGGAAAATGATCCTAAACGCCGTGTGGCCAGGGCTCAGCACGTTCCTGTTCCTCGAGTCCGGCTCCTGACCTTTATTCTCTTCTCACGATGAATTAGTGCACACAGTGCTTTTGTGGCTTTGGAATATACTGTTGTCAGCACTGTGACCATCCCTCGGGTCTCCGATAAGTGACCGGCTTCTCAGTCGCTTGACAGCCATCATAAAAGCAATGTCTCCGTCTTTCACCCTACTTGTGCTGCAGTATATGGCTAATTATAACTGTGTTTTTTCAAAAAGATTTTATAAATGTGTTTTTTTGTTGCTCTGAGCATTAAGGGTTAAGGTCTTCTAACATTAATCAGTTGCGTTTAGGAGGTGTGTGCTGTTCAGTGACCTGTCCTCTAAACTGACAGAACAGAGGAAACTGAGGAAAGATTTCTGACTTTTTTTTTCTAGTTTCATTCTCTATCATGTGACATTGTTTTCAGTGCTCTCGAGACATATTTTAAAATATTTTATTAGATTATATCTTAATAGCTTTATTTTAATCTTGGAAGTTTCTGTTTAGCGCTTTATTTTTTATTGTGGTGGCCTGAGCAGTATAAATGCGAGAGATACAAAAGAAATAATACAATCAAATCAAATGCCTTGAATTTGAAAAGCAAGTGATTTCTAATGATAATGGATTGGACTGCAAATGCTACTTATTGTAAGCTTTTTAAGCCTACTGGAGTTTTCTTTCATCTCCGTATATGAAAGGGCTCTCTCTTAAATGAAAGCAATTCTATTGTGGAGAGTAGTTCCTGTTTTCACAAGGATGAGAGAAAGTGGGGCAGTTCTGCAAGACCCTTATTTGTATAGGAAAAGAATTTAATGAAACAAAAACATCTTTGTGCTCTGCGTCAAACAAGTGAATTTTTCTTTAAACTGGTGAGATGGCAGGACGTAAATCAGTTACAAGCCTTCCAAATATATATCTTGTATGGGACTACTTTGTTAGAAAAACTAACAAAGGAGCATCATTAGCTGTTTAGATGATATATAAATATAAATACTCATATGTAATAATAATATTGTTCCTGAGTGAAAATGATCAAACTTTTATTTACAGTGAAGTTAAAGTGGACTTTAGGCCCTGGCTCATCTGTGACCCTGACCTGGAAGTGGAAGACACTATGAGAAATTGGCTGGATAGATGAAAGCAGACTTGTGCTTTCTGAGAATGGATGAAGATTTTGATTCTTCGTCTGTCACGTGACCAAGATAAACATAACTATTCGGCGTTGCTTAGTTTAGATCAGTACAGCAATTTCTGCCGACGCCTGTGCAGGGCGGAGGGGTTGTGCTCCTACAAATGCGAGTGTTTGGCAAACCGGTGTCGGAGGAACATGACACCCCTTGTGTGGTAAAGAGGGTCTGTGATCACAGCTGTGGACAAACCCGTGCAGCCCAGATACCTGTAGAGTTACACACAAAGGCGTGGCCCTACCCGAACTCAGCTGTGTATATAATCATATTGTACTACAATAAAGACACGGTTACACGTGGGAAATAACCATTAAACATGGACCTTTGAAGGGTGAAAGCTGTGGACCTCCAGCTTATCCAAAATCTTCACTTTTTCCCACTGATGCCATAATCTTACGCTGGAGTTCTCTCCTCTACAGGACCACTATCACTAGCGGGGGGCCTTGCGAATTGATGCCTAGTGGGTTTGGAAGGGTGTTGACCGACAAGAAGCTCAAAAACTTAAAAAACAGTGCGCAGGAGACAGAGAGAGGACTTGTGTGGGAGTGTTGGCGTCATTACTAGAAGATTTTAGAGCACTTTTACAAATAGTAAATATTATTTTGGTTGGCAGATGACAGGAGACCATACATCAAATTTTCATGTTGGGCAGATTTGTTTCCATTGATTTTTTTTTTTCTGTACAACAATGTGGGTCAAATCCTCACTGGAGGAGGTTTTGGTGTACCCATAACTATAAACATACTTTTCCTCCCTCCTGTTGTGTGAAAGGAGACCAGTGACTATGCCAGGTAACATTTGTTAGCCTTATGATAATGAATCTGGGCTATGCATTGGTGTTTATTCCTTCATGTACTGCCCTCTACTGTCCATTCTGAAACACTGCAGCTGAAATTCTGGTGAAGGAGAAGCTGTAAGCTCAACTTCATCTTGGCCCTACAAAAGGATGTTCAATTCACAAAAAATAAGGGTGTTTGTTCCTGAAGAAGCGGGAAATGAAAGCATTTGCTACACTTGGAAGTGTCCTTAAAAGTTTACGGTGGCCCTTTCTCTGTTTCTTTGCAGAATGAAGAATGGATTCTTCTGGTTTTTAGTCTCCACCATGATTTTTATTTTTGATGAATTCTACGAAAGCTAATTTAAGGTTTTTATTTGACAAGTTTTTCAGGTACTGTATGTGAACTTCCACTTCACTGGGGTTGGCATTTAATGAACTCCGTGATCAATGGAAGAAACATGAGCAAGATCAACACAGGAACCAGATATAGACCAGCTGTCTGCTTTGTTAACTTGTAATAAATCACAGTTACACGAAAGTTGGTCGTTACAAACCGATGCAGAGGGATTCGAAAACGGCATTTACAAGATCAATCTGCAGGCAAAAGTTGAAACGCTTTTTGAGACTGGATGTTTTACATTGCATGGCAAAGTATCTGCAAATAAAGGAAAGTATTCTTGGTCTGAAATCGTGCAAAGCAGGCCTCGTCAGACCATGGACGGAAAGGACTTCTTGTGTCTTTCGAAAAGAATCATCTTCACTAATCTCCAAAACTCAGACCCCCTGGAAATGGAAGAGCTTTACATTCCTGGGGACAGTGAGTCTTGAGTCATTTCACACCTGTGAACAAGGACTAGGCAATCTCACATGCTTTTAACAGCATGTAGGTGTGATCACACAGGTGAGACCTGACACTTCCACTGAACATGCAGGGTACACCTACACAATTTATTTTTACACATCCCATCATTGGCTTGGAAGTCCCAGCTGTCTTGCAGTAAGAATTGTTTTGTGAAAGTGTACAGCAGGTCATAACATTTTTTTCTAGATGTTTCTTTGGAAAACATTAAAGGAAGGTTTTTCTGTGCCACTGTTCAATGGATTTATTTATAGTTTGTATTTCCAGCCGTAAGTTGTACCAGGTGGATATATTTACAAAGAGATTTTCAATGCAACAAATGAAGGGCCTGTATCACATTATTGCAGCAAAAAAAATCTGCTATCAATGGCAGCAACACAATTTGGACATTGCATACAAAAATAATAAAAATAAAGACATGCCATCAGAAACCACGATAAAATGTACAACACCCCATAGAAAAAACACTAAACTACACTACAGTGTTTATGGACCTGTTCTTTTAGATTAGTTACGCACACAAGTGCCTAAGGTCATAACCAAGATTTTAAAATCAAGACATTTGCTCGGGAAGTTCAAACTCAGTGCGTTGCTGAGTGAAATTCTAAGGTAGTTGTCCGAGTTGCTTTGGTGGTCGCTGGCTGGCGAAGTCAGCATGCTACCAGACTCGACAGGACCGGGAGCCCCTGTTCATCAAAGAAGTTTCTGGGCAGTTGAAGGCTTTCCTGAACTCCTCATAGTTACTCATCGCCCCAATTACTCTTAAAGAAGGAAACAAAACAAACAAAATGGATTAAGATCAGTAAAGTACTGGCACCAGTCGAAGAGTCAACAATCGAGTCAGACAAAAATACAATAAATTGTGAAATTAAAGCAACAGTAGTTCAAGTGTCGGTTTTAACTGGAAATGAGTCAAGCCAAGCCTCTGAGAATTGCGTAGAGATAAATCACATTGAACGTCACAGTAGAAGCACAGCTGAACCCAGAGTTGGTTGACTGGCATGCGAGACAAGAGGGGGACCTCCCAGAGTCTGGGTGACCTTTCGAGAAACTGTCAGACGAAAAATCCCTGACGCTCGGAGCTGGGAGAGTGCAGTGCGGTCAGAAGGCCTTCTCCATTTCACGCAGTTTCTCACGCGCCGCACAGCAGCCACTGGGGAATCTGGGCTCCTTACCTGTACTTTGGAGGGCTGTGAGCACCACTCTGGATCTGGTCTCTGGCTGCCTCGCGCCTGTAGGCGTTGCAGCGGACCTGGAAGACACAACCCCCAGACACCCTCCGGTCACCGCCTTGCCTTTGGGAGAGGGGTGCAATCACACCGGCCAGCTGAGGAAGACGTCTGAGCTTACGTGTGCATAGCTGAGGAAGAAGAGCTGGTTGTTTGTAAGGCCCACGCCAGGCAGCAGGGGCTCCTCCTTACCAGATCTCTCTTCGTTGACCCACTTCCTGTAGGCCTGCAAGACAGAAACACAACCACACTGCAAAGCGTGCTGCCGGGGCGGGAGCACATGATGAATTCTGCTGGAGCTCCAGATTCTAGACATGCACTGACAGTCCTGACGTGGGACAGTGTCTGTCTTTCACGAGGATCATTGTGCATCATCACCCATGTTCTCTACTGGATGTTTGATCAAGGTTTATGCGTTAAGAAGATGATAATGGATCCCATCTACTAAATGATTGAAAACTAAAGCAGGGACCTCTTAACTGTAAAGGGTTTCCAGTTTGTATTCTTTCTGCAATAATTTTTTTTAAAAAAAAGCAAAACCTGTGATCTTTTCTTCTGCAGCGATGCCAATATTACCATTAATCATGGTTCAGGACAAAACTCTGTCAGTTGGGGTTCTAGGTGTGGTCACCGCAGGCCTGATGCATGTGTGACTTTATTCATCGTGGGCAGATTTATAGTTTAGCTCAATCCAGTACCCTGAAGGCTTGCCGAATTCCCCCGTTGTCTGCTATGTTCTCTGCCAGAGTTCTTTTGCCTCTCACCTGAAAAAACAACAACATGCTATTCAAAAGTCTCCATCATGGTGTGCAGCACAGGGAATCCTGTATAAAAAGGGAGAAATACAGCACCAGGTAACGCTATCTTCTTCAATATTTTTTTTTTTAAAGAATGTACATTTTGTCATTAAAAACTTTAAAGCTGTTTGGGAATGAAATGGAGTATAATGAGTATAATTTTGCAGCACTTAGGGTAGAATCATGCTCATGTTTGTAGTTTCATCAATCTTAGTCTGATAAATTCAGTTCCCCATATTAATATTTGCACTTGGAGTGAGTCTGCAGTTGTGGAGTTTACTCTGTGATCTACTGGGACCTTCTACTTCATCAGCTGTAGAAATCTATTGTAAAGTTTGTTCCCTCCAGGCACAAGGGACTTAAAAGGAACAGTCTGCTGTATGTGTAATTCTTTCTACATCCAGCGGCTTCATGGGGAACTAAAAATAACACTCAGTCCAGTACCCTGGAAAATAACACATGTACAGTGTGATGTCCACTATTACACAAGCATTGTAACACACAGGACTCGGCGCCCTGTGGTCTTATCCACGCAATTTCTAGTCTGTACTGAAAAACAGCCAGACCACCACACACATAAGGGGAAAAATGAGCCCCAGGGAGCCCCTGGAGTATTTCATGTCTCCCCCTGTGTAAAGCGCCGTGCTGCCAGGAACACACTCGGGTGACGAGACAGAACTGTGACTGGAAAAGTGATGCGGCGGCAGTGTCCCGACGAGGACACCACAGAGCCGCGTGCGCGTTCGGGGCAGACTTTAATTAAGAAGCTCAGTACGCACATTCATGCCAGCTTCCTTCCAGTAGTAATCATTGTACTGCTCCACCATGCACTGCGTCTTCTTGTTGAAATTGGCAGTAGATGCGTCAGTCCACCACTGATCCAAATTCCCATCTTTATCATACTTGCGCCCTAGCAATAGCAGTACAAGACGACAAAAGCAAGTGTTAATTATTTTCTATGATGTATATTCACATAATCCCTGATTTATGGAAACACATTCAGTGGGAATTTCTTAGGGAAGCTAAAGAAATTAGCATTTGCTGTGTACAGTACCGCAATATGTGCGTTGTGTATACATTTTATTTGCAGTTGGTACTTTACAAGAATTCTGTATGGATTGAAGATTTTCTTAAATTTATAATTATTTACTGGATAATTAAGGGCCCATCAAGAGGGAGGTGCCTTAGTTTGTGCGCTTTGCTCGGCACACGTTTCTGAACAGGTATGCAGGGAGCAGACCCAGGCAACAAAATACATTGGTTATGAACTGAATCATTTTCTTGACATCTGAAATTTGAGGACCCTTACCATTATTATCAAATCCATGTGTGAGCTCGTGCCCAACGATGACTCCAATGGCACCGTAGCTGAGGGACCTGTGAATGCAGATGACAGGGCTGGAGGATGAAATGGAGCCTTGGAACACCACCCCAGTGCCCAGTCCAATGTTCAATGTGTAACATAAAAGGAGTTGTATTAAAAACAGCAAAACGTCTTTAAACTGCCAAAAAAACACCTACTGTAGTTTATTTACAAGTCATGCCAAACTATGATTGTGTGTGTATATACAGTATATGTACATTTCAATCTGTCTTTATATTTTGGGATGTCTGGTGCCAATAATGATCTCTTCATCAAGCAGAGAGTTCAGATAGGCAGTGAATTCAAATTACTACGATGCACCGACAAGAAGGAGCCTAACAGTACAGTAGATGAAAAACGATTAAATGTCATGCACATTATCCCCTGTAATGAGTTGCATCATATTGCAGCTTACACAGTTCTTAATTCTCGCAGTTCGTGACATAAATCCTCATGGGGCTACATGCAGTCAATATGCCAGGTAATGGCGTTCACCCAGTAAAGGATGTCTTACCGAGGATACTTCAAACCCCAGAAGAAAGGCTTCTGCAGCTCTCCAGCTGGGAAGCCTGCAAAACCAACAATGGTGTTTATTACCATACAACCACTCTGCACCAAACAGCCGAATAACAGGAAGATGCATTAATCCCATTTTAATAAAGAGAGGTAACAGATGTCCAGGAGCCAGCAAGAGCTCCCCAGGCGACACGTATCCCACAGTGCTGCAGTGATCAGTGTGGCCCTGCTACAAGATGCACAGAGGAGTATTATGCCAATTAGGTAACAAGGTTTGCTATTGCGTGATTATTTATCCAGCTCTTGTATATTCCGTCAGTACTATCCAGTGTGGGTACAGCTTATTGAAAACTATTGGTTTGCCATTGATACATGTATTTTGTCAGTTTCAGCTGCACAGATTAAATCTTACACACAGTGAAGTGAATATCTTAAAAAGTCTTTGAATAAATCTGTTGAGTGTGTGTGTATATACTGTAAGTAGCTAAATCATTTGCTTGTAATACACTACCATTGTGTGTTGTTTTGCGGTGTTATGGTACAGAATCAAGCTTCCTTGATTATGGATCTTTATGAGTCGGCATGTATCACACCTGACTTGAGTCATGAATATCTTTTTTTTGTGGTTACAGCTATAAGCGAGTGACTGCTTTCACCCGTGCCAGATAGCAGTGTGGATTCCATCCGTAAGAGACCAGTTTGAGCTACTTCTGGAAAAGACACTTTAAATACAAATCTTGCTTTCACTCAGGAGAACACAAGAGCCAATTGATACAGTGAGGTTTTCAGACAAATCTTAGGTGAGAAAAATTCAGGAGGCCCACAGATTTTAATTAACATCTATCTTGAAGAGTAGTTTTCATACTGGAAGAGCTGCTGCTGAAACTCAGCAGGCAGTGAGATTTGTCTAGGGTGAATTCAAAGGCTTGTTTCACGGTTGCCAGTCAGACAGGTTTTGAACAACCGAAGCTGTAACATAATGAATAGTAGCATGCTTGTGTTTTCTGAAGCTTTTTTTAACACAGCATATAAAAATATCAAAAGCCCTTACGAATCTGATTAGTGGTAGAGCTGTAGAAGGCATTCACAGTAGTAGGATTAGTGAACCATCTGTGAAGAAAAAAAAAAGGAATTTATTCCTTAACGTGTCTGCATCTTATGTAGCCTTAGAATATATTAACATCTGTAAAGAGTCTCTGAGCTGTGACCACCTACATTTTACTTTTGTCATTTTGCACTGCTTTTGCATGAAAGGAGGCTGTGGTGAAAGAATTTCCTGTAGATCATGTAACAGAAGGTAAATGGCTTTTAGCATCTATGGGTCATGTGCTAGGATTCAGACTTGTTGGCAGTTTAATCTGGCTGCTTTTTATTTGCATTTTATCAATCGTATTGGAAGATGAGTTAGTAACAGCTCATTCGAAAGTCCAATAAAATAAAAAAAAATCAATTTTCTCTTCCTGGAATAACTTTGACCTTATAGCTCTTGGCATTGTCTAGCTTTTGTTATGGCAGAAACAATGAGAAATCAAACTCCTTTGTCTGCTTCCCCGATGAACAGGATGACTACAGATGTTGAAATGCCATCCTGAATAGTAAATCATCCTTTTAAATTCATTCTGGAAGCCTTCACTGTTTATTCAGTACAGTTGACGTTTCTCAGGGTAATCATTTGATGCATCAATTTATCTCGCCCTTACTTCACCTTGGGTGGTTATCAAAAAGGTGGTTTGGGTGAGGTCACATTCAAAGCTTTCGTTAACTTCTGAAGGTTGAAACTTTTTGGAGTGTCGGCTCCATCAGCAGTCATCCTCCCTCTCTGGCAATTAAAAAAAATCTGCCGCTTAAAGTTGGCACCGCTGGCTTGTGCCAGGCAGTCAGGACCAAAGTACCTCTGGGCAGCATGCACTGAAAAATACATGCACGTTCCACAAGAGGGGAAACCTATTTTCTCCCACGTGTGTAAATGAAAACGCACAAACGTTCCAGCTCAATAGCCTGGATCCCAGCGGAGATGAAGTGGCTAACAGCAGAATCAGAGCTCCCCCACTGCCCAGAGTCAATAAACTCATTCCGTTCCGCACTCACTGTGTTCGGGGAACGCTCTTGCGCAGCCAGCCAATGTCGGACTGCGCTATGTACTGAAGAGTCTGCAGCACGTTCCCAAAGTAGTCTTTCTCGGAAAATTCCAGCTGCAAGAGGGAAAACACATCAGCCCTCGAAACCCGTTTACAGCAGATACCCAGCCCAGAGCACGCCGTCTTTTCAAACATTCAGAGCTGCTCACTCAACATTCGCAACCACACACACACACACACCATCTTGAGGTCTTCGTTGATGTAGGTGTTGTTCATGATGAAATCCGGGTAGCCGACTTTTGCCAGGACTGCATAAGCCTGTTGAGAAAGGATGGGAAAATCCGATCATTCAGAGAAAAGTCAAGCAAAGAAAGAAATCCCTCTCGAACGCAAGGGCGGAGAATAATCTGGCACCGGGAGCCATGAACGAATGCTTCATGTAAAGATTAGGAACAGCTTTCTTATCTCACACATGTCACACCAATTTCCCAGAGGGCAACGGGGTCACCTAGTTTTCCCTTTATCTTAATAAGTGGCTCAGACACGTTTCATGTTTTGGTTTCTAATTAGTACCATAATTAGAGCATTGCAGTCACAGAGTTCTTGCTTTCTTGCAAAGCCTGTCCAACAGAGACCAAGTTTCTGCCAGTAACCAATTTTAAACCACACTAGAAGCCTCATTTTAAAGTATTTGAAACCAGTGAAGACCTGCAAGATATTCTCTCGCATTCACTCAGTACCAGGAATATGATACTTGGTTTTTTTTTAGTTGCTTCTTCTTTTTTCCAAGTTTCATTTGTCTTTAATCAGTCAGACCACCGGGAGCAGGGGCTGCACTGGTCAGCCACCGCACGAAGTCCGTTCAGCGCCTGTTTCAGGACAGCAAGCAGCCAGAAACAGCGTCTTACCTTCTCTTTAGCTTTATTCTTCGTCTCCCTGTCCATCCAGTCATTCTCTTTCTCCAGCATGTCAATGAAAGCCCAGCGGATCCCCTCCGTCAGCTCCTCCATCTGTAGAGAGAAGGATCCCATTTTATGATATTTTCTTTCTTTATTCGTTATTCGTTTTCTGCAGCTCATATTTCTATGAACGAATTTTCAGAATATTGCAAATGAAACATGAAAGAAAACGTGAATTATGATGACGATTAAGATTGTAATAGTCATGTATCAGCAGCAAGTGGCCATATTTGCAGCACGGGTTTTGTCTGTCTGCACTATTCAGATCCCTCACTGAGTGATTCGGGGTCTAGGAGAATACAGCTGCCCGTTTTCAAGCTCTCCAAGTCTCTCTGGGCAATTCCTGCCAGTACCAGTGCTGACCAGAAGAGGGCAGCATTACCTAGGCCCAAACATCAGGAAGTTCTTGATCACAAAGAAAAAAAAAACAGAATTCACAGTTCAATGCGGAGAATGCTCATTACATGCATCCTCTGAGTCTATCGTATGCTCCTATCTCTGGAACACTAACAAGTTCAAATGATGATAGGATCAAGGCGCTGATGGCTTGGGTTCTCAAATCCAGCAGGCCTTACATGCCTGTTCAAGTTACAATGAGCTTTAGCTAAACCAGTCTGTTGCTTCTCTACATTCTTTAGTTGTTCATGATTTAAAGAGACACAGATAACCTCATGAATTTTGGATCCTGAGAACCAGGAGCTGGAATACCCTAACCATGGAGCTCCCAGACTCCTAACCAAAAATCACACTGTTGCGTAGATCTCTCAGTTGACCTGATCGAGCTCTTCCCCCACTTTATCTCCTCAACCCCTCTAGCTAAGGTTGGGACTGGGACTGCTTGCTGGCAGCCATAATCCTAGACTCTGCCACTAGGGGGTCTTCAGTGCAAAACATCTCTGCACATTTCTGACCAGTTGCAAATTTTTAAATGACAGAAAGCAAAGAAGAGTGAATATACTCTGCTATACTTTGTGTCTGCTTTTTCAATTTTTACTCTGTTAGTATTATTTAAAATGTCCGTGTGATAAACATACAGCTATAATAATACCACTGATATATATATAGGCATATAGTAATATAGTGTTACAATAGTTGTAATATGGGAGTATTTATCCTGCAACATGCTTATAAACAGAATCCCTTTTGATTCCTCATGCTGTATTACTGAACTCTGTCTCATGTTGGCTGACGCTGTAAATGTATGGTGTTCTTCCCCCCGGTAATCCTGTTCAACATGATAAGCAAATGGGAGATTTGGGGAAATACTTAATGTGGCAGAATCAAAGGGGAAAGAGTTACCATGAGTTTCTTGTCTTCTTGAAAATGCTCATCCACAAACATTCGGCCAGTGGCGTATATAAGAGTGCTTTCCACATAATTCACACACTTGTCCCAGCGTGGCGTTAAAGACGTAGTCCCAGTGGTCACCTGAACAGGGAACCAGGACAGAAACATTCTGAAACACATCATCATTGTATAAAGCAACATCGTTTTCATCTTTAACATTCCATTTTGAATCTGCAAGCATCACAGCAGGATGTGCACTGTGACGCTGTTTCCCTGTGCACTGTGTTTTGAACAAAAACATCCTTTCAAAAAAAAGAACACACTGGTAGCGTGCCCCACTCCTCCAGCCTGTTCAGTGAGCAGGAGGTGGGTCACTTAGCTGCATATTTTCCATACTTACCCTGGCGAAATCCAGATATCTGTAGAGGAACCGTCTGCTGAGGGTTGTTATCCTGGAGTAGACGGTTGCCCACATGATGTAGTTAGCAACAGTCCTGCAGTAAAGTCACAGAGAAGACAAATTAAGTAATTCAGTGAAACGGTCCTGCAGTAAAGTCACAGAGAGGACAACTGCAGTAATTCAGTGCAGCAGTCCTGCAGTAAAGTCACTGAGAAAACAAAAAATGTTAGGTTCAACAGTCCTAAAACAATACAGTCTTAAATTTAGGGATTTAGAATAATTTACAGATTACTGCTTTATTGACGTCAGTCAGAGAATGAATCACTTTGACGTGGGCACGTTATCAACTATGACGAACTCCAAGACAAACATCATACAAATTAAGAGAAGGAGCAGAAATTACCATTACCTGTTGTTGGTCTAGTAGCATTTCAGATGAAATTATAATACAAAGGGTTTTAAAAGAAATATAAATGATTGTTACTATATATTGAAGTTATGTAGAACCTTATTAATGCAGCCATTAATATTAATGACCGTGACAGATTTACACTAACCCTCATAACTACTGAATATCTACAGAGTCTCGGTTTATATTAACACCCCTTAAGTGTATATCTACTAAAACTTTATTCTGACAACGCACCCTCATTTGCTAGTCGTGATTTCTAGACTAGTGCCACATGTGTGGCCTGAGGCTGATAATCAATGCAGAAGAGTTGTCAGGAAGCTGAGCAGATAACACTCAGCCAGGGCGGTCCATATGAACATAAACGCGCTCTGTACAAGCCCTGATGTGTGATGTGGCTGAGAGGCTTGAGTCTGTTACACGCAGCCCACATCCAGCACAGTGGATTGACCTTGCCACCAGACCAGGCAGCACGGCCACGCAAGGAGCTGTACTGGCTGGCGTGCTCAATCACAAGGAGAGCTGGTTAGGCTCCAAGACCTGCAGGAGCCATTACACTGCTAAAGGTGGTGCAGCTCTTACATAATGTATTATTTAGCTCGTTCAGACCCAAAGTGGAGTCAGGGAAGCAGAACGAAGAGATTCCCCAACACATGCTGCAGCCCATGCATTTTATACACAGGATTTAATGCAACTGAAATGTATCTGACAGTATAAAGTGTGCACAAAAAGTTTATACAGTAGATTTTCACAAGCATGATGTCAAATATTGTTATATCAACATCTTTCTGTACATATTCAGTTATAGCTGGTACGAATAAGTAGACTAACATACACTCATCCCTGGTTAAACTAGCACTTTACTTGCGAGTACTCGTTAAAATTAGTAATACATGTTCCTGCCTATTTAGTTTAAACGTGTGAACTTCTGCCATGAATATTAGCTCCAAGGGTATAACTTGCTCTTCAGTTTTTATTTTTCACCTCTCTTGGCTGCTGTCATCTTAACTATCTTAACAAAAATGCTAAGAGTAATATACCAGTTACGAGGTAAAATAATATTTTGAAAGACTAAGTTGTAAAACAATAATATTAATTCACTAATTTCACCGTTTTATACAATGAAGTGTTTAATTATCACTATGCACCCTGCAAATGCACAGTACCAGTATCACCAATGTGATGGTTCTGGGTATATTCTGTCTTTGGACAGGATTTCTTAACTAACATAAAAAACAAAAAAAAGTTTTTGATTATTTGACATTTATTGTTTGTGTGTACATTAGAGACCATAACTATTTTATTTTTCTTATACAATACTTCCAAACATTTACACTTTACATAGAAGTGTTGGTAAATTCTACCTGTTGTGACATACATGTACACTTAGCAATTTATGTTGCCCAACTATTCAAATACTGTACATCAGAAAGTACCTAAATTCAGCTGCTTTATGGACAGTTCCAAGCACATGGAATGGACTTTTACTGTATGTGTATTTTAATGGGAATTTGGTGTCACTTTCAGAAGTTTTGACCTACGAGCAGAAATATTCTAGTTGGTTGTGCTGGGATAGCGAGGGATGTGTGTGCTTCCACTTAGTGCAAAACTCTGATTCAGACTGTCCTGGCACACAGTGAGGCCCAGGCTGCTGGGCACCCAGACAGCAGTGCTGTTCGATCTCATCACGTGCTCAGGACCAGAGCTAGTTAAACGAGCTGGCAGGCAGCAACTCCTGGGACCCCCCAGAGAACTCTGAGCCCAGCAAGACAGAAAAGCTCTGGACATAATTAGGGCGGGGGTGTACAGTGGGCTGCCTGCTCACACAAGATCCCTCTTATTTCATTATGAAGGACATTGACCCTAACGACTCAAACGTCATACCACCAAAGTCACGCAGAGCTCTGGGGGAATTGTACAGTCCCCGCCTAACGGAGAGTCATTAACATAGCTCTGTCTGGAGGAATAAAAAAGGAAAAGGAAACATTTCATTCATAAATCACGAAATTAGGGGACTGGGGAGGTCAAGGAATAACAAGCACTTTAACTGTGCTTAGTCCTGCCATGGTGGCTATGTCTGTTGAAAACAAGATGGATGGTGTGGACTATATTTTGGTATAAAAGGCTCTGAGTGCCCCCGATTCTCTTCTTTCTTTATAATTAGTAATGAGCAATGTGTCAGAGAGAAAGCAAACAATGACCTTTCCAGATTTATTTTTGTTTAAGCATTATTCTTTTTTTTACAAAAAAACAACATTATTTCCATTCCAGTGTGTGGGTGAGCCTCTTCATTATAGCTTTCTAAATAGAAAGAAATGTGACTGTTAGACACAGCTTTCAACCTTAAATACTAACCTTGGAGAAAGTAAATAAATTGACTAGACCATGGGAATATACTGTACAGTGAAATATCACAATAAACGTTTCTCAGGAAGGTTGACTGCAGCACACACGTTCCCAGTGGGGCAGCAAAAGAAAGTTAAAAACCAATGCAAAACTAAAGTTAATGCCTGACACACTTTAGTTTAGATTCCTGTTATAACTGTACATAAACCATTGAACATGTTATTTATGTTGCCGTAAAAAGTATTACAAACTTGAGGGGAGTGTTTCAGGCTGTGATCAGGATTAGGGTTTTGGATTCATCTACAGCAGAGGCTGACCATTACCACATTTCTGGCACCCTGTTAATACAGCACATTCATTTCTAAAACATGAATTGGCAGGTGTGGACGTGCGGTTTCCAGTTTCGCATTTTGAATACTGTGGAAGCACAGTGGTAAAAAGTGTGAAAATCTTCAGGAGAGGAAACAGGGACATAATTAAAAATGTGTTTCCTACAGGTGCAGTTGAAGTGTTTTCTTTTCCTTATAAACGCTTTCTTTGTGCACTTCAGGAGAAATCTAGAGCAGTACTGGTGTACACGTTTATTAACGTTACCGAGCAGTTTCCCTTAGTTGGGCGCACCTTGCCTCACCTTTTGTCTGTGGTCTCCAGCAGCTTGAAGAGGTCTTTGAAATACTGGGGCACGCGCACAATCACTTGCTCAGATGAAGTCAGGCTCCTGAGTTCAGGGTACAGCCTGGTGTCCACCACTGCTTTGATATACTCCAGCCAGTTGAACTAAGAGAACAAAGACAACAAAGTTCAACCTTGCTGGCCTCCAGCTCAAACACCTCACTCTAGTAACACAAAAAACTGGATTCGAAAGGCATGTGTTGTGTACTGGGGAAAGGGGGTCTCTAAGATGCCTGTATTAGTGTCCCTTAGGAAGCAAAATGATTTGTCACCCTTGTTCACCTCCTGGTTTTAAGAAAAAAGCCAGAAGACTTTCACTTTTTTTTGTTTCTGATCCGTCACCTGTAAGCTCATTACCTGTGGCACTGTTCTCTGCAGCCGGGAGAGACTGTACTTGTTGTACATGGCCTCGCTGGTTCTGTTCTCAAACGGGATTAGGATCTGAAGGAAAATCATCATCACAGCTGTTAAGGACACGTGACGGGTGAATTGCGTTTGAATCGGCGAAGACCATTTCTGTTTTCCAGCGTGAGATAGCCGCCCCACTCCCGCCCGTCAGAATGTACCCTCTCCCTGCAGGCCCCTCAGATAAACTTCACATTGCATGGGCTGGTCTCATGATGCGCTGGACACCCTTCAAACATATTCTGGCTGCACCCTTGCTCATTTCATCATACCGTATGCAGGCGAAAGTTGGCAGGAGACAAATGTGACTCGTTGCCGAGCAAAGATTTCTCTTAGTGAATGAACCGTCGTGTTTTATTTTGGATGTACAGTAATAGATACTGAGGTTTTTTTCTTCGCCAGATCATGTCCTCTTGTTTTTTTCACCCCTAAACATATTCTACTATGCAAAAGAATATAAAACTTGATACTACAGTTTCAGATTTTGAGAGGGTCACATTCCAATCGCATGTCAACATCAAAGTGAAGCTGTATTCAGAATTTCAGACCGCAGTTTCTTGCATCGTTCTTTTCACTCACCTCCGCCAGCTTGATCTCAAACTCAAGGACGTCCTTCATCTGTGTCGCGGCATCATACTGATTGGCTCCCAACATGACAGCAACGTCAGTCATCAGCTTGAGCAGGGCCTGGCGGTACTGTGGGGGCAAGGGAGCAGACCCAGGGAGGTCACAGTGCTCAGGACCAGTAACGCACGGCCTAATTCATGGAGGAGTAATCCTGCTCCCAGAGTGCCTGTGTGTCTGCAGGGTTCCAGTCCCACTCCTCAACCAGCTCACTGTTGACTTAATAGGACCAACTGAACAATGGTTCCTCATGGCTCAGCTCTTCAGCTGCTGCAGCTTGGAAGAGACCTAGAAAACCTGCAGACAGCACCTCCTTAGGAGCAGGATTTCTCACCCCTATTCCAATGGAATAGAACACTCCCTAACAGCTGGAAGACTGTACTTATACTATTCTACAAACCACTCTAACTTGTACCAGAATGGTGCTTGGACGCAAGAGGAGACATCAGAAACGTCCCGTGATATGACAGATTTATGGTAATAAAGTCTTGCTGAAGCTCTTTTCAGGCTTATTCAAGTGAAGTGGTATCAAGTCTGTGCCAGATGCACACTCATAAACCTGTACCTGGAAATCAAGGGCTCGTCGGGGACTGCAGGCGGAGCTGTCCTACAGACAGGCAGTACTCACCAGTTCAGCCTCCGTGGTGTTGGTGATGTAGTCCTCCCTCGAGGACAAGGACAGGGAAGCCTGGTCCAGCTGCACAAGCACACAACACACGCTGGTTGACCGCTCGTTGTCCTTCTCAAGCAAACCGCGAGCCTGACCTTTTCTGGTTTCCTGTGCGAGACTGCGGCGTCTCGGTGTGCAAAGGAACTGCTGCCCGCCAGCATGCGTATCATAAAGTTGGCCTTACGTGAACGCAGAAAAACAACACTGGATAGGCATTTTATTTATGGGTTTAATTCCTCGCCTGCTGAAGACTCAAGTAGGACGGGCGCTGGGACCAATTACGTTAATAAGTAAACGATTCTGCAATTTCCCTCATGGGATCAATAAAGTGTCTATCTATTTACGACTGCACCGTGCATCATGCTTGCCTTATCACCACCGTCAGAGGGACCCAGTGTCTCCTGGGAGTACGGCAGCGAAAGAGGGCATTACCTTTATAATGTACTGGTTGGAGTTCTTGTCGTCGGGGGCCACGTACATGCGTAGCAGCACTGACTTGCTGTGCTGGCCCCGGAGCAGCGCCAGCGTGTCCGCCAGGCTGAAGCGCCTCTCCTCCCACTGCCACTGCGGCCCCAGGCTGCCCCCCAGGACCGGCCAGCGCAGCTCCGACCGCCTCAGCAGGGCCAGCAGGGGCTTTGCGTCCTCCATCTCGATCGCCGCTGGGGCGGGGGAGGAGGAGGAAGAGGAGGAAGAGGGAAAGAAATTCAATAGCAGACAAGGGTGGTCACCTTGCTGGCAGCGGCGGTCTTGCTGGCGGTTGGCATGAGTGGTATGAGTAGATGTAGCAGTAAAATCAGGCAAAGGTTATGAATGAAAGCTGCAGTAAAAGATCCTATTCAGCACCACTGTTGAAATCCGGTCACTTACTTTCATTCATGCAAGAGCGATACAGCACCTTCGCTTTGCGTATAGCTTCGATTTCTCTCGGGTCTATGGGTTTCTCCAGCAGCTCTAGAGAACAGCACAAGAAAGCATCAATCATCCGAGCTCTGGTGCTCTAAACAACACACTGCTATGTAATTGGCTTAATTGACCCTAATAATTGCTCAATTCGGTCCACTGTTGAAGGTCTTTTTAATAATTCACAGCTGGCTGAAACAAAGACTTGATCCAGAATAGAACATAAGTTTCAAGGGTGCGAGTTTGATTTCTCTGTCCTGGACCTAGAATTCAGTTCCCTGACTTACAGACTGTGAGCAGACATCATCCCAGTTCGAAAACAGCATAGGTTCTCTTTAACCGTGATTGAGACTTGTCTTCCTGTCTCTGTCTCTTAAACAATTCCTCATTACTGTGCCGTTCCGTAAATGGTTGTGTTTATATATAGCTGAGTAAACAGAAACACTGCGAATGAACGCTGTGTAATTATACAGCGCCGGTCCGGAAACCTCCTACTGCAGTTCCTCTCTGTGTTGAGCGCACAGACTCTGAAACGTCACAGCACTGTTCCGGGGGACATGGGCAGCCACAGCTGACATCCTCTACAGACAGTGGAGTACTGCTGAAAACCTGGCAGATATCACTCAGCCAGCACATTCTTTAAAAACAAGTTCCCCCAGAGATACCCACCTGTTGTCCTATCCCTTCTATAAGGATCCTTCAAGGTGAAGCTCGGAACAACCTTGTAAAGCAGTAGGGTGGGTAAAATGTAATGGATTTAATGCTACCAAGGGGGTTCATCTAGTGAACTTCTACAGAAAACTACAGACTGGTCCAGTCCTGTCCAGGTGTGCTGCAGGACCAACTCCTGGGTGTGACTTTGCAAGCAAGGTGGGTACCTGACTGGGCCTGAAGCTCGGCTACAGGGAGCACGAGATGCACTGGCGCCTGTGTCAAATGGGGAGGTCTCACAGTTTAAGCCAAACCCATTAAAAAAATATGATTACCCTGCATTCATGAAGTGTTGGTTAACTCAACGTACTTTACATACTGTACAAGATTCACTTCATCCACGCTAAAGTGGGTCTCCACTAGACAGCAGATCAGGCTGGGCACTTTAGTTAGACCAGATTGTATGAGCCCCGAGTGGACAGGGGCGGGGATACCACAGTTAGCCTCCCTGCTCTTACAAACTGCACAATAGCTCTGTAAAGGCATTAAAGACTTGGTCTTAAATGACCAAGTAGTCAGGACCTCAGCTGAAAGTCGCATCTAAAGGATGGCACCTCCTATAGCATACTGTCCCCTGTCACCATTACTGAGGCGTGGGTCCAGAAAAACAGGCCCAGAGGGAAGGCCACACCCTACTGGTCCACCAGCGCCACTTGCACAGCTGTCCCCAGAGGTCGCCCTTACGCTGTGCGCACAAGAGAGCAGCCGTGTGGAAGAGACAGCAGAGGCAGTGAGCTTGAGCTGGGACCTGTCTCACCTTTCAGCTTGATGTCGACGTTCTGCCTGAGCCAGGGGTAAATCCCGTAGCTGGAGGAGTCCTCTGGGATGGTGTTGTCGTGCAGCCACCCGCCGCAGGCATACTGGTAGAAGTCAGCACAGGGTGGGACTGAGGTGTCCATCTTGCTGATAATGGAGCCCGCTGGAACAGCAGAAGCAGATGTCAGTGATGAGCAACCCATTCCACACCGGGCCAAAAACTGCAGATCAGCTTGTAGCGCAGTCACGGCCACGCCCACTCCCGAGTGGAAACAAACCCGCAGGAGTGGCGGCTCCGTAAATCAGCAGCAGCTTCGGTGCTGGAGAGTCAGTTAGCCCAGTGAAGCCTGAACTGAGCTCATGTAACCACCCTGACGTACTACAAAATCTCTTGGCCTGGACCTAGGTAGCCCTGCTCTACAAGTTAAAAAAAATACCTTTTTGGATCTTTTTAAATCTTTACAAGTTATCTTATTCTTTTAAGTGAAATGCCATGCTTTAAATCTTAAAAGTCCTTAACTTAATGACCTTCAAACAGTTCCCTACAGACTGGAACTGGCATTGTATCAAGATGAGAAAGCATACAGGGGAAATGGTTTTGACAGCCTCCATCTTTTTTCAGGAACTTAGACTAACAACGAAAACAAAGGCCTGCAGCAGGATCTGAGCCCAGCTCTCTTTACTTCAGCCATGCGGAAGAGTAACCACCTTGACTCTGACTGACCAGTCTGCACAGCACTCAAGTGCAATGCGAACCTTCAGTTCATTCTTTCTTGCATAAGAAATAAATAACCGGCTCTACGCTTGAAGGAAACGACCACAGTTCATCTGAAAAGAAAGAAGGCTTAAGGAGTACTATTTTTCGGACCAAGTGCTGCTGGTGAAATCAGACAAACTTTGTGACAGAGGAAGAAAGGGAAAGTCCATACCAGCTTCAATGCACTCCAGTGTCGAGCAGTACTCTTCAGATTGAAGGTTTATTGAGCCTCGAGACGCTAGAGAAAGAAAACAATGTACTGCTGAGGTTCAGAAGGTTACAATGATCATTCCTGAACACTTCACAGAGCAAAAAGAGTAAAAAAATGAAAAGAGGCTTCCGTCTTCTCGCAACAGAGCATTTTGAAGACCCATATTCTACAATTTTCTGTTTTGCTCCTCAAGGACCAGATCCAGAGCGTGCTTTATTAACCCCCCTGTAATTTGATTTTAGCTCATGTAATCATATAACTAAATCCTATCTAGAGATCATAACATCACTGACATTACAAATCAAGATTTATTAACATATTAACATGAGACTCCTTCAACTAAATGGAATTTACATTCCCCTGAGCATCCCGACGCCTGTGTTAGAAGTACTAGTTTCCCGTATTAAGCCCAGCAGGACACACAAGACCACAGTACCAGATAGCACATTTTCCCCATGCCTGCTATTTCTGCTCTCGGTAGAGTGTCCCATGTACCCTTCCAATGGGCCAAGGCAGCCTGTGGAAAGACTCAGTAGATGTCCTGTTTGTAAGGCACTTCTCCACTAAATTACTTAAATCGGAGGTTGACTGGTCAGCCTTGAGGACCCTCTCTGCCAAGCGAGCTGTGACTCTCACCATTCCAGAGATCTTGTACTCTTGGCCTACACTGAGGTCACTCCTTCCAGAGGATCTCATGGAACTCACAGTTGTCGAAGTTTAAATGTCACCAACCTGCTGAAGCAGCTGCTGAGACCCGCTTTGCACAGACCACATTAACAAACTCAGAGTTGCTGTGCTGGCACCATAAAGCAGGCTTGTCACCTTATGTTTTGCAAATTAAGCCACTCAGCAATGTATGTAATTACAGATTTTTTTGGAGGTTTCTGTGCTGTTGATTTGCTGTGTTTAGTACAGTAGCTGCAGGGCATGAGCCCCACACGTTGTCACAGACGCACAACTGCTGTTTAAAAATACTTTTCACATCAACATAAAGAGCAGTGCAGCACTGGATCTCAGCTCGCCAGCGAGGCCAGGCAGAACGCAGCTCGAATTTTCACCAGCTGAAAACCAACACGCTGCAGCCTTCTGTTTTCAAACAACAAAATTGAATGGAAATGAATATATACATACGCCCGTTTCCATAGCTGCATAATAAAATGTTTGCTTGCTTACTTTTATGCTTTTTTCTCTGGCAGTGGTTCTGCGATAGAGAGATTCAGGTAACATGTGATTAGTGTTATTGCCTGGACTCGTTAACGCAAGCTGGAGACGTCATATTACTTCTGACTGCCTTCCTGATCCTGTTCTTATGGATGCGTCTACCTTCTTTTGAGTGGGCACGCACCTTTAATCAAAGGACTCCTCCACATTCATCATTTAGACTTTGCAGAGCAAAAAATATTATTCATTTCCCTTTCACCCCACATCTGTGTCATTGTCAATCAGTGCAACAGAACTATAGAGATGTGATTTCAGAACTATAACGCAAAATGTGCCTTTCACCTGCAGGTACTTAATGAACTTGTCTTGAGCCTGTTTTCTGCAGAATAAGAGACGAATAACTGAGATACAATACCCTAGTCTGAATTACAAAAAAAAACATTTCAATCCAGGCTGCAAACCCAAGCAGATGGCACTCCACGACACTCAATGTTACATTTTATTAAGTTTGTATACTAGACACTGGGCATGCTCATATGTTTGGAATTTTAACTCTTTGGGCAAAGGTATAATTGCAGTACCCACGGATGCATGTTGTCGGTTTAAACACACACAGGCACATGGAAATGGCAGTAATGACAAACAAATATCCGTGTGCCATTGAGAAGCCTTGGGAAACTTACCGAGGATGATCACAGCCAGCAGGACCAGAGACAGGCACACGAAGACGGCCAGCATTGCCTTTAGCAGCTTGTTGGACTTCGGGGCCGCCTTGGGCCCAGGATTCCCCAGTCGTTCCATCTCCATGGTGGCAGAGAGAAGACTTTTTGGCTCAACCGAGACAAGGAAGAAGGGGGGAAAAAAGAAACTCTAAATGGAGTCGGCTCAGCTACTTGGTCAGCGAAGTATCTTCAGCTACCTCGCCTCCCCTCCCTCTCTTTCCACCAGGGAAAAAAAAAAAGCCGTCGTCACCCGTCTGACAAATGAGCAATATTTCAGAGAATAACTAAAACTCTGACAGCAGCGAGGGCTCACTCCCAGCTGGCTTCCAGTCACACACAGCCACTGGGACAGACTCAGAGGAGGGCAGAGATGTTTGCTTGTAACCCGGGCCCTCTGGAAGACATCCCTGTGATTTACTGTGCTGTACCAAGTGCTCTCTGCCACACTAGCTCAGATATTCCAGAAAGACTGGCAGGAGGAACGCAGGGGATCGCTCACTAGGATATATATGTAAAAAAAAGGGCAGTCCTTGAAGACAGAAGAAAAAAGCCAAGCAGTATTTAAGTGTGCTGTAATTAAACGGTCTAGAGCTCTTCTGTCGGAGTTGGGCCGTTCCCTCTCTCTCTCTCTTCTCCTGGCTAGCAGGACGCTAGGCTTTATATCCAGGTACCTGCACCAGAACAGGGCGGGATGATATGTTCCACTCATGCACAAAAACACGTTTAAGCATTTTAAAAAAAGCAGCTGCTATTTTGAGGACACTATACTTAAGCAAAAAAAAATGCACACGGCACTCAAGTGTTTTTGACTACTGAGGAAACGGAGAAGCAACATAATGAAGCAACCTTTTTAAAAAACTTATGAAGAAGCTATTTTGAGGGCACTTACCCCTAAGCAAAAGAAATGCACACATCTTGAGTGTTTTTTGAGTGCTTGAGTGTAAACCATTACACCTGACCTGTAACAAATAGCGTAGAAAGATCTGCTTTTTTTTATTTGGGCTGTATTGTCTTCTCTATGCGGTATTTGACAGTAATCTGGGAGCCCAGGAACTGAATTCTAGTCTGCAAAGATTGTACTGAAAAGAAAAGGTGAATGTGAGAGGATTTTTTTTAGTGTTATTTTACAAATAACAAACCACAATGTGCAGATACTAACCTGTAGCACATTAAAGTCTTGTGCTTAAACAGCCACTAAGTTGTAATATAAGGGATTCATAAACAAAGTGCTGTAAACCGTATTTTTGCAGTCTGCACAATGTAATCTGCGCCATCGAGTGCAGTCAGCTCACAGGCTGGGAGTGGAAGGGCTGACGAATTGACCTCGATCTTCACTTTCAAAAACATTTTTTCTCCCCTAAATTACCTGCTGTACACAAGTTTCACTTCCTGAGCACAGATTCATTTTGACTCTCCTGACCTGCAGTAGCATAATCCATTACAAAATGGTAAGGGCTGGAGATGATACACGAAAGTGAAATTGACCATTAACTCAACCCTGAACCTCTATCTCATTGCACGTTGTGCAATTTAAAGAGTGCTAATGATTTCAAAAACTTACTTCTTAAAACCAGATCATTTTCAACAACTAATACTGGTAATACAGTATTCTAAAATGGGTGTTCTTAGGTCCTTATCTGACTCTGAAAATGTCATGCCCTTCCTGGTCAGAAAGTGGACAGGGATGTCGTGTGATAGAACTGGACAGGAATTTACTTTTGTCTCATCCAAGCAGGCTGATCTGCAGTCCATATCCAAATGCCATGTATTTCCACTTAGCCGCTGGCTTTTAACAGGGGTGTGAATGAGGGCCAAAGGCTAACTGCACACACACATAAAAGGCAGCACAATCTGGCTGCAGTTGTATGAGCAAATCATCTGTCTGGCTAGAGAGAATGGTATCTTCAAACAACAAGAGCCTTTGCCTCTTCAGATGGGAGGCCTTTTGCATATTTCCACCATGCATCTGCTAGATTTCTCTTTTCTTTCAGCAATTTAATTAAGCCTTTTTGTTGAATGTTCCCCTATCAGTGATTTACATTGAAATGGCTGCCGGGCTGGCAGCGTCTGCGCCTGTGGTGCAGATAACAGCAATTTCTGTGTGCAGAGCGTGAGGCAGGAGCCAGCTACCAGCAATGTGTGATTTTACTGCACAGGCCCACGCGTGTCCATGCCCCCTCACCCAACCTGAGCCGCCCACTGATGCTCCCTGGGTCCTGGTGTACGTCTCTGCAAAACCTAGGCAGGACCATCGGATGCAAGTAGGGAGGGAGGGCAAGTGGCCCCCCTCCCCCTGGATGCAACACCAGTCCACTGCAGCACCTCGGAGAAAGGAACAGCTTGGGTCAGCCCGGCCAAGTGAACCAGCTTGTCACTGGTCATCATATCATTCCAAACATCACCTTTCAGCCATCTAGGAAGGCGGTGTTGGAAGGGTAAATGAGCAGTGAATGTTTCAATAATCTGAAAAAAAAAACCATACTGTACGCAGACAACAGGGAACATAAAATCTTCAAAGGTGGCATGTGATTCAGTGGGGGAATTTAATTGCTTACCTTTACATACAGTACCACAGTTCATTCCAAAGGACCCCAGAGAGTTTTATAGGAGGGGACTATCTGGAGTGCAGTCCCACCTGCATGACACACAGCACCACTCAACAGATCATGAGGGAGGACCCAGAAGTTACTTTGGCAATTGAATTAAGGGGGAATGTTGGGGAACTGCTGGAATTTAACCAGGATGCTGGGGCTAATGACGCTCAGACAGTGCAAGGGGAACTTTAAAGACCAAGCAGTCAGGACCCCACTTTGACATCCATTCTGGAACAAGCTGCCCAGTCGTGATGTTGAAGCTTTGAAGTTGATGACTTGGATTCTTTCAAGAAACATATGGATGAGACACTTGGATTAATTTGTTACTAAAATCCAAATTAGTTCTAAATGCACTAAAAGGTCCTCTTTACTTTGTAAACTAATTTCAATAATATTGCATTGAATTAAGCTACACAGTATATCACTTAGTCACTGTAACCGATACGTCACCCTATAAACATTGGGCTCAGATAACGCAAAAGCTGGTACAGTATGTATTAAGTTATTGAATCCCATTTTTCCAGGTTTGCAAAATCCAGATGTAGAGGTAGAATCCAACCCTATTTGTGAGAGCTGCGAAAAACATTTTGGAAAAACTGTTACTGGTTACATTTTCCATCTCGGCCTTTTCCGCAAGTTTATTCACAGCAAATTAAGAACAGCAGTCTTTTCGAGGAGTTATGACAAGCAAGATGTTTTTATTTAACGTCTTTTGTTCTGATGTAAGTTGTGTTGCAAATCACGGGTCACAATTTAATTTTGACAGGAAATCGCTGATCAAAGCAGAAGGCAGTCTATAATCTGCTCCTTTCACACAAAGTAAAACCCACTTCTAAGGAAGCCTTCGGGAACCACCAGTAGAGCACACTGCATTGAGGGACGTTTCACAATCTCATTAATACACAGCTGTCCCTGTGAAAGGTTATACCTACGACAACAGAATCTGCAACCACTACAGCAAGCTTTGTCTTGCAGATCGGTCCCCTCCAAAAAAAAAAAAACAGATGAAAATTGCAGACGTAAAGGACAAGCACAGATTCTAGATGTATTTCCATATATTCTGATACATGGGATAATGATGAATTTAATTTCTCTCACTATTTCCACCTTCCGGAAGCATAAAGGGAAATTTTGAACACCAAGCTGCCTTGACAGACATTTTCAGCCTCTTCACTTCTGCAAAAACATCTATAGATTTGATTTTGGAAAAAATCCTTATTTGTCCTGTTACTTTTAGTTACTGTGAACTTCTGGAGTGGTGAGGGAGTCTGGCATTTCAGGAAACTTCCCCCTTCTTTTTTTGGGGTGCCGAGTGATTGCTGTGGTGGTTAACGTGACTAATGGATCTGTAACTTAACCCATACAAGCACAGGGTTTGACAAGACCACATTTCTTTCCATCTGGAAATGATTGAGCAGTATTACATTTTTTTTAGCTCAAAAACTGGGTGCGTTTGTATACATACAACCACACACACATTGCAGATATACAGGCTGAGTGCTCCATTTAGATCAACAAGAAACCAGTTTAACCTTCTGAACATTATAGAGAACAATATTCATGTTTTATATAAATAAAACCAGTGTTTTTTTAAACACATGTGCTTCACTGGCTGTTTTAACATAATCTTAATTTCTTAGCAATTACAGGAAAGACAAAACAGATCTGCCAAACAGAACTTAGTCCTCCAGGAGTCATGAAGAGTTCAGTGGCATTCTCACAGCAGTCTAGGAACTGTGCAAGCCTACGAAGATGTTGGCAGGTTATTAAAAAAAATACAAATTCCACCCACTTGCCACGAAAGTAAGTTTATTTAACAGTGTACCGCACCTACAGCATGCTCAACAAGGTTTCAGTGCCTAGATAAAATACTCTCAAACATTTCTACACTTTGGTGGGAGCAGACGTTAGTGCAAACAAAAGTTTGGGCAAATGGATTTGCAAGTGTACATACGAGCAAAGTGGTCAGCCACAGCCTTCATTGGAATCCTGCTGATCTGGGGGCAAGAGCAAAAAGCAGAAGTTTATAGAGAAAACAGTAAACACATGTGTGTTTTGTGCATGTCCCAGAGGAAACCAGCTCACAAGAAAGCTCTCTGAACAGGTGACAGAGCGAAGAACAATCATTCTGGAGACGACCTGTGGAAAGCCAGTTTTTACTGCCTCGTTCAACAGATCTTAAACAGTCACAGAAAAAGGCCCTTTATTGCACTGCTTTTCACAAGAACTCCCACCCAGATGTGGAAGTCAAAGTGAGGAATATGCACCTGAAATAGTGAACCTAGACACTCCCATTCCATTGCAAGTCTTTGCTCAAAGTGATCTTCAGCACCCGGGTGAATGAAGCTTTGGAGAAGCCCTGTAATGACATGGAATGGGAGGTGCCCAGGTTGACTCACCCCGGTTTACACCTTGAGGTCTGGTGCTCAACAGGGCCCAGCATTTCTCCCAAGGGCTGGACACACAACCAGCCTCTGCACTGAAGGTCAGGGAAGAACCGGCACCAGAAACCTTTCTGCCCACCTTCACTCTTACTGCAGAGCGACTCCGTCTCTCCAACACCCCCTCCTCCCCCCAGCCCTGTTCATATGGCTCTCGTCACAATTTCTTTATAAGAACGTGTAAGAATGTCTTCTGCTTCATTGCGTAAAAACAGCACAGCGAGTCAGCATTCGAAATCGCAGCAAGTCCAAAAATCATTCAAGATGTAAGAAATAATAGGAGGTAACATCTACATTTCTCCAGCATAAAGATCCCTGCTATGCAAAGTTCAACTCACTTAATGCAGACTAGGATGATACAGAGGCAAAAAAAACAGTTCGATCAATGACAACATGTTGATAAATAATATTTTCAAACCTTGGGACTTTTAAGCACTTAAGTGCCAAAATACAGGTGCAAACAATTATTCACTTTCATATAAGCTTTTACATTACTGGTACTTAGCATTACCACCATCTTCATTATACTGTTATATCCTGATGAGACTTACAAGTCTCCATTTCTTAGACGTGTTAGTTTTTAACACCTGGCACACAAAGGATTCCAAACAAATTAATGGGGCTGTTCACTTTTAAGTGGATATTAAATGTACAGTTTTATGTTCAAGCCGAAACTTGACATCCATTCACGTTGATAGAATACCCTCCTGTAGACACTTAAACTGCACATTTTTAAAACACATTAATGGTGTTTCACCACTGGGCTAATGTTCTGTATATGACTTGAACACATCGGAATGTCAGGAGACAGTGAGCAGTGATGGGCTTATTTTTAACATCCACAGCAGCTTGATTCAAATATACTCTTTTTGTTGAAAAAACAAAAAACAGAGCAACAGGGCAAAACAAACCTGGGCAACTTCAGCCTCAACCAGCGACGGCCCAGGATGAGCCCTGTGAACACAGGTTCGAGACTGGGTACCTGGTGCCGCTCAAGACTGTCAGTACTAGTGTAGAGCTGCTCCACATCAAAGCAAGTAAAACAAAAACGAATGGTGATTCTAAATTTTAAAAAAATATTTTTATCACGTTTTTAGTCAACAGCCCATAAATAAATTCGAGGGTTAAGCCCCAGCAAACAAAACAGGATGCAGAGGATCCTGTTAAAATGCAAAAAAAAAAAAAAACATTTCGAAGCAGGGCTGTAAAATGCTGGAGGAATAATCCATTATGATACTCGGACCTAAGAATTTGACTAGACAAGACTCACTCTTCAATTAACAGTGCTGCCGAATTCTCCAAGAAGAGTGCAAACTGAATGTGAAATTGCAATGAAGTAAAAACTAAAATAAAATTGTGAGCCATATCTCTTCAAGTCCAATGGTCTCATTTCAAACACAAAGTCAAAATACATTGGACTGACACTTCTATAAACCACAGGACCTACAGGGTCCCTCTCTCCAGGCCAAACACGCACACGAAGACTCCAGCTTACTGACACTCTGCCGGGTCATCTTTCTCTGAACCTTTCTCATTACCTCCATATAAAAATAAACTATGATATCCCATTGCACCTCTTTAATTAAAAATATTTTTGTCGAGTTGTTTTCCTAACACTGAAACCAACAATCAACATTCGGCTTCTGGAAAAAAAAACTATTAAGAAAAAAATCTCCTTTTGAGCAAGCTGAATTAATAAAGTGCCCCCCTAACAGAACACAAAATGGCTCAAGCCCAGGTGAAAAGATTCTCCACACAACAGCTGCACCTTCACTGCTCCATCAGCAGTACCTAGAGTGCGCCTCTGTTTTTCTGTTTCAAACAGATACAGCCTTGCTTTCAGCATCTCGAATGGGCAAACCGTTGGTGAACCGAGGCAAGAAAAAGACGCAGCAGGAGGGGAAAACAACCACATGGCTGTCAAGATATTATGAGGCTGTTCAGTGGGCAGCAATCTCAAGGGACCGTGTGGCGGAGTTTAAATCTGTTTGAAAACAGGCGTAATGGGCAACTTAAAAACCTCAGGACTGACTTCAGCTTTTTTTTATCACAGAGGAAATGGAAAAATACCCTCAGTTTCAGTTAACTCTTCAGAGTAAGGACTTGGGAAGCGCGCATATGAAGGCAGATCTTGAACCATTTTTCTTTGGAAGAGTGACGCACAAATAATTGGACCAGATTTGTCGGGGCTGAGAGTTTTATGGCGCTTGAGACCAGTGGTATGATCCTGATTTGCATGGTGTGGCCTGCATACAGCTCACACGTGTCTCAGTCACCAGCACTGCAGCTGCTTCCCTGATGCCACTACAGCCCAGTTGGAAATCTCGCCATTTGGCTCCCGGCGCCGCCGGGCCAAACCTCACCCTTTCTTTTCCATCCTACAAGCAGGTCAGCTCCCAGAAGACGGCCCTGCTGGACAGCCGTGGCCAAGCACCAGAAACCCACCCTCTGGAAAATCATCGGTACCTTAATCACAGACCCCTGCTAACTGACTCTTGATAAGGAATTTGAGAATTCGCTCGGTGGGTCGAAATCCACATCAGACTGAACTGGCAGGTCTGGGGGGAAAAAGCAGCAAGGAAACCCTGTCCCATATCCGGGGGCTCTCGGGGAAAGAGATGAGGAGTCCAGCTGCTTTATTAGAGACCTCAGATCTTATTAAATCCTTTACCTCAGTATACCCTATTACTGCAGAAGAACCCTTATTTGCCCACCCCCAAGGTACTAAAAACACAACTGGGACACCGTGAGGACCTCATGTGTTGATTGTCGACTCTTCTCTGCCCTTGCTGGGATTGCTGTGATGCCACAGCAGAGTCGGACACTGGGGGATGTCACTGCTGCAAGGTGTTTAGTGTTACCTACACACACAGTAGCGTTAATGAATAATATCCCTCACTGATCAAGGAACCAGCTCCTGGCTATGAGCTCACGGGTTTTACCTTCCTGTCGGGAACCAACGATGGTTAAATAGCACCTTTTAAGACAAACGGTGTTAAACTCAATCTCTACAACGCGTGAGCTTCAGTGAAATCGGGTCTGCAGCTGACGTGACTGGATTGGCATGCAGGAACAAGTCCCGTCACCATTTCTGTAAAAGCATTCACCCTGAGGTCGGATTTGGAGTACTTTCATTTAAAATTGAACTTTCGGCAGCAGAATTTAAAGAAAGAACTACCTCCTCGCTCCGCATCTGCATTGGGAAATTCAAGAACAGCTTGAAAATAAGATTATCCAAACCAGCTGTTGAGAGGGTTCGAACGAAAAGCGGCCTGTATCAAACAGCAGAGCCACACTGCAGCCCAGGAGCCAAGTGGACAGGGGTGAGAGAATTCCCAGTGATGCTTGCTGGGAAGGTCTTGACAGAGCGGGGAAAGAAAACAAGAATGAGCAGTGATGAAGCTTAAAAAAAATGAGCCATTTCCCTTCTTCACGAAGCTTCACGCAGTCTGCTCTTCCATGGGTCAACGCCAGCACAGAACTGGAAGCCCTAGTTTAAATCAAGTCACTGGCTGTACATTTAAAGCACCATAAATCAGAACAAAAGTAGAGTGCAACCACCCCCCCCCCACCATCCCCAAAAAATGACAATCGTAAAAGTGATTTTCAAAGCCTTGTGCTACGAAGAAGACAGCAAACATGAAGAAAACCATCGGAAGAACTTTTTAAAGAGGCTGTTGGAATTGCAGAGCCTGGTCACATTCTGTTTCAGTGCAATCAGCAGCTTTCTGGCTCCACTCACCAATCACCTGCGACTTCAGAATCTCACAGAAATACTAACCATCCCGTCCGGGGAAAAAAAAAAACATTCACCTTTCAATCCTGACTTTTAAAAAACAAAAAAAACCCCAGGAATAACAGTAATTATTATAGTAACGTAGACATACAACAGAAAAAAAACAGCAAACTGGATTTCTGAGTCTCTTTACAGTGTAAGGGACGCCTGGAGTTCAGGCTTCAGGCCTGCTTCCCCTCAGTGTTCTTCCTGCAGGAGGCGCTCTGGAGTTGGGAACTGGAGTTACTTCTTCCACACGGTGTAGAACACCCACCTGAGAGAAGGCGTCAAGGAGGACATGCGCAGACGTGAAACCCCGTTTCCTTCTTAAAAACCTGCAGTAGCACAAAGCTCCAGAAGAGGGCAGCGGGGTCTTGAACCCTCAGCTGCTGCACCACACCTATCCTTCGGGTACCCCTGCACGCTGGCAATCGGCCAGCTGAGCTCAAAACGGGACAATGCGCAGAAAACTCCAGGCAGTTAAAAAACATTGGTTTTTTTGGGAGGGGGCGGGTGCACATTTTCTTTGCTTTTAATGCTGTAACAAAAAAAGCAGTGTTACAGTAAAAAAGGCAAAGAAAACTATCAACATATTGTGATAGTCGCGGTTCCGCGCGGGGTCGTGCCCCCCGCCGCCCGTTCCCTCCCCCACACCTGGGGCGCGAACCCCGGTCTCCGGCGTAACGCAACAGGGCACCAACCGCGTGAGCTAAAGGAGACCTCCCCCAGCACAGGCAGCTGAGGACCCTGCTACGCGCAGGGAGGGCGCTGACGTCACCCCACGAGCTCCGCTACGATAGGAGCTGGGAAATACGTAACGCCGCTCAAAAGAACAGTTGTTCTCAGTCTTTCACCATCTACGTAGCATAACTAGACGGCAAGGCACCAGAAACCCCGACAGAGATGTCAGATTATCAAGCCAGCCCTTGGTTAATCAACAGTGACAGTCACGTATAGCCCCAGCATCGCTGAAACACAATAAACGCCTTTCATTAGACGCCTAAATGACAGAAAGTCTTTTTGTTTTTGTATAGGCCTGAGCCATTTACCGTGGCTGGGCTAGAGGCTGATGAGCGATCAAAACCTCAGAAGTGTTCCTGTGTGGGTCATCAAGGGCAGTGCGGCCCAATCCAGGCGTGATCCTGCCTGGTTCCAATCCTCCAGTTCCACTTGCCATTACACGACCGCGCACCAGAAGTATTTCTTTATGACACTTGGTGGATGGACGTGCCTGCTTCCTGTCTCTAAATGACAGCACAGTCTCGTGCACAAGTGACCCCGCTTCTGCATGGACAAACATCGCAACACTTTTCCAGCACACAAAAGAAACAAAGTTTATAATTAATCATATCCAGCAGTGTAGTATTAAAACATGTTCTGGGTGTGTTTGAAATCCTTGTTGTAAGCTAACAATGCTCAATGATACTAAATCTACAGTTTGAGCTGATCAGTTTCCATCTCTTTACAAATTCATGAAGCATCACTGAGCTCACTGATGAATTCACATCGGAATTGAAAGGAAGTAGCAGAAAGTAAAACCTAATGCCAAAGAATCATTCCTTAGCATTGTCTTTCTTTGAGGGTTATTTCGGATTGCTTCAGTATATATATACACATGTCACATTTCCTCTCCTTCTCCGGGATGTTACAAATTGTCACCCAGGGAAACGTCTTACACCCTGCACAGACAACACTCTGATGTCAAGTGCAATAATTACAGTTCTGTTTATAGAACACTTGGCTTCAGGAAGGTGTGCATCCTGCCATTACCCTTAATCACTATGCTAAAAATAATTTCAATATGATACACCGCTACCATTACAGAGCCCGTCATTAGCCTGCCCTTGTGTCTTGTCCATCACAGCTTCATTTTTTCTTGCTCACCACAGTCGAAGAAATGTCAAATTTCCTCCCCTGGTATCGCTCAATCTTCATCTCCTTAATTATTTATACGGATCTCATTGCCACTTGGACCCAGGGTGCCCGTGTCAGGGATGGAGTCTGCTGACACTGTGGAATCCTTACTTCACTGGCACTTCTATCACAGCTGTCTGATTTTTTTTTTAGCAGCCAGCCAGTAGGAAGCTCAGGGCAGTGTTGGGAGGCTATGCTCAAGTGCTTTACTGTTTTGTTGTGTTTTTCAAAACGGTTTAAGTAAGAACAGGCTTGCCAAAGCTAAGATTCTGACAGAAACTTGACTGCAATGTCAGTTCAGTGCCGAACTAGAGCATCGTGCTGGAGCCACTTAATGCTGCTGTCAATACTGTAATTCAGGAAACAAAAACAAACAGGAACAGCGTCATTGAAATTGTATGACACCACACTGAGTAATAACTTGCTCATTAAGAAGTAGCTCCCTTATTTCTGACTAAACAGCTCGTAACAGGTGATGAACCGATGATGCATAGACATGGGTAATGAAGACAAGACACTATCAGATATCTCCCACAGCAAAAGTCAGTGTCTTTCCTTCTGGATAAATCTACCTGGTTGTATTTCAGCTCACACACCCAAATAAGGGCAGTCGCCAGACTCACTAATTAGCACAGGGCTAATCCCAAATCTCATTCACCTTTCTAAGAGCCAATTTAAAAAGACAACTCGATTAGAAAATGGAGATAAACTAGCCTATGATTAAGAACCTAGCTGGAGCAGAAACCAGGAGACCCGGGTTACTCTAAGTTACTGGCACCAGTCAGCTCTGGGGACTGGGGGCCCCACAGACTGGAGGTGCTCCTAGACCAGACCAGAGTGCACTGGGTTACAGCTTCAAGCGGCCCTCTCTCTCTGTCTGAGGGCACTGCGGCACTAGGATGGAAGTAAAAAACACCTTCTTAGCTACGTCCCCTCCTCCCGTCTTTCTGATCTCTTTCCCCCAAAAGGATACAATTCCATGTACGATGGAACACAAACTACTTCCTTGGAAAACTCCACAGGGCAATAGAGCCGGCCGAGCTGCTCCTCGTAGAGGGAGAGGGCCTCCGTCAGATTCGCACAGTTTCCCTGAAGGACAAGAGAAGAGCCGTTTACCCCACACACAAAAAAATCCCCAACTCTTTTCGCTTTCCGAATAGGAGAAGTCGCAATACAACAAGACTAGAACTGAATGGTTTTCAGGATGAACGACAAACGTACAGTACAGCAAAAAGAAAAGACTATCCCATGCACTCAAATTCTAAGGTGTCGCCAGCGCGGAAGGAAAGGGCAATCGGACTTCTCGCTGCAGTGTATCAGGTTAATCAGATCAGAGCTGCACCAGCATGTGCAGTCCACACTGCCCACCCCCCTGCACGGCGCCATTAAAACAGAGCCAGAGTGGAAACAGAGACTCTGGTATTAATAGCTTTTTTTAAGACTATAATGAGCTCTTTTCCCAAGGAAAACAGTTGATTAAAAAATAACATCCAGTTTGAGTAGGGAACCAAACAGGCTGAGGCTTCCTGCAAGAAACCCTTCCCTATATAATTAACTCCTCTTTTTAAACAGGATGGCATATGGTCATTTTCCCAAACTTCCTCACCGTGCAGGCTGTCTGCAGCTCCACAATAAATGTGTCATTCCTCTCCCAGGAACGCACTGTGCCAGAGCTGTTTGTGAAACTGGCCGCATTGTACTGGAGACTGGATGGGTCTAACCCGGAGAATAAAAGGCAGGTCGCACGTCCTACGTTGCAGTTAAATCGTTTTTAAATTACACTCAGCAGATTTACCACTTCCGCTGGAATAGGATGGCTTCTGTGCTGCCCCAACATATAAAAATAACATAAGAAAAATCACCTTTCTTGCCACAGTACAACCCCTTCTGTGTCATTTCCTCTGGCTCCCGTCACAGTAAGCAAAGACATGGACACAACGCCCCCCTCCCTGATTTTTCCAGTGCTGGCTATGCTAGTGCAGGGCGTTCATCACGGTAAAAGCATCCAATTAAACGAGGCACCACAGCCGTGTACACTAGAGGGCGCTAATGTCACCACCGTCCACTGGAGTTTACGCCAAGCCCCGCGAGGATGCAGCTCTGCCCCTGGTGGACACCAGCGACATCTGCACCCCAGTTGTGAACACCGTAGTCCTCCATAAACACGTGAACCACATTTGATTCCCTGACGGGGCCGTTTTAATGAAAACTCTTGGAACAGGCTAAGAAACTTAAAGAGCCCTACACTATCTCCTGGCCTTCCCTATTGGGAGAGGGGGCAGTCTGCGGTATTATGAACAATCACCATTGGGAATTCCTGTTCTTGTCACTCAATATACCTGCTGAACCCTAGGAAGTCAACCAAACCCGAAGACCATGACTACACAGTAGCACGTAGTCTCTTACCTGTGTAAAATACTTCCCGCTGGGTTGCAGAACCTTGATAGAAAGGTCTAGGATCAGCCGCAAGAATTCCCACATGGAATCTGGAATAAAGAGTTCAGTACTGCTCACTGGGAATCTTCCTCCATGCTTTCTTGCAGGCATTGCTCTTCCTTTGGAATCACAACTCTCACGTTTGAAGGAGCTTGTCGATTTTGGCAAAATCAGCACTACCGACGTATTGGAAAAAACTACAAAGGTTCAAACTCAAGTCTGGTCAAACATGTCTCCTTGTTTAGTACAGGTGGGCAGCTGCGTCAGCATGCGTAGGCTACAAAGGAACAGGTAAAGGTTTATTCCCCGCTGAAAAGAGAAGAAAGGAAACAACGTTTCGGCTGTGGAGCCTTCTTCAGGTGTGGTCATATGGAATGAACCTTTACTTGTTCCTTTGCTCCTTGTATGCAATACCGGTTTAAAATCCATTCTCCACTCATTTGCAGGGTTTTACTGCCATCTAATGGTTGATAAATACCTCTGCTAACTCCTGCTTCATCCTACACAAAGCTTGCTTGCTGTATGACAGTTTAAATGGATTGATACATTTTTCTCATGAGCAAACAACGGATGTATCATTTGGGCTCAGGAAAAAAAAAAGAAGACAAATGTAGGTCTTAACCTTCAGAGCTGTTTTATTATAATTTTTACCTTCCTCTGGGGCTGTGGAGATGGGTACTGCTGTCAGGTCATTAATAACATAATCAAACATCTTCCCTTCTTCAGCAAACTTCTTCAGCACGGGAACACAGTCCTCCACTAACACCTGGAAAGAAAACAGACATGCTGACTAAATTCCCAGGAATGCACATCTCCTCAAGAGGTCCAGGTGGGCAGCTGCGTCAGCATGCGTAGGCTGCAAAGGAACAAGAGATCCTGTTCTCCGTCTGGACTGCAGTAGGGCATGTTTTCAGTTCGGCACACGAGAAGTACCGCGACACACTACTGTTCTCACTCAAGAATTCCCAGTTTCCAAGACGGCAAACAATCAAGAGCAATATACAGTGTAATGCCCTAGAACTGCACCCCGCCTAACTGATTCGTTCCTGAAGAATCTATCTGCTGTTTCGTATTCATCAAGTCATCTGTCTTCGTCTTTCGAAGACGAACCCCTTTCGCTCCTCAGGGTTTTCCCAGAAATCAAGTCACAAATTAAAGCGCACTTTCCCTTACACCATTGGTCTCTCGTTTTCGTACCGATGTTTGTTTCTGTCATAAAAAACACGAGCTTTCCATCCATCACAAGAAACTACTAGGTTCATAGGCAGTTTGTTTGCCCTGGGCACTCTTTAAGATTTTTTTTTTGGGGGGGGAGGGGCGGCAGTCGATAACGATCACACTCGCATCGCGAAACAGGAAAGGCCGGTCCGAGCAGGAGGGGGGCGGACACAGCCCGGCCCCTGCACTGCCTTACCTCGTAACAGTCTCCCTTCAGCCTGTCCAGCACGTCCCCACACGTCCCCCGCAGGTGCTGCCTGCAGCCGTCGATCACCATCTGGTCAATGTGAACACCTGGTTAAGGAAGAATACAGGGGGGGGGGGGGCTATGCAGTCGTGTGGGCCTCCTGGAGGCTCCTCTTTACCCAAAGAGTGGCGGGAGGGTGGAACCAGCCGCCAGGTCCTGCTGTTGAAGTCGACACCCAGGATTCCTTCAAGAAGCTGGATGAGAGCCTCAGTTAAACTAAATTAAATACTAACTACGGGCTGCTGGCCCGTATGGCCTCTCGTTTCACACGGCGGTTCTTTTAAGCGGTTCCCTAGGGGAATCCGATTGGATAAAGGATATCTCCACCATGGTGACCATCTTTGGTTTCAGTTTGACAGCCTCACACAAGATCCCACCGTCGCCCCCTCCAAGGATCAGGACCTCCTTGCCCGCGTAGTCCTCCTTCCCACTGCCCATGATGGCCCTGGTGTAGGGCAGGTCGCTCTCCGCCAGATCTGGACACAAGGAGGAGGACACATGGACGTTTGACCCACAGCAGCTGCTGGCCTGAACCGCAAACTGTGTTATGTAAACCCACACCTATTTCTTTTCTCCCAGTTATTTGGCAGGTTTTCATCTCGCCCGAGCAGACACTAGTCACTTCACATTACCCATCTCTTCATTCAAACATACACTGGCGCCAAAAGGAAAGGGGTCTTTGCCCTGCGATCTGATGAGGCTGAAACGTTCCAACTCTGCTTCGGAGAGGAACGGCAGGAGATCCGTCCCACGGCAGCCAGAGTCCACGGCTCTCGAAACTCTTCCTGCTGATGGATTCTAACAGTTACAGCTACAGACTGGCACCAAAATCCAGATCTCCCAAAACCCTTCAACACAGCCGAAAGAAGAAGAGCAGACTCCTGACTCTAACTCTTCCCTAAATGGGCCATTTTGACAGCGGACAATATCATTATTCACGTAACCGAGTCTGGTAATCCCTCACCTCTGAACACTAAAACCTTAAGCTCGGGAAAACCCTAATTTTTTGGTTCTGCCAGGGAAAACAATTTTAGAAAGAAAGGAAAAACCATTTATCTTAAAGCAGCAGATCATGGTATTCTTTGCAGTTTTGCCTGCAGCACCGCACAGCATGAGAAGTGTGTCCCCTCCCCCCCCCGCATATCCCCGGGCACTTACTGACATCTCCGTTCAGGATGAGGATGTTGCCGAACTGCTCGGAGTGCAGGATCTTGATGTTCTGGTACGGCGAGTCTTGCTCGTAGACCACCTGGTCGATGTCGTACTCCACCAGCCGCCCGTCCGCCGTGGGCCAGTAGCGGTCGACCCCCGCCCCCCTGAGCAGGGCCGGCAGCCTGCAGGGAAAGGAGGCACGGAGCTCACGGCGCCGCCAGGAGAGGGGAGAAAGGAGCAGACGCCGAGCTGGGCTCCCTGGCGGGCCGGCCGCGGCACGAGATCACGGGTCCTCAGCTCACGTCACTGACGGGACCCAGACACGATCCACAGCCCTGCTCACACTCGAGCTCTGCTGCGCTCTTCCTACAGCCGTCACGTCCTCCCTGGGTTCAGGGAACTGACAGTTTCCCACACTGCGTGTGCAGCCCTTGTGAAGGGGCTGCACCCAGATTCAAGGCCCTGCTCTCCGCTCCCCGGAGCTGAAGGCATTCTGTTTTGATTTTTAAAAAATATTTAAGTGGATCCCAAGGCCAGGAGTGAGTATCACTATTTTCAAACATTTATGATTACATTTTTTCATAATGCCAACTAAAGATGAAGCCCAGCAGCCAGCCAAGGATATATAAACTACTGAGCATGTGGACTGGTCCTGTTAGGTGCATTTAAAAACTCTATCATCCCTGTATCACGGTACAGGACTGTCTAGTCTTTTCTGTCTATCGTAAAGCCCATGGAGACATTTAATAAGTCAATAACAAACCTCATACCTTTTAGTCCTCTTTATATTGCTGTGCAAAAGAACTTTCATTTTTTCTTCTAGTGCATTCAGTAGCTAGATCAGAGGGGGAAAAAAAACAGAATATTAATTGATTCGAGATTAGCTTCACTTTCAAGGTATGTTTATTCTCAGAGAAACAGCTGTCCTTTAAATTTTAGAACAAGCACTAAGCACCTGGGAGGCTGCTCAGCAAATTGTACAAAAACTACGATAGGGCTACACAATGGCTATTTACTGTCTCTCTTACAATCAGGGCCTTAAGCATCAAACTCCAGGGCTGCTGAAGTCACTCACAAACCCTAGAAGATAATTTAAAGAGCTTGCTGTTAAAACTGTTAAAACTCCATTATAAATTTCACAGATACGGTCTGTATCATCAAGATAATGGATACATTTGGTGTTTCTTTTGCTACTGTTGGGATGATAATGGAAATTTATACCACGATTGTCTGAGAAAATACTTTAAACTTTTACGTCGAAACTTTTTAAATTTAATTTGCAGCTTCTACGGTGTTTGCTAAACCTCCTGCGTCAGTAGCACCTGTGAACTTTCCTAGATTGTATCCTATATTGTTACAGAGAAAGAGGAGATGCTCAGGTGTCCAGTGTCAAGAGAAGGCCAACGTGAAAAAGGTCCATTAAGCAACGAGGGAGTCTGAGGGCCAAACTAGGAGTGCCTCTGGCAATACTGACACTCAAGACAATCGCCGCATGACCAAAGACTAAACAATAACTGTTACACACAATGGTCCAGATTAAGTACTGCTCATCATTGAACGTTACTGCTGTTCTACTGAAACTTCAATCATCACCCCAACTTTACATTTTACTAGAATAAAATGCAAAAACAACCGCAGAAAATGAGCCTGGGGGACAACAGCTCTGGGTACAGCAGATCGCAGATGTTTAAACAGTTTTTATGTCATACAGTACAGGGGCTCCAGCCAGACGGCGACAACCTACATCGTTCACTTGGCTCTGGTCCTCTCCTTCGCAGCTCTGCAGGTCCACGGTCACGAGGCCGTGGGGGTGAACTCGAAGCACGGCGAACCTGCGATGGTGCAGAAAAACCACTCAACAGCAACGCCACCTCTCTTACAAACCCAGAGATCCACCCCCGGCCCTGACACAGCACAGATTCCAGGGGGTTTTACAATCCTGAGCGGCACATCTGCACTGATCACGATGACAGCCCTGCAGCGTAACTGCATTCTGGCCTACTACAGTTTCAAGCCTGCCCCCGTAATTGTATTATACAGGCAATGGTGAAACTCTCCAGATGAAGGAACAAGCTCACAGTGTGTGACAGCATCCTTCACTTTGGCCGAATGTTAATTATGCCTGCCTTAGGCAGAGGCATTCAATCAGTAATGACTTACAGCAGAACCAGACATGCTTCGAGGGCTTAGCTAATGTGTGTCGCTGCGTCTAAACTGCCAAGATGTCTGCCGTTCGGACACAACGCGCCCTGCGAGTTGTAGCTTCCTGTTGTGGCCTTCCTGCATTCAGCTGACTGCTCAAGCACATCCCCTGAAACGCACTGAGAGTTTGTTTCCCTGGGTCGAGATCTGCCCCAGACACTGACGTACTACTAACTCAATAGCCACTGACTGTAAATCCTGCTGTGAGCTGAAATTGTTTTCAAATGGATCTGGTCAGAATAAACTGTTTACAACACGGAACCAGGTGCAGCTTCCAAATGTGATTCATTCTGGCTTATCCATCTACAAAGCAGACTGCAAATGTATTGATTGCACAGAGAAAACAGGAAATAATAGCTAAATCCCTAAATCAGAGAGCCAAGCCCTGCTATAACAGCAGAACAAAACGCTGGCTTAACTCAGGGCACTCTGCAGCTCACACAGTGCAAGGTGCTGTATAGGAAACACTTGACCAGCAAATCAAAACCTCCTGCACCACATTGCTCGACGTATTTGACCAAATCTTTTTTTTTATTATGACGTTTGACAGACTTGCCCACACTTTTGACAGGCTTAGGGACTTCAGTGGAATATCAGAATTCCCATTTTGTAATCTATTCCAGAACGGCTTCTGTCTTGCTAAATAAAAGCAGCAGCACCACAGTGGGGGTAGGAGCAATATCTAGAACGGAATAAATGTAATTGTATTCAGCAACGGTAAATAAATACAACCTACACCTTTGGTAAATAAATACATTTCAACATGATCAAGTAGCAGATCCACTGCAGAATTACCCCACTTATAAACTTTACCCAGTTCCATAATGACTGTACACACTGCAGTATTGCACTGACCTTGCTGTGAAAGCTTTTTTAAGTAATGAACTTTTTTTTTTGACTGCCTGGAAAAGTAAACAGCACAGCAAATGTATTCAATAATGAACTCGGATGGAATCAATACAGAAGACCTCACAACATACAGCCTACGCCTTCACAATAACGCTCACACGGCAATCTACAGTATGCTTCAGACAGTTTCTGCCCTGGGTGGAGAAACTACACGAATGCAATGACTGTGCCCTTATTATTCACCCCCACATGATAAAGAACTGACTCACCAGCCAACTGCCCCCCTAACCACGACACCACACAGATCTTGTGAAGCCTCATGGGCCTCTCTCCTGGGTGTCACAGCAGATGACAGGAAAAATCACTCTGAACCCTTTTGGGCTTTTATTTAAAGCGAACCTAACAGTGCTGCTGATTTAGACTGTTCTACGATAAAAAAGGATGCGTCGGGATCGTGCGGACTAGAACGCGGTCCTTCACAGTGGCACGTACACGTGACATCGACCCAGCCATCAGGAGATCCCCGTTTGGAATGTGGAGGACATGCGATTCAATGACCGAAAATTAGGAAACTCAAGAGTCACTAAGGAGATATTCACAGGCGAATTGTACACCTTCTCCTTTTGCGTTTCCAAAATGTCTCCGTCACTGGTCCCATGAGCAGAGCACAGGCTAGGCCACAGTGCTGCAGCATATCTCTGGACACGCTACGTCCTTCCTGAGAGTCAAGCAGCTGGAGTTATGCAGTACATTTAGCAGCACAAACATATAAGTATGCCGCAGCTAGAGTCAGCTCTCTACTTGCTTGCAACTGCAAAGCAAAAAAAAAAAACTGCTTGAAAGTGAAAGTACCTGCCATTTTTTCCAATGAATGTGGCCAGGTAGCCACGGCCCTCAGTGTTATGAATGGTTCCTGTCATTTCCTGCTCTTGAAAAACTGACTGCAGTCCCTCGGGGATGGTGGCGCAGTCACCTGTTAGGGAGCAACGAAGAGGAAAAAGGTGTTTTTATCTCACACATTATCATCGCAGGCAGGAAGGTAGAATTGAACAGGCATCTGGCACACAAACTGTACACTGCGTGTCACTTCAAGGCAATGCAATGCCGACTGCTTTTCACACCGATAAAACCAGAATTCTCCAGTGTCTCGTACCACAGCCGAAGACCGATTTTAAACAACTTTATTGCCATACCAACCTAGTTGTTAGGCTTTTGCCTCCGTGTTCTCATGACAGTTAAACAATAGAACAAGAAGAACAGTAGCACAAAAACATCAGGCACAGCGTAACATAAAACCATTAGATATAACCAAATTACCTAAAAAAAAAGAAAATTAAAAATAAAGAAGAAGAAGAAAAAAATCTAAGGCAGTATTAAACTAAAGTGACTGGTGCATTGGAGGGTTTATAGTCCCCTTGCATTGTCAGTAGTCATTATAAAGTGCTGATGTATGATTTTACTCTCTATGTGGAGGTTTGAAAAGCAGATCTAAGGAGAACCAAGTGAAGCATTGCTCAGAGTTAGGAAGAAACTGGAGCGGACCCAGAACTGGAACAGAAAGGTTTTCCAAGTCAGCTCATCAGACCCGTAAGCAAGACGGCCGATGGTACAGAACACCTGTGGGCACAGGCAGTGTGCCCGGGCAGGCAGGAGAGAACTGATCAGCGTGCAGAGTTGAGGGCCAGGCGCACCAAGGCAGGAGCACAGCCTTGAGGCCAGAGGCTAGCAAAGGAAAACAGAGGTCACCCTTTAGAAAAAGCACGCGCACGTCTCATTCAAAAAAAAAAAATCAATTTAAATTGATAAATGACAAGCGAGTCTGCGCGTTTCCCATGTGTCCCTCAGGGATCCCTGTATTGATCCGCTAATCCCACTGCTGCCGCCACGCACGTGGCTGGATTTAGAGAGACAGGGAGCGTTTGAGAGGCTGTAAGAAGGACAGGCAAGGTGACCAAGCTGCTCCGTTTTGCAGCACCGGCTGCCTGGTGGCACTGGACTGGGGTCATCGCTCACAGGCTGCAGCACTGCTCTCGGCACGCGGCCATGTACAGCGAGAGAGGAGAAGACGGGAACTCCTGTCGGGCAAAGCGGCAGCCAGGCTTTTAAAGACCTGCGCACCCCCAGAGCTGTGGACAGAAGGCAGCGTGGCCTGGGGTTCAGAGCGCTGGCGAAGCACCGCTGCTGCAGCCTGGAGCAAGGTGCTTCTCCGGAACTGCTCCTGGTGCACGCCGCATACACACACCGTTTACACAGCTGCAAACGGTAAGTCGCTTTAGATAAAAATGTTAGCCGAAAGAGTAAGAAATAAGTTATTAATACGCTTGGAAGTCTGAAGAGTCCTTGGGAGAAGGTGCCCGGGGGGGAAATTGCAACGGCACGGGAACCAGAGGGGAGAGGAAACAACACCCAAGCAGGTGGCTGGAAGAAACAAGCAAACAAGCGACACGTTTCCTGCCAACACCAGCCTTGTTGCTGCCGACTGCTCGTGTGGGTGAAACCGCTGCTCTGCGACCAAAACCAAGGCTGTAAGGAAGACGGAAGTATTCCAAAACAATTCCCGTTGTTTTTCAGATCCTGCTGGGTGACGGAAACAACACGCTGGTGTCCTTTCGCAGCCCTGCCTTCCGGAGACGTACGGCATTGGCATTTGCACAGCTCCGACACGTCCACACTGCTGCCCAGCAGAACCAGGGGAAGGCAGCCTGATCCAGAGCAGCGCTGGCTGTTTTCAAAACGCAGTAAAGCCAAACAACTGCCCAGAGGAGTCCTTGCTCGCCGCATGCCTCTCGTGGTCAAACCGAGGGCTTCAGTGTCCTGGGGACGCTGTCCCGTCCTTACAGAGACGGACTCCCGAGTGGAGGCAGCACGGTGCCACGGTGGTTAAGCACCGAAAAGGAAGTCCGCTCCTCGGGGACGGAGCTGGCTGGACCTCCGATGGGGTGGGCTGGAAGAGCTTATGTTAACCTGCCCCTGCCGCGCAGGAAACCAGCCACGCTTACCGCCCTCAGCCACGGCTGAGCGGTCCGACTCCACAAAACACCCACTTCAGTCACCCAGGCTTCCTTTTCTTAAACTCCCATTGCCATTATCGCCGTTATCTTTTTTTATGCCCTCTGATATTTTTATCATGTTATTTTGATGTTTGTCCTGTAAAGCACTTTGAGCTGCATTTTAATGAATGAGAGGTGCTATATATATATAATGTTGCCCATGATGATGATGTGATTAGAAGGTAAGGGGAGAACTTTCAACGATGGCTAAACAGACACAGCAGCAGCCCCGTGGCATGAATCAGACGCTGTGGTCACACTGGTCTCAGGTGCTCCTCGCCCGCACCCTCAGGCCCCAGAGCCCAGCGCCCAGCCGGCGGTCTGTGGAGGAGGCGTGGACTGATCCGGCTAGCACCTCTGCCAGGCGAGGGGCCGTTCAGAACTGAAGGGGACCCCGAAAACCAGCTGGATTCCGAGACCCCCAAAGGAGTGGAGCAGAGATGCTCTGTCCCGATCCCCGCCGAGATCAATACTGCCTGATATTTCCTTCCAGGGCAGCAGAGGGAAGGTCCACAAAGCGCCCCACAGCAGAGGAGACCAGCTCCACTTCACTTCGGCACAACTCGGCACGCACGCCGTGGCACGCAGACCGTGTTCTGCTCCGCGCCAGTGAAGTCAGCACACAGGCCCTCACACTGAGCAGGCCGCCGCGGCCTCCAGTGTGACTGGAGAACACAGCCAGTCAGCAGGTCTGCCAGCGGCTGTCCGATTCCTTTAATGTCTCACATCGCCACAGCAGCTAGGCCCTGTGGTGCCCTTCGTTCGAGATACGAGCTGTGATCCGCGGAGGAATTAAGGGTGTGTGCTGCTTAAACTGATGAACCCCCATCAGTCTGCCAGTTAGCAACAGCACAGGTCATTTCCTCGTTTTCCCACCTTTAAAACGCACACTCGACGGCACATCGATTCCAGCGTGTGCTCCTGCTGTCTCGTGCTCAAGTGCTGCCCTGTTTAATGCTCGGGGACTTCCACTGGCTTGTTTTGCTCAGGTAATACACAGCTCCAGGAGATATGCCAAATGAAATAATATTTCAAAACTTATTATTATATTATTTCTCAATCTAAAAAAGTAGAATTCATCACCTTATTTACAGAAAACGGTTTTTTTGCCAAATACCAATGACTACATACAAACACTAATTAAGTATTAACTAATTAACTATTAATAACCAATTCACTTGTCACTTGTCTTGGTACTCCAAACTCACAGTTCTCAAGTGCAGACATCTGCGCCTTGTGGATTTTCTGCTCAACAATGATTATAATGGAAAAATACTGCAAGGTGGCACAGTGGACTGGCGGATTATTTCAGCACGTCGGCGCAAATGACAGCGTGCTTTGAGCCAGCCTGCCTTTACAGTGCGCGGAAAGAAAACTACGTTGTAGCGCATTTCTAAAAACAAAAGTAAAATATAAAGTGTTCTGCAGCACCATCAGCCAACACTATAAGATGGAGCTGTAATATAAAAATGACTACGTACAAAGTTTGCAAGAGGGTCATTATTCCGGACTTCTAACAGGGCAACTGCAGGCGCAGACATGAGGTCATAGGATTCTCTCCAGCCCGGAATATATTATGCACATTTATTTAATTAATCAGTTCTCTCCAAGAACTTGAAATCTCCGTGCAGATGATCCGAACGGCTCTTCCACAACACGGGGCGCTCTTGACGATGGAAAACTTTAACTTCACATCGCAGCGTTTTAAAAACTGCCTTCTTGGCACAGTCCGGAACTGGTTTAAAAATAATTAGACGTGTCAGGTTGCTAGGGATTTTCGTTTGTAACACCCGGGAACACGAGCAATGTGTCCACTCCGTCTGCGCCGAGCAACCGGCCTTACAGCCGGTTTACAGCAGCGGTAAATGAAGATAAATCCCGAGAGCCGACCACAGCTGAAGGGGCGAGCAATGTGCGTTTTAGCTATATAAAGACAACGTGCGCGACCAGCGCCGCTTTCGCTTTACACGCGCCTACGGCCAAGAATAAGTGACATTGATATCACAGCTACAGCGACGCCTGGCAAGAGGAGCTGCCGTCTGTTTGGGGGGCGAATACAGTCCATCTCGCTCGGCGTCGCACCGAAACGAGCTTTCGGCGCAAAAGTCGCAGAAAAAGACACCGCACCCGAGCCCAGACGCCCCGCACCGGGGGGTGGGGACCGGCGTGCACTGGCAGGGGACACCCTCCCCGTCTCGCCCGAATAATCGATAGCAGGAGGTCAAAAAGATCATCGGCTACGGAGCGCAAACGCGCACGGGGGTGGGTGCGGGATGCACGCAGAAGCCCCGTCCGACTCGCAGCCTCCCATCGGCATATTTATCGGGGCCTTCCGTGCAACACCGGAGCGCGGACGTGCGAAATGAAGCACCAGCGCAGGACAATGAAAATGGTCGAGCAGATGCGACGACGGTGTGGAGAGAGAAAGAGAGAGAGCGAGAGGGAGGGAGAGGCCCGAGTGGAGTCGCCGAGTGACCTGCAGCTTCCCCGCCCGCTAAAGCGAGCTGCGCTTACCTGGCGCGGAGAGGCAGAAGTCGAGGGTGTAATGTCGTACGGCCATAGTGCGGGACAGCCTTCTGCCATGCCTGGTGTAGGCAGCCGATATGAAGTGCAACGAGCCTGTTTGACAGAGGAGAGGGGCTGGAGGTGCGCTCACTCGCACACAGACTCGGGGTGGGAGGGAGGCACAGAGAGAGAGAGAGAGAGGGAGGGAGTACAGAGCCGACCATGCACTATGGTGAGCGTGTCTCAGCGGTGGAGGAGGGGCTGCGGCGGTACTGCCGCATTAGGCTAGCGTTCACTTCCTTGGTGACGGCTGCGAAATATCGCAGGTAACCACGGCCACAGGAGGACTGAACTGCTCCAGGCAACGGCAGGGACGCGACATGGCGTTGCGGGTTCAGGGCCTAAAGAGCACCGGGGTATTCAAGTTTGTTTTGTTTTTGACAAGAGCTCAGGACCGGGCATAACGCGCAGAGATATCAAGCAAATATTCTTTAAAAAAAAGAATTCATCACAATACCAATACCTCATCAACACGAATAACACCGTTATCAACAGTTCCCCCCCACTCCTTGCATACGATACCGATTTGTTTTGGGCGACGACAAGTATGTACCCTTCAAAACACTACTGATTTTGTGACTTCTAGAAAAACAAGGCTCGGCGAGTTAAAATCTGACTGATTCTTCTCACTGAAGAAGACAACTACTGTAAAATGCCCCCCCACACTACAGCAATAAAGGACTTAAAGGACTCGACGACATTCGGCCAATCCTGCGCTTTTGAAATTTGAATAGCTAATTGAAAGTAATATTTCCTCCACACAGTTTTTAAAAGAGCCCAGAGTTTTGGCATGAGCCATCAGACTTGGAAGCCTGTGTTGCAAACACTATATCCCTTAGGGCTTTTCTATGCAGGACTTCAATCAGATCGCTTCTCAGTCGCCTGTTTCAGACCGAAAATATTTGTCTGCCTTAACCGGTCTTCATAGCAGAATTCTCCAAGACAAGGGATCCTTTTTGCTGCTCTTCTTTGAACTCTAAGACTATACTGTTGAATAAGCACAAGCAAAAATGAATCTTGAACATCCAGTTTGGTCACATTTCATTCTTTAAATGAAATAACTCCTATTGGACAACAAATCATGAGTACCACTACAGCAGGTGGTGCATGACACCTGTTGAATGTCAAACCTGACGAAAATCAAGAAGAAAAACCAGAAAGAAAATGGGGATAATGTGGTCTTCTAGGGCTCAAGGACCTGTGCACAGGCACATGCTTGTCCTGGCTCTACTCAACCACATGATTCCGCTGTGCCACCCTTATTCAGAGAACAGTGCCTTCGTGACTTTCATGGGCACTAGTCTGAACTTGGAGAGACTCACCCTCAGCTGAGTCGATACGTTTAGTGATGAATGAAAGTTTTGTGTAGGCCAAACCGTTGGACACCACTGAGTGTAATGCAGGCATGTGGAGCCACGTGCTTTGTTGTTGCATACAACAGACCAACCCAGTGGCGAGGGCCTGTGCAGAAGACCAGAATCTGCAGAGCTCCCCTCACTGTGTGTTGATGGCTACCTGACTGCATGGTGCTAAACTGATCAAGCCCTGGGACCCCACACCTGCTGCCCCACCCTGATGAGACAACATTCCTGCAGGCGGACACACTTCCACAAGACGTTCCTGCAAGACAGGAATGTAAGAGAGATGCTGGGGGCGCCCCACTTAGACGTGTGCCCCATTGAGCACCTGTGGGTTGAGCTGAGGAGATGTGTGGCATCTAGGGCTCAGAGACAAGTGAACAGGCACAAGCTTATCCTGGTTCTACACAAAGAAACAACTCTGATAAGCCCCCCTAAGGCCAGTGCAGACACACCCTGTCCTTCATACTGAAACACTCCCAGCCGTGTTTCTCAGGAACTGCAACGAGTTAAAAAAACATTCCTGTCCTTGTTTCCGAAGACGTCACCCATTCTGTATATCGTATGTTTCCCCCTACATGGCACCACTACAAAGAACAAAACATGATGTGAAATATCAAAGTATGAGCACAAATCAGAAGGGCTGTGCTGGGAAAGAATGCCTTTGTGTTTTTCTTGGAATAGCTCACAGATGCCCAGGAGGGGACCTGGCCGTGCTGTTGTGACTAGCACAAGGCTACCCCAGTCCAGCGTGACTCTCCCAGGGGGTTCACATACACACAATATGGGGTAACCTCTCACAGAATGGAAACAGCTCCCTATCAGTGCCTCCTGATTAGTACCTGGAGCAGTGCAACACAGTCAAAGTGCCCTCAGAGAAGTGCCAACAATATTTGCTCGAAGTTTTTTATTTGACCGTTTCATCCCAGGTGTCATGTGTCTGAAACCAATGTCCAACTAGGGAAAAAAAAATATTTTTACGGAAATGCAAAAGTGGAAAAGCAAAATTAGCATGTTTGCTGAGGAAGATAGTATATACTGCTTTTGGAGACATACTTTGTAGAATGGTTCAAGTTTCTATGATGGTCTACCACAACTACAAATGAAATGCTTTGCACCCGTTTGGGTCTCTACCAAAAACTCGGTTCACGTGATGTTATCTGTATAGTCAATTACAGCATCACTTTATTGAAATAAAACGCATTTCCTGGGGCGAGAATAAAATGCTTCTGCATTCTGCACAGGATGAAAACTTGACAACAAATATGAAACAATTTCAAGATTTACTTACAAACCATGATAAAACAAGAAATGGCCTCAGTCACTCCTGCTTGAACGCCATGTGTCGTTTTCAATCCAGCCTGGGGCAGACATGGTGCTTGAATTCCCATAAATTGGGACTAAAATGGATGATAACAGGCAATAACGGACACTTTCATTCCTTATTTAACACAGTGTATAACTGAACAACAGAAAATGTTACTGTTGAAAACATGCACTTTAATTATTGATACACCAACAGACCTACTGAACAGTAACTTCTCAATTGCATTACAGCGCACCATTTATTTAAACAGGAAAGTGAAAATGAACAAGTCAAGGGTACCCCACAAGTGGAACCACACAGGCCAGGGGGCTCGAACCCAGGCCCTGGACAGCCCACGTCCTGCAGCTTTTGCAGGTTACCGTCAAATCACCCATTTCTAAAGATTTGCAAGAGTCTTCATTTTAAATGTATTTACAAATAACGGGGGGCCCTGGATCTCAACACGTTTCAACTCTCAAGGACCAGGGCTCTCCAGATTGAACAGCGGATTAGGTTAACGCATCAATACCTTACAGGTGTTGGCAGTCTTGAGACAAAGGCAACCTACAAGAAGAACTGGACTGAGGCTCTCCGGGGACCAGGGTCGGTGACCTCCGATATAGGCTGAGGCATTTTGGAACTGCAGGACCTGCTCTTCAAGCTGAGGCAGTCAAAGAAACATCTTGCTCTCATTCTCTTACTGTTGCTGCTTGCTAATTTCTGATTCAATGGTCCGTCACTGGCAGATGCTGGGCTGAAGGAATGCATGCAGAATTCGGGCAGGAGTACTCGGGTCCGTTTCGAATTCTGTCCCCTTGCAAACTCACATTTAAAGGTGCTTTCTATCCTGTGCTGTGTTGAACTGCATGTGAAATAAGACAAGGTCATACTTGAAAAAAGAATTTACTGTACAGAATAAACACTGCTCATTTCAGTTCTCTTAACACAACACAAAGTAGAAGAAGAACTATCACGCATGCCCTTAACTGTTAGATTTAATATTTGATAGATAACCACTTTAAACATAATAGATTTCTTTTAAGGAATATTGCTGTGGTTTATTTTATTTGAAAAACCTTTGGTATTAGACTTGCTAGTTTTTAAACACTACATTCTTCCTAGTAGTGGATCCCAAAAGGAAATATGCTCATGTTTCCAAATACTGTTAACTACCATCACAGGAATATTTAAAAAGAAAATCAATCCATGCTTAGCAAGCACTGGAGAATGGCAATACTCAACTGTTTTCACAGTTACTCCATCAGCTGAGTCCTGGACCTCTGGTTCAGACTATCGTTAAAAAGTTATTAAGCCAGACATGGCTTCCTTCATTACTATTGAGACTAGTGGCTGGGCACAGTTAGTCTATGATGCAGCATCAATAACAACTTTTATTCACTAGACAGAACACTAACAAGAAAAGGTGGGAAATGAAAAAAAACATCGGGAAGATACTGATCATCCCCATTATAAAATAATAAAAATGTAAAATCACAAAAACACAGTGCACATGATCACAGCCTTTGTGGAAGGGGGGATTTAAACCTTCCAACAAAGACCTGTTTTTCAGAATTCCTCAGGCTCTGATCAGACAGGCTGGAGGTGGCCTTTGGCCTCTATATGAAACAGTGATGAGAAGGACCTGGAATGACACCATCAGGCTCAGCAGAGCTGTGCATAAGGCTGGCATGGGAACCAGTCAGCTGGCTGAGAGGCATGCTGGGAATGTCAGAATGATGGGCCTCCCTGGCTGAAGAGTTCCCTGCTCTTTACTATCCTGAGCGAGCGAGGGACGGCTGGGGCGGCGTCGGTCCCCGCTCTCAGCCGCAGTCACACACCATCAAGAGTAAAACTGCTGTTCAAGGGCAGCAGAACAGAAAGGGAGCAGGCTGGATTCTCCCCACCCCACCCTGAATGCTACCGCGCCGTCACCATCCAGAGGCCAAGGGCGACGTTGGACGCGAGCAGGGCGCTGCCGCCCAGCAGGATGAAGAAGCCCAGCAGCTCCCGGTTGTGCTTCTCGAGGATGAGGGAGCTCAGGGTGGCCTCCAGGAGCGAGTGCAGCATCCACTGGCCATCCAGAGCGAAGCAGGGCACGGCGTTGATCACGGCCAGCGCACCCGAGAGAGACACCAGGTACCTGTGGCGGTGCAGTCAAGGTCATCCAACATCGCCGGCGGTCAGGCACGCGTGTGCCTGTTGTGTTTAGCTCATCGGAAATGGGGATACTTTGGTGCGTTTACCGCACAAGGTGCACCCCTCTTTTCTCCTAGGCGGGGATATGGTTCATTAAGCTAGGCAAAATAAGTGAGCTGGTCTCAGCAGTGAATATATGCAGCTGCCTGAGTGCAAACCGAATTGCAATACAGCAGCCCAAACCACAGACCTCTCTTTAAGCCATGCTTACACTGCACACGAGAACAAAAATCAACACTGCTGGCAGTGCCTTAGTAGTGCACATGAGGTATAGTAGCTTCAGGTCTGTTTTCAAAGACAATCTGTGCCGATGTATTTAGACCTCCCTAAATGTTTTTGTTATTCTCTTTGAGGACTGAGTGTCATTGGTCTTCCCAACAACGCAGACGGGCAGAGAGCACACAGGTGCCCGTTCTAATCGGGACATTGGCGTTCTCGTGAGGAAGCAGGTTTCTGACAAAGCGCTTCCTCCTCCTCAGATGGGTTGACCAACTCCTGAAAGGATACTTGCAAAACGTCTCGATAACCACAGGCAGGTCAAAATGAAGAAACCCGTATCTTGGTACAAAGTTGGTAAGACTCACTGAAGGAGAGAGGGAGATATTAGTTTGCAATTTAAAGGGTTTTTTCCCCAAGATAAAAACATCTTTAAATACCTCACATAGCCAGAACTATTCTTAAACATGGTATTATTATTAGATGTATATGTTATATGCTGTATAATATATGCTGAACAACAAGCAGCAAAAGTGATTAAATTATACATATGGTTTAAAGACTAACACCGACTGTCACATAAGTACACGCTGAGAGTTCTGCACACAAGACCACTACGACCAGCCTTTACTGACCGGCATACTGGAGGTGCAGGGGGTACCCCACGAACAGCATGTCCAGCTGCGGCTGGTGCTTGACCCGAATGAGCCGGGTCTGGTTCTCCAAGGAGGGGACCGCGCACAGGCTGGGTACGAAGTCCTTCTGGCAGTCCATGTTGGTGTGACATGTCTGGCTGAATTCAATGGTTTTCCTGGCTGGCAGGCAGGCATACTACAGCAGAGAGCAGAGAAACACTGAAAGCAAGTGGCAGCCACCCCCGGCGCATGTCAGTGCTCCAGCTAATCCAGCTAGTTAATTATCAAAAGTGATCTCCAGCACCAGGGTTAGTTAATCAATAAAGGCTCAGTTTGGTCATTGATTTATCGGAAAGTTCAAAGTCACACAACAGCATCGAACAAGTAGCCATGGTTGACTACCCCTGGTCTGTAACCTCGCCTTCCAATCCACTGCACAATCAGCACTTTAATTACATCATAATTAATTCAGCTACATAATTAAAGAGATATCTGCACCAAAGGCAACCAATTGAATAAACTGGAAAGTCCAGTAATTCCTACTCCTGGAATGGCATTGTCTTATCTGAGGTATGTGTTATTTACCTAAAGCTAACATCTCTTAGAACAGCCTAGATGCTGAAATGTTTGTGATTACAGATTTAAAATAGAGCACATTAATTTAATTAAGAGATCGTGAACTGAGAACACACATGTAACATAAAAAAAGAGGACAGGTCCTCAAACAAGACTGCACAGTTAGAAGAAGTCCTGTTTCAACAACTGATAGCTGTGGTGTGGCGTTATGCAGTAAACCACTGCGCTGGAGAGCCTGTTTATCAAAAAAACACATTTTCCAGCAGAGAAGAACATGCCAGCTGCCACTGCAGAGCAGTGTGGCTGAATGTTTAGATCTAAATCTATAAACAGCAGCTGTGTGGGTCACCGATACAGAATTTGTACTCAAGAAAGCTACAATTCAAGGATTCAAAAACAATATGCTGTGCGTTGCTTTTGTGTTACAAAACAACACTCAGTCAAGGTCTGAGATATTATTAGATTTAATTGTTTCTATGATATTTTTGCACTATGCCTTTGAGTGTTGAGTGCGGGGGTGGACATTTGTAGAGGTGACCTTGACTGACCAAGACAATGTATTCCATTATCCCCATGAATACAAAGTGAATCTTTAAAGTCTGTACTTAGTATGGTTAATATTTTCTTAAAATATACTGAGAGGCATTCAAATGCAACAAAAGAGTATTGCAACCAACAGCATTTGTTGCGTTTTTAAAGCCTTCCAGTAGATAAAATGAATTAAGCTAACACAGCAGTCCTGGAAGTGGGGCTTTTTAAGTTTTCTGTGTTTATTATAGATCACTTTACACCTACCCTGGGCTGATTAGATTTACCATTTACTAATTAAAAAGACCAAGATTGATTTATTATGAAAGAAGGTTGGTTTGTTCTAAGGTTGGCTGCCTTTCCTGGTCTGTAATGGGCATGCAGCTGACAGGTGACACTGATCGCTTGCTCCCAAACCTGTTTGTCTACCTTTTCCCTCTTCCAATAATCTCATGTCGCCTTTTGGATACTTTTTATTACATGTGGTACAAGAGATATTATGACAAATTTAATTTCAGCATTCAATACCCATGTACTTCTACTTTGTTTGAAACACAGAATTTGTGTTTAAGATTTTAATGCTTTGTTAAAAGCATCTAAAAATCAAGTAGTGTATTCACTCAACTAAGAAACAGGAATTTCATATAAAGCAGTAATTCTGGTCACAGGAAGTGTGTTACCTAGAAATAAACAAGACTCCCCCAGTACTTTCTTAGGTCAGTAATTTCAGACTCCTCTCTACAGATGAGTTCTTCTATGATTGTAAGGATGTGCTCTATACTTCTATGGTTGTGGCTTTAGGACTACAGTACATTGACATTTGAACCCTCCACAGGCCGAAAGGCACATTAACTCATAGACGCTACCCAAAGGGAAAACGTTTCAGGACCTGTCTTCTCCACTGAGCCAGTGCAGTATCTTCTGTGGCTTTGTTCCATGTCTGACTTTAGTGAACTGCTGAAGGGAAGGCAGGGAGCCCCTCACTCACCAGACGACTCTCCAGGTTGTTGCTGTAGGAGAAGCAGATGTCAGTAAGGCTGTTGTTGCTGCAGCACTCAATGGTTCCATCCAGCCTCCTGTATCCTGTGAGAAGAAAGGCCCAAGTTAAAGCAGCCGAACTGCAAATTCCTTGCACAAGGCAGACATGTGCAACATGTTGACAATTCTTTAACACAATACGTCAAGCAGGTGTTTCTGGTAAAATGTTTGCACTTTTCATGAAGTGCAAAGCTCTAAGATGTCAGGAATGTGGCAAGTTCGTTCTCAGCGACTCTTGGGTTTATAATGGTCATATCTCCAAAAACCAGAAAAAGATTAAAAGGACACTTTCCGAAGCAGTCAAACAGAAGGGTAACTCAATGTTGAGAATCGAGCTCAGAAACTGATTCTGAAAAAGTAGGTCAAAGCTGTAAATCCTGACAGCCCATCTCCAGTGCCCCTGGGCTGCTGTCCTGCAGGTTTTACAGGTCTCTCTCAAGAACGAGGAAAGGCTCTGACTCGTCCAATCAATCAAGTAGTGAGTTTAATTAGATAATTATGGGCTTAGGTGAAAGGACCGGAGATGTGTAGCATACCCTGTACCTGCACAAAACTACTTAAGTTGTTAAGTCTCTTCAAAGAGACATTCCTTCCTATAACAGGCTCAAGTTTCAGATCGCCGTGTGTGTATACCTACGCGCCCCCCTCACCTCTGCCGCCGGCACGCGTGTCCTGCAGCGTGGCGGCATTGACGCAGTAGCCGGCCTGGGCTCGGTGGGAGATCTCCCTGACGCAGGCGTGCCAGTCATCCACGCTGCGCACGGGACAGTCCTCCAGCCACGTCACGAGGTCGCCCACGAACAGCCCGCGCGGCCCGCTGGCCGGGGAGTCCTGCAGCAGAGCGGGGGGGGGGGGGGGGGGGGGGGGGCAGAAAATCAGGGTGAAGCTCGGGGGGCCCCCAACACTTTCACAGCACCCTAGAACACACGTGGGCAGCCCCGGCACCTGGCCTGGCAGGTGTATCACACATTGACACAACCTGCATTTAAATGGCCTATATGTTAAATTAATCATAAAAAAATTATCAATGAAATCACTAAGGATGCTGGAATTCATCAAGTTTCCTGCTCCTGCACCACTTTTTCTGAATGAATTTTTAAACCGAACAGTCCGTTTTTAATGCTACCTCCTATGAGGAAGCAACTCCCCAAAATATAAAATCTACACATCTGAACCCCCCCCTTCCCCTGCCCACCGATGTTTTAATCTCTACTTTCTGGATGAACTGGCTATTTAAAACATTCCCTACTCTGTGCAAGTCTATAAACAAATAGAAAAAAAATATCTGCAAACACTCTATCCAGAGTAACGGGAAGGGCACTATGTTTTTTTTTTTGGTCTTGTCATTTTCATGGAGCAATCCAGCATGCTGTGGACTTAAAAATCAAAGCCTGTCTCTGGGTGATTAAGACAGAGGGTATAAAGGATAAAGCATGGGCAGATTACTTTCTCCATGTTCTACACAGTTAAACCTCTTTATCAAGCCTCTAGCCCTGTCACACTGATCAGTGCACGACCCTGACCAGACAGTTTAAAAACTGATGCTCTAGCCTACAAGAGCAGCAAAGCACTGTTAAGATTATCTGGTCATAAACCACCAACTGTCAAGTAGTTCTCCAAAGGGCTAAGAGGCTTTTTGAGTACAGTGGTTGGGTTGTTCTCTGTTGCATGTAAGTAAGAGGGCTGAGTTTTTGGGAAGCTGTTATGAAACCTTTCGAAGTAACGCCGGGTGGAAAAGGGGAAATCCTCTCCGATATGTTTGTTATCAGTAACCCACCACCTCACCAACAAAGAGGCAGGACATTTCTGTCAAAGTTGGGTAAGTATTCTAGAGGGATAACAGATTAAATTATGTTACAGCAAACATTAGGCACTGCTTAGCAAATCTGCATGCTACTTGACACTTTACTAATTTGATATCTAAATCATAAGACCTTGGCCAAAACGCACACACTCTTACAAACAGAGCCTTATGCTCTGTGATTAAGCCATAACAATAAGAACCCAATGTGATCCCTCTAGCGATGTCTGATTGCAGCCTTAAGACAGGTGGTGTTCAATCCATGTCCCAGAGGGCCAATGTGTCAGCAGGTTTTATTCAGGTCTAATTCAGCTCTTAACGAGCTAAACCAGCTGGTTACTATCTTAATTAGGACCAATGTCTCCCAGCTCTTCACATGTTGCTGCTTTGGAAGAAACCTGCAGACACACTGGCCCTCCAGCACCAGGGGTCTCTGCTGGACAGCCCTGCCTTCTTCTATTTTTCGTGAAAGTTTTTTTTTTGCTGCAGATGAGGGACAAAACAAAAGGGGATCACCCGGTTACCTGAATGAAAACATGACCAACAATAACATTCTTTCTTCACTAATTTTAGGGATTCAAAAAATAAAAAAAAGAGTATCTGAAACATTGCGTTTCACGGCCTTTTGTATGCTGGCGCCAGATGTGTGGAAGCTGGCGATCACACGGCCAGACACTGGAACTGAACCAGATTAAACAAGATCTCAGAACAGAGACTCACTAGCTGTCCTTCTGCACCCTTCTGTAAAGGAATGTCCTGGCTTCGCCTGAGAGGAAATGTCTTATCTGCTTACTTAAAAGGACATTCGTCCATTTGCAAGAAAAGACATGTACAAAAAATCATAAGACCATAAGACGAGATAAGAGTCTGGTTGAATACATAGTGCAGTTAACCAGCGCAGGTTGCCGACACAGCCCTTGTGTCTTCCTGTGCTCACTGACAGTCACAGATGGTACAGGACTGACCTCAACAACCTCTGTGATGAGAGCGCCGGCCCCAGTGTAGTAGAACGGAAAGAGGAAGAGGGGCAGGAGGAGGAGGAAGGCCAGCGCAGCCACACACAGGACGAAGTTGTGCCAGACCCCTGCAGAGAAGCAACACAGCCCTATCAGGAGCCTCTCTGCCAGTCAGGCACGTCAGGAGAAACGCACTCCAGCACAAAACTCTCTACCTGGCCCTCACAGTGGGTCTCTGCTACAGCTTCACAGCAAGAATGTGGGCAACATGTCTGCAATCTGCAACAGGGCAATAGGAACTTCTGGGCACATTTACACACAGAGAATCAAAAAGGAGGAAGAGGCAAAGAGAATTCGTATCATCTACCCTTTTACAACAATGACACAGCTGACCACAAAGGTATTAAACCAAACATATGACACTCAACGAATTAACTGATTAACCAAGAGAGCGGGTGTTTACGTTTTAGTAAAGTCTCTGCAAGAACAGATAAGACTCCACCATATAACCGCATTCTGGGGTTGTCAAGCAGCAGGTTCTTATATTAAGCAAGGCTGATATTTCAGTTTGCCAAGTAAGACAGTCAGTGAAAAGTCAAACTACTATTGCACACATTTAATAATCCTGTGCACATCAGTAACATCAGTACAAGAGCATTCCGTTTGTAAACCTTTAAACAGATCAAATCAATCTACATAGGCAATCTTACATTTCTTTGACCGCAACAGTCCTCTTAACACCAGGGAGACTAAAATAGTGTAAAGATGCTTGAATAAAAGGGCAGTTCTACCCTCAAAGAAAACTGAAAGATGGTTACAAGTCTTGATTTGCTTTGTGGGGAGTTTTTTTCCTGTGCAAGACTTCTGACCAAAAGGAAAACTGCACGCTTCTTGAACAAACACTGCCCCTTTCTGGTGGATCCAGTCCATTGCAGTAAATGACAGCCTGAACTAATTTGCTAGCGGTTCAATGGATAAGTTTCTTACTGAAAGCAAACCACATCAACGAGGCATGCTTACAATTCTAAAGTAATGCAAAACGTAGATAAGCAATATGATATTATCCTTCTATAGCTTCAAATCTGTATAAGCAATTGTGTCATTCATGAAAACATTTTATCCTGATTAAAGTCATCATAAAGCTCTATGTACCCAGAATTACAAAATATGATTTTACTAATGTAACATCTGCTAATAATCTAAAATTAGATTATTATCTGAAGGCTGCAGTAAAGTCATACCTGCACAGAATATCCGGAGCTGCTGGACTGGAGAAATGAGCTGCAGGTGTGTTGTAAAGAGGTCTACAAACGCACCAGGATAGATGATAAAGATAAACATCCCAAAGCCATTAAACCTCACCTGCTCTCTGAACAAACAGAATATAAAAAAATTAAATGTTAAAAAAACATGTTTTTTTTTACATCTGTTGTCTACAACCATGGTCCTCCAGAGCCCAAGACCAGCTAGATCACCTGTTTTCTACATGCGAGGAAGAACAAAGATCATTTTGAAGATTTAGATCAACCAAGCAATTTGTTCAATTAAGAGAAGTCTGGTGTTTGAGAGCTGATGAAAAAAATCCAAACAATCTCTAAATTTCTTTATTTAACAAATCACCTGTTTAACTGACCACAGTTAAATTGTCCTGGGGATGTGGAAATTGGTCATTATAATGGCTTCTTGTACAACCTGCTGGACATGGGCTCTGTAGGCCAAGAAAGTGAGACCCCTGTTCTATGTCATCACACGATAATAAAGCAGAAAAGTCTGAATGTGCAAGAGAAAAGAGAATACAAAAAACTATACAGAACATCTCCTTAGAGACAGAGCAAGGAGATAAAGAGTTTCCAAAACATTAAGCCTTAAGAAAAAACAGCCTCTATTAACAGGGGAAACATGAATTCAATCGCACAGAACATTGATCCAGTTCAAGTTTTACACTCTGCTGGCTGTTATCCTAATTAAAACTGAAAATTCACAAATATTATCAATGGCATGCAAATTAAACTGCAGCTCATAAACTGTTCAGCTAATCACAAACTACAAACCATTAAATTAAAATACAGGCTCAGTCTGCACACAGTTCCAAAGAACATTAAATCCTGGGTCTTTTACCTGATTGCTGCCACCCCGTGGCCAAACTCATGTATGACACCACTGATGAGAATGGCAATGAAAAAGTATGCCAGCTGACTGACAGGCAGGTTGACACCAGGCACCTGTTGATAGTGACACAGCAACGAAGCAAAACACAATTTAGAAACAATACCAGGAAGGGCACAGATCGCAAGCAAATGCATTTCCCCGCTCCCGAACCCTGGCCACCTTCACCTTTTCCTCTTTTATAGCTCTGGTTGTCAACTCATTGGCCCGATATTCCCTCTGCATTCCGTCAGTCCTGGTATCTTAATGCCACATACACACTGCTACGAGTGCACACACTCCAACAGTAAAACAGCGGTGCAAAGTTATTTATAGGTAAGGTTGGGTGAATAAAGCTCTTCTAGCTTGACTCTGCCACTTCACTTTAAAGAAGACTAGTTGCCAAGCAATTACTTCTCCAGTAAATGTATATTACTGTACAGAGAGCTGGGAATTCTTAAACTGATACCTTAGAGGTTTTCAGATCCACGTTCAGTTGTGCGAGGTCTATGGCACTGTATGTTTAATATCTTATCCAAGATCATTTCCTTTAGATTCCCCCCCCCCCCCCTCCAGTTCTCTGGAGATAACCTTACCACCACCTGCAGCATCTGGTCATTGGAGCCCTCTGGGCTCTCGGAGAGCATCTGAGCCAGGGTCTGCAGCAGAGTCTTGGTCAGGAGGACGATGGAGCCGAACATGGCTACCACACCGAAGATCATGCCCAGGTTGAACCTGCACAGACACCAACACTGCTTAACGTTGCCAAGACCTATACCACCTCTCCCCAGAACTTACCAACGGTACACTTCTGAAAACTCAAGAATTAACCCACTGCTGAAAAGGAGATTGAGACAACACTGATGTTAAGGCACTTGCATTTGTACTCTAAATAACACAACTACAGAGAACAAGATGCCAGGAAATTCAAAAGCAAGTTCCACGTGCATCATATATTCCTTGTTCTTTTTCTACAAGGCACTATTTGGTGACCTTTAGGAAGTGCGCCTATTGAGCAATTGATATACCTGTTGCCTGCATAAGCAGCTTATCTGCACGTCCCTTGTGGAAATGAGGAAGTTCAGTAGTGGACTGACTCTTAATCTGAGCAAACATCAACAAGGTTGTGTTACACAACACCACTCCTCAGGACTTTGCACAGTGAAGATAATGCCTCCAACGTGCTCATCAGAATCATGAAAATATAAAACATCTCCCTATTAAGTAAGTTTCACCCTGTGAATTCTAAATATAAGTTCTCTATAAAATTGACTCAATTCTAATAAATAAAACATTGCATTTCCCTGTGTTAGAGTGAAATTTACCGCGGTCCGGGGGGCATTAATGATTCATCAGCGACTCTCACCAACGGTACAGAAACTGGGGGTTCCATCTTCCCCACTTGGCAAAGAAGTGGTTCAATAGGCCAGTCTGCCACCTGATGTGGAAGGGGGACAAAGCCAGCCCATTGGAGGACAGCCAGTCTTCATACGAGGTCTTCACACTGCTGGAGGACTGGAGACAGAAAAAGGGGAGAGTTCAACTACCCCATCTATTAAAAAAAATGATCTTACCAACTGATTCAACACCACTCCTCTAAGGTCAATACAATCTGAAACAGACCCACCTCCTTCAGATATCTGCTCCAGTATTGCACTTTTATGTTAAATTTAATTTACTTTTTTTTTTTGCTGAGAGTGTTTCTGATAATATTAAATGTCAGTTAGCTCGGGTAATGATGTATCAATCACCAGAGAGAGATGGATGTTTTTTTTAATTGAATGTCCATTCACTTAAAAAAGTGAAAGCAATAAACAAGAAACTCAGCCAAATATATTTATTTATTACAAAATAACAGCGGAGCTGTATGATCATCCTAGTGCTTCAGACTGAAAGCACTTAGAAATACACATCTGTCTTAAAGTGACAACCAGCAACACAAACTGTCGTACTCTCATTAATATCACATCATCACGAAAAAGAAAAGAAGAAAACCGATGCAGTAACATAATTTAGCAAGTATATTGCTCCCAATTCACTGACAGCCTCTGAATAGATTGATTCAAACATCTTTTGCAAACAACTGTACGTGAAACTTAGACTGAATTAGTTATCATCTTTCGAAAAATCTCTCTCGACTGTGGGTCACGCCTTTTATTCGCATTTGAAAGAATGGCAGGTATAATTATTTAAAAAACAAACCGCACAGCTCTCTCGTTTTTTTTGCACAGGCGCTTACCTTCAGTAAAGTGTCGACGAGATAAAGCAGACACCACCCTCCCAGCACAAACACCACCACCGAGATAGGGATCATTTCGACGAGGCACGTAGTCACTGCTTTAAAGCGTCTTTCATATTTTATTTTGCATTTTATTGTAATAAATAGAGGTGTGCAGCCAAATGACTGAAAACACACGCACAACTAGGGACACCAATCTTTAGGCCTGATGTACACAAAACGTCACATCCGCCTCCTGTCCCGGCTAGAGACCGGATGTGGCGCCACTCGCAGTGTAGACAGTAGATGGCAGAAGCATCGATGAGCAATCATGTGTTTGCATTCAACCTTTGACGAAACAGCACCCGTTGTTTTTATTCCGAGTGATATTAACATTACTTTTAAAGTTCGGTTTAATACATGATTACACGACGTTTCAAGATGTACATAACCAGGGATGTTCACGCCCGTCAGCCTGGTGTCACTCAGAAGTGTTTGTCTTACTTTGACCATTACTTTTTAACAGTGACATCAACAGCAGTGCCATGCAACTATACATAGTACGTTATGCCAAGTCAAAGCGATTCCATCACAATACTTAAATTAGGGTGACCAGACGCCCTCTTTTTCCCGGACATGCCCTCTTTTTGAGACCTAAAATATCGGTCCGACCGGGATTTATAAAATTCCAAAAATTGTCAGGGATTGTGTTCTGCTTGTTACTCGGACTGTGTAAACAAACACAGGCCTCCATATTTTCCTTCGTTCCACGCATTACCGGTAGATGTTTTGAATTTACACGCAGCGTACCCTGATAAGGGTTTTGGTGTGTGTGGCTGTTTTTATGGCCATGAGAAGTAACAATGTTTAACTTGTTTATTATATTTCAAAATGTTTCGTTAAAATTGATCATTTTTGCAACCAACGAGGACGTCTTCTAAGTTAATGATGTCTTCATTTTTTCCTCAGATATTTGTTTTGTTAAAATGAAAAAAAAAACTTTGTTTAAAATGGGGCTATATTTTTTTCCTTTGTTTGCCATTATGGAAGAGAAATAGCAACCCTGTAAATTAAGACGTTTAATAAAAAAAAACTAGAGAGTTTAAATTGATTTCTTTATTAGAAAAAGTTATAAAGATTCATTACTTTGGAGGCATGTGTCGAGTGTAGATTATCCCCCCCTCCATTTAAAAAAAAACAAAATATGGTCACCCTACTTAAATATCATATGCGATTATCATATGTAAGCAATTATTAATTATTAATTCTGTGTTCTAGCTTGTCTGTATAGAATTTACACGTTCCTCCCATCTTCATGTTGTAATTGCTTACACCTATATAGCGCTTTTCTGGACAGTCCACTCAAAAAGCGCTTCACAGGTAACGGGGATCCCCTCCACCTGCACCAGTGTGCAGCCCCACCTGGATGATGCGACGGCAGCCACAGTGCGCCAGAACGCTCGCTGCTGTTTTCATCCATTATTCTGATTTCTCCTCAAAGACTGCTGGCTAGTTTAAATTGTTCCTTTTTCTATGGCCCTGCAGTGCAGAACAGGCTGAGGTTTGCCACCTCGCTTGCCTATCAAGGAATGAGCAGTAGTGGCAGTAGGAGTATATGGTACTGTTGGTATTATCATTTAATATCAACGACTTCAAACTGCTGCACCAATACCCTGCTCCCCTCCCCACCACTACTCCTGGAAGGGATTCCTCAGAAACCTGTGCAGCAGCATAAACCATTTAATAATAGTACAAAAAGTTTAGGCAGATAGAAATGTCTGAGGGCAAGAACCATACGGAGCCCAAAAAAAAAAAAAGATTGGGGAGTGCCTCAAAGTCCGTGTTAGAAGGAATTAAGTCTGTTATAGAAATAAACTGTTTTTTTTTCCCCCCAGTGACACTGTAATATGACTGGGAGCATGTTCAGGTGTTAAGTACAATAAACCGAGAAACATGCAGCGGGAGACACAAGTGGAAAGGACGTGGAAGAGCATTTGAAACAGAACAAGAAGCGCTGCTATACCCAAAGCTTGGTTTTCCACAAATGGCTGGAGGTGATCCTCGGGGCAGTAGTTAGCTACTAGGCACCAAACAGGCTAGCTGAGCAGACTGGCTTCTTCTTGTTTGCAGCTGTGCTTATAGAAACTCAATGTTATAGTGTTACCGTAATGTTATTAACAAAGCATGGCAATGAAAAGGCCAGTGTTACATTTGTGTTCCATTTAATGTATTTCCCACTCTGTCATAAATGAAACTCCAAAGCTTTAATGCCCACCAGTAGGTGCTCATTCTTAAAGTAATTCTCAATTCTTAAGTGATCAAGACATACTGTGCTGCTGGCTGTAGCTCCTTTAAAGCTCTCTTAAGAGTTCTTCCATGGGATGAATGAGATGATGATTAATGGGATACATCAGGCTCTTGTCATGTCAAAAGTTCAGGTTGCATGACAGGCCCAGGAATGTGTGATTCTGAATCTAGTAATAATACAGCCTCCTCTTGCACTGACCAGGCTCGCTCACGTAACAGTCACAAGGCTGTCTTCAACCACCACAGTGCCCCGACACACCAAAACAAACAGCTGCGTGAACTGCAGGAAGATGAGTCAGGGGCCTGTGTGCTGTATTTCTTCCCACAGTACTGACATTCACATGGCAAAACTCAGAAGATGAGATGTTTAAAAAGCATCTGTATAAACTGCTACAGGATACATAAGAGGAACAGAACAAATCATATACACTTCTGAGAATACGTTTGACCCCTGCCTTTGGAAGACTAAAGCACACTGATTATTAAAAGAAAGGCTTAAAAAATGAAGTGCCAGATAGACTTAATCTCTCCGCAATGGCAATATGAGCATACAGTTCAGATAACATGGTTATTGTCACGGCCAGTTTAGCCTTTAGATAAGCTAGTTGTGCTAGATAAAGAAACGATTCAAAGGATGAGGTTGACTGTTGGGATTATATTACAGAAATGGGCATACTTGTGACTCTGTTGCTGTGGAGCAACCTTTTACAGGTGCACGGGTGTTCTGGTCTGCCATGGCCAGGAAAGGGAGAGCAGCGCTTCTGGTCATTGGTCAATAGAGGAAGCCGCTGTTATTTCCAGAGCCTCGGAATCTGTATTTGCATATGCAGCTCAGCACAATCCACCCGCGGGCTCTGACTTTCACTTGTCTTCCTGGCAGTGGAGCTCTGGGAACACAGCACAGTCCAGGAGACGTGCTCCGAACCTTAAAGGGCTTGAGCCTTCAGACTGGGGTACGTGGTGCCATAGCCTATATTCTTTGGCTCAAGTGGTGTTTGGGGGTGGGGGGATGGTGCTGTACCTCTTCTTTATTTGCTACCAGCTAATTTCTCTTACATTGTTTTTCACCGCCTAAAGCCAAATGTTTCTCTCAATGAGATGTTCTTCTTTCTTAGCCTCTTTAACTGTTATGTAGTGTGTATGGTTATGAAACAGCGAGGCACTGTACTATCCATTAATTAGTCAGTGTTGACGGGTTATAAGTTTTTGTCCAGGGGGTACTTCAGTTATTATTGCAAGCACGGAACATGACTTGGCAGACAATGCCTTTCTCTGGTCCTAAAAGTTCTAGTGTGTTTATTAACGCATCACAGTCAGTATCACTGACAAATAAACTAACAACTCCATTTATGCAACAATCCAAGACAAGAATATTTGTTTACTTATGGGGAGAGAAATTGTGAAACAATTTCCTATAGTTAAACCCAAAATGATCTGCCGTAGGCACCAGCTCTTTCACATGCCACGCATCAAACTGAGATCCAACCATTGGCTGTGGACAGGAGCCACGTACCCCTGCTATTCCTTTCAGATTTTCAATTAGGTCAGATTTTTAATAAGCAACGACCAGCACAGCAAAATCCCACATGAAGAAGGGGAACAGAAGGCTTGCTGAGCAAACTGACATTGTTAAGAGTACCTTGCACACTTACAATGACTGTGGTTTTCTAACAGGACACAGGTAGGAGCCTTTAAAATAAAACTCTGTGACAAAAAACAGGAGAGGAATTAGGCTAAACAGGTGCATGAGCTGCAGCACTGGGAAAACAGATAGACAGCCCTATAGATGTATCGACAGGGAAGTGTGCTATATATAGATTTGAATATTTGACGTTTTTTAATAGATAAGGAATGTGTATTGAAATCTTTATATTTATATATATATGAAGCGTGGCAGAACCGGAACTGTAAGTAGATAGAATGAAATTTCATTTGGGGATGCTTCTGTAATATTTCTCAGATGCGCTTGCTGTCCACATTTCTATAAAAAATGACACACGTGTTAAATGTGTCTTATTTGCTAATGAAGAAACGAAACGAGTGAAATTTTTATCATGTAAACCTCATTTATCCTAGCACTACGTGCTGTAATATTAGACGCAAACGTGCATTTGCTATAGTCAGTACTTTAGCAGTTGTCTTGGAAGGGCTCTCAGTGTTATCTTGACCTTTGATACTGCACTGGCTGAAGACATGTGCCCAGTATAGTGAGTGACTGGGTGCAATGCTGAGCCTTACTCCAGTCTGGGGACTGTGAACTCACACTCCTTGAATTGATATCTGAGCCGCTCCCTGCGGAGCTTTAACTAAACGAGGTCCCTCTCTGGCTTCGGAAAAAAAAGCCCCTCCATGTTCCCAAGGCTATTTATGGGAAGGACAAATGTAAGTAATGACAGGAATCCCTTTGCAAAGAACTTCCAATCTGACTTGAGCCCGGGAAAAGCTGCTGGTACTGGCTGCAATTGCACTGTGCCTCATCGATTCAGGACAATCCAGGGGGAATTCTGATCACATCAGTTTCTGGATTTCTTCATATCCAGGTGGGAATTCTCATTTAAAAGCTTACATCCTCACTCTGTTCTTGATAAAGGTAGTCAAACTGTAACAATGATTCTGTTAACTCTGAGAATTGTAAGGGTAGCATCTTATTTTTCATTTTCAGGTTCAGAAACCTGCTTTCATTGATAACAGTAGTGTTCAATTTGATTTCTAATCCAACTACCTATGCTAAATTAACAAAATTGGAACTTTTTTTTATGTTTAAACACTACTAAAAACTCAGGACAAATAATCAGGAAAGTGATTGATGCATGCAATTGTAAAGTAAAAGCTAGTCCTTCATATTAGATTTATTTTAATGGATTAAATGATCATTCTCGGTGATGACTCTTCCTTGTGGATACTGTGTGTTTTGTAATATTATCAGTTTGAAACATTCGGTCTTCATTTCCTCCATCTACTTCCCAGAGAGAAAGCAGTCACTGTTACTGTCAAGCAGCTGATTCAGACAGTGGGTTGATTATTTTTTTACAACAAAACAACATTTTCTAAATATTTCAAATCAATACTCACAATATTGTAAAGCAGAGTCTGACTTTTCCAAGCAGAAAAAATATATTTAATGTTTACTTAGGCGTAATGCGATTATTTTTGTGTATTGATTCATAGAAGCAAAGTGTTTAGACCATTCCATTCAACTGACCATCCAAAATAAAGGGACACAACGTTTTCTTTAACAGAGAAGGTTTTCAGAAAGATTACAACTGAAATAATGGAACAAATAACACCATGCTGAAAAATAGAATAAAGACAGCACACCACGTTTAGAGTGTTAAACATTCTTCGGGTGCCAAATGTTAAATAAGGCTTAAACAGCCAAAATTGTCTTTCTTGCAATTTTTCAGCATGTAATGAACATTATTTCTTCACTTGTAGCAAACACACTGTGAGGCAGCTCTCCACTCGAACCTCAGCTGGAATAATACCAACCATAGTAATATTGCTAGAACCTTTCCCAGTTTAGAAAGTTGCTTGTGCCATTCTGACCTGAAAATACAATTGATGGTTTAATGCTTTGCATGACAGGAAAATCAATAAGGTGTATAACATTCACCATATTCCTTTGCCATTATCCGATAACAGCAAACAAAAATGTGTTATTAGACGTCGGGGTGTTTTTGTTGTCTTTTTCTCCCTAACGTTCTTTCACATGGAATTTAAATAATGAAGAGTGTTGTCAGTGTGTGTCTGAAACAAGTGGGAAGAGGATAAATATAGCAGTGTCCTGGGTGCCTGGCACTGCTCTCGGTGTTGATGTGTAAATAAAAGCACCTTGGATACAGCAGAGAGCTGAGCAGTCAGGCCTGCTGTGTGTTTTCACTTCGTGCTTTCCCGGCTACACTTTGCAGAAAAGTAAAAGAAAAACAGGTTGGTGCGTCTTTGGATTTGCTAAAATCCGTCTGAGATTAACTATTTGCTTATTCCTCTTTGTGTGTACGGCAAACCTACTGTGTTAAAGAAAACAAACTAAATCTTGAAATTAACCCCACTGGCCCTGGCTCAGTGCTCTCCGGTCCAGTGACACTTTGGTCCCTTCCGCGGCTCGGTGAGCGTCACTTGCATGCCAGGTAGAAGGAAACCTCGACAAACGCAGCTCGAAAAGCAGAAAAAAGCCCCCGCCTGTCTGTGAAGTCACGCACATCCCTAACTTGTGTGTTCCAGCAGGGGATTGCACGTAATAAGTTTTGTCATAATTGAATTGCATAGCCAGAGTCTCAGCAGACTGAGGCGTGACACACTTCCCACACCAATGAGGAGAGCACTCACACTGCTGCTCCGCCGAGGACGGGCTTAATTTGGGCTAAAACAGGCACGGCACAAATCGTTGCAAGGCTCCAGCAGCCCTGCGCCCTCACAAGAACGGAGAAATTTCACATCTCAGTTTGGACCTGTGAACAGACACATGTAAACAGGAGTGCTGTCTTCATGCTTAAAACTCCAGCTTATAAAATGTTTTGACATTGACGAGAGGGTAAAAATAAAAATGATAGCGCCAAGACAGGAAACCCAGCAGGGACAGTGCAGAGAATGATCATCTGTCTCTGTCTGCAAAATTCATTTTGGGTTCCAGAGGAAACACAGTAAACTAGTAATAATTCCCAAAGTGCAATATTTTAATGACTAGGGTTTGATGATAAACATGCATACTTCTTACATCATTCAAACTACTAGTGGCTCTTAAAATTAGGAGTTTGTGCATTGCTACTGTGTATCCCACAAATCTTGGAGTAGTCATTGTAAATTGGTTAAAAATCAGGGAGACAGAAATATGGAATGTGAGGTCACAAGAGTGAAAACACGACGGATCTAACAAGGCATAAATCTAGTGTTAGTATCCCACCAGAACAGAAAAAAAGCTTAGTTCTTTAAAAACGTGTCTAGAACAATTTCACAGTTTTAGAAGTCGATAACAAACCCCTCAGACTAAACATCACAGTGCATACAGATTACAGTTAGGAAACAATTATAGCTTAGGGCAGCATTGCATAATAAGGTTCAATAAGAAGTCATTTTGTGATCCTTTTATGGGTTGGGTTTTCAAACACTCAGTTTTGTCGTTAACGCTAGTATTTGACACTGGTGTATTAGCGGTTAATATATTATTATCCATTACCCTTTACTAAAGCATTAGTTAATAATTACTCTCAAAGCTCACTATTTTTAAAGAACGTACACAGATGTCCACTTCATATAACCATTTTTATTAAATAGAAGGCAATGGCATTTATAAAGTATCACCAGTTTCCTAATTACAATCCTCAGCACTGGGTCCTCTTGGAAGAGAAAAAGAGTGAAAGCTGGTTTTTGCTTCGCCAGTTCCTGTCTTACAGTTGCCTGTAATGTTTACTATATCGGCCATGTGGGGTGATAATTTGCCTCTCTGTCAATGATCTAACTGGGCTGCATTTGCTACTGTGGTCAGACAGTGGGCTGCCCACACCTCTAGTTCATTTGCTGAACTATTGTCAAATTACTCAGAACTCTGCAGGGCATGATGTATTTTCAGGGGTGGCGAGTGTAGACATTACAGAGATGGTTTTGTATGGTTTCTAGATGTTGCCAGAAATTCTATTGGGGATGCTGATATACATACTACAACCATGTTGATTTGAATATGGCCTTTGCCTTTGTAAACCAACAACAAAGAGAGACTTTCATCAGACAGTCAGGCTCTGTCTCGCGCTCTTGCTGTGAGTGAATTTGCATGTTTACAAGAAGTGTTAGGCTGTAGGACATACTGGAAAAAAAGCAAAAAATAGAAAGAGGCTTGTTTATTTCTCCATGTTTCATCATCATGCAGCATTTTTACTCTGATGGGAGAGAGTGCTTTAACTGGGCTCATTATAGTGGATACCCAGAGAATTCCAAACGAGGAGCCTGTGAATATCTAAATTACTGTCTGCTCTGGCTTATAAACGCATGTGGTATAGGACAGACAATTATTATTTCTAGGCACTTTCGTGATGGTAGAGCTTGAGTCTACTGTTTAACAGGTGTGGAGGAAAAAATGCATGGTGCATGTTTATGTATTTTCCAGCTTCAGGAAAGTCAGTATGCCCCGTACTATAGATGTCTCAAGCCATAGTCTTTCTTAAAAGGGAAAATTACATGAATCCCGAGCCACCACTAAGGGCTGAAACCCTCTCACAGTGGTAAAGTAACTACAGATTGAACTTACCGCAGGTAACATATCTATTACACACACCTCCAGGAGATGATTACCAGGGAACAGTATGTGCTCCGATTGCTCCCGTTGGAAGGTGGAAGCATGACAGCAGGCATACCTGTTTCTAAAATTATCTTCACACTTGCCAAGTTCCTATGCCTTATGCCAGTCCAAGTCCTGGAGCGCCAATGTGTCTCCAGGTTTTCATTCCAGCACAGCTGTCCACAGGCTAAACCGGCTGGTTACTGGCTTTCACTAGGAAGGAGTGTCTAGTGAAAATTTGGCTTAACCTGCCAGGCTGGGGGCTGACCTCCTGGTCAGGGGACGAGGAGGCTGGGACCCCCCTGCAGAGTGAGGGCAGCTGCAGAGGGGGAGAGGGGGTGCAGGTGGGGTGTAAAACGACGTACACGAGGGAGAGAAGGGGATCACGTGCAGTATTTACAGTGTTTCAGGAGAGGAAATGACATCAGGAGTGATTGACATTACTGACAGCCGAGTCTGATTGAAGTTGGCTGTTGTCATCCCTTCCGAACATTTATTACAGGGTCCAGTTTAACCCCCCCTACGACCCCCAACTCTTCAGGTTCTGCTGCTGAAGATGCGAAAGCGACAGACTGACCCTCTAAGGCCAGGTTTGCACAGCTACTGTATGCCTCCTGCTCACCTCTCACCTGCACTGCAGGAGGACTGAAACTACAGTGGCTTGGCAGGGCTTAGGCTGCAGGACACGACAGTGTGGAGGATCGTCTTCTCTGCCCATGAATGATTTAGGGACAGTGGCGCATGTGGTGATGCACGCTGAAGCTCAGCTGAAGTAGCTAAGCAACTCTGAAACAGAGAACCCGAAAGCCTATCTGTGTGAATGAGGAGCCCGACCGGGGAACAATGGTCCATCGGGCCTCCCCTTTAAACTGACCTGCCTGGGACACTCCAGTGGTTTAGTATTTTGTCTGGTTTTCTTGCAGGACTTCGGACTTCCCTGTGCAAAATGTCCAAACAGCCTTCCTCCACTGTCAAAGCCTTGCAGGTAAGAGGTACACAGCTCATTGACATGAGCCAACAGAGCAGTTGCATGAAACAGGAGAGCAGGTTGCTTGCATACTGTATATACAGTATAACAGTGTTATCTAGTAATTCCTTATTCGGCATTTATTATCGACTGTCATGAAGGCTTTCTAAAAATACAGCATACTTTACACTTCTAGAAGAGCCTCCCCAAACTGTGTGCTGAGGACCCAGAAGAGGACGTGTATAAAAAGTGTGGATCTGGGTTTTTTTTGTAGCTCTTTTCTGCATTCAACCAAATATTGAATCGTGCTGTTCATTTCATATGAAGAGTATTCTAATCTGTTCAAATTACACACTGAAATTCTAACCCCAAACGGGGAAGTCAAATATTTCTCATTAAAATTGTAACCTGTTTCAGTTCGAAATAAATGTCGTTTCTCGCAGCGATTATTTGCAAGTCATGTGTTGAGCTGCATGGAGTTTGGAGGTTGAAAGTGTGCCTCTGAAACAGCTTGGGAAGCCAGGTAATCAAAGCAGGAGAGAAGGAGATGTTCAAGAATGTCATGGGTACTCTAGTGGAAAACAGCTGTCTTTCACTTGATTTGCCAACGGACAGGAATCTGTTCTGTTACTAACATACTGTACTCACACATGACTGCACAGCCAGAAAACCGAAATGCAAGTCAGATGCTGTACACCACTCATGCCTGGTCAAAATTAATGTGCAAGCAGTTAGACATTAAACAATTTATTTGTAAAAGTATTTTTGTACATCAGGACAAAAACTTCAAAACACTTTATATTCCCATTTTTACAATAAACCTTTAACCTTAAAGTTAAAATACTTTATACACTCTTAATGGATACAGAACATTCACGGTTCTATTTTCTTCTGCAACGGCAAAGAAATCGGCTTTTTCTAATTGAAAATGATCAGTTGTTAGCATTCCTCCACTAATAAATATATTTTAGCATTGGGGTATTAAAAGGAAGTTAAAACACTCTAATAAATATAACGCATACAAAAATAGACCCTGTTCTAATATGTTATAGCTCAACATCATTAATTTCTTATTATTGCAAACCATATATCCATCTTCAAGTGTGCATTAATGGGTTAAAAATACATGTACAATTTTCAATTAGCAGGCCAGACTGAAACAATTTACATGAATTATTGAACCAGATATTAACAATGATTAAAATATACTATACAGCATGTGTATAAATACAAACAGTATTTATACACCCATCATGCATACAGAAGTCAATAACAGTTATTTTTGTTAAAAAGGAAGCAAGTGTTTATATATATCTATAAATAACCATAAATCATAAATTTACAAAAGTGACATAGTTACTGTAATAACGCCAATGCATCCAAATGTCCTTTATGTGTGCAGTTGATGTATTTACAGAATGCATCCATTTCTGACATTTAAACGAAAATCTTGATAAACAGGCACATAAAGTACAATGAATCAGGCTGTAAACTGTATACCCAAGCAGGTCATCTGCTCTGACAGTGCACTAACACTAGTTAGTAACAGGGGGGAAAGAGTAAGGAGAACCCTGCCCAGCTAATTTAGATGTGAAAGAACTGTCACTTCCATTCAGAAGAACTTAACTATTTAAAAAATACTGCAGAAAATAAATGCAAATGTTGATTAAAGTAAAAGTGAAACGTTCAAGCTGGAGTGTTTTGGATCTTATTCTTTTAACACCTTTTCGCTGCTCTGTATTCTTTAGCTGCCCTGTTGCACTGTAACTCCTGTCCTCAAGGGCCAGAATACAGCAGGCTTTTTAGATCTGATCAACAGCTGGATTCCTGCACAAATTCAGCCAATGATGAAGTCAACCGGGCCGCTTCTTTCTCAAACAGAACAGTTGTTCATATGTAAGACGGAAAAAGAAAAACCAGTTCCAGCACAGGCATGCACAAATGGTTACAAATGACAGGAGATCGTTAAGAACTCGCGAGGAAACAATACCATATAACAGGAAACTGTAGACTCAGCTCTGGAAGCACTCTGGACCTGATAGCTCGCCTACGACAGCAGGTCTGATACTAAGAAAGCCCAGAGAAGAGCCAGCTATCAGGCAGTACTCTCTTGCATCCCAGGACATTTCAATGGCAGACTGGCCACTACAGTTTCTCAGCTTCATCCCCAAGGACAACATCCCTCACTGCCAGAGCAGAATGGCAAGGCACGTCACTAGCCCCCTTCCACGAGGATTTTCATCACTGTGCGTCTCGGAAAACAAACAGCCATCGATTCCCCTAGCCCTGAAGCACTGATGCTGCCCAGTCCCGAGAACAGTGGCACCTGAGCACCACTCTGTTCGTGTCCAGCTCTCAGCCAGAGAGATCGGAGCTCAATAAGAAGGCTCTTGTGGGTTTATCATACAATTTTACATGTATTCAATTATTAACCAAACTATTTTTTTTTTCCACAAAGAAAGAATTGAAATAAAAGCCAGCTCGTAAGAAGCACGTCTATTTTAAATTCAGCACTTGCTTCTGGATCGCTTTGAAGAGTGATGGTTCAGTAAGGCACGGCGGGAGTCTGATTCAGTCCTAAAGCAATTCGAACCACCTGAATAGATCTGTGTGCAGCAGGCAGGGTGTCACTCCAGTCTTATTGCATCTTTTACAGCACTTTTCTGGTAAATTATTTCATCTACCACCTCTGAAGGAAACAAGGAAGTCGTCTACAGGCCATTTTTAATGGTGTTCTTCAAAAGCACGAGTGGAACGAACCTCCGGGGTTGAACTGAAAGAAGCACAAAAACAGCTGCGTAACAAATATCTCCGATTCATAAAACGATTTCACTAATCAGCACATGAAAGGTGGGAGACAAAATATAAATGTGTCCCGTTCAGGTAAAATAAAAACTCCTTTTTTTAAGGCTGCCATTCGCTATACAGAATGAGGGGAGAAGATAAGCCGGCTCCTTATGAACTAACCGGTTTGAGTGACTGCAGACTGAGCTCGAACAGATGAGCACAGGCTGCGGAGGCAGAATCAGGGGGAGGTGATGGCGTGTGGTAAGACTGTGATGTTTCAGTAACGGGACTTTGAAAAGAAAACAACACCGAACCAAAAAACACCTGGCACTCCACAATCCCGACGAGAGTCGTGCTGCTAGAAATACCGTAGTTAAGACACAGGACTATTATTTCAGTCAACAAGGCCTCTAGGGCCACATGGGGGCGTCCGCCTGCTCTGCTCCTGGGGGGCCAGGTTCCCCCCGCAGGCCGGCTCCGCACAAGGGGTGGGTGTGGACCCGCAGCTCAGTTGCAGCTGAATGTCCTCTCTGGTTCCAGGCCAACCTCAATATCCCGATGGGGGCTCTCCGTCCGGGAGCGGGACACCCTGTGAGGAGGAGAGAGGAGTCAGTGGACACAGACGAGGTGAGAGCCAGCGACACTCCTGCTTCTCCCCCACTGTAACACTGCCAGTCAGTCTTCTTCGCCGCCGACGCTAGCAGAACGACGGCGTGGTGCATCTGTGTAAGATCCACTTCAGAACAGACCCGGGCACCTGGCCCTGTGCCTCTCACATTGACCGAGGTCAGCAGCCTAGGACCTCCTGGACCTACAACCCCTGTGCTGGAGTATCACAGTACACAGATTCAAATACTGAATATAGAAATCCCGATTTATAAAAGGTACTGTAGTTGCATACAAAGTAGATTGCATTTTAAGGTGTGTGTGTGTGTGGGGGGGGGGTTTGTGTTGTGTTTGAAATGTTGCACAACAGCCTACATAGGGGTTAGGTCACTTGGTTTACTTGTGTCCCTTTGGGGGATGATCCAGCCACCCAGAGTCTGTACAAGACCCCTTCCGACTGCCAGAGACCGCCTGGGCACCAGGGTCTCCAGAGGTGGGTTCATGCCAGCACATTTCCTACAGAGTCAAACACCAAGAGCAACTAAAGCTACAGACCTTGAGCAGACGGTTCAACTCTTAAACCTAATAAGAGCCAAAACCCACGCGTAGCATGAAGGTCCCCCCCGAGAGGCAGAGAGCGCACGTTTCATTTCTGTGTGGACAGTAAGAATAGAGACTTTTTTTTAAACCTAATCTTGGTCTAAATAAAGCCCTGTTTTGACATTCAAATAAGGCTCGACTAAAGACCGTCATGACCGAAGTGAGCTTCCGTGGGCAAGAGACTCGTTGCTGCTTATAAACATACGTCAGCTAATAGTCATAATCTTAATAATAACTTACACTGTGTTGTCTGCTTGACCAGGGAACTCGTAGAGGTTTAGGAGAAAACACTGCAAAACCGCAACGCCATATTGTTCGCCTGACACTCAGAAATAAATGAAAAAAAATGCAAAGGTTTATGCCTAGTTCTGGCCTTGCACCCATCGGGATCTAGGTTCAATTACATGGCCGATTTAAAAAAAAAAACCCGTTGTATCTTCCTCCTTTACATCAGCAAACAAAAGAAAAAAACTCCTAAATTTATTCCGCGGCAGCACCAACACTCCCCCCCGGCTCTGCGCTGGTGGCAAGTCGGGGGAAACGCCCCCTGCAGGCAGGGCATTAAACAGTCTTGTTCCCCGACAGAGCGCCAGGGTTTCTCCGGAGGACAAGAAGCAGCTGCCCGGCGCGGTGAAGCTGCCCGGCCCAGCGGTCAACCTGTCCGAGATCCAGACCGCGAAGAGCGAGCTCCGATGGGTCACCAAAGACTAGGCCCGCAGGTACAGCACCGAGCTGCTCCAGGGGCTGGTGTTGCTGGCTTGCTCGCCCTGGAACAGAACCGGCCGTTTTCTTCAAGACACCGTGAGAGCTTGATCAATTAATTAAGGCGCGGCGCTTAAGAAAGGATTCATGAAGCGTGTGTTTTGTTTATCATAATTAATTTAGATCTGGTGGATGGGGGGGTCTACTGGGAGCGAGAGAAATTTGAGTAAGAACCTTTTGGAAAGCCACAGTATACTGTATCGTATATGCTTCCTAACGGCATTATCTGTCACATCTGTCAGCGGGGTTTTACAGTTAACATTTGAGGTTTTTTTTTTTAAACGTTTTTACTGCTAACGCCAATTCCATTTTTGCGAGGCAGAACTCAAGTTGGTTTTGTTCCGAAGGCAGGGCTGACGCCGTATTTCACTAGTTACTCCCATTGCGCTTCGGCAGCCACAGGGTGTCAGTGTTAAACTCCTATCCATCTGCTGAAGGACTCGGCCAAATGCTACTGTACACACAGGTAGCACTGCGACACTGTGCGGTCGATATATTCTTGATGTGGGCAGCAGACCTCGTGGTGATCTTAAGCAGGGGCAGTGAGATTTTTCCCTGTTATTCTGAAATGCCTGGGGCCATCCACTGCAACGTCTGAATAAATCTTACAGGCCTCGTTTATTTTGTAGCATGAGCGTGTAACCTAGCGCCGATTATTAACGCTAACGCGACGGTCGAAGACCCCTGCACGAGAGTATGATATTCCTGCAAATCCGGTATTAAAATAGTGGTGTGCAGAGTTTGCTGTTATTACGCGGTATTTGCACCACTGACCGTTTTCTACCCTTTATCTAAAACTCATTACCTTTCACCGCGTATCCAGTGGGTTCTAGGGTTAGAGCCGAGCGTGGAAACTGTGCCCTGAGTAGGTCGGTTCAATTCTGCAGACAATCGGCTTAAATAATGCAAGCGAGATCGGGGAGACCCGGAGGACCTCTGCGGTCTTCAAAGATCAAGTGCTGACACAGAGACAGTGTATCAGGACCTCTGCGTGACACTGTGTTCCCGCTGTTGTCTCTCCCAGGGCCCGGGTGGGAGAGCAGGATGGAGGCTCGGGGTGACTCCGATTTGTTCTGGCAGCGTTTTTCACGTTTTATGAAGGCGTATTAACCTCTTCTAAGGAGCTGAGTGCTGGCTGGGGAGAGGAAGAGACTTCTACAGTATGGACTCTTTTCACAGGCTGAAACGAAAGCACCCCAAAATTACGCGAGTGTACTGATGTGTGTTACAAACATTAAGCCCGCTAAGAAAATAAGTGCGTTTTCTTACTTCGTATTGTAAAAAGAAATGTTATTCTGTTTATTTTGTGAGACACAAGATCATTCTCGAGTTAGCAGTGTACAAAGATGAGGAAGTACAACCACTCAGAATTGATTTGTGCAGTTTTGTGGCAACTAGCTCTTGAAACAATTTAATTAAGGAGGGTCAGTCAAGCTGAAATCTGCTGGGGTTTTTAGGACGTGCTTAAAAAAATCAGTTCAAGATGCAAAAAACATTTAAATTCAACACTGACAGTCTAAGCTTAAGCAATCATGTTAAATCCATGTTTAGTGTTATTAAATTTCTCGTTATGTGAGAGTAAAGATGATCCTTTAGTGAAATATCGCAGGATCCTTCACAAAGATGACTTAAATCAGACAAGTAATAGGTTTATTCCATGCTGAAAAAAAGAAAGAGAACACGACGTTTCGGCCGTGGAGCCTTCTTCAGGTGTGCCTGAAGTCCTTAAATCAGACAAAGTATTTATCAATCCCTAGAAAACTGACCACTGAAACAGCCTGGGAAACAGTGGCTGCTTGGTACAGTTTGGCCTGGGCAGTCATTTAAAGACCTTGTCCTGTACCTTAAAAAGCTCCAGTGAATTTGAGTCTTTTTGTTTAGTCTTTTTCAGCATTAATGCAGTTCATATTTTTTGAAGGCAAGATTTTTTGTGCTTGTTTGTTTTTTTTAAACCTCTATGTATGAAAGATGCTCTTTGTACTCTTATCTCTGTAAAGTTTATTTGTTCCTGCACGGTTTCACTGTTTAAGTTGTTTCACAGTTTAAGTTGCTGTACTGTTTAGCTTTCATGCTTCATTATTATTGTGTATGATTTTTGTAATGTGTTTTACGTTAGGCACAGCACATCCTAGAAGAAAGGAAAATCTTTAATCTGAATAAATCGTACAGTTAAGCCTTTTACATCGCATATTTTTTGGGTGCCGAAATAACTGATGCTGGAGGGCTTCAGCAATAATAAAAGAGTTTGTTAACTAAAATGTCAGAAAGAATGAGCAAGTTTTTATGTCAGCTTTTGAACTCTTTTTGTTCAGTGTAGTTTTGGAGGGCAGTGAAAAATGAAGATCAGAGCACTTTACTGTGAACTCTGTTTCAGCTGAAGTTGGCTCACTGATCCTCAGGAAAGACCCATGCAAGAGATTTGGAAATAGATAACACAAACATTCGCGTGGAACACTTCCTTCCAAAACGGCAGCCTTTTCAAACCTTAAGCCCAACCAAAGCACAAGATCAAAGGCCTGCAAGATCTCACTTGAGAAGGACAATAATAAAGAATGTACAATAACAACTCAGACCAATGCGCAAACACTCACTGCAACACATAGCTCCTTAATTTCATTACAATACAAGCAAACACTGAAACCAGCTTAAAATAATTGTCGATGCACATTTGTAGAAACAGGCAAAAAATCCCTGAACCCAAAACTTTCTGGATTCCTCTTTTTCAGATTGTCTTTGATAAAGAACGAGGGATAACCATTCACTGTGGTAGTAAAGTTTATTAGCTTGTCGTGCACAATACCAAGTCTGCATACAGAATGTACAAGGTTAGTCCTTTCTTTGTGTAATACACACAGCTTGTCAGCAGTTGATTTATTGCATTGGGTCCAGTCAAAAGTGTTCTTCACTCTCATCCTCAAAGGCATGCAAGATGTTAATGCATGCAAGTGAATTATTTTTTTGTTAATCCAGGGCCATAGGACAACAGTATATAATGTATTGGTTTCATCCTCAACTAATGTAATATGAAAGGGAAAAATAAAATTTCGCAACAATGAGAAATGTGTCAAGTGCATTTGTATGTGTTCAGTATTAGAAAGAGCTCTCTGTTTACGTCTCTGGTTGGGTGTCTTCTAAAATCTTGTACTGTATTTAACAGTATGTCTTAGCTTGTTTAGAGATCACCTTTCCTTGCCAGTGAGATCTTTCACAAACAATATACCCAACAAAGAAAGCCCAGAGCTCCGCAGCTCTCCGGGTTGTGCACAACAAGGGTCCTCAGTGTCTTTAGCACCAGAGACTGCAGGTTTTGTCCTGGAGGAATCAGAACGGACAGTGGCCCCAGGAATTCCACCAGCCGGAGAGGGCAGTGGAGTGTGGGAGGCAAATCTAGGATTTCGAGAGGGCAGAAGAGGAGCAGCTGTGCCCGGAGCCATGAAGCTCTGTAAATCCTGGCTCGCTCTGTGTAGAGTGAGTCACGACTCACGAGGGAGAGCAGAGAAGCGTTTGGTAAGCCCTAAATATTTTGGCAGGGCTTCCTGCACGATCCGAGGCACGATCAGGACCGTATAACCGAAATCCTCAATAAAGCACCTTCTGAGCTGCCCCAACAACTGCTTGTTTCTTGTTTGTTGCAGCTGTTTACCCGCTCTGTCATGTAGTGGGATCAATTCCCTGGGTGGTGGGGACCTGAATACCAGCGCAAAGGACCGACACTGAGACACCAGTGCTACCACAATGCTCACACTGAGACACAAGTGCTACCGCAATGCTCACACTGAGACACCAGTGCTACCGCAATGCACACAGTGAGACACCAGTGTTACCGCAATGCACACAGTGAGACACCAGTGCTACCGCAATGCTCACACTGAGACACCAGTGTTACCACAATGCTCACACTGAGACACCAGTGCTACCGCAATGCTCACACTGAGACACCAGTGTTACCACAATGCACACAGTGAGACACCAGTGCTACTGCAATGCTCACACTGAGACACCAGTGCTACCACAATACTCACAGTGAGACACCAGTGCTACTGCAATGCTCACATTGAGACACCAGTGCTACCACAATACTCACAGTGAGACACCAGTGCTACTGCAATGCTCACATTGAGACACCAGTGCTACCACAATACTCACAGTGAGACACCAGTGCTACTGCAATGCTCACACTGAGACACCAGTGCTACCGCAATGCTCACACTGAGACACCAGTGCTACCGCAATGCTCACACTGAGACACCAGTGCTACCGCAATGCTCACACTGAGACACCAGTGCTACCGCAATGCTCACACTGAGACACCAGTGTTACCACAATGCTCACACTGAGACACAAGTGCTACCGCAATGCACAAAGAGCTGTCTCGCAGGGCAGGCCTTTAGCTACATTCCAGAGCCAAATCCACTGAATTCGTCCCCGGTCAGGCCGAGCTCGTCCTCCAGCACCACATCCTGGTCCTGCTGGAATGAGAATTAACCCCGATCGGTAGCGGGAGCTCTTCCGTACGGACCTGCACTGGGTATCTCCCGGTTCCCCTGGGGGGGGGGGAGGCCAGTCTCTCCAGCACCTAGGCTGGGATTGGACCAGAGATGGAAATCTGCAGGGTGAGGCCGGAGATGAGGGGCTTTTAGTCATTGAAGGGGGTTTGAAAAACAAACAGTGCATGCAGAATGCCCAACATCTCATTACACTCTTGATGAGAAACACAAGAAATGGGTTTTTATTACGGATTTGAAGATGGGTTTGCACAATACCTTTGAACGTTCTCAACAAAAATTAGTGCCAGTGCTAAAATATCTGAGAATTGGCCCCTTCATTAACAGAGCCTTCTGTCCAACTTCTCAGACTCCTGCAGCATTCAGTCTGACTCATCTGGTGGGTTTTTTGCAGACATTTTCACGCAAGGAAGGACATCTATTTTCTTTGACTCAAGGTTCAGACTAGAGCCACAGTACCGGACCCACACCCAGCAGGGCCCTACTGTACTGTCGGTGTTGTGATTTAGCATTTTAAACACATAAAAGGTTTGGGCCTCAGTTAGGCCAAGCGAGCACCCTATCAATGAGCCCCTAATTAATAATTGACAAATGAATCAAATGAAGAATTATCTTAGTTTCAATAATATTATTTTTTTATTTTGCTTATTTTTTCGTGTGGATGGCTCTTTTAAAACTTTACTGCCAGAATGAAGCGTGCACCAGGAAAGACAGGGGTGTGCAGTGATGTTCTTTTGTTGAAACGTAACTACCGTTGCCTGAGCGCGTGTAGGTGTAATTATAATCATTATGCTAATTTTCAAATTTTCAGGTGCATCTAAAAATACAGCTATGGTATTTTTTTTTAAATCCTCGCCTACGGTAGATTTTCATTTTTCCAATCGACGAATCACATTGTAGATAACAAGAAACAGCTCGTGCTTTATTTCTGTACCGAGTGGCGTTAACAATGCAACCAATGCTTTTAGGCCCCAGAATTCATTTGTTGTGTTTTTCGTGTCTCTTCTTACATACATTACCAGCTTCAAGGCTTTCACTGCAGTGGAGAACATGGGGGGCCCGTTCCCCTTCGGAAAAGAGGACCCTGGGGGTCCAAACATGAGGAACAGTGTCATACGGGTGTATTACTGAAATGTCATCTCTGAAACTCGGGGGAACTTTTAAAACCAAGAGCAGGAGACACTTCCCTGCCCCAGAGTGTGGTGGGAGTGTGGAACAAGCTCCCCAGCCATGTGGGTGAAGCCAATTTCCTGCTTCTTGCAAGAAATGGCTGAATGTGATCAATTAAATACCAAACAGGCTCGATGGGTCGTTCAGAACCATTCTTATGTCACTAATAAACAACCGTGCTAGCTAGATGAGCTGTGCTCTTGCTGGAAATCTTTCTGTTCATCTTTTTCCTCTGCCTGGCAATAGATGGTCCCCATGACAGTAATTATTCTCCCTAGGGAGAGGCAGGAATGTTGCTGTTGTACCTGCCAGCTGAACAATAATGACCTGTGTCCCTTCCTCCAACGTCCACAAACTAGATGAAACCCAGAAAGGTCGCCACCGTTATCGGCTCAGGTTTGAAAACATTTCAAAGGTCACGGGCGGGAGGCGGGTTCGAGTCAGGTTTTGACACCAGGCTCCAGCAGATCTCCGATTCCGGCGACAACAGCTGCTGTTATATTTAGACGCTCGTCCAGGTCGGGAGGAATGCATGAGAAATGGAAGGTCACGGTGGCACTGCTCTGGAAATGGGCGAGTCACTGGTCACACTGGTACGGGCTGAGGTCACCCTTCCAAAACAGCTCTGAAAGGCCCGAGCTTTCACCACTGCATCCTGCCTGCGAGAACTTGGGATCCTGCCAGCGTCGTGTTGATTCACTCTCTTTGTATCGCAGACCGGCGCTTTCAGTGACCATGCCAAGGTAATCTGCCACCTTTCCCTTTTGACATTTGACTACTGTAAATTTGACCAATTTGCTGTTAACACCCTTTCACGTTACTACTCTTTACTCTGGCTTTACCAGAGTGTACCAGAGTGAACTTTTGTAGGACTTTATTGTTGGTGTGGTAATCTTATAATACTAGGCCAGCTAATTTTAATCCTGTAAACAGCTCTATCTTTAACTGAACCATTGAAAACACTGCGCCTGGGCAGGGTGACTTCAGAGCAAAGGGGAGAGAGAGTAGAAGCTCAGGAAAGTGTTAGATTTACTCTCTCCTACTTGGGATCACGCGGTGACTGGGTTTACTGGGGCAGATCAGGGCAGAGGTATTTTTTATTTTCCACTACCTGTGGTTTTGCATTATTTAAGGTAGACAGGGCGGACAGACTCATCTATAAGTGCTGGAACAGAGAGAGCCTGGGTGAATTCGATATATTGGAAAGTAGAGAGAGCTGCAGTCATCACTCTTTCAAGCATGCATTCTTCACATCTCACATCTAAACGATTACTAATCTAAAATCCAAGGAGCTTCTCAAATTGCTTTCTCCTTTGAAGGAACATCCAGCTGTGCAGAGCATACAGAAAGTTAAGCTGAAAAACAATATTTGAAAAATAGTATAAAAACATAAAAAGTAATATCACACGCACACCATCCAGAGAGCTCCCCCCTGTACTTGATTTTCACAAGCCAGCTCTGCCAGTTCCACCTCCTTCCTGGACAATGAGAGATCAGCACTCAGGATATTCATTTACTCATTAAGAGAGTTTTTCGTGTGAGCATGGGAGACATACAGGACAAGATAATTATGTTCAAGTTTAAAACAGGTCTTTGGAAAGGTCTTTGGATCTCTGTGGTCTGATTGAAAATTTCCCCCAAAATACAAATTCTATCTCTTTTCCCAGTGTTTGAACACGGCACAGGGTAAACGTGGAAAAATGCTCAGCAAACTGGGGCTACCCTCATGCAGGCTGAGCACAGAGTGTTCTGAGATTGAAACTTCCAGCACAGCACGGCAATAAAATATATTTTTTGCAGAACTGGCGGTTTTACATTAGAAGATGGAAATACAATCATCCCAGAGAACTTTTTTTTAGATTGTATTTCATGTTTGCAAGAAATCCGATAAACGCTAAAACTGGGGCAGGGTGCTTTTTATTTCCTCTGTTTTATTGATTGTTTGAAGGGACAAACAAAGGGGATTGTCTGCGCACTTTCAGTCCCATGAAACGAGAGTAAAAACATCAGGGAAGTCTTTCAACCGGAATGCGATTAATCCTGGCAGTCAGCCGGTTGGGATCGTAATCACCAGCCAGCCTTTAATTTTCACCTAATAACAGCCCACACAACAGCGACCACATCACAGGGTGGTCTCACCCTCTTGGCTTGCTTTCTCTTTAAAATCCTCTCTAAAGCCAAGTGCTATTTGTAGAAGTTAATTCATCTAACTCACAATGTCACACTGATAACCTAGACAGGTCATAAAACGTGTAGCTGGCCTCCTCGTCAGTTAGGAAAACAGATTAATCAGGAGCACAATGCAACTTCAGTTTGTAAACCATTTGCCCTGCAGCTTGTTGGAGCTCCCCACTCAGACTCGGTGCTACGCAGTACACATTCTGGAGACAGACGAGCTCGCTAATCCCAACGGTCATTTTTTTATTTCTATTCCTGTAGCTGTGAGCTACCCTGATACCAAAACATCAGGGTCACAGGCATGCAAGTTAAATTTTACTGATGACTAACCGGCTTATTGGCTCTCTGGGTGAGTTCAGAGAGAAGGTGCTCTAAACCCACAGAGCTGATCTGATCATCCCCTGATACTCCCAACAGGACCGGTAAAAGGGCACTGTAGTAACTTCAGCTCATCAGAGGGCATCTGCATCCCAGAGGATTCTGGAAACTAAAAGAGCAAACATGCTACCTCAGGAACAAACAGGAGAGGGATCCGTCAGGCTCAGCCTTTTTTTTTTCCTTCCTGTGACACTGATAAACTGAGCTTTGTACCCATCAAGCAACTCATTTGCTCTGCAATGTGGAGGCGTTGAGTCACAGCACCCAACATGGATCAGACGCTTAAAAAAAGCCGGAGTCGGTGAAAGAGCTGATCATCTCAAATTATCCTGCTAATTTGTCAGCCGCCTATGGTGCTGTGTGATTGAAATCTTCTTGGAGAGCAAGCCATCACGGGGAAATTTTCCTGCTGATTTTGTTCTCGTTTCTTCCGCTGCTGGTTGTAGGCGCCACGGTGATACTATGCATCATGAGTTATTTTCTGGTACTGAGCAAAACACACGGAGAGACAGTCCTCGCTCAATATCAGAGACTGAGGGCTGACAAGCTGCTGTGTGATATTGTGCTGGTGGCTGGTGGCACAGAATTCCCAGCCCACAGGAGTCTTCTCGCTTGCTCCAGCGACTATTTCAGGTCCCTGTTTAAGGATTACACGAGAGAATCCAAAGCCAGCCTGATAAAACTACAGGTCGTCTCTGCCACAGGACTCCAGCACATCCTGGACTTTATCTACACCTCCTGGCTCTCGCTTTCTCCTGACACTCTGGAGGACACCTTAGAGGCAGCCAGCTACCTGCAGGTCCTTGAGGCCATTCAGCTCTGCAGCCAGTACATGATCAGCAACCTGACCCTTGAAAACTGCTGCTTCTTTGCCAATGTTGCATCCAAGTATGGCATTGGGGATGCTTTGTCTGCTGCCAACAGGTACATCAGCAGCAAGTTCAGGGAGTTACTCCTCTGCAATGTGGATTCCGTGGGACTTCTGGAGCTCAACACAGAATCCCTGATGGACGTGCTGGACTCAGAGGGAATGCCAGGAGTAAGAGAGCTCTCACTCCTAGCTCTAGTGCTGGAATGGTTGAGGAATAACAAGCTCTCGGCTGTGAAAAGCAATCTGATACTGAGCAAGATCCGGTATGGGCTTATTCCTGTAGAGGAGCTTACTAACCTTTATTCTACGCACGAGTCTCTGCAAACCCCATTTATAAAAAGCCTTATTTTAAAAGCAATGAACTACCACTCCCTGGGTCACCAGCAGCCACTGATTCAAAGCACACAGACAACGCTAAGGAGCCAAAGAACCCATGTCGCTCTAGTTGGAGGAGGGACCCAAATGGATGGGCTTGTTAGAGAGGTCTTAGCATTTGACCCTTACCTAAAGAAATTCAGATCCCTCACAGAGCTCAAGGTTAAGGTTCAGAACCACTGCGTTTGTGTAGTTGGGAACTTTCTGTATGTGCTGGGTGGAGAGGCCATAGAGATCAACGAAAACGGAAAAGTAGTGACAACAGTAGTCAATAACCAGGTTTACCGATATGATCCCCGTTTCAACAGATGGGCTGAAGCAGCTGGGATGCTGGAAAGAAGGGCCCAGTTTGCGTGCTGTGCAGTGGATGGCAGAATATTCGCCATTGGTGGAAGAAGTGGGATTGAATCACCACATTCTTCCATGGAGGTCTATGACATCAAGACAAACACGTGGCAGAAAGCCGAACACCTGCCACAGAAGATGCATGGTCACGCCTGCACCGTGTACAGGAACACCATTTACATTTCGGGGGGAGTGCACACCAACCAGAGAGAGAGCAGCAGACAGGTGTTCAAGTTCAACATCCTTGAAAGGCAGTGGAGGCCGTGTGCTGCCATGTCCATTGCCCGCTTCAGCCACCAAATGGCAGCAGTCAAAGACAAGATTTATACATTTTTGGGGATGTATGAGCCCTTTTGTGACATCGAAAAATATGATCCAATAGAAAATCAGTGGACCAGGTTAAAGCCTCTGCTGAACGACAGGTTCTCCTATGGATTGGTGGTGGTTGAGGGCAGCATTCTGTTGATAGGTGGGAAAAAGTGGCACAATGCTCAAGAGGTCTCCACTCCTAGTGTCCTGGAATACGATGTGGATGAAGACAGCTGGACAGAATTATGCAGGCTTCCCCGTCCACTATACGGATCGCAGTGTGCCCTGCTGCAGCTACCAGACCCCACAGAGCCGTAAATGACAGGCCACATCACTGGAACAACTTATCCGGCTTTCAGCTTCAGTAGATGAAACACGGGGAAGTAGAAACTGAGCGACTGGAGCAGGATCGTAGTTCCCTTTCCAGAGGCTAACACTGCTGCATGGGAAGAGAGGGGAGAAAATAAAATGGAGGGAAAAAGGATTTGTGCCAAGTGGAGAAGAAATTCCAAAGGGCGCCGTAGGAAGAGAGAGAATGAAACACGTGCCGTCATGGAGGGTCAAGAGAAAGTGCATGACTGAAGAATACTATCCACAAAGAAAGGTCTTTGAGCTTCACTAATAAGTTTGGCTTATCAGCGAAAGTAAAAATTCCTCCTAAGCAATGGCAGTGCTGCTCATGCCAGTGCCCGTTCACCATTGGGCAGGTTGCAAAGGACCTTTAAATGTGCAAGACTGGGAACAAACAGCCTCTCCCTCCCCCCACCATGACCAAAACCTCAGAGCCCAAAGTGAACCAACACGCTCTTCGCCTCAGCTGGCTGGGAGACAGGGACTGGGACAGGAAGTCATTTTCTCCGAGCGCTGAACCGAGGGCTCTGGACTGCTGGGGAGGAAGAACTTCCTCTTCGTCAGAAAAGACGAGTCTGGTTTCTTTTCTTTTTTTTTTTTTAACTCGGACTCGCCGCTGAACTTTAGTCAGAAAGCTGGTGCATGCGAAAAGGTAGCGAAGAGACTGATCGTGGGAAAGATAAAACCGTGGAAAAAGAGTGAGGATTTGGGTGATCGTGTTCTCCTTGGGTGATTTCGAGAAGGAAATTTCGAATGTAGGGGGCATGGAGATGCAGCAAGTAGTGTGTTTTTCTTTTTTTTTAATTGTATTGCACACGGAGCTAATGAACTGTGACTTAATATTAAAGTAACTGGTAAGTTGTGGATCTTGAGGCTTTGAGCAGTGAGGGAAAGTAAATAAAGGAACACATCTGTTAACCTTACAAAGTGTTTGCTACCTAATAGAATAGTTTTAGAAAATCATGCCTAGAGTTTGCTTGCCATAAACAGGAGCAAAAATGACTTTGTCTTCCTCAAAGCTTTACATGCACACCAAATGTTTTGTGATCCTGCTGACATGCCTGCATGTGTGATATATAAGAATGATATAGAATATTGTTTTTAATTAAGGTGAAAATGCCACCCCATTCCATTAAAATGTATAAAAATCTGCTCGACAGTATCACCATGTTGTACGTACCCCTAAAATCCAAAATGCCCACTTCTTAAGAGTATAAGCCCATAAAAAAGGCTAGAAAAAAAAAACGAATGTGGGAATAGTTTGCTTTTTTTGTTGCTATAATTCATGCAAAAGCAGGTCTAAAAAAAACAAGAGGGGACCTGAAGAGCCCATGAAGAAACGGACAGGGCTGTGAAATGGAATTTGAATTTCCAGCCTTCTTGAATCGAGAAGCCAGCCTTGTGACCAGGCTCCTGATTCTGTATCGGAAGCCAAATGTGCCTGAGAGCCGTCCTCTCCTCCCCAGCGGACAGAAACGCATGCTGAAAATACTCGCACGCAGTTAAGAATGCAGGTTCACAAGGCAGTCATTATAACCCATAAATTCAAATATTCCCAGTCAACACACTGTGATACACACGTCTTTTCCATAACTTCCAGGCCTTGAAGTGGTGATGCCATATATTGACAGAGGAATGTAGATTTTAATCATTTTTTTATGTAAGAGAGTCAAATTTTGCACCCCCCAAACAAGGCTGTTTGTACAGTATGTTAACGACTGGAACGGTTTCCAGGACAATGTAAACAGAATAATCCCTCAGAAAACTTGAGGCTTAAAGGCTTACTTGTTTTATTTAGATGGTTATTCTTTGTTTCTAGGAAGGAATGAAAACAAACAGGCTGTGTCTAAGCATGTTTTATCGCCACCTATTGGAAGAATTCCAGAAGTGCAGTACAGAGGACCTCAAGGAGAGTGTGTGTATGGGGAGTACACCCTTTAAATAGAATAAAACATGCACAGGAAAAACACCACACACAGGACTAATAAATTACTCTGTATTCTCACCCACATGCACTACTTCAGTAAAACAGTCAGGAAAATGTTGTATTCAGGTACCAACATACAATAAGTGACTGAAATGATAAAGCAATAATTTGATGTTGCAGAATTAGTTACAAAGGCAAAGTCTGCAGCAATATAATCATGAGCAAACATCTTGGATGGGGGTAGGAGCTAGGTAGGAGTTAGTGCTTCGAAATAGGCTTACAGTACTCCTAGTGATGTTGGCCATGTGGGTACAGGCACTGTTACATTTCTAATTACAAACCTAGACTTTAGCCATGCTTTATAGCCCTTTACATTTGTTCCATTCTCTGCATGGTGCTCTAAGGCTCTATTCCTGCCCTTACCAATATATCTTGATCTACAGCAATCTTGGGCAGCTTGACAAGGTACAATACGTTTAATGACCTTTATCAGCATTAGCTAGCTCAATTGCTTTACGCAACAGAGAATCCATAGTCTGTCCCACATTACAGAGCACCATGTGATCTCATGTGCAACACATTGTGTGGACCATGACATCCGTAGTGTGATGGGCTTTCCCCATTCTCATTGTATTAATTTTTTTGCATTTTGTTTCTTTTGTGAATTGAGGTACTTTATAGTATTATCTTTATAGACAGTGTATGCTTGAAAATTTGAACATTATCCAGATATTAAGTGTTCAAGCCTTTTCGCCTATAATTTTAAATAATTTGCTGAAAGAGTATTTATACAAACTGATAATTTACTTAGTGGTCATGGCCCAAGTGGGGACAACAATCTGTATGATTATTGAGATGTAAAAATTGGGGGCAAAGACAGAGACTCTGCCTTCCCCTCCAATAACAACCGAGAAAGATGGTTCCCAGTCCTGGTCCCGGAGGAACACTGTCTCTTCTGGTTCTGATTTAGGCTGAGCTCTTAATCACAGTCTACTTGATTGCAGTTTTCTATCTGGGGCACATCTCTAAATTTGCTTTCACTTCTTAAAAGGTGGAATGCAAGATGGAAATGGTATCAACCCTGGGCCAACATCTGAGTTTCAGAACAGCCCTATTTCATGGTGTGTTGCCTGAAACTTAACCAACCGGACCTCAGCAGAAAGGAAAAATGTCCACTGTGGGCGTGTAAGATACAGTATCGCTCTCACTGTGGGCTTGTCTGATATCCTCTCTCCCGCTATGGGCATGTCTGCTAGTGTTTACTGGAAAAGGTGTGGATGTGCCTAATAATGGCACGTGGTGCCAGACCCATTACGGGTGTGTCCGACACAGTGCTGCATCCATTAGGGACATGTGAGATACAAACGTGTGTCTGATGAAGTGCCACTCCCACTTCTGCTTGTTCATCAGTTAACTAAATCGTAAGAGCTGTTCGAACGGAAACACGGGAACCGCAGGCATGTCGAAGAGAGACTGTGTAAAGGACGTGTGTCTTGATGCTGCCTGGAACCGTAACCTTGAATGAAGGTACTTTTGACACTCGGGACTGACTGAAGAAACAAGCCAAAAGAAAGTCTAAGCAAGCAAGCAGATCAATGAAGCCATCGATTAACACTGGGGATGTACAGTACAGCTCAGCTGGGATGAAAACCAGCAGATGGTGTTCCTCGAGGATCAGGACCTGGAGTAATCGACCAAGCCACTGCGGAGTTCTCCTTCCACATTCAGGTTTCCTGTGGTGCTGGATTGGAAGTTGTGATTACTGTATATGGTCTTGCTGCTTTCAGACAGTTCATTGAAAACATTTCAGAGTAGAGGCTGCAAATTCGATTTATAAGTGCTTTATTATGTGCAAGGTATTCGGAGAGCACTGATAAACTGGTTAGAGCCTCAACTTGAAGATTAACTTCACGTTTATTAAAAAACATATTGTGCTCATACTGTATGTAAATGCTTTATTAAAATTTTAACAGCTTCATTTTGATATATACAGCATATTTGCAGCCGCTAAATTAAGCTTCTTTTTTTAAATACCATGACTTCATTTTGTATTTACTAGTACCCATAAAAGGAAGTAATAACATTATTTTCAAGAAAGCACACACTGTTTTTAAACAGGATCGTTGCGTTTTCCTACCATTTTTCTGTCTCTCAATGTCAGACGACAAGCTCAATATTCACAAAGCAAAATGCAGCACAAGGAATTGTGTCTTCATTTTAAGAACTAAAGTTTATTGACTCCAGTTATAACCACATGTGCTTGAAAGCTGAAAACCCATAAAATAAAAATGTATAGATTAACTTGTAACACAACACACCCTTGAAAGAACGTTCAAGAACAAGTCTACATAAATGCAAGAATGAAGTTTAGTGAGCTCATGCTACTCTGTATTCAATGGTACTTCAGATGCTTTTATTTTGCAAAGGGACGCACTTCATCTCTCAGCACGTGAACAGTCCCTTTCCATAAAGTGCAATCTTAAAGGCTGTTGCATAGCAACAGATTAAAAACAAATACTTATATTAAATGGTCATCATCATTAGAATCTGCAACATATACAGTAAGCCTTTTTGTTTGATTCCTACAGAACGTCTTTTGGTCCAGGACAGTTCAAATACTAAACAATTGAGTTTGAATGTTTCTAGGTTCCTAAGTTTATTTGGCAGCTGCAGTTGAACCTCACAGAAATTTAAATATCTAGTTCAAGAATCATGCATAACAATCAGAGCCAGTCACTAATATTTTTATACAGTATATATGCATATAGAAATGTTCCCTTTTCCCCTAGATTGTACAAATAATCCCCCTGGAACCAAACATCCATAACAAATATAGGAGCATTATTACTAATCTTCTTTCTTAGGATTATATGTCATGAAAAGGTTGGGAATGAAGGCTACTGGCGTGTTGTGGCTTTATTTGTTTCTGTGCAAACTCTGCAAAAATTAACTTATTACAAAAGGTAGAACTTCTGAGAAACACAGAACTCTCTGGAGGAGAGTGCTGGCTCGTTCCATTGCTCTGTGACGCAAGCTCAGTGCTGAGCAGGGCATGCGGAAACAGAAGGGTAACAGCTCAGCAGCCCTGAAAGCCGTAAAAAGCACATATCCAAGGCCATGCTTGTCGAAGTAACAAGATGACTGCTCCTAAACAATACAAAACATTTCAAGAACAAGCTCCTTTTTCAGACAGCAGCGGGGCATGGCAATGAAATACATGATAAAAAAAGACAGTTTCTGTGTTGTTTGATAACATTTGAAGAGTTCAGAAATACCCCCACTCTTCACTGAGTTTTTGATTTTGAAATATCTGTCACCACATGTTTATAACAAGGTCTTTATCCCAACGCATCCTGAATAAAGGTTTCAGGGAATCTGCATGAAATCTTCATCGTCCCTTGAGGGATACATCAGAAATGCCATCTTGGAAGGGAACAAAGTTCTGCAAAAGTAGACTGTGGGAAATCATTTCACCCATCGCTGCAAGCAGATACCAACACAAAATTTGGAATTCTGAAATTGGCTAACTTTACTTTTTTCTCATTCAGAAAAGAAAGACGGGACAGATTTAGGAAGGAAATTCACTTCCATCAGCTAATTTGTTTCAAATAATCATTTCTCCACTATTAGCACAATGCCATTCAAAATACACATCATTATTCAGAAAATTTCCTTAAAAAAACTTTAACTGCGCCATTCATTTTGACTCAAGAATGAAAACATAGGGAGTATCGCAGAATTCCCTCTTCCATAAGAAAAGTCACACTAGTCCCAGTGTGCTCTTCAACGTTTATGAAACTGACACATGTTCAAGCCAAACTGCATTACAGAGAAAAAAAGCATCTTTGAAGGATGTGCAAACTATTCACCTGTTAAAGATGAAGTACATTCTAGTTATATTCTGTCTCAGGCGTTTTCACATTGCAGTGTTTAAAAAATCAGCTGTACTTTCCTGACCAGACCACAGACCACCTGGTGAAATACCATGAATTCGCCACACGAAGTTTAGATACAGCAGAACCACCTTTATGGGCAACATCAAAAACAATATGGCATCAAAAACACAAGCTGGCAGAGCCTAAAGTCCTGAGCCAAATTCTTCAGTGGCTTTATGGCACGTGGTTATGATATCATTAGCAGAGAATTCAGTAATGAAATACTGTAAATCTAAACATGGCAATACCAGCTTCTGCAGGCTGTGGTTATACTGGAAATATACAGGACATGGAGCTCTGTGACCAGGAGCCATCATTAAACATTGGTTTATGTAAACAGGACTGATGAAGAGGACACATTATCACCTTTAGATTAAAACTACACAAAGGTCCTTCATTGTAACCATTGAAAGGAATACTAAGAGGTGAACAGGACAGTTTTCTTGGACAGCTTTGATGAAACTAGATACAGCAGAGCTAAGATGGGTTCCAGCCCAAGTAGATTGCTTTTTATAATAAATAAAACACTCCTTAATTGTATAAGGCAGTCTCTATCCCATAGTGTATCTGTAACGCGTAAAACTGAATAATCAAAACTCTCTGTTCAGGTTGTTGTTGCTGGCTGTTGTACCAAAGCATGTTCCTCCCATTCCCACTACTTTACAAGCAGGTTTTGTGAATACAGAGTTTCCTAGATGTCTTAAGAAATATTCAGATTAACAAACCTCTAGTCAAAATATGCAGGTACCGTACCATCACTGACAATGGCATCATGAGCAAGTAAACTGAGCACAAGAGCTTGAATCTGGACAAATATAAGAACAATACAATATGTATTACACAACACAGTCCGAGACACGGTGGACACAGCCAGGGGGGGCCCACTGCAGACGCGGGGCACGCCTGTCCCACACACCGCGGCCGCCGGCTCAAACGTGAGTCTCGATGTACGAGTGCGTGTGGGCCAGGGAAGGCATATGAGCGGCCAAGTCAGGGGTGCCATTGACAGGGTCTTTGCTCGAGCCTTGGTGGCAGATTTCTAGAAAAAGCTCAAGGTACATTTTTTTCCACTCCTGAAACTCTGAGGATGTCAGCTTGGGATTGTCCAGCAGCTTGTCTATGATGGCTATTTCTCCCTCTCTAGCCTACAAACAGAAAGAGACAGTGGGGGTTAAAACAGCACGCACGTCAGGCTCTCTCTCTCTCTCTCTCTCTCTCTCCGGCCTTCCTCCTCCGCCCCGTTCTGGGAGGAAGACGGCCCCGCGCCTCCTCCGACGTGCTCACCACACTGGGGACACGGTCACAGCACACAGCACCCCGGGACCCGGGAGAGGGGCAACGTTCACGACTCCTCCTTGCTAAGGGGTGTGATCCACTTCAGACTGTAGCATCTGTGGGGTCTTACCCTGACACAGTGCCGGATTTCCCATTAGGCACTGTAGGCACTTAATCCGGTGGCTCTGTGGCTCAGGATCTGTGCCTGTGGCTGGAAGGTTGCCGGTTCATATCCCGCAGCCGGCAGAGGAATCCTACTCCGTTGGGCCCCTGAGCAAGGCCCTTAACCCCAACTGCTCCAGGGGCGCCTTATAAATGGCTGACCCTGCGCTCTGACCCCCAGCTTCTCTCCCTGTCTGTGTGTCTCACGGAGAGCAAGTTGGAGTATACAAAAAGACACATTCCTAACGCAAGAAATTGTATAGGGCTAATAAAGTGATCTTATCTTATCCAAGTATGACTGTAGGCACAGTGCCTAGGGCCTACGAGGGAGGGAAACACTAGTGAGTAATGTAAAACGCGCTGAAACAACATGCTTATGATCGACTCTAGGTGCTCCAAATCAATAATCATCCGAATCATCATTCGGCTGTTGTAGATAGGAGAAGTATCGAAGTGATGGTCACTCGACGCTCTTTTAAAGCTTGACAGTTTAAAGCGCATCAAGTCAATCGCCGTCATTCAATTGGCGTTTACAGCTCTTTTCGCACATGTCAGAGTGAAAGTGCCGAGGGCCTTCGAACAGCAGAATCCGACCCTGCACGGTCCGAGACCGCGGTCACCAAGTGCTGCAGATTTTAAAAGCCATGAGTCTGGCTCAGGGTCCGGCAGGGAGATTCGGACAGAGAAGAGAGGGCTGCATTCTCTTAGCAATTCAGTTTTTCTGCTTCGCAAGTTCCACCTGCACACTAGCGCAGGGCTTCTAAAACCTGAAATGGACCAAACCGCTGAGCAACTGGGAATCGCATCCGGTTTTTTTTTTTCCCCAGCGGGTGTCCCTAGAGAGGCCCGGATGGATAGTGCTGACTTTCCTCCGAGAGGGAGGCAGAGAGTGCTGCTTTTATTCCTGTATGTTTATTTTATTTTTTTAAAAAACAAGCCAATTCCATATGGTTTGAAAGACCGCAGTGCGAGAACAGACGGCGTGAAGCAATTTGAAATCCGTTCAGAAGTCTTCCTGCCCTTGGCAGTGCATTTCTACAGCCTGCCAGGCAGCGCTGCTGACGCGGTACTAAGAGAAGGAAGGACTGACTGGGTCTCATCACAGACAGAGTGAGGCACGGCAGGAGAACCCTGTGGGGTTGCAGAGCAAGTGTGTCACACCTCTTGCTCCTCTTTTTTCACGTTATTTACCCGCATCAGAAGCGATCTGTACACTCGGCACCCACGGGCAGCGACAGGGAAGAGCTGAGAGTGGTATACACAGCAACAGGCAAGGCACAAGACACGTTAGCGGGGACGCCGATCAACTCACAAAGCTCAGCCAGGAAAACGAAAACAAAAACCAAAACAGAAAACCAGCAGGTGAGATCGGACCGGCACCAAAAAAAAAAAAAATCACACACAGCAAAATAAAGGCGGTAACTGAGAAATAAAACTGCTGCCGAAGCACAGGATCCAACCAGAGATGAAAGCCGCAGCCAAAAGTCCAACCAAAGCACAACGACACAGCCAACCGCGTGTCGAGAAGTCAAGCAAAGTCAGCACAGCCGCTGGGTTGGTGTTTTTTTGCCAGAAAAGCGCAGCCCGGCTGCAGACACGGACAGAGGTGCCTCGCGCGACCTCCCGGGGGGGGCCCGGATGACCCCAGCATCGGGGCTCTCACCGTTTGAAACTAATGGGGCTCACTCTGACCCATCAGGGCGGAGGGCGTCGCCTGAGCAGGTGGTTGGCTTCGCTTTCCAACCTACAGTATAAATGTACGTGTCAGATCCAGATCGCTCTCCTCCTCGGGCGGGGGGGAGCCCATTGAATCGAATCAAAGAGAAACAAAAACCGCCCCCTGGTACGGATAATCGTTTGTGAGGTCGCGGTTCAAGGCGACGCTTCCGGCCTTGTGTCGGAATTAAAGCGCTCCAATTTGGAGGTAGACCACAGCGATGTCGGAGAGGTGTGGCATCGTGCTGCGAGGTTGTGGCAGGCGAGGGGGTGACCAGCGCCCACACTCGACGCTCTGACCGGTCGACAGAGTGATTGGTGAAAGTGCAACCAAAGCCCCAGTAATTACAAGGGTCTACTGCCCTTTCGTTTGACATCTGCCTTTGCGTCTCTACCGTTTGGCCTACCTTTAAAGTGCTTTTGAGGATACGGAGGCGGTGCAGCTTCTCGTTGATCACGGGGTCGTTGCAGCGCTTGATGAAGGAGCGCTTGTACTCGAGTTTGGTGGACAGCCGGCGCTCGCCCAGGGGGGACAGGCTGGCCCGCTCCAGGGCCCAGTACAGGTCCCTCAGCGAGTCGGCTGCCCTCTCCTCCTCACGCTCGCTGCCTGGCGGGGGAAAGGGGAGACAAGCGCAGGTCAGGCGCAAAGCTGAGCATTCTGAGCAAGGCGTGCGTATTTCCTGGGAAGTGAAGTGAAGTGTAAGAAAGCAGGCTTTTCGCAGGACCCCGTAGCGTGCTGCTGTAAACGCCAAAGAGGTCAACATTTCTATGCATTGGAAGTTCTAGTAGGCAGCTGCGTCAGCATGCATAGGCTGCAAAGGAACAAGAAAAGGTTGATTCCATGCTGAAAAGAGAAGAAAAGACAATTCTCACACCTGAAGAAGGCTCCACAGCCGAAACGTTGTGTTGCTTTTCTTCTCATTTCAGCATGGAATCAACCTTTTCCTGTTCCTTTGCATTTATTTCTTGTGCTGCCAGTTCTTAACTAGCTAGAGGAGAATCGTGTATTTTGTACTATAAGTGTGTCTGTCACATGATGTCCCTTTACCCTTGCGGTTGGCCGATTCTGCTTCCCAGCACTAAAAGCACGCCGACGATGGCGAACGAGGCAAGCCGTATCTCATTAGTCCCCGGAGCGCTATTTGCAGGCGAGGCAGATCAATTATTCCAGGGCAGTTGGACTTCAATTCAATCCTACAGGTTCCCCTAGTGACGAGTGTGCATATGGTCGTCCAGTTATTTTCACCAGTCGTCCAATGAGACATCCCACAACTCGCTATTCAACACAATGGAGATACCCTTGTAGTTTACTATAATCAGAACTACAGTTTATGGTGAATAATACTAAACACACTTCCTGTGCCCCAGCGGGGATGAATGTGTTTCTCTAAATTGGGATCTAGCAAAGATGCAATAGTTGCTAATTGCCTTTTAAAGGGAGGGATGCTGTTGTAGAATAAACACAGAAAATGCAGAACACTATTAACACTATTAATGTTAACACTATTCAATTTCTGTTTCTGTCACAATTAGAATACTAAAGCTCTGTGAACATCTAATCAACAAAACCAGAAATTCAGTATTTGCACCAGTAACAATCAGTAAATGGCTTATAACGGTCCTTGAAATAAAAGAAGGACAGATCCTGACATAAATTCAAAAAGGGGGCCTGAGGTAAACATCAGGCGTCACCAAGGTACTAAGGCCAAAGACAGAGCGAGTGCAGCCAGACGGCCTTTAAGGCAAGTGTGGGGCTGTGTTCAGGACGTCCCAAAGCAGAATGTCAGCGGCCCATAGCTGGGCGCACAGCTATTTATTATTTTGGAACCTCCGAAAAGAATCCCAGCACCTCTCTTTTAGGCCCCCTGACAGCCTGACCCCTCTCCATGTGTCCCCGGCCCTTGACTTCTGACCGCTTGAGGAGGCCCCTAATAACTTCAACAGCCCCATGGCAGCTTCTGCCCAGCTCACGCCATTCAGGCCCCCCCCGGGAAAGGAGTCCGTTTTTAGCACAAGACCACTTACACACGATCTCCCCGTCCAGCTCGCTGGCCCTGATCCACCGACACTGTGCCGGTCTCTCGGGTCTCTCGTCTTTCATTCTGGATCAGCGTGAGCGTGAGTTAAAACCGTTAAGGTCTTCCTTCAGCGAGAGCTCTTGAGCTCTAAATGACTAAATCAGCTTGTAGGAAACAATCATCGCTTTCTGATTTTTGAGGCCATGAACCTAAAACAAGAACTTACATTCGAAGCCCAAAGACATACAACAACACCTGCATTTTTGCCTGTTCTGGTAATTTATTTAGCTAATAATGATACACGGGGGTCTGCTGTGTATTTGAGACTGGGTTTTAGCAGCCGAAACACAAAGCAAAAATAATGAAAAAAATGTCCTGTATTTGTGAATGCTGAGCACATCACTTTCCATTTGAAAGTTTTAAAGAACCAATTAAAGGGAATCAAAAGTGTACAGGGATTTAATTAGAACAGCAGCTCAACTTACCAGAGCCTAGCGTTTGAAATGTCAAGACGGCCCAGTTGTGAATTAGAATTTTCATGCTGGCTAATTTATTCCTAGAGCCAGTAAAGGGCTTGACAGATTAATGAAGTAAACTGCATACTGCTACACTCAGCTGTCTATGTTACATTCATGGATTTCCTTTCAAGTAAATGATACAACTACGACTCAATTATGAGCACTGCCAAACTGGAACGACAACACTCTCGCCCTGTTTGTGCTGTAGCCGATGGACTGAAATGTTTTTTTTTTCTGTTCTTTACCGATTTAAAACAATGTCATACAGGCAAACAGGGACCTTGCCCAGAATGTGTTCTGCATCTATGAAGGAATGGGTCGGATAAAATCCAGGACCGCTGGCGTGCCATTCTCACTAGCAAAGTAGCAGGGATACGACTTTTCAAGACCAGTACACGGCACTGGGGCTGTGAACGCTGTGGGCAGGATCGGCTCCACGTGCTGTCCATCAGTGGGGTCTGCAGCAGTGCGAGAACAAACTACAGCTCACGTGCCTGAGGAATGTTGCACGGCCCGAGCAAAAACGGGTGTTGCGAATATCCAAACGATCCATGAACAAAACACCGCTATTAAAGAACACAACCATCTAGTAAGTACGCAATGAAAGTGACTTGCTCCTTCCAGCAAAGGGCCCTCATTAACATTGCGGTCAGGAGTGACAGATTCATCACGCAGTCTGCCATTTTATCACTCCGTACAGGAGCCGAGCAATCATTTAAAGATGATCCCAATATCCTTGACCTGCGACAGCCCCTGCCACGACTCCCAAGCACGGCTTAGGGAAATCTATTAGGCACAGGATGCATGAGAGGATGTGTCATTGCTTCTCATCATGTAGGTGTGGGCAAAGCTCGGCCTCTTTTCCCAGGAAATCCATCACCCGAATAGGCAGAGACCCAGGTGACATCCTGAAATGGTTATTGTGCAATCATTTGAATTTACTGTACATCTGAAACTGCAACAAGAACACAAATAGTTACACTAATGCAACCCACGATGTATTATGCACAAAATGCATCACAGGAAACAGCATCATTTCTGTAGGATTTATAGAAGCACTGAAACAGAATGGAATATTCTTCTTTATTACATTATTATGATCCTGTATGTTTACTGTTTACTGCAAAACTAATTTCTAATGTAAAGGATTTGTTTTATTTCCCTTTTTGCATCAGTAAAATCATTTTGCATGTGCTTTTGTTTCTCTTTTAAACCTCCAAGTCCTGTTTTGCTGGGGGTGGTTTAAAGAGAATTTCTCCCGAGTGAATCTGTACCCTCTGCACTGGACTGCAGGCACAATCCCGGCCAGTCCCCCCAGGACACCCCTGCTCCTGGACATGGAGGCAAGACAGAACCTCTTTAATGGCTTCTGTCACCTCCTTCAAGAGACTAGTCCCGGCTTAATGAACCCTTATTGCAGCTATTTAGTTTTGGGCCATTAATATCTCTTCGTTGATCTGTGCTCCTGGTCTGCTTGGCCTTGCAGGCTCTCACTCTGCATGCAGGGCCATACCTGTGCACAAGGCAGGGGTTAGCCACAAGTCGGCAAAGATTAGGAGAACATGCTCTGCTTCCTGCTAGAGAAGACTTCCCCTGCTGCCCATGCCGGGTTGTGCAGTAAACAAGACAAATGCTTAGAAAAAGCATTAGGAACCAAAGGCTTTTAGAGGTGGCTCTGTGAGGCATGCTGAACATAACTTGCACTCTCATCTTTATTTTTTATTCGCTCATAGGTATGTTCTTGCTTTGCATGAAATAGTATTGTCTGGGGGCACAAATTCTACACATTAAGGGAAATAGTCAGCAGCTTGGATTTACAGGACCAGCTAGAAGTTTGCAAAATATTCAGCGACATATCGCAGGATGTGATTGTCTTCCTTAGTGAGACAGTTTCTCCGGAGAAACATGAGATGCAGTACAGATTGATTCACAATGCATACTAAAAGAGAAGGACAAGAAGCACAGTTCAGAAAAAAAGTGAGAGTGACTAATTTCCAACTCTTAATAACATTTTTTTTAGTTGTGATAATATTCCTTCTTCTCTCTTATTATATTTAATATCTTTATTTTTTCTGTTATCCTTTAATAAAATTATTGTAATTAAAATACTCTATTGTCTTTACTTTAAAATATGCAATACCGAACAACAATTGTAGTTTAAAGTGCATAATACAATTTAAAAAACTTGTCATATCCAGGACTATGCGCAAAACAATATACAGTTTTAAATGTCTCGAGATAACCGTAATCAAAACTGGGATTTATTATCTTGTTCGAAAAAGCAATAGAGAATATACAGCACTACCATACTACAGGCCAGTAGTTTTATACATTATGGTTGATTTCTTAGTTGGGATTTTTCAAATGAACATTTCAAGTAGTTGCGTAAGACAAGTGTAAGAGGAACTGTATTTCAAACAGCTGGATGTCTTCTTCAGTGTTTCCTTCGAATGTGCAGAGATGTCTCAGGCTGGTCACCTCCTGAAGTGAAGTTAATACTTTTTTTGTTCTGTACTGCATTAACCTAAAGTTTCCCATATGCTTTAGTGTTTACACAGCAATGTGCTTAAGAATACAGGATTGCAAACAAAAGGAGACAATTTGTCCCACCTACTGTAATGCACTTACTGTAGTTGCTAGTGGTTAAAACATTGACCTAGCCTTTTTTAAAGGACTGCAGGGAATCACATCAACAACATGGCTCAGTATTTTGTTCCAGGCTCTAAGAGCTCCTACCCCAGCGAAACACGACACAGACCTTGTTGTAAACACTGCTGAATGCCAACAACAATACCATGAAATTCTAGGCCTGTGAGAAGCCACAGACGTTTGTGGAGATGGTTCGCCAAGCATCTTGGCTGAGTGTCCACCTCGATGGCTCACGGAGAATCCTTAAGGGACTAGAACTCCAGAGCTCACGGTTCTAGATCATGGCTTTCGGTTCTTGTCCTGAAAGCTGCTGGATCAGGTTCATGGTTGGTGGCCCAGACTGTGTTCTGTTCCCGGCTCTGACATTCTGAAATCGCAGGGTGCATTCTAGAACACCCAGTTCCACTCCCCACTCTCCTCGCTGGTGAGCAAAGCACCTGCAGCAACAGCTCCTGTTCCTCAGTTTCCTGTCCATTAGAGAGAGCAGAGGCCACTGACTAGTCTTTTCAACCTGAGCCTGCGGAGATCAGATATAAGACTGAAAAGGCACATATCTGAACGTCAGGCACATTAGTGGAAAACTGGAGCCGATTCCAGATAAAACACACAGATCGGCCCGAAGCGTCCGTCTCGCTGCCTGCTGAAAGGCGGAAGGGAGGCCCACAGAACAGGAGAATAAAAGCAGCACACAATCTGGCCAGACTCGACCAACAAGTCTCCCATTCACGCAACACCCTTCACTCCTCAAAAGACACATTCACTCACTGCAGCTGCTTGCGACCCACACAACTATGCACACTTTTGTTGGATTTGACCCATTCACACACATCACAGAAAGCAGTCTCTGGCACTGCTAAACTCTCTGAACACTGTCAGACAAAGCGTCGTCAATGCACATCTAACTGGAGTGCTGGAGGTAAAATGGAGCAAAATGCAAATACCAGTGGAATGTTGCTTTTTGTTTTCTCATATCTCAGCACACCTGTCAAAATTTGCTGAACTAGTGAGCTACGTAAAGCAGAAGAGCCCACACAACCTCTAAAACATTTTATCCTGTGTGGTGGAAAGCAGCACTTAAAAAGATTAATGCACCAGGAAGGAAATTCAGACTCATTTAGTGCTCTTTACTAGGTGATTTAAATGTTAAATGCACACATGGTTGACAATTGTTTGTTATAAATCAAATAATTGGTAATAACAAGTTAGGGCACATGTCCCATTTCTACATTATGGTGTTTTTAATGAGCAAACGTGTCTAAAGATTCATGCTGTGGTATCAAGCATGCAGAGTAAATCTTCATTTGATCACATTCAAAGCTATAAAAGTTACTCTAGCAGGTATTATACAATGTTATAAAATAGCAAGTGAGTATGCTGTTCTCTGATGAGTGAGTTTGAGACCAGACCTGTACTGCTAATGATATCAGAGATGAAGATCAGGCAACTCTAAAGCACCACCAGATACAGTTTATTAACCTGCGTATTAAAACACCACACCCACTCAGATGACAAGGGTGGCATTTATAACTACAGTATATGCCATTTTTCTTCATTTCAAACATTACCAAAAACATAAACCACTAGGTTTCTTTCTAAGATAAATCCACAGCATGACCAGAATAAATACAATTAATTTATCTCTGATCTCTGTATACTGATGGAACATATTTCGAACCTTATGTTAAGTTACAGCTCGGTTTTGATGTGCCTTGTATTTTGTATTTTTAATGGAGTTGCACAAAGTTTCTGAGAAGTTTAAAATCAAAATCAGGATTAGGGGTAAATACATTTACAGGTACAGTAAGTGTTCCATTCTTAAGATGTTTCATACAACCTGCCCCTTACAATCAGACAAGGTAGACTTTTTCTCCAATGCTGTTAAATAATAGCTCTTATGAAGTGATTGCTGATCTATAAATGGAAGGTAGTCTGAGCTGTTCGGTACATTACTGTTACTTTACTGTCAGCCTGGGTTGACCATCAAGCCCTATCAGAAACACAGACGACTCTGTCCTTCAGTGTGTCCTAATTACATCTGCAGCTGCTGGAATCAGCAACTGACAAAAGATTTGGCCATTGTGCTGAAACAATAAAAGACTTTTCAGAAGGCCTGACAGATCTGTCATATACTCATAGAGCTAAAAATAATGAGGCAAATAAGAAAAAAGTTCCGAAAGTATACCAGGAATAATTAAAACTTTTCTTCGGTGAGAGCTGTACTGTGTGGTCAGAGAGTCACTGGCTGATACCCAAACCAGGAAAGGAAAGCTCACAAGCCAACAAACCTACAGTACCTTACGCTGCATAAAGAACAGTTTACGACTGCAAGTGAGAAATAAATAAAATCAACTTTAAAGGCAGTGATCTCTAACATGTTTCTGTAACTGGCCTCTTCAATCAATTTGCAATTTGTCTGGTCTTGTGTACTGAACCTTACATTCGGCTGTGCACACCCCGTCGATCGGCTCCAATAAAACCATCAAACGCTCTCTGCTCCAGTAAATACCAGGCCTAATTACCTGCCTCACAGAGTCTTTCTCTGAACCTTCAATATGAGAAACACCTGCAGGTTTTTCTGAGAAGCTTCATACTGTGAGGTCTTTTAAAGAAGTGGGGATTTCTGGAAACAAACTGGCTAAAGTAGCAACTATAAACATCTTTAAATAGCCTAAAAGAGCAAAAATCCCCCAAACCGATTTCGATGCTCAGGGATAAATGGTGCACAAGGGGTGACAACCAGTCTGAAAGCTGTCGGCCTTTCCAAACTTTGCCCTAATCCTGCCCCGGAAACTGAGAAAGACGAAAGACAGGAGGAGAGGCAGGGGCCTGGGGAACCCCCCTGAAACTGGAAAAACAGGGGAAAAGGACCCCTCCTCCGCTGTCAAGGACTGCTTTAAAACATTACTGAAATGTTACAAGCACACAGGTGAAAGGAGAAAATGAGAAACTAAACCCTTATTGTATAGTACTGTACCCAATCTGATCACCTGTCCTGCTCTCAGAGAGCCCCAGTCTGATCACCTGACAGTCCTGCTCTCAGAGAGCCCCAGTCTGATCACCTGACAGTCCTGCTCTCAGAGAGCCCCAGTCTGATCACCTGACAGTCCTGCTCTCAGAGACCCCCAGTCTGATCACCTGTCCTGCTCTCAGAGACCCCCAGTCTGATCACCTGACAGTCCTGCTCTCAGAGACCCCCAGTCTGATCACCTGACAGTCCTGCTCTCAGAGACCCCCAGTCTGATCACCTGTCCTGCTCTCAGAGACCCCCAGTCTGATCACCTGACAGTCCTGCTCTCAGAGAGCCCCAGTCTGATCACCTGACAGTCCTGCTCTCAGAGAGCCCCAGTCTGATCACCTGACAGTCCTGCTCTCAGAGACCCCCAGTCTGATCACCTGACAGTCCTGCTCTCAGAGAGCCCCAGTCTGATCACCTGTCCTGCTCTCAGAGAGCCCCAGTCTGATCACCTGACAGTCCTGCTCTCAGAGAGCCCCAGTCTGATCACCTGACAGTCCTGCTCTCACCTGACAGTCCTGCTCTCAGAGAGCCCCAGTCTGATCACCTGACAGTCCTGCTCTCACCTGACAGTCCTGCTCTCAGAGAGCCCCAGTCTGATCACCTGACAGTCCTGCTCTCAGAGAGCCCCAGTCTGATCACCTGACAGTCCTGCTCTCAGAGAGCCCCAGTCTGATCACTTGAAAGTCCTGCTCTCAGAGAGCCCCAGTCTGATCACCTGACAGTCCTGCTCTCACCTGACAGTCCTGCTCTCAGAGAGCCCCAGTCTGATCACCTGACAGTCCTGCTCTCAGAGAGCCCCAGTCTGATCACCTGTCCTGCTCTCAGAGAGCCCCAGTCTGATCACCTGACAGTCCTGCTCTCAGAGACCCCCAGTCTGATCACCTGACAGTCCTGCTCTCACCTGACAGTCCTGCTCTCAGAGAGCCCCAGTCTGATCACCTGACAGTCCTGCTCTCAGAGAGCCCCAGTCTGATCACCTGACAGTCCTGCTCTCAGAGAGCCCCAGTCTGATCACCTGTCCTGCTCTCAGAGAGCCCCAGTCTGATCACCTGACAGTCCTGCTCTCAGAGAGCCCCAGTCTGATCACCTGACAGTCCTGCTCTCAGAGAGCCCCAGTCTGATCACCTGACAGTCCTGCTCTCAGAGAGCCCCAGTCTGATCACCTGACATTCCTGCTCTCACCTGACAGTCCTGCTCTCAGAGAGCCCCAGTCTGATCACCTGACAGTCCTGCTCTCAGAGAGCCCCAGTCTGATCACCTGTCCTGCTCTCAGAGAGCCCCAGTCTGATCACCTGAAAGTCCTGCTCTCACCTGACAGTCCTGCTCTCAGAGAGCCCCAGTCTGATCACCTGACAGTCCTGCTCTCAGAGAGCCCCAGTCTGATCACCTGACAGTCCTGCTCTCACCTGACAGTCCTGCTCTCAGAGAGCCCCAGTCTGATCACCTGACGGTCCTGCTCTCAGAGACCCCCAGTCTGATCACCTGTCCTGCTCTCAGAGAGCCCCAGTCTGATCACCTGTCCTGCTCTCAGAGAGCCCCAGTCTGATCACCTGAAAGTCCTGCTCTCACCTGACAGTCCTGCTCTCAGAGAGCCCCAGTCTGATCACCTGACAGTCCTGCTCTCAGAGAGCCCCAGTCTGATCACCTGACAGTCCTGCTCTCACCTGACAGTCCTGCTCTCAGAGAGCCCCAGTCTGATCACCTGACAGTCCTGCTCTCAGAGAGCCCCAGTCTGATCACCTGACAGTCCTGCTCTCACCTGACAGTCCTGCTCTCAGAGAGCCCCAGTCTGATCACCTGACGGTCCTGCTCTCACCTGACAGTCCTGCTCTCAGAGAGCCCCAGTCTGATCACCTGACGGTCCTGCTCTCACCTGACAGTCCTGCTCTCAGAGAGCCCCAGTCTGATCACCTGACAGTCCTGCTCTCACCTGACAGTCCTGCTCTCAGAGAGCCCCAGCCTGAGGACCAGGCCCACTCACCTGACACCTTGTCCTGGGCTTTCCCGCTGTCGTGCTCTGGCAGCTCCCGGTGCTCAGAGGCGCTGACCGAGGGGGTCAGGCCGCCGTGGCTCAGCCCTCCATCGCGGGGCAGCGTGAAGCTCCGCGGCTTGCCGCCGCCGGCCCCCAGCTCCCTCAGCCTCTCCCCCTCGGCCACGGGGAAGGGGCCGTAGTGGTCGTGCAGGAGGCTGCGCTGGGCGGGCAGGGTGGACTGGCGCCTGTGCTCGGGGGACACAGCCCCCCCGCCGCCGCCGCCGCCGCCGCCCGGCTCGCAGAACACGGAGTCCTCCAGCGGCAGGGTCTGCAGGAAGTGCAGCCCCGAGCTGGTGAGCGGCGTCTCGATCAGGTCCTGCCAGGAGCGCCGCTGGCTGGCAGACTTCCGCACGGGCGAGTCCGTGCTGCTCCGGTCCGTGTGGTCGTGCCGGAACTCCTCGTGGGAGGAGTGCGACTGCGAGGTCTCGGTGGAGGACAGGCGGCCGTGCTTGGGCTCCAGGTAGGGGCTGGCGCAGTTCATCTGGAGCGGGTACAGACACACAAGGCGCTAGCGCGGCCTCGCGGGCTGCAGTACCGCCACCGACCAGCAGGGGGAGCACAAGGAAGGAGGACCCACAGAACCCCCAGTACTGCCCCCCCTGCAGCCTGATCTCATCTGCGCAGGACTGAAACGGCGACTTGCCCCTGGTTTTAAACTGTCCAGATTCCCATTGTGAATTCAGTATTCGTGCAATTCAATCTGAACTCCAGTTTCCCCTTTGAGGTGGTGCTCCTTGTCACTTCCCCTAATGTCACACTGCCTCACAAGGCCATGCAAGCCAGGCTTCCTTCGCCACAGACAGCTAATACACTGGAGGGTCTCATTCGCAAGGAATACATTAGAAGTGTCCGTGGTGCTTGTTAAATTCTGAGAGGCAAATACTGTGTGTATAAACAATGCCATCTTTTTGTTTTTGAGTTTTTGGCAGTATTTTTACACCCTGGAGAAGGAGGGAGATTATTGAGATCTGGGGCTTGCTCTCCCCTCGAACTCATGTCATTTACTCGTGTAAATTAAAAACTGTGGCAGTATTTTTACACCCTAGAGAAGGAGGGAGATTATTGAGATCTGGGGCTTGCTCTCCCCTCGAACTCATGTCATTTACTCGTGTAAATTAAAAACTGTGGCAGTATTTTTACACCCTAGAGAAGGAGGGAGATTATTGAGATCTGGGGCTTGCTCTCCCCTCGAACTCATGTCATTTACTCGTGTAAATTAAAAACTGTTTCTAATGTACATGGAATCAGGAAGAGAAACTGGTCACTCATAAAGGAATGTTAAAAATGAATCGCAGGACGTTTTACAAAGCATTTAAAAATAAAAGATTTGGATGATATGAACAAGACAGTACTGAAGGGGTCAAGGTTATTTCATTTTTGTAATAAACTAAGAGCTTAGTGAATAATCGCTTTTTTTTTCCAGTCAAGGTAATCATGTAACAATAAAATTTTATAGACTCATTTTTAAAGTGGCTCTGAAAAAGTTATAATTGATTGAAATGAAATGCTGGAGCTGATCTAAAACAGGCTACATGGCCCTGGATTAATACTGTCCAGCAAAGGATGGACAGCAGTTCGGTTTTAAAACTTAAATGTTGCTCTGTTCATCATCAGCGCCTACTTCCTGACAGGGGCTGAACCAGAGTGGCAGGAGAGGGGGGCACTCACCGAGGGGGGCCGGGGGTAGGTGTCGTAGGGGGGAGGCGGGCTGTCCTGTTTCGGAGTGGAAGGTGTGTCATTGTCCTCGTGCTCACTCTCGCTCCAGTAATCTGAATGCAACAGAACAGCAGGTGACTCACTGCAGTACCAACACCAACCAGCAGGGGCAGCAGAGGGAGTACAGGGAAACAGGATCAAGATCCGTGGAAACCCCTTATGCAGGACACGGGGTGGTACCATGTTGCTGGAACGGGAATCTGATCACATATCAAACACTGATCACATGCTTAAACCCCTACACCACAGGAGCAAAATTCCAGTCCAGGATGTCCAAGTCTCCTTGAATCATCAACCTTTGACAGGCCTTTGAAAAGTGTTAGATCGCTGGAGTTATGCAAATGACAACCTTGACTGAGTCTTTAAGAGCACAAAGTAAGTGGAGAAAAATCCCAGATACAAGGAATGGAGCTGTCCACCCCTGTCCTAGAGTTGTGCTGGTGCAGAGTGACCCACAACAGGACCTCGACATCATATCCCATGAAGGAGAGAGCACAACCTGCTTGTCTTGTTTGCTTCAGTTATTTGTTCTGTAACTTGCTCAGGGTGAGTGGAAGAGCTGGGCTCTTAGTGGCTTTTACTTCTGGACAGCTCCAGCGCCTGTAAAAACGCTGGCGGTAGCCACCGTCAAACACATTCAACCTGGTAAAGGAGCTCCAGGAAAAACATCGACAATGTGATTCATACGTTTACTTCGGGACCTTGACATCATTTCCTTTGGTCTTCTGCAATGTGGCTTGTCTTTTGGCAAGGAAAAACAAAGAAAGAAGCTAACAAATTTGCTTTCAGAGGCTCTGACAGGTAAAATGACCTGAGGCCTCTGCAGCTTATCTAATCAGATTTTTTTAAACATTTATGGGAACATGCTGCAGATGCAAAGATGCTCAGCATGTAAAATGGCCTCCTGCCTCTCACAGACCTCAGAGAGAGACATGACTGAAAATACCAATGTGCCTTAGTGTGAGGCTGCAATAGGAAAGGACTGGTAATCAACTTCCCACAACCTTCAGCTCAGGGCAATACTCAACAAACCATGACTCCTGCTTAACTGGTCGTCCCTCCTTAACCTACATTCTACGAAATCACACGCAGAGATAAGAACCAACGTACACTTTAGGGAAAGAGGGCTTTGCATTGCCGTACTTTAAAAGTCTACTGCAGCTCACGTGGAGCCCCAGGACAGGATGTCGGCTGTGGCGCTCGGACACGCTGGCCCGACACCTGCCCATGCCTGGAGAACAGGTTCATGCGGCTCTTCCAGAAAAAGCACACCCTTGCAGGCTTAAAACAGCTGCCATTTTACTGTTCGCAAAAAGATCCATCATAACATCATCACATAACATCACTTTATTAGCTCTATACAATATCTTGCATTAGGAATTCGTCTTTTCGTCTTTCACCTCGTTTTGGGGTGGAGGAGTCTGCGATCAAAGCCCCCGATCAGCACCTTCTCTGCTATGTCTGACATTACCCTCCAGCACGTTCTCCCTGCCTGGGCTTTACCTTGGTCTTGTTTTATCCTCTCTCGCTCTGCGTACCCCGCTGTGGCCATGTTGAGTCTGCTGAGCCACCTAAGGGAGGAGAGGAGGAGAGACGTCAACAGAAAGCTCTTAAAAAGCCTCATGCCGGGCAAAGCAGTCGACACTGGATTGAGATTTACATCATTACTACCACACAGCATGCCTGTATCCCTGGCCACTACACGGTGAATCACATTTATTCGCCAAAAAGTGCTGATTTACAAAAGGGTAGAGAGGCTTCAGAAATCACACTCCTAAAGGTGGAGGCATTTACATATTGATTCAATGCAGACAGAATTAAGTTATGCATTAAAATGCTGCTGTCGTGCTCCGCGCGCTTTACTGAGCTCTCGAGAAACTCCAGGAACATCGGAGTTTCTGCACTCGGGTCTTTTGAAAACACACGGAAAGCAGAGGAAATGGGGAACATGGAAAACGGAACGGATCTATTTTGTCTGTACTACGCGGCAGGTGTTTGTGTCATTCAGCTGGGGAAGAGGGAGCTCTGGGGGTGCGATTTAGACCACCAGAGCTATTGATGCTCATCAGACAAAGGCAGCCCGGGCTTTACTGACTCTCATCTCTGTTGGCCAGAGTTAGCTCAGGGCCTTGAGATCTCACATGACTGAGGCACAATGACGAACACGGACAGCCTTCTGAAAGCATGAGCCTCATATGTCATGGTACAGAGTGTACACAAATCTGGACTGGAAAGAAATAAAATGAAAAGGTCCTGTTCAATCGAAAACACCAGGAATGCGAGAGGAGAACCACCAGGTAACAAACCTCAAGGTAACAAACAGATTCAGATTGCCTGCTTGGTTGTCTATGTTTCGTAATTAAAAGCTGCCAGCAGAGAGGATGGCTCATGCGTGGAGCCTCACACTGGAGTGTTTCTGTGACAGCGGTTTTCTGACTTCCCTCAGGCTGGCCTTCCCCCATCTTCTGAAGGCTGCGTGATCACTAACACCAGGCCACAGTGAGAAAATGTGGAATCGTGACGCTGCAGAGGAGGTCAGCAGAGGTTCGAGCCCAGACTATGGTTGTAGAAGGACAGGGGGAGAACATAAATGCCCTTTTACAAATGCACTCAGAGCTGCATTTGTAGGAAGAGTCTCAGGCCCCTTTATACAGTATCCTGGACTGAGTGTCTCTTTCCTCAGAGAGCAGGCATTTGAAGGAGGATGATCTGAGCAGACACGGTTTTGAAAATATTATATTCCCAGAGATGCTTCTTGATATTAATAGGTACAAAAACAGAAAAAAACCTGATCCAAACAGGTGTTAAATGCGCTTCTGCTAGAGCTGTGACCTTCGTACTCAGCTCACAGTGCCCTCTCTAGTGAGTACACTGTAATTTCACATCATCGAGACCTTAACTGAGAACCGAACACCAGTGTCTTCAGGACCAGGAAATGAGACAAGCTAGTTTATCAAAAACAAAAAAGAGGGGGAAAAGAGAGATGGTTCTGTCTTTTCTCACTCACCTGTTCATGTCATCCACGCCATCAGCAGCAAAGTAGAAACTTTTAATCTTTGGGTGGCAGGCCTTGAACGCACTACAACAAAGCAAGAGGACATTCAATCCCCAACATCCTCGCCTACAATGTGGCAAAGACACTGTATGTAGAAACAAAAGAAGGCAAGCAAGCTGAAGTAAATGTCTTATTATCTGTTACCACTGCTGCCGTATTAGATACCCTGAACTCAGGAATGTAATTTCACACATGACTTGACAGACTCCATGAGAGCCAGGAAGCTCAGCAATTGTATAAGCCTGCCTATCAGCTGTGTGGAGCTACAGGAGAACAGTTACAAGGGCCGGCCATCGACATTGAATGACAGGAACGGATTCCGAAGAGACAGACGCTCTGAGCTGAACTCCGCCTATTAGCTCCATCTTTCCTGTATCAAATCACGTGTACAGAAACATTTTTACAAACCCCAGCGCTGCCCCACGCATCACGAAGAAAAGACAGCTGAAGGGAGACACAGACACCAACTCCCCCCCTGAACAGACAAAATGCAAAACATCGTATGGCAAAAACTGAGGAAGGACGGGATTTTAGTGGGAATTCCAACACTGGGGGCTGCAGCAGAGACATATGGTAAAGGACACACCGTGTGAAATATCATTTGCCAGGCAATCAGTGCTTTGTTTAATAACTATGATAGTTTTCTTTCTGTTGAGATGCATCCGTGTGTAATGGAATTACGGCGGAAAGTGTAATGGATTTTTTTTTCTGAACACCAGGCAGAATTTGTCTTTGCTGTTGAATAAGCTCAGAACGCAGGCAGAGGCCACTTACTATTTCTTGCGGCATTCATTGGCCCTGTCGATCTTGAACTCGGGAAGACTGATAAACCCCTCCGCCTTCTCGTCCTGTGGGGAGAAGCCATCTCTTTTGAGCAGGAGCTTCAACAGAAAGTCCCTCCATACTGCATTAAAAGCTTAAGCTCCCAATCAGCACGAATATTTTCCTGAGAAGACCCAAAGCCCTGCTGGAATTTCAACACATAAATAAAAGCTAATCTGAAAACTGAAGCCACTGTGTTAATGAGAGCAGGGACTTCAGAGAAAGTGATTATTGCTGCACTTTAATGGTTTTTTATAGACCAGCTTTTGCAGCAATTAGGAATCATAAATAGCTGAGTGCTGTTGTCATCATTAATTATCCCTGGAATTTCATGCATAAGTTTTTTGTAGCAAATGCAGCTACAAAATGCACCCAGCTTGATGACCTAAGCCATGGTCTCAAAGCACACACAAGATCAACAGCATGCTGCCACCTCCAAAAACACATTAACAAGAAACTGCAAAACTATTGGCTTCATTTGATTTTTCCTACATCTTATGGATAAACATTTTCTGACATGAGTCAAACCAATTTATCTAACCTGTGGCCCCTTTATGTGCCTCATGTAGCCTGTAGGCCAAAGGCTGCTCGTCATCTCTTTGGAGCCTCCAAGACCAATACAAAACCTGCTGCATACAACATCCAACAGGCAAGGCCGTTGCACTATTTGTATTTCCATGCAATGTTAAGCAGGGGGCTCTGTAATGGCGAAATGAAGCAATCTAATCACTACATAACACGACTAACATGCTCGGCAGAGGCTCAACTGTGTACACGGGTAGTGTTGTGTGCTCTGTGCCCGCCCTGCTAAACTTTTACAAGCCTGCCTTGCAGAGTGAGAGACCACATCGCCCACACGGGCGGACTGTGGATTCATTGAGCAGGTGGCCAGGTCACAGCTGAGCCTCTGGTACAGGACCAATCTGACGCGGCCCCTCTGGGCCGCAGGAAAACAAACCAGCAGTTCCAGCCAGCAGAGGCAGACACTTACTTCTTCGTTCATGTACCAGTAGAGGGAAGCGTCCTTCAGCACAAACCAGTACTTCTTCCACTTCTGAGAGAAGTAGCTCTTGGCGTCCTTCTTCTTCCACAGCCACCCCTCGCAGTCCCCGCGGCCCAGGTCCTTGCAGGAAATCCTCCGCTTGCTCATCGCCGCCGCGGCCCCTGCAAGAAAGGCACAACATTGCTGGCTCCCTTCCCGACGGCTGCTTCCGCCCCGGTCCAGATCCTCCCTGAAAGGGCACAGGGCTCCTCCTCCGTCCCTGTGGTGCTGCCCTCGGCCCTTTCATCTCCCCAGTCATCTTCCCTGGGCTCACGGCACGTTCGCCCTCTTTCATCTGCCCACTGGCTCCCTGCGGCCCTGCTCCCCGCGCTCACACGTCCTCTCCGCACCCTCGTCCCATGTGCATGTGGGAAAGCCGGAGTCGGAATACTGCGTGATTGCAAGCAGTTCTCCCAGGAAGGGCCTCATGTCAAGAGATCCATGGGTGAGCATGCTAATAAGCGGGCTGGTGTCAGAAGGAAACGAATCGCTCTCAGATGGCTTACTCATTTTTATCAGCCACCCTTTGTTAGGTAGGAGTGAGTGCTCCATAATGCTGTGACCATAAACGCGCAACCTGTCTCCTACAAAGATAGAACACTAATCTCTGTAGCCCAAGCACAAGCTTGTTAATCAAACACAAAACGTTTAGCGTTCAAATGCAAACAGTTTTGTTGTGCTAAATATCGCTGCCCCATCCCCTGTCACACTGGTTATCTGCTTCATTGACGAGGAAGAGCTGGAGTTCATGTCAAGAATGATTTTGATGTTTTTGAATTTTTTATGTTAACACCCGTGTACGCACCTTTGTTCTTCTTTTTGGACTTCTGATGCAGTGAAGACTGTTGAAATGTCTGAGGAAAGAAAAAACAATATTCAGTTCAGACCTTCCCAGCAACAACAATTTTGCTGACAGAGCTGAAATATGGGTACAGCACATACAATTCTTTACAGAAGACAAAGTAGATCAACACAAATGGACAAATCAGACAGCTTGAAAGATTATGTTTAAGTCATCATGAGTCACTGATAAAGCGATGGGTTTTAACCACAAATCAAACGCAAGCACAGTTTCCAACACCGGTATGGCTGTCGAAACCCAGAGCGCTCTGCAGCTGTCTTACAAAATACGCTTTATTCAGTTAATCTGCGCTCCCTCTGGAAAAGACATGAAAAAGTTTTCATTTGATTTCGATTTAACAGTGAGACATTCCTGTGCTATACTCTATATCCATAGCGGTCAGTGGCTCTCTCAGCTGATTGCCTGATGGCAACCTACACAAATAGACACACGGATGGAGAGACTGTGGGGCAGACAGCAGAGCACTGCAGGCATTCACAGCAAACACCATAATTCAGAGTTAGAAACGTGTGTGTAGTTGGATCCCAGGCACCTGCGGAAGACACACAGGTGAGCACCAGTGTCACGACCGCCAGCCAGCAGAGATCAACCCACAAAACCACTCACCAGCGCCAGCAGCGGGTTGATAATAACAAGCGCCGCCGCAGTGTTAATTCACCGGCACACGCTCTACCGTGCGGCAGGCAGCGCTATTTAAACCATCCAGACCCGCTTCCCTCTGCTCGGTATTGAGTCGTCTCCTAGAGAGCTCTACCCCGCCTTGTTTGTACCTCGCTTGCGATACTTCTCCCGGTTTCTGAACTTCCCTTTTGCCCCTCCACCTTGTACCTCGCCTGCTGTTTTGGATTGTACGCCTGTCTCCGTATCTTCCGGCTTTCGAACTACTGTACCTTTTTCCTTTCCACCATCTCGCCTGACGTTTCGGATTACACGCCTGTCTCGATATCGACCCTCTCCTGCGTCTGCATAGGATCCCCATACCTCATCATTCTGGATTCGTTACAACCAGCGCCAGGCAGCCAACATTATTGTCACAGGGGGAACCTTCTGGTTGCCAGTTACTCTGGTATTACTGGTTCTTATTACACGCCATGATCCCGGTTACAAACGCAAAACACACAGGAGAACACTACATCACTCTCCACGTGGGTGCAATAATGTACAGTGCTGAGACAGGCTGTGAAGCCCCCCAAAATAATGAGGGGAACTACTGTACCTCTACACTTTCTCACAATAGTCCCCTTGTTTAATCAAAAGCAGTCTTTTCTTGACTGGAAACAAAAAGGGCATATATTTGCCAGTTTACTCTGACACAATGGAATATGAAGGAAAAAAATAATAAAGAATCAGTTTATGTGAAGCAGTAAGTGAACTCCTGGCTTACTTAACAGGATTAAAAGGGTAATAAGAATCAGACGGTTACAAGTAAACAAGGACTGTGTTTGAGCGGCTCTGTCCTACTGTATATAAAGGTCGGAAAAGTTTGGTCTCTTTGGTCTTCACCATACTGACAGCTTCTGTGATCAACGGGGATTTAAGAAAACCAGTCTGGAGAGGGTTACAAACCCATTTCATAACATCTGGGGCCCCATCCATCCAATGTCAGTCTACCCACAGAAAAAAACATTCAAGCTGACTCTACCAGGAACCCATTGAAAAGTTACAATAAGATCTGAAGTGAGCTTTTCATGCTAAAATGTCACTGCTTCGGCACAGTCCTTTAAGAAGAATGGGGCTAGATTTCTAAAAGCAAATGCAAGAAACTTGTTACAGGAAACGTCCAACTTATGTCACTGCTGATCAAGGAGGTGCCACCAGTTGCTGAATCTCAGCGTTCACATACAGTACTTCTTCATACAAGCACATTAACTGGTGGATTATTCCGTTGATTAAGTAATACAAACGTGTTTAATGTCTTTGTGTTATACATTTAATCTGGTTACCTTAATCTTTAATAAAGAGATTCACGAAGATCAAATTATGTTTTACTGGTAGGTCTAGAATATTCACAGCTTCTCGCCAGTGTGTTCTACAAATCGAAAGAGGTCATCTTGGCACAGCTTGGAAACACAATGAGTGAACACAGAAATGCAGGAATGAAGGGCATATTTAGGGCAAGGCTTCTTTTCTTTATAAATTTCTCTTGGATGAACGCGTCCCCCAAAATAAAAACGTTTAGACTCTCAGTGCAACTTGACAGATTGACTCTTTTTAAACAAGCAGCAGGTGACAAAGTATGGCTGGTTATGCAGTTTCGACACAGCTTGCCAAGAAACCACACCAAGGAGATAGCATCGGAACACACCATTACAATTGCGTGTATACAACACGCATGGCTTTATTTACCCTCTGAATGTTGAAAGAGTGCCCCTTCATTTCAATTAAACACAGATGACAGTGTGAGCAAAGCTGCTCCCTTCCCGCACTGCAATCGCTCATGGAGCCCGGTATTTGAGTGCTGGCAGAGCGCGGAGCTCTTTTGGCTCTGAAAAGCCTCGTTCGCAACGCAGATCTGCAGCCATTAATCCATCTTGTTATGACAGATTAAAGTCAGCGCTAGCCTCAGAGTCCTGGGGAGATCGGCGTGCCCATTTAAATTTAGGAAGCAAAACGCCCACGTCTCAGGATTTATTGGAAAAGCAGCCCTTTGAGGAAGAGAAAAACGGGCTGCCTCTCTCAAGCCTTCTTATTTTCTCGTTTGAAGAGATCGGGCTTTTGTATTCCTTCTACAGTTGCAAATTAACAACATGTTGGATAAACATTCTGAGGTTTGTCCTCAAGACCTGTTTATTTGAGATATTAAAATTCTCCTCTCACACAGGGATAAATGGTAGCTTTCTGCTTTCAAGGCCCAGAGATCTATCTCACATGTATGCATTGCATTACCGACTCAAAGGTTATCTCCATTCAGAGATAACTTTCTATTAAATATTTGAACATACCGTAGAAGACTGAAGGGCAATTTATTAATGAAAGCAAGCATTTCTTTGCCTTCGAACGTATTTCAGTATTTATACAGAATGGCTTTGATACTGAAGGTTTACTTAGATCATTAAGAACATGGATGCTCAGACCAAAACAAAAATCAAAGGTCCTTTTTTATTGCTAACCGAGAGGCCGCAGTTGTATTAATGTTGACAAATTATTATGGGCTCGTCAGCCCGCAAGTCTGCAGCCAATTGAACTCTGGAATTGTCTTTCCTGGGGGCCTTGCTCACAGTTCTCTTCCTTTGCGGCCTGTCACTGCCTAGCAGACCTACAGACATCACTGGTCACTGAAGGCAGGGATCTGTGTGGTCTCCCTTCTTCAGCCTTATTCCCTTCAAGTTACTGGGGCTTAACTGACCCAATTACAGTACAATGTCCCCCACAGCAAAGTTAAATGAGCTCAGGGAGCTGTCATTAGGAGAGATTAAAATGTAATTCTTCCACGGACAGAGGAATTTAAAATAGAAGGCTACTTCAATGGCTTGGCATTTTCAAGACGTAAAAAGATACATTAGGCAATTTGTTTTGAATGTTACAAATTAGAGGATAGTCCAACTGGAAACAAATCTCTAAATTGTATTTCTGCACTGTAACCTAGCACCTTAACCCCATTCCTCTAGGAATAATGAAATGGAGAAAATCAGGCTTACAAATTACCAAAAGAGGCACAACTTGCAGTGTGGATAGCATATCACTCTTGGAGACCTGAAAATGTTTTATTTGAAAACCAAGCATCTCCAAGCCTTAAATCATAAATAGCAACTGGGGGATCCATGCTAGGTTTAATTTTTAGAAGGGACTATGGGCAGTGGTGCAGAATTGTCCAAATCTGAAAACAACAAACAGCAGACAGAACTGCGTGCATGTGCGCTCCAAGAACGCAAAGGATTGAGGAAGCAAGACAGCGAGCTGGCTTTCTGTGTGTTCTCAATTAGGTCAGTCCAGGTGCCCAAGGCAATCAGAAAACACGCCGCATCCGAACAATAATCGCATTTCACTAAGACAGAGCGCTGCCGGGTCTGAGCGCCGCTTATCGTGTCTACCTCACAGGAACTCTCCTTTCAATGGCTGTGCCTGCTGCCCGCAGCCACCAAATCTCTCTCTCAGAGAAGGAGAACGAAGACACCATGTAAGTACTTTCATTACAAGCTTCTCGAGGGGCCCCTGACAGTGGTATTCTGTAGCCCTGTTCTCTTTTGGCGTTCGTGAATTTCTCTCTTCCATTTTTGGAAACAACCTGAAACTTAAATGCCTCCTGACTGATGTTTCGGATGTCACAAATGCAAACAGAGACCCCTCTTGTGCAAGAAAGCGTTGACCTCACCACACAGCAAGTACAGCAGTGTGAAAGAGGGGGGCATGTCTTGAGTAATTGTTTATTTTTGCATAATGTTTTATTTTAACACAAAGGACCCTAAAGCACTTTGCATATAGCAGTTGACCCACCTGTGGACCTGGGAGACACATAGCAGCCATTCTGCACCAGCAGCCTGGACAGCACAGCAAATCAGAGGGAGGAATGAGGAACTACCAAACAGTCTCAAAGGAGCCCCTTGGAGTGATGTTTCATCTAAAGGACAGAACAGTGTCCCCAGCAATTATACAAGGGCATTGTACTTTAAATTTGGATCCAGAGGGAAAGGCGCCCCCTACTGTTCCACAAATACCTGGTTTCCCGTGAAGAAAAGACCAAGGAGAACATTCCGAAGTCTGAGAATTCTGATCTCCTGAAGTTTGGACATCTTTCAAGTAACCCTCAGCTAAACACACTGCATATTCTTCTGAAATATGGATACCCCCTGCTACTGGAAACATTACTGATTAAAGCAGGCTTCCATGGAGCTCAGAATGAGATGCAGTCCCTCTGTCAGGAGACAGACTGCTGAGCTGACCACTGATCACAGCTCAAGATTGTAGAAATGTCATCTCCCTCAGCAGCTGTGTTACAATTAAATCTGTCCTTTTCTGTGAAAAGAATCTAATCTCTAATGGTGTTTCACAACCTATTCCTATAAGGAAGTAGACAGCAGCACATTGTGTAATAAACTTAAAACATGTACTGTATTTTTTATTTTTTAAAAGCATTTCCTAAAAATACATCCAACCATTTTCAAATAACTCAGTTGCAGAAATTCTCTCTTAAATGAGTGTTAAAATAAGTTTTAAAACGTATTTTTAAAATGTACATACAATAACGAAAACATTAAACTCCCTGGCAGTCCCTGGCAGCTACTTCTGTCATACATTTGTAATTGTACAGTTTCCATACAGTTAATAACCTTTTATTTTAGATGCACACAGCTTTTCTGGTACAGTTTCTGAACAGAATGGGGATCCACTGCCCAGAGCCTGTTTCCTGGAATTTTATCCGTGCAAGGAAACCGGTCTGTATCAGATGTACTGACAGCAAAAGAAAACCACATTATACATTATATACAGTAAATTGGCATTTTCACTTTGAGAGCTTCAGAAAACATTGTGGATTTTGAACACCAGTGCCCTCTCCAATTGCTTATTTTTTTAACTTTTTGCAGTTCAGTTATTTTAATTGCCCGTACCGACAGAAGCATATATTGATACAAACATGGGCATCATTAGGGAAGAATTGCTATTACCACCTCCACCAAGCACGGGCCACACATCCTGGTGCTAATTACAGCCCATGTGCTCTTCTCTAAAGGGATTGATTCCTTGTTGCCATGTCAAGCAGTGAGAGATTTTAATCTGCAGCATGTTTTCTTCCCCTTCGGGGATCTTCAGAAGTATCGCTCAAGCTTTAAATGATTTACTCCGGCATAGCTTGAGGCCTGCAGCACAGAGACGGAGGAGCCATACAAACACTGCTGAGAAACAATGAGGAAACAACACAGCACAGGGGAGACAATCCCAACGATGTTCATGCTAAATTCCAAGAGCAGATAGAGCAGGCCTGATGAATTCAGAAAACACTGAACTACTAATTCACTTCTTGTGGCAAAAAAGCAAGGCTTCCGATTAAAACTACAAGAATTTAACATTAAGCCCAAAAGCTATTAACAAGCTCTTGTCCTAAACGACAGAAAAATAAGCCTCTTCCAGGTGTGGAGCGAGAGAAACTGTCATGGTGCATTCAGCTGTGGTGGGGCCTTCAATCAGTCCGTCTTCACCACTAACCCCCCTGCAGTGTGAAGGACCTGCTGGAGCTGGCAGCCTCAGAGCACTTATCCCACGCTGCTCTGAACCTCCTGTGAATCCCTCTGCTTTCATATAACAGCGTCGCCGAACTTACTCATGGGGTAGAAGGATCTATTTTTTAAAGAAAAATACTGTATTAATTTGCAGACCTAAGCAAAAGTCCGTCCTGGGTATAACCAAACTTTTTGTCCTGTGTTCCGAAGCCCCTCTCTTCCCTAAATGAGAGTCAATGTCTCCCAGCAACTTTTTCTAAACCGCTGCATTCAGGCTAAACATTCAGTGAAAAACGTGTCAAAAAAGGAAAGTATCTGGATGACACAGATTGTGAAAACGTTCAGCTCTAAAGTTCTTTTTATTTCATTTTTGTCAAACTTCAGCCTGGATTATAACTTAAGCGGACCAACAGATTCAAGTAGTCTGATTTTTCACAAGACCTTTAGGCACAGATGCCCGTTTCAGAAGCCACAAAGTCTCCTGGGACTGTGGAACAGGGTAACAGAAAGAGGCCGGGAAACTTGTGAAAATAAATTTATTTTGTTTTTTTTCGTGGGATTGCCTTGGAAATCCTTCAAGCACAGCTTGTGTTGTGCTTTTCATAACCATTAAAGTTCACTGTGCATGTGTACGCAGCATAGCCAGAGAGGGCTGTTGAGCTGAATCAGGTAAGAGATGTGAGGCAGATCAGGATAAAAGCCCCCACCCCAGATAAAATGCATGACCTGATGCAGCATTTTCCAATGCTCTGTTACATTTTGTATTCTTGGCAAATGTCTGCTGCTTGTAGTCTTCATGAGCATGGATTCATCACACAGATTTACTATTATGCAATCTCACTTTTACCCTAAATGAATTTACCATGCAGACACACTGCCATTAAAATGACGGGGAGCCTTACTGTTTGGCTGAGTGCTGCAAATTCTGTGAAAAAATGAACATCTTACAGGATGAGGTGTAGCCCACCGCTACAGTGGAAATATTATTTGGAGAGACAGAATTAGTGAACAGGCAACTTGTGATTTAACTTGCGATGAAAACAACACACAGTAAGTTAGCTACAAACAACATTCCCATTATGAAAGTTTATTAATGCTGTGCTGCATTTACACTAAAACTGATTGCACTATACAAGGAAGAAAAGCTATCTACCCTCTACACTGAGTGAAGCAAGTGCAGGGACAGCCTTTATCTAGTCCTTATGAAAAGGACCTGCATGCACAAGACAGCTGCCCATAGTCCAGAGTACAGCATAAGACACAGACCTAACACCTGCACTTCAGTCTTAGTTTTACTCACAACATCTTGACTTTGAATCAGGTGTAAAATACCCATTCTTTTTTCTTTATTAGAAGACAATTCCTGCTTTGTAAATCTGCTCTTTAAGGTTTTGTCATTTCTTTTTCCATCTCTTTTCAACCAAAAGAACACTCTAGTGGCTGGTGAGCAGTTGGAAAGCACTCGTGAACTACGTGGCCGTTCTCCGTACCAGGATATTTCATGTGCCGGGATTCGTGACAGCGGCCTGAAACAGCAGGCTGCCAGTCAGCAAAGTTATTCATTCATACTTTACTTCTGTTGCTGTTTTAAGGAGAGTTTCTTCTCTTGCATCCCTGTGTCTTTTCACATGTACAGTAAATGTGTTTCACATTTCGGGAAAGTTGTCTTGGCCAGTGCCCATTATTAGCACTTGTTTCGGAGGTTTAGGATTTTGACAGTATAATGGGATAATCAGTGACAATAAAGACTGTTGTTTCATTTTGCTTTTGGCCTCTTTAAAGTTTACTTTTAAATTTAACAGTGCATAACAAGACTAGCTTTTGGTGTGGGGCTGTCAGTTTTGTTTTTAAGTGTCTTTTGGAAAACAGCCTTAAATTACCCCCCTGGTGGATGAATAATGTATTTTAAATTGAACTGAATTCTCTTCCTATATTTTGCATACATTGCAAGAGCCTTGGCAGACTGGATGCTCACCTCATACCCTAGCATTTGAGAGTGGAGGCTTACTGGCATTTGAAAAAGCCGGACTGAATTTTGTCGTTCAGTGTCAACCCACCTACAGCAAAAAGGGAATTGTAATAAGAACCAAGAGATTAGTAGCATGGCACTCTGGACTCATCCCCTTTGATTAATAATGTAAAGATCCTGATCATGCACACTTTTCACTGCCTGATATCTCCTGTTACTAATTCTGGATGGACTGATTCCCAAAGCAAACGTGCTGTGGTCACACAATGAGCATCGCCATGAGAATACACTCAGCACATATCCACATACACTCATACACTCTGTATACACTCAGCGCATGTCCTGTGGTTTTGAGACAGTACGGCACGAAGTGTCATCCTATTCTTAAACAAATTGTATTTTGCATATGGAGAAAGCTGCACTTCATCACAGAACCAGGACACTTGAAGAACGTCAGGTGAGAAGTTGCGTCAGAGATAGATCTGTATGACATCCTACCTGGCACCTACAGTACCAGCGAACAGGCACGCGCTTACAGCAGGTTGAGCTCTGGAGCCTTGAATGATGTGGCTGAGGCTGTGGCTGCGATGTTCCTCACATATACTCATCTGCTAAAAATAGGTGCATCTTCTGGCAATGTTGAAAGAAACCCACTGAGCATCACTATAAATACAAATCTGCTCCCTTCACTGGAAACGCTGGAGCACACTGCAGCTGGAGCAGTTCCAAACCCGCCTTGCTGCTCTTTCCCAAAACTTGCTGCTACACAAGTGTATCACTGTTAATACAGTACAAAATATTGCAATTTACCAGTCAATTATTCACTTTCACGGAACACCATGGTACCGTGGTACTTTTAGGTCAGAAAGTCTCCTGTCGAGCTGTGACTTTCTTACAGCGACACCCAGAAGTCTCCAGTCACAGTAATTTACTCTCCTAAAGCCTGCAATAAGGATAGGTGAGTGAAAATTACTTCAGTGGTTTTATATATCATCTTTCTTGATTGAGTCAAAATCAGTGTTTCATAAGGTTAGAAAACATGCCTCTCTCTACGAATGAATTCTGCACATGAGGTTTTGCTGCATACTGTGTCCTGCACTGGCTTGGAAACTTCTGAGTCTGGGACAATACAAAGGTTTGAAAGACTTTGTTTCTGCATTCTACCCAACCATGCAGGAATGGGACTGGGGTTGTGGGAGTCTGAACTGATCAGGCTGAAGCAACTGAACCTTTTCTAGGCTTGAACACAAAAGATCACGTGAGGACGTCATAGAAATATTCAAAATCCTCAAAGCCACTGACAACCAGCAGACTTCTTCACAATGAACACCATTCCTGGCCACCAACTTACAACATATCAATTAGCTACAACCTACTAAACAGGACCGACTGGCTCCACCAGTACAGGTGGTACCTTATCATCCAGGCTTGACCAGACTGAGCCATCAGCCATCAGATCCTGTGATCAGGATTGCACATGTTGAGCTGCACAGCCGGGCAAGCGACCCACAGCTGGATGGGCCAGCCTCACTGGGCAGGTTCACCGGGCAGCCTCATGCTTGCAGGGCCACCAGTGACAGTCCTCTCTCTGTGAACCCTGTGAGAGGTGCAGGGCAGGTTTCAGCCTGACCAAAGGCGTATGGCACAGCAAGGGGAGCCAGCTTCCTTAATCCCTCCCACGGAGGTATGAGGGCGGTACAAGGTAGTCAGACTGATGGGCAATGAGCACTTTCAAAATGCAATTTTCTGAAAAGAAAAATAAATAGCCATTCACTGCTTTTTAAAAGGAGACAATCTAAGCAAAAATAAAATAATTAGGGCAAATGTGGCACAGATAACACCACTGCGAGTCTATGCACGAGACAGGATGAGAAAAGCAGCAGCCTGGAGTCAATCCGCTATTAAACCCATCTTCCATTCCGCTAATACCACCGCATCAAAAAGAATACATCTCAAGGCCATGACTCACGACATCCATCCTGACTCTTCGTCGTAGGTGGGCCACAAGCGCACAAGAGTGTAATAAAAAAAAAAGATGTGCTGCAGATAATTCCTGCTCTACACACTTCACAGATTTCCACACCTCGCCCACCCTCTGAAACACCTCCAGCTCCCTTGCCATTCGCCAGCCTTCACAACCGGCCTGACTGTCACGGAACACATGGTGCAAGGAATTCATTTTCCTTCAGATGGCGGCTGACTGCAGCTCATGTTGGACAGCACCATTCACATTCACAAGGAGGCGCTGTGCAGTCTTGACATGATGTACAACAGATGTACATGCTCTCTGTTTCTGAAGCCGTGGGGATGAAATGTAGCAACTAGTACAAAAGGGTAGATTGGGTTAAAAAAAGAAGTGAGAAATTGTCCACAGATCCTTGCTGTGCTGGAAGGATGGAGATTTATGGGCGAAAGCACACCAGGTGTAGGCAGATGTCCTGGAGGCACAAAAACAACTAGGAATAGGAGGCTCACTCCTGCATCCCGTACCTTCATATCTGCGTGTGTTTGTCAAAGCCCAGTAGGAGGTGGAGAATCGTCTAAAAATCTGAGCAAGGCACGAGCATTTAACAGCAAAGGCCAAGAACTTTGTCCAGCCGCTGAACTGGTGTCATTTTGTTAAACAGCTGAGCCCCAGGGAGACGGCAAGCCCAGGGTCTTACAAGCAGGTGCTCTTTGTGCAGCCAGCCCTTCGCCGCGACAGAGACGGGGAGCTCACGGGTCCCGCAGGTGGTGTTCGCTGGAAGGCGGCCTGTGAACAAGGGCTTCTCAGCTGCAGCTCGGTGACGCCGGACGCAGGGGTGGCAGATCGCCGTCTCGCCGCCCGCGGCGCGCTCTAATTAAACCGCTGCGAGAACAGCCCCGCCTCGCCCGGCGCCCGCGCGCCCATTACGCGCCCAGAGCCTGACATGTGCCAGAGACATGTGAGGAGCGGTGAGACTCGCCCCCCCGTCACAGACGCAGAACAGACTGCTGGGCCCCGGCGACGCGGAGAAGACGGCCATCTGTCCAGCGCATGATTCGGCTCGGGAGCTGCAGGAACGCGTCCTCGCAAAACCCGCCTAGTGCCCCCACCTGCCCGAAGGAAAGAAAAGCGGGGCGCTTGCAGCGATGCAGCTCCTGAAAATTTCCCCGGCTTGCTGGCGCAGTGCTCGTCTTGGCAAGGGGCAGCTCTGCAGCTCTGCAGCCTGGGGAGGGAGCAGTCTTCACAAGACAAGGCCTTTGCACCCCACGAGGACTCACAGATGCTCCTAATAATCCACCAGGTAGGGGACTTGTGACACACCGGTTTGACTCATACGACAGTTTTACTGGCCGTTTTATTGCGCAGAAAAAGCCGGGTGTAATCATGCGTCTTAAACACCACGATGTAGCCGGGTCGAGCCGCCCCACAAGGCAGGAAACACGTTCTGTCGCCCAGCTCTGCCGTAAAGAGGAAATGAGGCCAGACCGTGCGCAGATTTTGCTCCTGGATTTGAAAGTTTGCTCCCCAGTGAAACAGAAACGCCATTAATGATTCAAAATCAGAAATAAACAAGCCAGAAAGCAATTACGTGTGACCTAGCATAACGGAAGAACTGCAATTGCAGCCAAAGCTCACGGTTGGCAAGAAAGTCCATAAAATCTTACTTAGGATGGGAATAAAGCCGCTGGAAGAATCCGGCTTCTGCTAACAGGACAAGTGCATTTGAATCCACTGCAGCAAGCTAAACTCCAATCTGACACCTGGTTCCGCCAGACAAAAGGAAAGTCCCTTCACTCTGGAAGAGCAATAATGCAATGATTTGGCTGCTCTGGCATCATAAAAACAACCAAATACCTTCCCGGGCATAAAGAAATGTCCCGCACTGACGAGCTAAACAAATGAAAGCCTTTTAGTCTTGAACAGAGAGTGAGGGGACCTGATTCTAGCACTCACAATCTGCAAAGGCCCTGACAAAGTCAACCCAGCGGACTTCTTCAGAACGAGCAGTCCGACAGCCACCGGGGTACAGAGCTGGAAACTCGATGACAGCAGGAGGCCCTTATTCGCCCACAGGGCTGTGGAACAAGCTGCAGCGTCCCGCCCGAACCCCTGGATTCTTCCAAGGAACAGCTGGATGAGACCCTTGAATCTACACAGGCTTGCTGTTCCCGGGGTCCCCCCTTTCTTCCGTGCAGTAGCAGCTCTGGGCTGCCCCCTCGCCCCCCCTGTGTCGATCCCACTTACGTGGTAGAGCGAGGTGTCCGGGTTGAGGGTGGAGAGGGACTCCTGCCTCATCACCTCCATCTGCAGGGCGGGCAGCAGGGCGTAGTGGCTGGGGCTGCCCCCCTTGTCGCCCTTCTTCTTCGACCTCCTGCCCGTGTCCCGCTTGCTGCTGCGCTGGGTCATGTACTCCTCGGGCGGCGCCTTGTCCTCGCTCACGTATCGAAGCAGGGAGTTCTCTGTGCGGGGCAGGACACGCGCTTGTCAGGGCTTAGACACGCTAAACTCTCACGCGCTACTGTCACTGAGCCGGAGCTGGGCCCAGACACACACACACACACACACACACACACACACACACACACACACACACACACACACACACACTCACAAGGGGAAGGTCTCCGCAGATCTGCTCCGGGACAACACGTGATTGCAGTGCGATAATGATCGAAACTGCTCCAGGATAACATTTTTGTTTGGTAACAAAAAAAGGATTCATTTTTATTTTCCCATGTAAACAGATCTGGAAGTTGGAAGAATGACCCCCTCTGTTTGTAATAAGACTGGAAGGCAAAGGAACTACAGGGCGAAAAGGGAAGTCAGTGCCTTTCTGATTTGCATATTATTGCCGCTTGCTCTTATTTTATGTGCAAACTGTACACAAGAAACTCGGTCTCCCACTGTCTGAAGCTTGCCCGATTCTGCATTCATGCTGCAAGAGGTCTTCAGAAGGGACGCTGGCTTAGAAAGAAAATGCTATTTTTGTCACGGGTAAGATCGAAATACAGAATATTGCGGGCTGGACACATCATGCTCTTCCATCTTTCATGCCCTTCTGTTATTCGTTTGCAAAACAAAGAGCAATAAAATCTGAGTAAACAAACAAAACCCGATATCCAGGCAGCAGTTTAAGAATTATGCTGGCAAAGAACAGGAGACTCTGGAGTTCTAAATGTAAATAACCAGAATAAACACTGTGTCCCTCACAGGAATCATTTCTTACAGATGAAAGCCCTCCCCTGTAACCCTAAGTTTCTGTGCTCACTCTGTCGGCCCCCCTGCACGCAACAGCCCCACCCCCTGCCTCCTCCAGACTTCACAGCAGCCAATAGGATGCTGATCACCCACGGCCCCCTAGCATCTCTGCTGTTAATGTTACTATAGCAACAGAAAGGCTTCAGACCAGCTATCTTCTCTACCATTAAAATAATAAAATGATTATTGTTTCTTCTTCTTATACAGGGAGAGGAGAGGAAGGGGAGACCAGGGGTGAACCGGCAAACTGCAGTAACCAGGAATGACCTGTGGGCAGCATTGTGAAACCCAATTTATTAGAAGATAACAAGGTCAGACTGACTGCCCTGATGCACATTCTGAGCATTATTTAAATGCGCAAGACAGCGACCCTCTTCTCTCCCCAGTGGTTTTCGTTTTGGTTTTCAAATGTACAGACGTCAACCCTTCTCCTCTGCACGTATACTTTTTTCCCCCACAAACCTTCAGCTATTTTGGGATTGGGATACGTGTTTAAGACATGCAACGCGTACGACAGTTGGAATGCAATTAGGTGAAGAAGCAGGTCAAATTGAGAAGACGTTTCCACTTTTCAAAGCGTGCCTGTTATCTCATAACCATCAGAATCCTGCCCTGCCACCCCTGCCTCTTTCACTGCCTCCGTGACAACAGGGGTTTCCATCGGTTACCAGCCGATCTCACGCTGCTCTTGAAATTCAGATCACATTTTTTTTTATTAAGATTACTCATCGATCTGAATAGTAATGCCTCAGTGGCACCCAAGAGACAACGGAAGCTATATTGCTCCACTATTCATAACTTTCTGCCTGTGAGGGTGGTGAGTCAATTCAAAAGAATAATAATTATAAATAGGCTGCATCTGAAAAGAAATGATAAATGAATGCAATGGCCTAAGACTGAATTTATGCAGGTATGAATCACACCATGACTATATACCTGCTTCATCTTTCATGGAATATACTTCAATGTGACCCTAGCCCTGCCTGACTACAGCACAACCACACCGCTCACGGGGCTGTGCTCTCCTGTCAGGCTGCATCGAATCTTCACTGCAGAAAACAGCCAGATGCCAGGCCTGCAAGACCCTGCCGATCAGCCCCAGACCAAGCTGCTGTCGCCCAGTAAAGCCGTTAATCTGTGGTCACAGACCAGCACCTCTTCAAACAGGTGGCTAGAAGTGCCGAGTGGAAAACCCAGCTCTCTCCCACCCTCCCGGGCCAAGTTCCATCTAGCCAGGCCGTGCCACAGGTACGTGAGACTGGTCTGGAGGGTGTGAGATAATGCCACATTTCTCTTTCAGCCCTCACTCCATTCCAAAGACAAATGACTCGCTGTGTGCCGAGAGGCCCTGAGATACCATCACACATCAGTTCTTTAATGTCACTCCTTCAGGGAATAAAAATAGAACATGTCAGAAAGCCTAATGCAGGAGAGAAGAAAAAAACAACTCCGATATTAAACAATACGCCTGGGAATGTCCGTCTTGCTCATTTCTTTTCAGGCCTGCTTTCTAATTGCTCTGTCATTTCAGAAAGAAAATCACCTCACATCTGTAACGTAGAATCAAGATTAATATGCTGTCAGGACACTTTGTGTTCTATTCAGTTTACTGGGGTTCAGCATCTCAAAAATCTGGAGTGTGATGCAAGGAGACAATGGAGTTTAGCAGATCTAAGGAAAAAAGTGAATGAATTCATAAAGGAATATGTGTGATCTAAGAAAATTTATTCTTGGTTCCCCCAAACAAGATGATATAAAAAAACACTTGTGTTCATGTACAGCGTAGTTGCCACTAACAATCTGCCAGTGATGGGGACATGCTGTCACAGAAAACCAGACACAGATTTCAAACAGGCAGCCGTATTTGAGTTACGTCAGAAAACAAAGGAGACACTCGGAATGATTTCTCCTTTGGAAAAAAAAATCACGCAGATTGAGGTTATACTCTCCAAAGAACGCGCTATAGCTGAGAAGTAATTATTTTATAAGCAGGTGCCTCTGAATGAAAGCTGGAGTTTCTCAGGCTGAAGGGCTGAAGGATGCCCAGTGGACTGAAGATGCCCTGTCCTTTGTAGCAGACTCTCCTTCCATGAGCACATCTGGACAGCTGTGCAGAGAGCCAAAGAGGGTGAAACCAGCCTGCTCCCTGGGCCAAGGCACTGAAATAAAAGGCCTCATCCCAACAACTGTGCGGAGCGAGAGACTGCCTGAGCAAGCCAGGCCGAAGAAGAAGGGACTGCGTGGATTAAAAAAAGAAAACGGTACGAGAAAATAATTCCTGGGTCTCACGCACATGACCAACGCAAAGGAATGGGCTGAGACTGTGGGATGCTTTCTGCCTCCACTGCTCATATTTCATAGCCAGCATTAGTAATGTAGTGCACGCGGGGGTATTTAGATTCTCCACTGGTATGACAGGTCGCCTTTAACCTTGCAACATGGAGTACAAGACCTACACACACCAACCCCCTGCTTGCACCTTTCATAAACCTACGGAGAGCCAAGAATCTTCTCCCTTTTAATCTTTGGGAATCTTTTTCCTGATCAACCCGAAACCTTAACCGGCCTACCTTTAAAGTGTAGCCGATCAGACTTGAAGACCTGTGTACTGAGCCTTTTAGCAGAGCGCAGTGACTGAACACGGCCGCAGCCAGATTCCCTCTCTCCCCCTCGTGTGAACGCCTGTGCATCTTCTCTCTCTGACGGGTCTCTAAGCCGCGCGCCCCCAGATTCCATCATCCCAGGCAGATGAGACATACACCCACTCTGCTACAACTGGCTAAAGAGCTCTGACGCTGTTGGCGAGAGGCCGTGACAAGGCTCTGAGCTCGGAGACTCAATCTCGGGAGCATCACAGCTGGGCCAACCTTCCTTTTAATCAGGCATATGCATTTGCTCAGACGCAGCGAAGTTGTTTTTTTTTTTTAAAGGAGTTGAATATCTAGTGCTTCTCTATCTGGTTGATGTGTTCCGGCCACTTGTCTGTTGAGCCCCTTTCTTCGGTAATCACCCTGTGACAGGACATGGGGAAGCTAATCATCCGAAAGCAAAATAAAACCTTGTACAAAAGTCATGTACAAAGTGAATAATCAAGAGTTTTTGACACCCTTCCATCTCTGAATAGAAACATCCATGATGAAAGATAGCGAGTGTGGTATTTTCATGATAGCATTTTGGTTTGGATTTTATTGCATGTTTCTTGCTTTGGTATGTTATTCTACAGTACTTTATTGATTGTGTGCAGCTCTACGTCACCCTGGTTAAGGGTGTCTAGGAGCTAATAATAATTATAATAATCTTCCTGCATCACCTCCGCCTTATCACAGAACTGCATCTCAGCTCTCATTTCCTTCCGTACCTCGGGTCGGTGTTGCGTGGGGAAGCTTGAGCTTCTGCCACACTGCGGAGGCTGCAGCCCTTCGTACGAGAAACGCCCCAGCTCAGACACTCACCTCGCCTTCCTTCCCTCTTCATCTTTGAGGGGTCTTCATAATCACCGACCCAGTTATACTCCACCGGCATAGAGATCGGCCTCAGCCGGCCTGAAAATGAGAAAACAGGCCTCAATACCACATCTCCCTGGTGCATCGGGGGATCTCTCGCTCTGCCCCATAACAGATAACACTGGAGCTGCCAAGATTCGTGCCCGCTTTAGAAGGATGCCAGTCTCGGAGAAACGTACATTGCTTTTCTTACTGCAGGACACAGTAGGAGACTGTCAGATAATGTATTCTTTATTGCACAACACGTACGTTTTTACACTTTTATATGACAACTATTAAGCTATTTTTGCTGCTATGGCAGCATTAGTTTTCATAAATACGTGCTGGGATTTTAACAATGAGGAAAACAGTGTTGCCGTTTTGTGGAGCATTCCCGTTGCGAAAGCCCTGCAAGTGGTTTTCAGGAGCTGCAATTAGAACGTGACCCCGCAGTGTTAAGCACTGATTAAGGGCTGTCCAAGTCTCAGGAATGCAAACACCCGGTGAGATCTGGTGCAAATAGGAACACTTTGTTCCCATACACAATGTGGACACCAGAGGGCGCTAACATTACTGGTGTCCACTAGACAAAGCCTTAATGGTTAACACATTGAGATGATATAGCGCCATCTGGTGTACACAGCCCCCCTTGGGGATGGGGGGGACGGATCCCATGTGGAAGTGCACCGAAATTCACTCTCAAGCAGTTGTTTGAAGAGGCTGCCTAACTTCATAAGCGCTCAGCAGTCGCCATTCACTTTAACTCTAAAGTCTTGCTGACACATAAAAACAAGCAGGGATGTATTTTTTTCCCAGACAGCAGAGCACCTAACTCTAGTGCTGGAGCAGTCCTCCACTCAGCAAGCAACCCCCCTGGACAGGCAGGACAGAATCCCCCACTCCCAGTCTTCCCGCATCAGCAAGTGTTAAGGTTAGAAAAGCCTTAATGCTTTTCAGGTCAAAAAGAACTGCAATTACTCTTAATTTTTAGGACTTATCAACCTGAGCAAGGTAATTAAGCAGACAAAAAAATCTAAAAACCTTATCAGCAGAATTGCTATGCATGATGGGAATTTGTGAGATCTGACTGCAGAATATTAAATGTATCTTGTAGTGAGGCAATTGAGTCACGGTTTTCTCCTACCCATCCTCAAATTCCCATTGCGTCCATTATCTTGGCCAGAAAAAGCCTTTGCAAGTGACAACCAGGTGTGAAAAATGTTCACAATCCCGATGCAGCACCTGGAGAGGTGTAAGGTGTTTGGAATCTCACCACTTAAATTGAAATAAATGTGAGGCGACAGATAACTGTGCGAACAGAAATACTGAGCAAATGTCAAGGACATTCATTAAAGAGCAACAGCCACTCCGAGATGGGATAAGAAAGACTCAACCCATGCTCAAGACTCCGAGCAAGGATTACAGAGCTAATGAATTACTGTACGGTGACGCTTACACAGCGCGTGAATATCAGATCATCTCAAGGTGGTCAGAGGGGCAGTGTGAGACACACGGACCCAATGACCTAGGTGCTACACCCCTAAAGACGCCGAATCGGGGTGACAAAAGAAAATGTAACCATGCCGCCTTCTCATCCTTACTGTATCACCTCTACCACTGACAACACAAACACTGCAGCTGCTGCTAAAGCAACGACACCGGGCAGATGAAGCAGAACCACGAAGGCATGCTTCACACAGAAACTCCGTAGGGCCACGACGCTCAGATACGCCATCCGCAGATATGTACAGTAGCAGGGTTGTGAAGAGTGCCATCAACTCTCCCTCCCCCGCCACTGCCCACAACACTTGAGGAAGAAACAGGCCGGTGTGCCCTCGGCCCCTCTAATCTTACTCAGTGCTCAGAGCAGGGCTGCGGAGGCCGGGCTCCGTCTGCGGAGGAATTGGTTTTCAGTTCACATGGGAGAAAACCCAATCACAGCAGACTGTTACAGTAAGACGTCTGCTATTGTTTTACAGCTCTCTTCCCGGAAAAAAAAAAAACAGAACAAAACAAGCAGTCAGCACTATTCAGACCCGTGGAGGAGCACATAAAGGTTAATTCCACACTGCAGAGCAGAAAGAAGACACAGCTTAACAGACGAACACAGTGTTTCATCTGTTAAGCCTTCAACAACAAAGATGGGTTACAAAAAAGAGGAGGCCACTGGTCTCATCGCACCCATTTAGTAGTATCTAATGGGCCTCAAGCAGCCATTTCCTGAAGGCAACCAAAGTTGAGGCTGCTCCACAACCCACAAACATGAGCGGGTTCCTCCTGTACTCTTCTTCCATGTACTCCTATTGGCTCTTCCGATGTGAGGTACCTGTATACTGTATTAACAGCTGGAATGCTGCGCTTCTTGTTGGTACGTTTCAGCGCGGATCCAGCCTTTACTTATGCAGTTCCCCTGGCTCACTATCCAGAACTGCGCGGAAGCCCTTCAAGCTTAATAAAGTCATTAACGTCATTCTTACATGCTGTACGCAGAAAGAGACATGATCTGAACTGCAGGCCTCGCAGGTCAATACCGAGTTTAAGCCTCAGCTACTGTACGCAGGGATCACTGCACAGGCGCCGCGTCCAGGTCTGTGCAGCACAGTATCAGCACAGAGGACAGCAAAGAGTGAGTAAACTGAGCCCTACTCTCAGAAAAAAAGCACAGATTAAAATCTGCTTGTACTGTAATAACAATAAGAACACATTATATCTATATAGCCCTCTTCATCACAAAGCATCCTGAAGCACTTTCACAGACAGGGGGGGGTGCTCCTATCCACTGCGGAAAGCAATTTGAAAGCAATTAAGATCGAATGAGAGTTAATCTCAGAACCCAAGTCTATTTTCAGACACGATGTGCTCATTCTCACACCCATTGCTGCGCACTTCATTTCCAGGCATTTCAACGCTGCTCCCTCCCCGTCGGTCTGATATACGCGGGGGGGGGTGGGGGGGTGATGATCTAACATTCCTCGGGGCTGGGGCAAGCGTGACCCCCCAGTATTAAGCCCTGGATTAAGAAAAACGCACACAAAATTCAACCGCCCACACGCTCGTTCTGGGGTTCGGTCGCAGGCCCCGCTGCAGTAGTACCGTGATGGCGGTAGTCTTGCAACTCCGGCATTAGAATTTCAGACCACGGAGGCTCCGGTGAACCAGCCCTCCGGAGGCTGGAACTCCTCTGCTGGCCTCCTCCTGCCCGGCTTCTTCTCTGGGACACCCAGGTCCCCAGCACAGCCCTGTCTCCCACCCTGCACTCCTCACGCCAAAACCAGGCCTGAGGAGAACCTTCCTCACGCACTGATTATGTCGTCTCTTAAAAAAAAGCGGGGCGCCTCTGGCTAGAAAGTTGCCGGTTCAAATTCCACGGCCGACAGAGGAATCCTCCTCTGGTGGGCCCCTGAGCAAGGCCCTTCACCCCCACTGCTCCAGGGGTGCCGTATAAATGGCTGACCCTGCGCTCTGACCCCCAGCTTCTCTCCCTGTCTGTATGTCTCATGGAGAGCAAGCTGGGGTCTGCGAAAAGACGAAATCCTAATGCAAGAAATTGTATATGGCCAATAAAGTGATCTTATCTTATACTGTAGCTAGCCTTCTCATTTGCATTCGCACACGTGTTTCTCCCCTTCATCCTCTGTTCCCCTGGTGCCCATCAGCTCTGTCAGAAAAGGCCTTTGCCAGTGATCTTCGCTAAATGACTGAGGTCTGCTGGAGGGCACACAGCTGCTGCAGCAAGGCCCACAGAGGTGAAGGTGAGAAAACTAAGCATCTGTTTTTCTCAGAGAAGGCCAGGCAAGAGACACCCAGACATCACGAAGCCCTTTTCAGGAAACCGGCCAGTAGGGACTGGTGTATCGAATGTTTAAAGTCTGTACTGGCACGTCAGCTTATAGCCCAGACCGGACATATATAAAGCTCGCTCAGCAGAAAAAGACAAGAAAACCCAGAACCCCAGAGAAATGCTTTTGTAGATTCAATTTCCTCAGTCCCCGGCAACGTTCCCTCGAAGCTGTGGGCGTGTAGCATAGGAAATTGAACCATGCACCAAAAAATTAAATACCAAAACAAAAATATGATAATAATAAAATAAACACGGTCGTCAATTGAAAAGTGCTAAGTGGACCACATGAGACTGGCTGCGAGAGACCCAGCTGGGCTGTGTGCAATTTTATTGCCCCTCGATAATCGATATCTCTGCTCCATGACTGGGCTCTTTGAATCGCTGGCCCGGTCTTTTGGATCTCTTTGTTTCTATGAGAATGACTATATTATCAAAACTAATTGTAGGTGGACAATTTTGCATACACTAAATTTAGTGCGCACAAGTTTGTGTCACTGGGGGAAAAAGTTTGCGCAACTTGAAATTTTTGCGCACGCAGGCCATTAGAAATGAGAGGGAACACTGGTGCCCGGTGACCCGTTGAGCTGTGTTAGTATTCAGTTCCCTCAACAGAAACAGCAGACTCGCTGTGACAACTCTGAAGTACGGAGAGTCAGACATCCGCTACCCCGCTGCAGGCCTGAGCTTCGCACTCAAACGCTGGCTTTCCTGGTCCCCTCAAAGCGCTGCAGAAAACGAGGGATTGTACAGTACCATTGTCTCGTAAAGGCCACCTGTTTTCCTCCTTCACTGCGCCTCACAGGAGGAATACGAAAGGCTAGCACATAGTTACAAAGAAGCATGTGGAGAGTCCGAACAGAATTCAGATTAGAATTCCCATTTCCTCCTAATAAAGAGACCCTTTTCATCTGATTTATACAGCGGCGCTGCCACAGCCGTCTTCAGTTTTGTTTAGTCTTGTCCGGCTGTTGTCCAGATATTTGTTTCTTTTATCTCTTGGCTTGCGGTCTACAGCTCCCCGTCTGCTGGCTCCCCTGAATGGCTGGCAGGTTGTGCTTCCCTCAGATACCGATCTCCGTCTCGTCAGGGACCTCAAGTCACACTATTACAATTGACAAAAATTCTGCTGTGGCTCTGATTAACGGACTTCAGAGGATGACAGATAAGGCTGCGATTCCGGAGCAGTTAAAGGCTTAATCATTGAAAATGCAGTTTAATTAGGTGTAGACTACCGGCCTCGGGCAGAGGGAAAGCTAATTATTCTCACTGTAAAGCCAGAAGAAGCTCCATTTGTTGAGCTTTTGTCAAGTCACCTGTTCACAATGATTTTGTGTTTGTTTTTATTTCGTGAGGTATCTCCTCATCTTTAGTCTACCAGTATGCCCAGAACAGACAGACTGCACAGCTGTTTCTCCTCTTTCAAGGCAAAGTATCTGCAGGTTGGCCGCCCAACGGAACTGTAGCTCTGTGTTCCTGACAGATTTGAAAGAAAAAAAAACTTAGAGCATTATTAATTTATTCAGGAGGCTTTGGCCAGAAGCCAACTCCATCTCTACATTTTATGCAGCTGGATATTTAACTGAAGGTGCCTGAGTCAAGTACCTTGCTCAACGGTATAACAGCAGTACCCCACCTGGGACTCGAACCCACAACCTTCCAGTTACAAGCACAGAGCCCTGCCCACTCCTCCCCACCGCTGTCTATAACCCTGCATATAAACTTATGTCCACTGGACAAGAGACACGCTGAAACGTCTGTCTTCTTGTGCTCTTGTTACACATAAGAAGAGAAACGTCTATGCACTGAGCTTTCCTCTCTGCTCATGTGTGAGGGAGTCTTGGGACAGCTCGGATGATTGTCTTTCATTACCAGGTGGGCATCTAGCACCTGCAAGCTGTTGACTTTATATGAGCCATTCAGCTCAATAAGTTGTGGTATCTCACGAGAAGGGCATCGAATTCTTCCTTCACTAGTGTTTTCATTAGTCTCCCAAATTCCTAATTCACTGCTGCTACTGGTGGGCAGCTGCGGCTCGAGTCAGCCTCCAGGTGGTCAGCTGGGCTGGAGATCGAAAACTGTGTTTCTCTGCCACGGGACCAGGCAAGTAAATGAATCTGAAGACCGCGGGGTCCATCATCGTGCCTCGCCATTTGCCGACATGAACGGAGCTGGGCGCCAGAGAAGGGAAACGTCAAGTCGTCTGTGCAGGAGGAGGAAGACGCGGCCAGGGCAGCCTTACCATACGTGGGCGTGGCGTCGCGGCGGCTGGGGCCCCTGCCCTTGTCGTACTCGTAGCAGTAGAGCACCGCGTCCTCCTCCAGCACGGTGAAGCGCTTCCTGTACTCCTGATCCAGGAAGGAGTTGGGCGACTCCGAGCCCTTGGCCACTGGGATCCCAGCGTGGTGCCGGGTGATGTCATCGCTGGGCAGGTTTCCCTTGTCATCGCTGAAGCGTCAAGCACAGCAACCAGACATTAGCCCTGCGAGCAGACCTGGGCAAGCCGTGCAGTGTAACCTGGCATGACTACAGAGTCATGAATGAGCTCTGAATGTACTGTGTGCAGTGTGAGCTCAGGAATGTACTGTATACAGTATGTACTGCACTGTCTGTGCCTTCTCTTCTAAAAGAGAGAGGCACAGACAGTATGGTACACACAGTACCCCATACAAAGACAGGCATGAGTGTCTAGACATTCCGGTTTCAGAGGCTCTGTACCGGGGTGTGTAGGGCTCAGAGGGTGGCGGAGGGATGAAGAGATCCTGGAGGGCGGAGCTGTCCCGCTTGGAGGGCGTGCTGATTGTGCTGGAGGGCGTGGCCACGCTGCTGGTGGGACTCTTGGGGATGATGGGCTGGCAGGAGAGACAGAGACAGCGAGTGGGTGAGCGGCACGGTAATTAGTCATACACTAATGTTAGCTCATTCAGACGCCATCATCACGGCCATTAAGGCTCTTGCATCAGTGTAATGGCCTTCACAGGCAGCTGCCAGCTACCTGCTACAGAGAGGAGCTGCATGCTGAAGGGAAGATATAAAGAGAGTTAATTTCCTCAGTGTCCTCAGTACAGCATTCTGTAGTCAATGATCTTAATCAATCGCTTACACAGCGAACGACGCCGGCCTGCACTTTAATTACAATCGCGCTGATTTGTCTCGACTGGAGGTCGACTGGAGCCCCCTCAGCACACAGCCCCTTCAATAGCACTCCTTCCCCTTGCTTCCACCTGTCGAGCCGTTGTGCCACATGAGTCACGCTCGCGGGGGGGGGGGTGCGACTCCGCAGTGGGTCTACCTCGCTGCCCTGCCATGCAGCAGCCCGAGCATGAAGCTCCTGCAGAGCTCGTCTGTCCTGCTGCTGGTGTCACGGACGTCCAAAGGGGCTAACCATGGGGAGCAGGAGAGCGGAAAAAGACCCATATGCGTAGCGGCGAGACGGGAAAAAGGCCCGAGTTCAGGAATGCCGTATAGAAACCTAGGCCCTCAGGGAGCGGACGTGGGGCGCCCTGGTGCTAGGCGGGTCTCAGGACATCCGAACGTCAATGCTGAGCGAGGACAGAGTGCAAGACCCGGAAATATATAGCCCAAGGGAAAGAGAGGGACAGGAAGGACAGCAGACTGGAAACTAGGGACAGGACAGAGAAGGAGCGCCCTCTGGCTGCAGAGGGCGTGACAGCTGGTGAAAGTAACACCTCCTTCAGGTACTGCACGGCACCAAGCTGAAAAGGACCCGCAACGGACTGCAACAGGCAAGGCAACGCTTTCACCAGTGTGAAATGTATTAATCATCAGTAAACCTTTAAAGAGATTAATATTTCCTATTCAAACCCACGACTTTGACGCGATCCCTCATATCTGACTCTGTTGACACTCAGAATTGATTCTTAGGACACGTCAATATAATGATCGCTTTGGATAAACTACCGGACAGATCAGTCACTCAACCGGCACTAATCACACACATCTTTGACATTTAATTAAACACTTTATTTGGATAATATTTCACTCTTCAGCATCAGAGCGGTGATTTGGGTTATGCCTGGCTTCACTGCACAGTACGCATTGCTGACCATCAGGATGAAGGATAATATTAGTTACAATCAGCATTTATTACGGCACCCTCGGGGCCTTCCAAATTCAATTTCTTTCCTTTCCTTGTGCTTTCACCACGTTACGTGATTTTGCAAACAAAACAGAATTAACAGCCAAATGCCCTGAGAACTTCCATGTCAACAGCAGTGTGCAAATTCAAACAAGAGAAACCTCCCAAAACGTAGCAAAAAATAGAAACCTAACCGGACAGAGACATTCTAACAGCTGGGTGTTTAGGTTGTCTTCTTCCAAGCTTCTTTTTCCAAGAGTACCATTATGCTCCCTCTTGTTTTAATGAAGCTGTACCAATTTTAAAAGTGACAAATCTAGCAAGACGCAACGTGTGTGGATAAGAGGGGTTTCTTTTAATGTAACAAAACCCTGGATAATTAGTTGGATTTTAGGAGTTTAGCTATTACAAACTCTATTACAAATTGGAGCATGTTTTCAGCCTGTCTGACAGCTCAGTGTTCTACAATTTCAGCATTTATTTTTTTATTATGTGAGGTCCCTTTAAACTGGACTTTAGTTTAATAATGATAGAAAATGTTCTACATTTGGAGGGGCAATGAACATGTTTTGCTGCAATGTTGGGATCTATTCAAGACACAATGAGCGCTAATTGGATTTCAAAGGGAGGTGTGTGACTAAAATAAACAGCACGATCATAGAACAATATGCATACCGTACCACTGAGAAGAGCTACAGGAACTGTCTCCTACAGAGTGCATCCATTTCCAAAACTACAGCCTATGAATTAGAAGCCATAGGAGAGTCCTGGCCTAGCTGGTATTAACCTTATTGAAGCCTTCACACTGTGTCTCATAGCTGAAGTCCCTCACCAACAGAAAACTGTTATTAGCACAATTATTACGTTTAACAAAAGAACTAAGAACCTTAGCTGACCAAGAAGACTAAGGACTCAAACTTGTCTGGAAGACCACAGCACTCTGTATTTCTACAGATGCCACTTACTGTCCACCAGTTATCCAAGCTGCAAAGACTCATCATCTAAACTGCTCTGCATACTGGAAAGCCGGGTTTACTGTTGAATTATGAGTTGGAGGGTCCTCCACTCAGAGAACCTGGATCAGCATCACTCTACATCACTGGCCTAAGAACTGCTAATCAAATTGTTACAGTGAGTGCATAACAATATCCAGGCCTGAAATCTGGAATCCAGGTTTTCTTTGTCTCCTTTAATTATAAACAGCTGTTCACCTGGCAGAAGTGTTAAGCAGATCTAGTTTAGCTTTAATTGGACCAGCGGACCCCTTCTCTACAGCCATAAACTATTGACAATTTAAAAACTCGCTAAGCTGAGAACCCCAGTCCTACACTGTACCTAAGTCACATCATAATACTGAACATATTTATCCTTGAACAGAGAAGACTGCAATGGGACCTGATCCAACTCTCCAAGACTCTGACAAAGTCAACCCTGAAGACCTCTCCAGAATAAACCGTGAAACACCAACTAGGACAGACCCATGCAAACTCCAAACAGGAGATAATTCTTTTTGTAAATGTTGTGGGAGCCTGGGACAAGCTACCCAGCCAGGTTGTTGAAGCTGATACCCTGGCTTCTTTCAAGAAATTGATGGATAAGATCAATTAACAAATAACTAGCAAATAGGCTACAGTACATGGGGCAATTGCTTGTACACATTCTTATGTTCTTTAGCCTGTGATGGAATGTTTCTGTGTTCTAGATTGTTTTAATAGGCAATAATAGGCAAAGAAATCTGAAGAAATACGCAAGAAGGGGTTTACTGGGCAGACTTCTTTCTCTGCACAGTGCCCTGAAATCAGCTTTAAGAGGATGAGCGCAGTGTCTCCTGGGAAAGTCCATGTGCACACTGAACTGAGTGAGTGCATGCGTGAAGTGGGTGTCAGGAACAGCTCTTTCCGGGCCCTATCCGGACAACACGATCCGGAAGGTGGAGAAACAATAGGGAAAAATATCATGCAGGAGTAGGGATGGAGACAGGGGGGCGTGTCCGAGAAGTGCAGGTGTCCAGGGGAAGCGAGTCCGGGGCGAACAATCCAAGCAAAAATCCAAAAGGGAAATCCAATACAGGAGTCCAAGACCAGGGGATCCATCCAAAGTCATTAAAAACCAGAACCGGACGGGACCGGCAGGGCAGGGAATCAGGAACAGGAAACTAAAATCATAACAGAGCCAGACGCGGCAGGACCCCCGGGGCTCTCTCGGGATTCAATGAGACGCCTGCGTCTGGCTTTTAAGGTGGGGCGAGAACTACAACAGGTGCAGGTAATGGGGCAGAACAAGGAAGGGCTGGAGCGCCCTTAAGAGACGGGAGTAGTGATCGTGACAACGGGTTCGACATCTACGATTTGAGATTGCCCACCACAATGAATTCTCTCTGCCAGGAGACACTGATTAGTGTGGGTGGGGGTTTAAAGGGGGGCAATAGAGGGGTCTTCGTCACTAGTGCATTAACAACCCCAGCTCTCTGCACCCCTGTCTCTGTTCCCTGTCTTTGAACCATGGCTGTAATTGAACAAGCAACGCAGGAGGGAATGTATTTACCCTTGAAAAAGGTTTCATTTAACGAAGGGATGAGGCCAAGGCAAGATCAGTGGTTAAGTCAGTACACACTCACTTCTGACTGCCACCACAGATCAATTAGAGGAAGATGGTCCTTTTCTGGCAGATTAATTGCCTGGCTCCCCAGTCAAGTATGCCTTGATAAACTAATGTGTCAGTGTGCTGGAGACAGGCAAAAATCAACAGGATCGGTCTCCTTAGAGACATTTCCTGATTAATCTGACGTCTTCTCCTTCAATGATTTACTGTAAAGGGTATGAGGTCCACCTGAAAATTGATTTTTTGAAAATATGACTAGACTTGCACACTCTCCCTACTTAGGCTGCTGTTATAATAATATCGGTATACAATAGCATTGTTTTCTAAAGATGGTCCTTCATTGACTACCTGAGCTTCCCAGCATAGTTCTGCTATAGTCCACCAAACAACCCGTTTCACACTCCAACTGAAGACAGTGCAGTGAAACTGGTCTCCTCAGTCGACTCTGAGCAAACCAAGACATTAGCTTGATCAACAGGTTGAAATCAGAACCTAAAATATTTAGAAGGGAAAGGGGGTAACACCGGACCTTACTTTGACTGCTGTATGTTTGGAAAACAAGACCACACGAATAATACCAACACATCACAAGGCAGCAGACATAGTGGAGGGGAACCACTTCGTGCATCACGAAAGGAACGCTTCTGCACCAGCAGCCCCACCACACAGCTGATCAGGGGTGGAGTGGGTGAGTTTCACCAGTGGAATTAAGGAGCAATGTTAGGAAAGTCAGACTGTACAAGTTCCAGTGTAACAAGTCTGTGTAACAGGGCTCAGCACGCTGGAGGCCTGGAGTTATCCACTGTCCAGGGAGTGCTCAGAGCCCGCGAGTAACCAGGATCGCACCCCAGCAGGGGCAGGGAGAGCTGCACTTGTCACTTCTCACACTGTAAGTACTGTCCTCAACAGGAAAGAGCAAGAGAACACTTAATAACATCAAGAGGACTGCTGTCCAGACGGAACCCTGTTCTACCACCGATCTCAGGAGCCCGCACAAGCAGGAACGCATGGACCATAATTCATAAAGGTCATCACTTGGAAGTCTGATTAATATCCTGCCTTGCTACTCATTTTATCCTTGCAGAAATCAGACAGCATGCAGAGAGGGAACGACGCTTACAGTATCTTGTCATTATTGGATTTGCAGTAGACCTACATGAGAACCACATTTTCCATGCTCACACCTCAGCTAAACCTGTCCATCCCAAGAGCCATTCGCAAGGCCACACAAAAACAGTAACCGTTCGCGGAAGAGAAGGACTGGATGTTTTATAATGCTGAAAACAGCTGCCGCAGGCAGGCCTCTCTGAATGAGATAGGCCTGGGAAAATTAACAAACGAACGCTTTGAGCAGCCCAAACCACGTGACAGCCAGACTTGATGACAGATGTGCAGGGACAGTATCAAAACGAGTCAGGCACCTCGGCGGGCAGCTGTACGGCCAGCCAGGGGTCCTCTAACATGTCTGCGGGAGTGTGGCTGGAGCGAGCCGAGCGGAGGAGGCACAGAAACGGGAGCCGACAGCTGGAGGCGGGCACGAGGGGAGCCGTGGGCCGCTTGGATCTGCAGCCGTCTACTAGCCTCGTCCTTGTGCACATTACACACGCTGCTTACTTCTGGTCCCGGGGAGGGAACGAGTGAATGAGGGGCTGGGTGCAATGGGAATGAGTGGCTAATTAGTCTGAGAAAAATACTTGATTTACAGGGGAATTTGGAATTTACAGCAAGCAAAAGTTCTGAGCTGGAACACAGGGGGCTTGATAAACAAAAACACCCAGGTAAGAGCAGCTGAGAACTGTCCTAGCCTGGCAGGCTGCAAACTGGGGGAAGTAAGGAGTCCTTTCACAAACAGCTCAGCTGGGGGAAGCTGGATTTAATTGGTTTAATTAGTCGCTGCGCGGAATTGAGATACTGTACATGCCAAGCTGCGACAATCCTGTGGTTAGGATGAGTGTGAATTGAGAGTGGGAGGTAAGAGTTGCACAGTTTATTTTTTGTTGTTGTTTCCATTGGGGATTCATTGTGCCACCTCCTTCTCTTTGTTCTGCAGCTGAAAGAAGGGCAGCTTCATCCCCGCCAGAGCAATGAAATCAACTCGGAGAAACAGGACTTTTCCGCAACTGCAGAGTAAACCCCAGATATTTTATCCTCCCTGCTCACCAACAATGTGAAGACAACCGACAATTGTTTAGTTAGTACCTTGTTGCACTTGGACACTACAGAGCACTCAGGCTTTCTGTATTCAGTGTTATCGCAGTTCACATTCACATCAACAAAGCAAAACATTTCATAGCTCAGAGAACTGAGAAAACACTCCAAACTTCGAATGATCTGACCAACCATATTCGCCCACCCCTATCAAAGCCCTGTCCTTAACGTGCTTACTCTGCTATTTGCTAGGATATGCAATCAATGAGGCTACACTGGAAGACTGAGGGATTTGTTATAATTTCTGTCTCAGAAAACATAAAAAATGACTCTCAGAAGAGATTCAGTGAATTGTTCCGTCCCTGAAAAAACCTGTACGTTGAAAAGAACCAGCATGTTACATCTCAAAGACACTCTTGGTGCTCCAACAGTCCAATGACAGCAATTCTGTTTTTTAGCTCTTTGGCAGCAAACTGAACTTGAATTAATCCAGATGTCAGAGGTAAACTTTCCACAGTGCCATACTGCGCAAAGTTTAATCTGATGTCATTCTTGCATTTGATGGAAGACTTACAGGATTTTTACATGAACAGATTGAATCCTTCTATTGAGTGTTTATCCAAAAGAAGATTACATGAAATCTGTCATGCAGCAAGCAGTGCTGGGTGGTTTAAAAAACTGTTGCTTTACGTTTCCTGCCTTAGAAAGGGAAAAAATTGTTTTGTGAGGATTGTAGAATGTGGAATGAAGTTAAAATCCTGAAAGTGATGTAGAGGTGGCGTTGGTTGTTAGAGTAGAAGATTTAATTCATGTGTATACAGCACATTCTTCTAAAGCCATGAGGTGGTGGATTAAAACTTAATGGAGACAAATAATATAGCCTGATTAATAATGCTACATTTTTATTTCAGGAGAAATAATGTGCATGTGAAAATAAGCAGGGCACTGTAATGTCAAGTCCATCATGGTGGAATCAATCAATTCAATCATTTGTGTCGAATCATACTTAAAAGGAAACAGATAAACAGCTGCACCAGCAGATCATTCAGTTACAGAAATACAGTCCCTATGACTTGCTATAAGAACAGCTAAACTTCCTCACCTGCAATGCAAGAGGCTTCCATCGCATGTTCTTTAGTAAAGCCGGGGCAGATGTTAGCATGCTTTGAGGTCGCTTTTTCAATGTCAAGATCACACCACTGGGATCTTCACGCAGCGCGTTTACCAAGTTTTTCAACTGCCACCCCACCTAGTGACCAACAAATACATAAATCAAACAAACACAGTGAACGGCACGCATCAGACAGTGTCCCGCCCGCCCCCACTGGGCCATACCGGACCCGCTGGCCGCCCACACAGCTGGCTGCTCCTGCCCCCCACCCTGTGGAACCCGGAGCCGGTCCTGAGCCAGCGTTGGAGCCCAAAAGAGACAGGCTTGCGATCGAGCGGCCCTGCTCCTTTCTCACTGCTTTGTGCATTTGCAATTGATTACATAGAACATCCAGTACATTTCTATTCCTATGAGGAGGGAGCAATTTATTGATTTTCCATTTTTTTTTAGCCTGTAGTGTTCAAAACACAAACTGTCGCATCTTTATTCTGCTCATGCAATTGCCAGGCAATTGTATTTATAGCGTGCACTGAAGTGGGAAACAATTTAAAATGGTTTACAAACAGCACACATACAGTAGCTACTTCATACAAGTACACCTGCTGAGCACATGCAGAGGGGCTTTAAAAACATAACAAATGCTATTGGCTCCGACAATCATTTGGTGCATTTTTAAAACCCCTTAATACAGCTCTTTGTGCATTTACATCTTTCACAACCTGAAACTGTGCATCAGGATATGCAGTGTACAGCAAAGCAGTAAAGAACGTGTAACCCCAAAACACTTTGTGCTCAGTTTATTCTGCTGCCAGCAACTTAAAATGTTTATTTGGATAATTTTCCCCTCATATACGACAAATGAGTGAACATACCTGGACCTTTGCACTGATAGTTTCATTATAAGCTGTTTAACTGCAATTATTATCCATGCTGCTATTAATCACTCAGGGAATTTTAGCAAAGAAGGATATAAGCATTATTGTGCTGACTTAACGGGTATTCTTTTGAAGATTAGAGAGTAAGCAAGAAAGATACTGAAACAGAACACTTCTGCGCTCGGATGAAATGGATCAAACAAAGGAAACTCTAAATGTCACAAGACGACAGCAGTTCATTAACATCACGGCAATATTCTTTGAGGACTTCAATTTTAAATTAATTATCTTGGAAATAAATATTAGTGGTTAGTGCTCAAATTCGAAAGTATGAACCTTTTTATCTGTATTTGTTCAGTACATGGAGCCCAGACACAAAGCAATTGCATTGTCACAGTTTGTTTTAAATAAAGACTCTATCTATTATGCTGTCTGTAGTACTACCTCTACTACTAATAATAATAATATTTTTTTGCATTTACATCATGTAGCGCTTTTTATTCAAAAGCCATACTGTTCAAGCCCACAGTGGAAACTGGGATTTTGGTTAACACCTGTCTTTTCTTGACAACACTATACATTAATCCTTTCATCTGAAGGGCAGGACCTTCTACAGCACAGTGACCCCAGGCAACATATTGAGGCCTGGAAATGGTAGTTCAGAATGAAAAGCGCCACTATGGTTCTTACTGCAGTAACCTGGAGCTCTCCCGTGCCAGTACTAACCAGGACCAGCCTTGCTTAGTGTCTGAGATCTGATGGGATCAGGCAGCAATTCATAATGTGCAGAGGTCTTCAAAAAGGCTTCTCAAACACAGGGATTGTCTCCAGGACAATTGGGGACAAACATATTGTGAAAAACATATCTGCTGTTAGTTAGGTACTGTTATCTGACTGCTTATTGAAGTCTTTCACTTATGCAAAAAGCCATCTATTTCAGAAAATAGTCCTATTACATAAACATTCATCTACTGTACCAAACACAGTAGATACAAATACACGATTTACTCCCTGGAGCATCTACTGTACGTCATTTCAAAAGCAAACAGAAAATGGCCACTGAACAATAGCTGTAGCCACTGTGGTTTGCCTGGGCCTGTGCAGCTCTCTGCCTTGGCGGCGACTGCGTCTCCTTCTCCTGCTCTCCCTCAACTCCGGCTCCAGCACATCGATCCTGCTCGGCTGCTGCACAGTCATTCCGTACGCTTGACGGAGCAACGGGGTCATCGGCAGCCTGAGCAAAGATTCAGTCTGTGGTGCTGCGCTCTTGAACAGGAAGGCAGGGCAGTTTTTTGTACAGTACTTCTCCTATACTTGTAATCGTTCTCGTTTGACCCCGTTTTAGCTCTTTCGTGTCTTGTTTTTGAAAGTCTTTCTGTGATGGTTTCATCAGATCCTAATAGCCATCGTGGGTCTCACATCCACACAGAGGCTGTCTGATCCAGTGCACCTACAGTACAACAGAGCATGCACAGAAAACCACCTTCCTCTGGCACAAGCGGTCTTCTTCGACACAGAGCCTAAAATTGTTTGCAGGCCATTAGGGTGGTATTTTCTTAATCGGTGGGTAATTTGTTCACTGTGAGTGAGTTCTGTTTGCTCCTCAAAGCCATTTCAGACAGCAAGGGGAGCTACAGAATATTGCAAAGGCAATGCACTGACAAGCCCTTTAGCACCCTTCCTCTTTTTGCTTAATTACGGTAACGAAGAAAGAAAGAATCTGTCCACATCTGCAATTAATCTCTCCTACTCTCTTCAGAAGTACCAGAAAGCCACCACCAACAATTAGACCTGATTAGAGGTTTAGAGTGAACACACAAACAAACAGAACACTCCTTCAATACTTATTGCCTGTTTAATGCGAACCCTTAACCTCAAGTAATAAGACTCACACATCTACTGTGGATACAACAAGTGACTCCACAGAGGAAGCATCCCATGTCTGGGCACATGTTTTGTAACCATTGCATGTCTCTTGATCTTTTTCCGCGTGGTTGAAAACAGGAAACGGGAGTCTGAAACAAGTCACCTGACAATGCTGTCCGAGCCAGAAATCTGACTTCTTTCAGGACACGGATGGAGATCCTTAAATAATGTGCTCTTGCCTGTCAGCATTCTAATGCTCTAGGACATCTTTCTCCTAGTCTTTGTGAGGAAATAATTCAGGCAGCAAAGGTTTGAAAAGGTGCAAACATCTACAAAATCAAAAAGAAGATGGATTTTAGACTAAGCTGAGACATGCAATAATATTTGGCCAAAGCTCCAATGGGCAGATGCCAGACATCCTTTGTGGATTTCACTACTTTGGAAAGGTTTCCATTTTGAATGGAGCATTCATCCCTTACAGCTCAAGCATTAAAATTTCAAAAGGGATTCAGGCAGAAGATAAAAATTAACTTTAAAAGGTTTAGATGTTCAACATTTGCCCTCTAGAAATAAGCGGTGCACGCCAGTTACATTCAATACACATGACTTTTCCTTATCTTACGACACATCTTATGGCATGCGCATGAATCAAAGGACAAGGCATTTAATAAGAAGAGCCCTTCCTCCTGGCCTCACTCTCATCCTTAAATGTCAGAGTACACATTCTGCTCTTTTCAGAGTTGCATATTGCATTATGTCACCTTCTCTTAACTAAAACTTCATATTCCACTTGCTACGCTGACATTGTGACATACCCGAGTACAGTACAGTATAAATACATTTACTGTATATTGCATCTTATTCAAGCCCACCATTAATTAGCACCATGCTAGATTTTATGCTTCACTATATGAAGAAACACAGTGAATGTAAGATTCACTGGTGGGAGAATTCTCACTGGCTGTCTTTCAAGCAGGCTTGTCCAACGCTCTCTTATAGAACACTTAGGAATTCTGAAACATCCATGGATGTTACCATTCAAACAAACACTGCATTCACAGACCCACACTGGACTCTTCTTGTGCAAACCTAAGACCATGCTTACCCTAGGACAGGAAAGGCTCAACTTAGGCATGTCTGCTGAACGAATATCATTTGCATATGGAGCACCAGACCTGGTGACCTTCACAGCACTCCTGCCTATTCGTAAACTTGTGCTTGTGTCTTTTACCACAAACTGGAAGGTTGCACTAAGATGCCGTCTCTCCCGTTTAAAAGTTACATGTAACTCTAGTGTAAGGAGAAAACTTTCCAATGGAGTACAGGAACAGCTCCAGATCCCAGAGATGAAAGTCACCCTTGTGGAAGTGTACCATGGTTGATGCCCATGTATAAAATACTCAGCTTTTTCCATTCTGCTCTCATGCATTGATTTTGTTCTGCCCACAGTATACCTTGGCTTGCATCACACATTAACAGAACCTCTTCATGTTTTCCATGGTCCTGCTGTAATTTCCCTGTACTGTACTACACTGGTCTCTGCTTTAACCACAATCGGCATCTCTATATGCAACTACACAAGATCACTGGACAGCTCTGAGAGAGGTTTGCAGGGAGAGGCAAAGCACAGTCTTCATTTCCACACAGTAATTTCTCTTACCCAAATAGCAGCTTGCTATATTAAAGTGCCTTTCATATAGAAGAGCTTTCATCTCAGTCACAGCTTTAATTAATCAATTTCTAAATCTGTGAAGCTCAAACCGCTGATGCAAATGAAACCAATTAGGTTCCAATTCTTCTGTTTTTCTTTTCAGAAATGTTTAGGTGCCTCAGGCTCGGCCATATGTGTAACCCTTGAAACATCATGACATGCAGTGTACAGGAATGGCTAAGTATGCATATTTCAATGTTATGAAAACAACTGTGTCATGTCATTGTGTCATGAGAGCAATATGACACATGGGAGCTGAAACTGGTAAGAAAAAAGTCGGAGATACACACCACAGTCTGATGGTTGACTTGGATGACTTCATCCCCAGCGTGGATCTTCTTGCATCGATCAGCTGGAGACTGAAAAGAGCGAGAAGGAGCTCGAGTTAGAAAGATCCCCAGAGAAAATTTAAGTCACTTCCAATTTTCACCTGCCCTGCTTGCTGCTGCACTGTCTACAGCCTCAAGGGCCAACACGTAGCTCTCCCTGGCAGCCTTTCACACTGCCCTAGTGATGGGCGTACAGTGTAGGTCTGCTCTGCTCCTGCTGGGATTCGATCATGGTCACACAGCCCCACTCTGCTCTGCTCCTGCTGGGAGTCAGTCATGGTCACACAGCCCCACTCTAGTCTGCTCCTGCTGGGAGTCAGTCACAGCCACACAGCCCCACTCTAGTCTGCTCCTGCTGGGAGTCAGTCACAGCCACACAGCCCCACTCTAGTCTGCTCCTGCTGGGATTCGATCATGGTCACACAGCCCCACTCTAGTCTGCTCCTGCTGGGAGTCAGTCACGGCCACACAGCCCCACTCTAGTCTGCTCCTGCTGGGAGTCAGTCACGGTCACACAGCCCCACTCTAGTCTGCTCCTGCTGGGAGTCAGTCACAGCCACACAGGAGCTGCTGGAACTCTTCCATGCTCATGTGCAGGCTCAGAGCCACCACATGCTACAGCGAAAGACAGAGGCCTCTGCTGTACTGCCTTGTTGTCAAGCTGGGCCATGTCACGCCTGCACTCATGTTTAGTGTCACTGAGACCCGTTACGGTCCATTCAGGAGTACAGCAGTCGCAGTGTTAATTCTCCTTAAGGATGATGTGAGAATACAACTGCACACCCTCTCACTGTTTTAATTCTTGATTTTAAAAATAAGGGATTTGATTTACTGCCTAGCGGGGGTTTTTTCTTAACTGTAAGAGAGAGGAAACATAAATAAGATGTTTCCAACAGACTATGCAAAACATTAGGATAAAAATTAAGTTCAAGAGCAAACAACACGAGTCTGGATCTGTTCCAGCGTCAGCTCCAAACATCCTACTCAATGGGGTGCAGAGGTCTTCTAGACTGGAAACTGTTTAAAAGAAATGTGCCTGTCCATTGTCTTATACAGTATGCCTCTTCCCTCTGCTGTTCTGAGTGGGCTTCTTCCCACTGATGTCGTGTGATAGAATCTGCCTGCTGGATGAGATCCTCATCTGATTGAGCTACTAACTAACAAACGAGCTGCACCGAACTAAATGGGCTCTTCTCGTTTGTAGCCCTTCTAATATGTGGTGAGACCTCGTGCCTTCGTGTAACTGGGCCTGGTGTCGCCCCAGTGATGGAGTGAACACCTCACTTCCCAGTAAAGGCTCCACTAATGTGTGTCCGTCGCGGTTCCGCGCAGGTCGTGCCCCCCCACTGCCCGTTCCGTCCCCCACACCTGGGGCGTGAACCCCGGTCTCCGGCGTAACACAACAGGGCACCAACCGCGTGAGCTAAAGGAGACCTCCCCCAGCACAGGCAGCTGAGGACCCTGCTACGCGCAGGGAGGGCGCTGACGTCACCGCACTATTTCAACTACAAATACACGGTTGGATTTGTGATTCAAGGTCTTCAGGCAGTGTTAGAGCTAGATTCCCTGAGGCCCTGGTGCAAAATTCAAGCTGCATATGAGCCCCTTTCATATTTCTCACTCTCCCCAGGGTCGGAAATCTGCTTTCTAAGGTGAACCTCTCATGTATTTTCTGCCTTGCAGAGTGGGGTGTCCTACTGTAAATGCTGGATAATATATCACCCGCTCCCAAATCTCACAGAGCTTTAGATGACATGGTCAGAACGAACAGTGAAACAAGAAGCTGAGGACACACTGTACGTGGGAACTACATGGCAGTGCGCTTACAACTGAGAACAGGAGGCGGTCCTTTACAAGAAGGGTGGTGGGAGTCTGGAACAAGCCACCCAGTCATGCGTTTGAAGCCCATATCCTGGCTTTTTCCTGGATATTGCCAGAGTGTGTATGAGTATTATTTAGTACACAGGAAGTTGTGGTGGAAGTTTATCATCAGGCTATACTGTAGGTGGTTGTGCAGTGGCTTGTGATTAAATAAAAAACATTATTCTATGTAGGAACAAGTAATAGGTTTATTCCATGCTGAAAAGGAAAGAGAGAAAACACAACGTTTTGACTGTGGAGCCTTCTTTGGGTGTAGAATGATATGTGTTATTCTATATACATATGAATAACCACTGTTCTCCTCTCTGTACTGCATTACATACAGTAATTTGCAGGCTTGTATTATTTATTAGACTTGAAATGGATGCTTACGCCTTCAGTTGTTCCGGTAATTACATGCAGTCCATCATAAGTTGATTTGATATACATCCCCTGCAGAAAACAAAAAAAAACTTTAACAGGAGTCTGAAAAAACAGGTTAAAAACAGAAATAGAACACAGGCATTTACTATTCAATCTGGAAGAAAGCAGGGCAGGAGAGACATGATGATAGGTTGGAATGAGATTATAATTCACTTAATTCTGATGTTTATTTACATTTGCCTACATTGACACAGTACTCGGTGCCTTGCTGAAAGCACCAACAGCTGTGCCCCACTTGGGAATTTGAACCGGCAACCTCCTTTGTTACAAGCACAGAGTCCTGACTAATTCTCTGTACTGCTGCTGCCTGTAACAGCTGCTTGACACACTCGCCAAAGACATCTTAGAAAAGACAGAAAACACTGAAGTTAAATAAGTTATGATATTACAGCATCAATTGTTTACAAGTTGATTGTCTGCAATGAAGGTGTGGGTGTAATTGTGGTTAGAACTCTGAACCCATTACCCATAGCATGATAGTCCACTCCATGCAAACACTGCTCCTTGCAAGAGGGACTTTATCTCTTAGAGATAGGCTCTAGCACTGCTGGGGATTAACCTGCAATGAGCTAGAATCCTGCTTGAAGGTATCTAATACACTTAGTCCTCCTAACTCTACAGGAGCTGGGTTCAGGCTCGACACACTCCAGCCCTGTGCCTCACTTCTGGTTGTGAAGCAGTGGCACTTCAATCTGCATGCAACACGGGCAGCAGGTCAGTGAAACGTATCCTGCAGATGAACTGTAATACCGATACTGTGGAGAGCGTTAGGGATACTCTTTGTAACAATGTACTACTCTCACTAGAAATTTCAACATGGTGAAACGTGCTTTAAAAACGAAGTGGCAGGCACTGAGCAATGCTCTCGGCTTCAATCTGTATCTGCAGCTAGGGATTAATTCTGCATCTTCTCGTCAGGAGCAATCCCTGTAAAACAAATTATTGTTTAACTGCAGTTTAAGCCGCTTTTTTCTTTTTTTAATTCGGCAGAACGCTGCACTCAATAGCTAAAGAGGAGCCCCCATAGAGATGCTTATTCGTCAGAGGAGTCCTGAAAATATAATCATAGCCCATGATCATTGTCCACAAAATCTACAGTGCATGCAATGCACACTGGAGCCCTTTGCCTTCTTGTGGTGCAGCACTGTGCTATATTATTCAGTGCAAACTCTTTCCCATCTTCTCTAGATGTTAAAATATATATAACTGTTCCTGCCTACCATTTCTATAAGTCTACAGATTTCAAATCTCTAATCATTTATATAAACCTTATTATTGTTTGCTTTTTCAAAGTGACTTAAAAACACCAGTCAAGCACTGTTCTCCTACCAAGGATGTGTTTTACTGTATCTTCACTTGGGGAAATCCTGCAAAACATAGTCAGGACAGATTCCGTGTGAAAATTCACTCAACTTTGCTAAGATCTGCTCTGCAGTTAAAAAGATCATCAGCATAAATGAGCTTCTTTCTCACATCTTTATTTCCAACACATTTCTGCATAACTTAAATCAAGAGCAGCTCAATTCTACTGCAAATGCTTCTGTTCACATTCATATACCGCTGAAATAAACTCAATTTTCCTCCTCTGCCAGACTGACATTTCAAATTACTGAGCTGATTAATCTTTCTTCAGAAGAACAGCGTCTCTCCCAGGATTGATTACATCTTCTCTGGAGCAATTTCTTATTCTCTGTTAAATGAGCTACTGCGAGACGCCAGCAAAACTTTTGGAAACAGAGCAACTCAGACTCCAGTTGGCTATTTTTATTGGGCCTACAGTTTTACAGAAGAGATAAATGTTCTTTGAAATCCTAAAAAGAGGTTTTGAGTGAATTACATTTTCAAATAAAATTATCATAAATCTTTATCTTTTAATATTTGTTGTTTCAGCGCCAAAAACCTTGTAAAATATCCGCTAAGCTGTTTTTCGCCAAGTTTGCATAGGCGATTTAAAAATGGCTGACCCCTTTCATTTCCGCCCGACTTTTACGGCACTTTTTGAAAAAAATCTACCCTCGCTTTGGTCAGGAGCACTCAATCCCAGAAGTCAGACCCCTGCGCCTTTTTTAAGATGTATGTGACACCGAGCCCAAGCCGAACCCGCATGAGAAGGAGCAATGAAGTTAAGAGAAACGGCCCAGTTAAAGCTTGATGGGAGAAGCAGGGGAAGTGAATGGGAACAGCTTAAGACAGGGGACGTCCACTCCAGGGGTGGGCGCAACCGGCAGGTGCCCCATGCCAGCTCCTACCAGGCCTTCGCTGGGCTTGATGTTGGTCAGCTGCACCACCTCGAGGTGCGCGGACTGGGAGACGAGGGGGTCAGACGACAGGGAGATGATGTGGTCGCACACTCCGGAGAGAGTCTTGCACTGTGGGGAAAACCCAAGGGCAAACTAGTCACAGGGAACAAAGCACCGGCCACTCAGTACATCACCCGTGTACATAGAAACAGCCCTTCTGCGCCCATAACGCTCACCAGGCTGCAGAAACATGACAGCACTTAAACTCCAGTCTTTCTGCGAGCACCGTTGGGTTCACAGGGACGGCCATGAGCAGTCTCACTCTCACCAGGGAATAGGCAAAACATCGCATTTCCAATGCTTTTACTTTCATTCTGATTCACGAAATGCATGTTTTTAGCACACACCAGCTCCGCCCCGTCATTCTCTTTCTCTTTTAAGGGGGGTTTGCTTCTAGTAGGCCAGTTAATCTTCCAGCCCACCTGGAGGAAACGACACGGACGAAGACGCATTTTACACGACAGCGCGAGCCGTCGTCAAGCCAGTCTGAAAAAGACGATTTAAAGGTCTCGGCTGCCAACTGCATTTCTTTTGAAATAAGGTTGCAGTGTTGAGCAGTGCTGAATAGAAGCGCGTTTTCCTTTAAATATCGCTCCACTTGCAGATACACATTGAACAAAACATCAGTCTGGGTGGAAGAATCATGGCTGTAACAGTATAAGTGTCTTTTTACTTGATATAATATAGAATATAGAATATAAAATTGGATAGCCAGTGTGCTGAAAAACACATTTCGTTAACAGACACTACTAATGAATTGCTGCTGCATAAGAAAAGGATCAGACAACAGAACTCTGCATCAAGGCTAAAGAGCAGTTAGAACAGTGGAAACACACCAGAAAAAAAAAAAAAACGAGCTCAAGAATACATGTCAGTTTGAAGTAAATATCTTTGTATGTTCTACAATTTAAACTACAGCAGGATTTTTGTATTGAAAGGCCTGTCGCATGGTTGTGCATCAGCTCCCAGTTCACAGCAGGCTGACAGCAGGAGAAGGACTCTAATGGCGCACTCAGCCCCGAGCAAAGAGGCTTTGACCACACTACGGGGAGCACAGACCGGTTATTGCTTTTGCTTTTATTCCAAACGTGCGGATCCAAAAATAGCCTGGTCTCTCGTTCACTTGAGTTTTTCCTGTCACCACGCTGCTGGCTGAGGTCCTGCTCCTCCAGCTCCAGATCTGTGGAGCTGCTGGGTGCCTTCACAGTGGTGACTGATTCCCAAAGATTACGGGAAGAGCTGGGGGAAACAGTGCTGACCAGTAGTGCTACTGTATATACAGCCGGCCAACAGGCATTTGAGCTCTGCTGACGACTTACATCTTTAAGATACAATGCAAACAAAAAGAGCTATTGGGGAAACGCTGCTCTGCACTGAGGCTCCTACTCTGTCACAGACATTTATACATTTAAAAACGAGTAGCATGTGTAGCACGGTGTATCGGAAAACAAGCTTGAGAAGCAACGTAAGCAATTCAGGCTGTCATTCGGACACTAGTTTCCGACCAAACTGAATTATTTGCCAAACAAACTTTAATTTGTAAAGAGGAACTGTTTGTCTGCTGTAGTTAAAATACAGTCCTGACTGTCAGCCGTGCACTGTACAAAAGGCTCAAATCTATTCAGGTTTATGCGATGCTTTTGCCAAGCTCTGTATGGCCTATACATTATGATTAACACCATGCTATAAAAATTGCTCTTTTATGGATTATAACGAAAGACCATCCCAATAGAAATACAGCTCCTGTTGATTAAGACGGTTCGCTAAGACCTTCCCTGCACGTGAGCCCCAGTCTCGTCAATAATAAAATCAGCACGTGAAGCCAGTCGGTTCCGGAGCCCTTTTTCCCCCTGCTCACGACCAGAAACGTCCTGACCCGCACTGCTCTCAGAGAGAGTCCTCTCTCTCTGACTAACTGGGGCTCAAGCCTGCAAGCCACAACACTCACACTGCGGGAGGAGAACTTACCACATGAAGAATCTTATTCTCCGTTTCATAAACGGTACAATCCTGCAAGACAAAAACATTCCAATTTAGTTCACATTTCCAGTTAAATGCAATTGAATTCTGTATTCCCATGCTCCCATATGGCATCCTCTGTGTGCAACAAGGATGTGATGACTTACAGAGAGGTTTAAATAAAGCCTAGCATTCACCCATCTCTAGACTCACATTTCCTCAGGGTTCAACAGATCTTATTTTTAGGCCTGTGAAGTTATGGATCATTTCTTTGATCAGAGGTTCGTTCGAAAACATCTGATTTGCTCACTACCTGTAAAAGAAAGTCATACAATCTCGATTGTACAGTACATCTGAAATGAGTGTGTTGATCTTGAGAGGATCAAGGTGCTTTTAAAGCCAGGTCTTGGATCAAGAAAGCGATGACCTTAAGAATGCCTAAAACATGAAGACCGTTCATGCTCATTCTAACTGCGTTTGGCAACTCAGCTGGTTAATCTCTGTACAGTCAGAGGATTAACGCTAATCACTGCTTTCTACTGGTGTGACTAACTGTGCAAACAAAGGAGCCGATTCGTGATTTCTGCAGCCGGAGATGAGTCAGGAGTGACCTGAGCCTGCAGTATAACAGGGCCCGCAGAGCCCCACTCAAACAGAACAGCCTGGAGAGATTGTTCATAATGCCATCTCTCACCTCTCTCCCACACTCCACAGGGAGTGCATTCTGTCTTTTTATTCTCTCAATGTCACAGATTGTTATCTGTCCATCAAGCAAGCAAAATGGGCTGAACAGCTATGTCTCATTTTCACTGTTCCCTTTATGTTCCTTAAATGCTCGTAGAATGAAGTATCACTACGGTTTCAATATTAATGTTGCCATCTGATGAACACCTACTTAAAACAAAGAGCAGTTTGAGACAACGGAGATGTGGCTAATGCAGTTATAACATAAAATTACTCGAAAGCTACAATGAACCTCTGACCGCTGGATGGTCATCTTTGTGTTGAGTTTAAGTGATTTGCCAATGTCCTGGCAAAAATCAGACTGTCCAAGATCCTGATAGCACTCATTTTGCTGTGCAGCTGATTAAGAGCAGGAATAACCTACTGGAGAAATGGGCAACACTACTAGAACTGAGCTTCATTCTCCACATTAAAGAAAAGATACTGTTGCTCAGGAATCAGTCCAGAGAAGCGCAACCAGGTACATCCCAGGGCTTAAGGGAGTGTCCTACACTGACAGGCAGAAGGCTTTTCAGTCTTGAACAGAGAAGACTAGAAGGAGATCTGATACAAGTATTCAAAACCTTCAGAGGCACTGACAAAGTCAAACCAGTGGACTTTTTCACTAGGAGCAGGGAAACACAAATCAGGGGGCCCAAGTGGAAACTATATGAAAGTGCATTTAAAACAAGGGCAACTTCTTTACACAAAGGGTGGTGGGAGCATGGAACGCAGCATCCAGCCATGTGTTGACTTACTTCAGAACACAGCTGGACAAACCATTGCATGAATTACTTACTGCCTAACAGGCTAGACGGGGCAAATGACCTGCTTTCATTTGTAAATCTTTGAATGTTCAAAAAACATAAAATACTGTATTTATACCATATATACAGTATATGTGTGTGTGTAGGATTCTGCATAGAGCTGATATTGTGTTAGGATGTGATTCCTACTATCAGCTGCGCTCTGTTTTATAACCACGGCGAGCTACCTAAATATAGAAAAAAATTAAGTCATTAATGAAACACTTGGATCTAAAATGACCAAGCAGTACCATACTGATTATAGCACCTGTCTCAGGAGTTCTAAGTTTGCTAAAAAAAGATAAAGCATGCTTCAGCATCCTTCCTTCTGCCAGTGTGCACATTCTCATGCAGCACTAAAGTGACTTCTCAGATAAAAATCTGAAAAGGGGACAAGTACTCTAGCTTACTAAAATAGAACTTTAACTGAAAAGCACACACACACACATCCATGTCAGATTCAGAAAACAGACATGAAGACCAAGCCTGCTCTTGGGATCAATATAATGCAAACAGACTAGCTAATACAATAGACTCCACAGCAAAATCTGAGGATAAGGATTTTTTCTTCTCCTAAAGGGAAAACAATCTAAATTACTTTACGTTTCAGGTTCATGTGTTGTATGTTAGGCTTTGGCATGCTTCTTCTGACTTGTTTTACATCTTGAACAGAAGAGGGTTCACCACCCTAATGGTACATCTCTCTAGATTATATGCAAATTCAAGACTCTTTTTTGGAAATCCAAGTTCATCCTTATTATATTCTCTCCCTGCAACTGAGCCTTCAGTGAGAGGGACAGGGCAGCCTCACACACACACACACACACACACACACACACACACACACACACACACACACACACACACACACACACACACAGCCAGTAAACACAGGGACGAGTCTCAGTGAAAAGAGACATTGGCAATTTGGGCTCTGGCAGAACAATACTCACTTCAAGAAGGGCTTACACTTCCTGTAGTGAGCTTCACTTGATTCAGAGAAAACTGGAGCTAGGCTGGAGCACTGAGGAAGGCGCTCCTGATTTAAACAAGGGAAAATAACTATCCTTTCAAATGTATATGTCTTTACAATACCTCAAGGGCTAGCACTCAAGGGAGTCTCATCAGGCTTACTCTCTGAAGACTATGCCATTTAAGTCCCTCCCATTCCGAGAATTTTTTGTCTTCTGTCTCAGGTCTTACAGAAGAACCTGTCAGCTTTCTCAGAAATGAGAAGACACCTCTTTCTGCATGTATTTACTTTGCCTCTACCAGCACAAAAAGAAATTTAAATAATCTTTTTTGTTACATGCGGAGGAAATATTCCCTAAGCTTCCGAGCTCTGACAATTCCTCCCACACCTACTGTAACGCAGGAACACATCGATGCCGAAGGTCTAGCTGGGGATTCTATTTATAGGGGCTCAAATCCACATGCTTTTCAGAAAAGGCGTCTTATCAAATGAGACTGGTTCTCTTCTCAGCTAGCAGCACAGGTTTCTATTCTCCGGGCCTCAACCCACTTCAGTAAAACACAGTTGAGCTAAGTCTCTGAGTGCACAACACAGGCCAAGCACGGCACGTTCAAACCAGACCTCATGCCCTAAGATGGGGAAGACTAAGCTTTGCCCACTACTTTGCGAAATTATTTAAAGCAGAGGTACACTCTAAGATGTATATACAGTTGTCCAGAGAGTTTAGACGCTATAAGGCTTTTTTCTTGAAATGTTGTTTCTCTGCATATCCCTCCCTGGGTTGCTGAGGTGACAAATTGAAGCAGTGTGATAATAAATGGACCCCTGTTAGGACAAACAGCACCTGGCTCTGTGCAGGTATTGATCCGTGACAGCTACAGCTAATGTTCAAGTCTCAACACCCCCAGCTTTCTTCAGCACCACTTCTCTGGGCTGGGGAGCTGTTAACATTGATTGAAAGGATGTTTTTGGAGCTAGTTAGGCGACCGCACAATCGGCGTGCCTTGTCCTCGCCTGAGACTTTTCTTTCAACTTTCTTTCGTCTGGTACTTTTGGGACCAGCTAAATCAAACAGCCTGAAATGAATCGGAATTAAAATCCATCTTAAAGTCCTCAGTCAACATCCATTCTTCTCAGTGATCCGTACAACGATCCAACACAAGAGTTTCTGGCCACGCAGTGTCTAATCTGCAGATTTGCAGACAACTGCAGACTCCACTGCTACTTGGCCATTCATAGGAAACATTTTTTTTTCACAAAAAGACCAAAGCATAATAGGCCTCTGGTCATTGATCAATTCTTTGCACAGCCTTGAGTTTAATAAAACAATCCATCAACTTCTAATTATGTAGCCTTGCATGATATGGGGATGTTGTGTTGGAATATCCAAAGCCGTGGTGAGATCTTGTGAGGAATAAATCTAAACTTGTCTAATCTGTCAGCAAACGGATGTCAGACTGTTTTGTTTAACAGCTCCCTGTTGGATTTGTGAAGGATTTTGTTTCCCAGTCCAAGAAGTTGTTCATCTGCATTCTGGTTGTTTATCCTCTCCCACTGAGAATCGAGTTAGCATCCCACCAGAGCTGTCCTTGTGCTGAGGAGGGAACTCCACCATTGGCAGGCCTGTTAGTGTCTGTTCCATTGTTGGCCACCAGGGGTCACAATTTCAAACTTCAACGCTTCTACACCAGTGGCTGCAACCAGCTGCCTATGCAATCTGCAGCCCACATCTTGCCCTAGAAAGTTGTAAAAATATAGGAAAAGCTCAGGTGTTGCCCAATGTACATGACAATTACCTGTTGTACAATGGTGGTCAGCTCCAGGCACAGCTGAATGACGTTATTCCTTGTGACAGAGTAATCTGTCACTGCAGCAAAGGGAGACCTGAAAAAATAATAGCATCTGGAATTAAACCATTAGAAAATTCTTTTTCAGCCATCCAATACTTGACAAAATTCCCTTGTGTCATTGAATCATTATGGCGACTCTATGTATGTGCACGTGTTTGCACAGTAATGATTCCAAGGGCCAAAGGCACGTCCGTAGTGTCCGCAAAACACCAGAATGGACCCAGCCCGGAAACGTCTGTGAGCTGTCACAGCCCCACCCCACCCTGCCACTGGAAATCTTTCGCCTTTCCTTCTCTGGAAAACGGCTCCTCTGTCACCTTCCTACAGGAACTCTTGATACAGTCAGCACCCAATCGGGCCTGTCACTCTCCCCTGCTGTACACCGTGTGGAAAGCTGACATTTATTTTAAAACGGCTTTGATGCAAGTTGCATCACTGAAAATAGCCTTGGGCAGTCTAAGATTAGAGCAGTTCTCCAAAATATTTGGATCTTTTTTCAGTCTGGTGTAATTTTTTGTGTCATTACAAGAAACACAACAGAAAACACAAGGCTCACTAGACTAGATTATATAGTAAACTAAAGTCTATATTGCCAAACGTTATTATTATATTTGTGTGTACTAAATTATACATCACTAGCCTGAAAATGTACTTTCCTTTTCAGAAATGTTTTCTAGCGTTTGGCTTATTTTCTGTGTCTTCCTTGTTCTCCTGGCTTTGGAATTCTCTCTGGCTTTTTTCCATGTAATTTTATTCTTTATCATAAAGCGCTTTGGGATGATTGCTGTTAATGGTTTCTATCTGAAGTAGCTTATAGTCATTATTATTACATCAGCATCTGAAAATGTGGCAACCAGTATCTGATAAGCACCTACTCACACAAACAGGCATTTAGTGAGAACATGAATTCTGTTTAAACGAGCACAGCTGTCTCTTTTACTCCAGGATTCAGCGAGCTTAAGGGAAGAAAAAAATACTAAAAATACTTGAAATATTACGCACACACTCGCTCCCCAAAGACCAGATTGAGCATCTTGCAGGCCAGGAGGGGATGTGCGTTTTTACAGCAGAACTTCAATTTATCTCATCGGAGCTTTTCACACTTTTTATAAACCTCTGAGCTAATTTAGAAAATATAGGCCATTTGCATCGAGGTTAGGAACAAGCTCGAGGAACACATTGACTTTTTTATTTTTAAACAGTTCACCGGTTTTACTTTCCAAGACAATAGTACAGTACAACAGATGAAAGCAGTTGTTTTCATTCTCTGGCGGCTTCACCTGACCCATTTCGCTGCTCTCTAGTGAATCCGCCACTGTTTTCTAAGAAACGCCACTCACCCTCCTATGCAGTTTGGCAGCTTCAGGATATTCTTGGAATTGTTTTTTTAATGGAAAACTAATTTTACTGGCTTTTACAGCTGTCAAAGCATCAGCTCTCTTAAGAGATAGAAAGTTGAAAGTTAGTGCTGCGATGAGGAGCGGTGGTAAATTAAGAAGAATGGGCTGCTTTTGTCTTTGCACAGAAAAACTGAATTAGTTTCACCGAGAGTGACTTGAAATGGAACATGCATTTCTGTGATGCCTGCAGGACATTTCACAAATTTGCCGGACTAAGCTACCGTATGTGATATAACATTGGAGCATCATGCATAATAACCCCAATGCCCCACCCATACTCCACCCACACCACCATATTAATACTCAAAGCCCTTCCCTCAGGAACAAGATACAACACAAAGTCTCTGATGGCTTCCTCCTGTACACTTCTCCATGGCTAGTCATATTTTTGGAATTTATACAGTTACACACTGTCTACTCTTTGGCAGACAGAACGCATGACTATTCGCACTTCGTTCAAAATGAATTCTATACATTTTTTAAATTGTTTTACAACAGCCGAGTCCTTTAAGGGCTGATCTCTCCTGCATTTTTCACATGTGTTATTGTGTAATATGAAATTAGGTTGATTGTCTCCTATTTGCAAAAGAAATATTAGCTCGGGTACAGCAGCTTTGTCCATATCCTGTGGGCACCACAGGAGTGCCTTATTTTGGATTCTGGATGACCTGTACAGGAATATGCAATGTGTTAATGCTGAGCTGGATTAAGCTTTAAGACCACCAAAAGCTTTCTGCTTGCTCCGTAGCAGATACAAAAGGAAGTAGTATTTCCGATTTTTGCTTGGATTTTGAACACACTTAATCTTTGCCCCAAAACTCCAAAATCAGTAACAGCTGATCCCTAAACTCACATTCTAGGACAGAGTGTTAGCACTGATTAGGCCGGTGTAAATTGTTCTAGCACAGGCTGGAAAGAGAGCAGTGGGAGCACATTAACAAAGCTTTTTCCACAAGATTGTCAGCTTGTCTTTAATGCTTCACTGTGGAGTCTGAAGCTCCTAATCCTGTCCTACATTGGCCACAGCTTTTAGGATTCGTGTCCATCCACATCCTCTTCGAGACTGAAATGGAACTCCGCCAGGCAGGGCTGAGATCACAGCGCCACTCACAAGTTGTTGAGACATCAGAAATGATAGAGGCTCGGTTGAGTGAGTGAGAATCAGTTTGCTCCCAGTCATGGAGGTATACTTCAGCCAGAACAGCAGCAGTTGGGAAAAGTGGTCAGGGCTCTGGACCTCTAACTAGGGGGTTGCGGGTTCAAATTTCAGATAGGCCCAGCTGTTTGCTCAGACTGTTTGGATGAACAGCCCAGCTGCATCCCAGGGTACAAATGTGAGATGCTTTGGACAAAGGTAGCAGCCAAACAAAATACCAGCAAATATTGGCAGAGAGACAGATAAAGATGGGTTATTAAAATTCTTGCAGTGCAGATTTACGCACCTTGGCTGCCGTCAAGACTGAAGTTAAAATTCAGTTTCACAAATAATGGCCGTTTCTATTTTTGAGCAACCCTTTCTGTTGAATGCTGCATAATCATCATCATCTATCTTCGTGTTACTTTCTTCAACGGTGACACTCAGACACTCCCAGAGGGAGCGCACTGGGACACAATGGGACTTCGCTCAGCAGCTGATGACTTTCACAAAAAAACGTCCTTCCAAAAATGACCTTTGAGCGTCGCCCACTTAATTCCCCTGCACGCAGACGGACGTGGCTTTCAGCGAGCTAAAATAAAGTTCATTCCAATGCCAAACAATAACCGCCGTCAACCAAAGAGAGGATCCAGCCCTATTGAAATTTCCAGAGCAGCTGCAGGTCAGCGAGGTCATGTCACGATCGCTAACCCCTCCTCTTAAGGGAGCTCCAGCCCTTCCTCGTTCCTTCCCATTCTCTGCACCTGTTCCCTATTCCCGTTCCCCCTTTAAAAGCCAGACGCTGACCTCACTCCTGGCTTCTCATTGATTTCCGTGTCGTGAGAGCCCGGGGTCCTGCTGCGTCTGGCTCCCTTATGGTTTTAGTTTCATGTTCCTGATTCCTTGTCCCGCCGGTCCCGACCCGGTTCTGGTTTTTAACTACGGATGGATCCCCTGGTCTTGGACTTAACCTCTCGTCTTGGATTCCTCCTCTGGATTTACCCTTGGATTGTTCGCCCTGGATTCACTCCCCCCGGACACTAGCACTGCATGGACACGTTCCCCTGTCTCCTGACCGATTCCTGCATGATATTTTTCCCCTTGTGTCTTCACTATTCTGGATTGCGTCGTCCGCATAGGGCCCGGAAAGAACTGTTCGTGACAGGTCAGAGGATTCCTGGGAAACAAGCAGTTGGGATCACAGCTGTTGGGCTGCCCATCCTAATGAGATTAAAAGGCTAAAAGCACCTTGACTTGCATTAAAACTCACACGTCTCAGCAGCCGTTTGGTTACATTTCTGCCTCCTTGAAGAGAAAGGCTGTGTGTGTGTGTGCGTGTGTGAAACGGCAACGTTACAAAATTGAAGCCGAAAAGCTTATCTTCTGAATCTGAAGAAGGTAACATAAACAAGACTGACAGTAACGCAATTACCCTATTGATCGGGTACACCCAGAGTGTAAACTCTTCGGAAACAGATCATTTCCTGCATTGCTTTTAATGACATAACTAGTCTTTTCATTTCAGAAAAGCTATCTGAGCTTGTTTTGTGTTTTTCTGGCCTTTCCTGTGCTTTAGAACATAAGTGCAGACACTCATGAAAGGAGGCCACCAGGCCCAGTTCAGCCCTTCCTTGAGAGCGTATCCCTTTCATCAACAGGGCAGGGCAGCTTGTTCCAGACACCCACAACCCTACACGGTGCCTCCTGTTCTCAGCTTTAAATGTGCTTCTAAGTGTGATGCCACAGGGGGCGTTTCTGTTACACCAGCTGGGCTGAAGTCTTAACATCCAGTCCGTTTTACTTCCCTCTTCCACCGTAAACCTGCAAGGTACTTCCGCAGTCTTCTCACTCTAAGACAAAAACACGGACAGACTGTCACAGCAACACGTAGGCAAAGCAAGAATGTGAGCTCCAATTAATCACAAGCCATGAGAACAAGCTTCCAGCGCTACAAAAGTGACATAACACTTTAGTCATCTTTTGTTTGTTGTACTCTGCCACACAGAGAGTTACATAAGGAAATAAACAAGGTTTTTACTTTTCAGATTCATACTCCAATACTTCCACACATTAATAATAATAACTGCTTACGCTTATAAAGTTCTTTTCTGGACACTTCACTCAAAGCGCTTTACAGGTAATGGGGATCCCCTCCACCACCACCAGTGGGCAGCCCCACCTGGATGGTGTGACGGCAGCCATAGTGACATAGCCGGTACACTCACCACACATCAGTGCTCATTGGGGAGGAGAACAAAGTAATAAAGCCAATTTATAGATGGGGATTATTAGGAGGCCATGATTGGTGAAGGCCAAAGGGGAATTTGGCCAGGATGCCGGGGTAACACCCTTACATTTTTCAAGAATCACACTGGGATTTTTGAGAGTCAGGACCTCGGTTTTACATCTCATCCGAAGGACGGCGCTATTTTACAGTATAGTGTCCCCATCACTATACTGGGGGATTAGGACCCACACTGACCTCAGGGTGAGAGCCCCTACTGGCCCCACTAACATCTCTTCCAGCAGCAACCTTAGTTTTTCCCAGGAGGTCTCCCATCCAGGTACTGACCAGGCTCACACCAGCTGAGCTGCAGTGGGCTGCCAGCTCTGAGTGGCAGGTGATATAGCTGCTGGCATTGCAACATTAACCAAAGTCTTGCCGTACAGACTAATGTGGATCATACTTATGGGTCTTTAACAAGGTACAAAGGAAATATCCTGTGCCACTTTAAACCCTTAGAAGCAGACAGACAAATTATTTTGCACCAGGGCATCAAATATCTCATTTGTGCTTGTCCATGCAGCATCTGACAGAAGCAAACTTGAAACCTCAATTAGCTATGTTGTTGTCATGGCTTTGATAAATGTACCATGATCCTGGCAGAGCAAAGCTTTTGCAATGCTGAAGGTGCTGGACATGCATATTAAAACCAGCGAGACACCAAAAACCAGACTATGAAAACACCGAGAACAGTGTCCAAACATGAAAACACTATGTACTTGAACAAAGCGTACTTGGAAAACATAGTCCTTGGGATAAGGAGATTAACCGATTAGTTCCAACCTAATCTGCACTCCAGACATGAAAGTGAATTTAAAACCCAGAACAGAACTTCTTTACGTGAAAGGTTGTGGGGGAATGGAACAAGCTTGCTAGTCATGTTGTTGAATGCAACGCCCTGGTTTCTTTCAAGAAACAGCCAGGTGAGCTCCTTGAATTCATAAAGCCCTAGCTGGCAAATGGGTCAAGAGGGGCAGAATCGGTCTCCTCTCACTTGTGTCAGATCTAGTGGGATAGTTTTTGGCAGTGGAGACCAGGGATGACACAACAGCGAGTCTTTCCTTCTCAGAGCTAAAACAGAAACACTAAAAAAAAAAAACTAAATGAAATAAGTTTAAAATAAAGGGAACCTGGCAGAAGACACTTTTGATATAAGAGCGAGACGGAGAAATATAATTAGAAGACGTCTCAGATTACACAAGATTATTCAAGGCAGTCAAACTGATTACGTTTATCTGGCAATGAAAAGGGCCTTTATCTCAGTGCAGCAGGCAGCCACTCCCTCTCTGTCCTATTATGGTATTCTAAAGCCGATATTGAGTGAAGGGACCAGGGCTTCGGGGAGAAACATGAATTAAAACCATGCGTTTGAGTAACTGATGAGCACGGAGCTGACTGCAACACGGTCGCTCATCACAGCACTGCATCACTCTCCCTAGCAACCGAGCGGAATTCCTCTCCACGCTGCAGCCAGAGAAACTGGGATTTCGTCTCATAGATGAATAAATACAGGAACACAATGAAACCGGTGGAAACTCAGGTGGAACGACTGATACTGGCTGGGAGGACACTAGAAGGGGGCATTTTGCAAGACTTACCTATCCAGCCAAGCTAGCAGGCTCTTGGCTGCCCCTATCAGGTCGACCACTGACGTCAGGAAGTCGTTTGGCAGCTTTCTGGTGGTTCTGCCATCGTAGTGTCCGCTCCTCCTCCGGCCGGTGATGAAGTTCTGCAGGTTTTTGGCTGAAGCATTGAGCTTGTGAGACAGCGTTTTAAGGTTTTCGGTTTCCAGACCATAGTTCTACAAACAGAAAAGGACAGGGTGGCCTCTTAGGTATTGCTGTTACAGGCCCTTTGCTCATCTTCTCTGACTAAGCCAGCTCGCTGATCCAAACTGCTGTCCCTGATAAGGAGATGCGTGTCTTTTGTTCTGGGATCATCGTCCTGTACAACCTAACCTCAATCTATTAAAACTGCTAAAAAAAAAGTTCCTGCTCTGGTTTTTTTTTTTTCTGCACAGTACAGTCTGTGCTGTAAGGATCCTTCTGGCAGGCAGTACATATTTAAAATAAGCAAGAACCTCAGAGTGACTCGACTGGCTCACCTGTGATGTAATCGAGAACGCCTTGGCACATTTAAAGCTCCCAGAGAACTCAATGGGTCCAGGGAGGATAAACTGACCCAGTACTGTTCCTTCTTCTTGGTGGTCTGATGGTCCAGCCTGCGACTGCTCACATTAATGGACCATGTTGTTAATTTAAGATATACTCTCTCCGAGTAGCAAACGGTATCTGAAAACAGTCTATTTACTTGAAGCGCTCCCGAGCATGCAGCCTTCAGCTGCTGAAAGGAAAGCATGCACCGTAAAGGGCTGATGCACTAAGACAGCTGGCTTTGCTCCTGTCAGGTGTAAAAATTTAGGTCACTGTGTTTGAAATGCGCAGGCAGTACAGTGGAATATTCAGGTTCCCTTTCAGCAATACAGGGAAACCACAGTGAGCCATGGGCTCCAGGTTCCTGTAGCAACATCATCTCAATCTCAGCCTTTGTTAGCAAAGGCATTCTAATGAAATTCATAAGCTTCTACCGCAGAGAGCATTGCCCGTGTGCAGCACTGAGTTTGCCAAACAGTAAACCCAACCTGAGAACAAATTTCTACGACTCTGGTTGACTTAAAATATGATTTTCTTAAGAAAAGAATGAAACGTTGAGATTAATATAAATTTCTCTTTGTCACTCGATCAGATTCATAATATCAGACATCCCAAGATTCAGATTTAGACCAATACCATAAATACACACGCAGGGCATACAATTCAAGTTGATTTATTTTTGGTAACCAAATGCTTCACTAAAAATGAATAAAAACACAGCACTGCCTGTAGCAGCTATGTCCTTTGCTATAGTTCTTCCCTTTTAACAGTTTGGCAAACACTACAGAATATAACAGTACATTGTTCATTTTTATCTCATCAAAAGGGTTCCAACTTTTCTCTCTGCTTGTCTGAGCACTGAGATGATAAACCAGGCAAAACGACAGGCAGCAAAGTCACACATGTCAGCACACAGAGCCTGTAACTGCCAATCACTTGTAAAATACTCCATGACCTCCATAAATAAATTAAATAAACTCTAGAAGACTGCAATCTTCAGTCCTGCCAGTGAGCTGATAGTGGAAGATGGGGAAAAATTGTTCTCCATAGACAAAGCAAAAAATAAACAAAGAAAGAACAATTCTGTATGAAAGACCAGGCATATGAAGGAAAAGCATAGACAATTCTGCAGTCACCCTTATCCCAAATTCAAAAGTTGTTTACTCTCTTTTTGCACTAATTTAGCACATGTGCTTTCAGCATCTTCCAGAGCCTGGCCTGGCCCTGTACAAGTGTTTTCCCCCAGCCCATGGTCTCAGTTCTGCAGTGGGAGCATGGAACAAGCTACCAAGCCATGCGACTGGAGCCAACACACTGGCTTTTTTCAAGACATTTCTTAATGAGACCCTCAGACACAGTATATCAATGGGCTACACTGGCTTGTAAGGGATTGTACAGTAACTATTCTTGTGCCATTAAGCCCACCCCTTAGCTTCCAAGAGAGAAAGAAACATTGATTTCATTAAGGGCTTACCATCACGGTAGCACTTCCTTCCAGGTGTATCATACTACACATGGAATGGAACACACATTACAACTCAAAGTACTGTACATGCATAACACAGAAGCAATTTTCCCCTGGGCATGAGTGCCCAGCTTAGCTTTGCTTCGATATTTTGCTTCAACATAATCCTTTCAGGGGTCTTGCAAGGTCGGTATCACATGGAGTTTGTGCACTTTTAGAGCACAGTTGCTGTTCTCCTAAAGGATCCAACGCCATTCATCTCCCTCTCTGCATGAGGCAATGACGGCCCAGAATTCCAGCACTCTGCTGAGGAGAGTAGCCCTGCTGTGCACCTCCCTCGTGTGAGGATTCAGAAATAATCCAACTGTAACTGAGAAACTGTGACACAGCTTGGTCCTGCAATTCATTACAATTCTATTTCAAACCCAGTTTTAATTAGTATCAGTCATATTATTGCTTAATGTTGTCTGCCGGTAGCCAGTGTCAATTAAAAAAATCTTTCTGTTTATTCCTTGTTCAGACTAGGGGACAGATAAGGGGAAATAGATACTGGACACTAGACATCTGCAGTATCCTAGTATTTTTCCTAAAGGTGTTGGGAGAGGCTCGGGAAAAGCGCACACTAGATTATGAGGACGCACTCCCTGCCCAGAGGCTCTCATTTAGGTCACAGTACAGGTGCAGGACCAGACAAGTATCAGAGAATCCTTGCTACTGTACTGTGCAAACGCGAATGCGGGGTTCTATAAGCTGCATGTGAAGGAGAAAATAAAAATGCAGACAGGTTTCGATGTTTCTCTCCTTTGGATCACGCCAGTGTGACTGCTGGGGCCTGCTTTCGGTTTCCATGGAGACGGGTCTCTGCGGCTCGACGGGGCCTGAACGGCAGGTGTTCCCATTTCCTGGGACACAACTCGAGAGCCCCCCGAGTCTCCTCGGAGCGGACAAAGCCTCGCTGAGCAGCAAGCTGGCCCGCCTTTAAAGGCAGAAACGTTAACAAAACAGAAATGCCGCTCAGCGTGTTGCGGAGCTCGGGTGGGGGGGGTGGGGTGGGAGGGAGAGACGTTTCTACGCATTTGTTCTAAAGGAGAAGGATGAACTGTCACGGGAACGCTAAATAAACACCTGTGGTCTGAAAACGAAAAAGTCTACTTGCCAGATGCTATTATCCAAAGCACCATACAGACACTAGGGAGCAATCTGTGGTGTCCACAAGCACCACTGTGGATTCACTGCAGAAGTTCTTATCTCAACACGAGGATGTTTGATACCTTTCTAAGGATAATGCACATCGAGTCACAACAGGGGTGAGAGCTTGTTGCCAGGGACCTCCTAGTAACTTGCGTGTTAGCCTGTTACCTGTTACCGCGTGTTAGCGTGTTAGCTTAATGCTGGTCTGTTTTAACACTCGCGTTCTTCCGAGGACACTCCCAGGCCGCACCAGAGCCAGGATGCTGCTCTGGCGCTGGGAAGGGGCTCACACCTGTCGCTGGACTGCCAATCCAAGCCAGGCCCCAGCCTCCCGGGTGCCCCGGGCCAGGCCGTTCTCCCCAACATCCCCCCCTTCCCGTGAATCCCTGCTCACCTGACGCGGGAACGGATCAGCCCAGCGGAATGACTGAAGGAAGTGGGTGACAAACTCGGATTGTTCCCGGGGTACAGGGGGAGGGTGGAGCCACGGTCAGAAACAGATTCAGGAAATGACGTGGACACCACAACATAGCGACGGCAGAGAAGGGGAGTCCCTGAATTTCCTGTTCGTTCGATTTAGCCACGTTCTACTCCACATGAATGAAAACACACAGAGTAGCAAGCAAGCCTGGGACTGCGCCCGGCGTGGAGCCTGCTGCTCACACCATCTTCATCACAAGCCTTCACGGCTGTGCGAGGCACTGGAGGCCTGGGAGGCCAAGGCTGGGGCACCCTCCTGCCCCGGGGTCAAACGCCCTGCTCTGCGACGCACGCAGGCTGCCGGCTCGCTGATTTAAAGGGCACCAGCAGGTGAGCAATCATTTTTCATATCAGCTGATTAAAAAAATATGCAGCCTCCAATGACGTAAGGGCTTCGAGAATGAAGCGTTTCTCCGTGCCTGAGGTGAGTGGGGTGGGGGACAGAGTGCCTGTTAGATGAGATCCTCCTCAGTTGCACGCTGACTCACATGCTTCTCGGGATCCTCCTGCATTAACCCCTGGCCTGCTGCGTGTTCAGCTCATTGTGCAGGCGTGTGTGCTTCACTTCCTGTTCAATGGGGTTTTTTTTTTCCCCAACAGCCTCTGAGGATTCCAGCAGCTTAAGCCTCCCGAGACAAGGGGAACCCTAAGCCATTAATACACAAAAAAAGCTCCCAACGGCGCTAGAGTATAAATAAACAAGCTGACTGCAGCGAGGGGGCAGAGCTGAGGAGGGCTGGTAATAAAAGTGACAGGATGATGAAGCACAACCTCACATCTGCTCCCAGCTTCCTAGCCCAGCGTCTTAACGCTCAGTGGCGTGTCTATCACAGCTGGGAGGCTGAGGGAGCGAGAGCTGAGCTCAGCTACAGCGTGCGGTGTAAAATGAGAATCCCAGCTAAAACCGGCACTGCTACTGCTGTATTATTAACACTTGGCGCCCCTTCTCTCACCAGAAGAAATCCGCCGCCCATCCAAAACTGCCGACGAACGAAACCGCTTGCACAAGGCAGAAGGAAACACACTCAGGCTGGAACAGGACATCAGTTCCTCTCCACCAGAAAATCTGCCTGCTGCAAAACTCAACGACCTTGAACACCACAGGCAAACATTCATCAAAAACACGTTTTTAGGGGGAATATTTGCAAACGTCTTGAATAAAAGAGGTTCTACCTTTCCTTACATGAGAGTAATAAAACAGGGCCCCTGGATCTGAAATAATAAAGGTCTTTTACATTCTCTATCAGGTAATTGCCAAAGTGCCTGGATGGGATGGCTCAGTATAGAGATCTATCCTCCACTCTTTAATTTCATATGATTAAAGTATAAAACAAAAGAATAAGAACAACGTTACTGGAAATGTCAGGACTTTGAATAAGATGCATCAATTGAGAGAGGTAGGGGGGAAATCTTTTCCCCAGCTGCCACCTCTACTCCCCAACCCTTCAGTGGGACAGGCTAGGTGATTCGCAAGCTTCCAATCAGTCGAACATTTAGCCCACTGCTTCTCCGTTCTGCCACCAAAGCGCATGTGCCATGCTGTCCAGCAATAGTGCACTGCCAACGGGGCTGTCTGGGGCTGCTCTATCAATTAAGAGCGTGCTACCAGCACAAGGGTAGTGGAGGAGTTGTTGCCCTGAGAAAGTATTTGGTTATATGGTGAGGGAAGCTCAAACACTAGCAGATCAACATGTTAGACGCCCCCAGTACAAAATAATAGATTGTGCCAGTAGCAAGAAATGGGTGATTAGCCTGAAGGTCATGAAAGAGAACTAAGTACTTAGATAAAGATACTTAGATACTGGTATCTCCTTGCCCAGGCAGAATAATCAATCCTATTGCAACCTGGTGAGACCGGAGGAACATGCAGTTCTTTCACTTCGCTAGGAGAAACAGGAGGACACCACGCTGCAAGTACTCCAAGATCTCGTGGACCACACGCCCCCAAAACCTCCTCGCAGAGGACCAACACGTTAAGCATGAGGGGTTCTAATAGTGTGGCCAGTCAGTGCAGTGGAAGGTTTGTGGCGAGAGAGACAGGCTCAGCTCAGCGGAGAAGTGCACTTTGTGGGACGCCTGCTACAGAGGTGCAACAGGGTTGCAGCGTGTTCTCCGGTCCCGGTGCAGGTAAAACGTACCAGAGCACAGAGCAGGTCCACAGCCTCCAGGATGAGCTCCTGGTGGCCGATTCGTGACACCCCCAAGTCCTCCAGCTCCTGGTGCGTGATGCGGAGGAGCTGGTCGCCACTGATCTTCTCCCTCTCGAAGTTCTTGATGTACTGCTGTAGGCAGTCATCCAGGCCTGCAGGAAAAATCAGATCAACATGAACCGTCACTCCCCTGTGAAAGCACAACTTCCGCTCACCTCTCGGCCAGAAGATGCAGCGGTCTCCTGAGTTTTCAAAGTGAAAGGGAAACTGGAGTCCCAGTTTCTCAGACCAGTTATTAAATCCCGGCAACAAAATTAATTCCTTGACGCGATAGAAAGAACTGACAAATTTCGAATAAAGCACAAAATCGTGAACTTTGTGAAGGTGCTGTAAGCCCCTTGTTGTTGCCAACTCACATTCGAGTTCCCATGAATTGTGACATGAGTCGGCCCTTCCTGCTCACTAGTCTCCGTAATGACAAATCTACTTTGATGGACAGTACGAGCGTATAAATACGGGCTGTGCAGTAGACATTTCACTGCAGAAATGTTGCAACGTGATCTCCATGAGTTAACAAGTAAGTAGCATTTGTCAGCAAAACCATCTTAAAATCAAGAGCAATATTTGTATGGTATTGTTTACAGTGTTATAGAGCTGCACACATCAACGGAAGTTCTGTTGCCTCTTTCTGAATCACAGCATATGGCCCTGCTCATACCTGGGAATTTCCTCTATTATGGGGTGTAAACTGGAGGACTGACGTGCTACTGTGTCCATTTTGCTATCATTGTGGTTCGAAATGACATTTATCGATGCAGATTCTTTTAAACCCCGAAATATAAAGATAACGTTGCAGTTCCCTTTTCAATATTGAGTTATTAATACCTTTGTGCCCATTTCCCCTGGAGGTATCTGAATGAGATTCATCCGAAGAGTCTAAATAGCCAGCACCAAGGACAGTTCCCAAGTCTCCCTGAGCCACAGTGCTGCTCTGATGCTGCTCTGTTACTGTACAGTATATTTAGAACCGGGTGCTAGACAAATAAATATAGGGGAATCAAGGTCTTTTTTATGAAGACACCAGATGGCCACATTATTTCAACTCTTTCCAGTGACCCTGGAAAAGACAATATCAAAGCTATCTATTAATTATAATTACTCATTTAATTGCATAATTTCATGCATTCTCTATAATCACCACTGGCAGTATCAAGGACAAAGGGTATGGAAAGTATGCAAAAATATTTTCCATTTTTCACATCAATACGCCCACATCGAGGTGCTATTCATTCCTGTTTCTCTTCGGCATGTGGAATGGAGTTCCCTCCGTCAAAGTTTTGGTTATGAACTGGTCCTTGCAAGGTTTGATTCCTGAACAGGTGATTTGTTTTTTATTTTGCACTTTTCCAAAGCAAACGTCCTAATTTATTTCACCCTTATTTCAAGGTAACACACAGAGAAAATAGAGCAGGTGAGGGTTGAGTGTTCTCATGGGAGGGACAAATGTACAGCTGTTGGAGAACCTCACGGATCTGCAGCTGGGCCACTGCAATGAGCTGCAAAGACTATTCAAAGAGAACATTCAGGTCTGGGCAAACACCTGTCAGACAATGTTTAATGTAAATATCAGCAGAGTTTTACATGAAGGTAGCAGAAACATCCTCCAACCAGTCAGATACTAGTAACCAAATGAGCCAGCCTGGCCAATAGCTTCCTCTGGCTTGCCTCCTTGGTGCTCTCCATCCATCCATTTTCCTAGCGCTTTGTCCAGCACAGGGTCGCAGGGGAGACAGAGCCTATCAAGCTGCTTAAATGATGAGTGTATCTCGAACACGCCTCCTGTTCGTGTTGACAAAGTTAATCCTCGCTTCAGCGGGACTAAAGGGCAAGTGTGCTGAGAGATCAGCGAAGTGTCGTTACTCTGCACAGCTCTCGCTCTCCAAACAAAGGGGCAGAGTGCCGGAGGACTCATCAGAGACACGCTAGCACGAAGGAAAACCGCAGCAAATTCTTCCTGTTTCTCCAGCTCCGATGGGGAGATAATTTCACAGCCTGTGTTTATTCAGTTTTGACAATTTACTTTCATTCAGGAACATTTGTACTGTTTCCATCCCCTGTTGTACAGGAATAAAACCCTTGTTTTATGCTGATGGAAAGAACGAGGTGGATTTATATCTAGGGCAACCAGGTTTAAGCTGGAGAATGAATGAGCAAGGCAGTAGTCCGGGGGACTCAACCCAGGCTCACACGCCATACAGCAGTACTGTCAAGTCACCGAGAAGAGCTCCTTGACTCCAGCAGGGCAAACATCTGGTTCGCCAGTGTTGAGGAGGGAGACTGCACATCAAACAGAACTCTACAGAGAACTAACTGTCCATTCAGAGTGCAGCCATCTCCAACACTCCTTTTGTTCATGCGGGGGAAAAGCTACAAGGGTTTTTGGAGGAGGGCAGAACGAGCGAGGAAGCAGAGACTCTGCAACACAGTGGAAGGGAGAACGGTGCTGGTTCCCTGGACAGACATCCCAGTACAGGTGGATAAGAGGGACTGGCGGAGGCAGGGGGCTCCAGAGGGGTCAGATTCCTACAGTGGGCCTCGGTGAGCCTCGGCAGCACAGATCAGGATGCCACGCACAGTCTGGCAGGTAGCAACGGATATACAGTATCAACATTAAATGAAATTTTCTGCGGGCCAGATTGCAGCTGCTTTTAGGGAAGAGGATGTTGCAGACACAGTGTCCTGACGTGACCATCGTCTGGAGAATAATTCGAAGCACCAGGGCGAGCCGATAAATTGCTATCTCCAATACTGCAAACCCTATCTCTCTTTCCATCTGTGATTTCTGGCATCTCAGCGAGGGCAGAAGAGCTGTAGGGTTAATCACACATGTGCACTGGTCCTGTATGATTATAGTGTGTGTCCTCTCTTAGGGTGTCTCCTATAAACTGTTTTCAGAGTGTTGCATCATTTGCAGCATAAAAGCACCAGGTATAAAACAGACTCCTTCAGAGGCAGTAAATCGGTAGGGCACATGTTGCTGAAGTGTGTCTTTTACTACTCCAAAATGACAGTTGTTTTGTATTACTATAAGCAGGGCTTTTTTGATATGGCAAAATACTTAACGGTCTATCACTTCCAATGCCCCCATTTCTGTTTCTTTTCTTAACGATACATTGAATAAAATAGATTTAACCTTTTTCGCAGAAGACAAATGTGATCCATGCTCTATAGCTGGCAGTGCAGAGGATGCAAAAACAGCATGAGATGAAAATGAATCACTTTGGTGGCATGTTACATACTGCACAGTCTGTATTGAAATACAAGTCTTGTAAAAATAGACCAAAAGCTGATACCTTACAGCACTCTGCCTGTGCTATTTACAAACACCTCTAGATTCATCTGGTTCCCAAACACCAGATATACAGTATCACCATCGAGAAGCCCTCCAGTGTGGACAACCGGCAGCAAAATCTGTCGCTCTGCCGGCTGCATTATAATGCGAGCAAATGTCCACATTAGCACCCAAAAGAGATGAGCACCACGAGCACCACGCCCACACAGGGCCACGCCCCCTGCTGTGAGCTGCTGTCTCCTCTGCTTCACTGCACAGCCAGGTCAGGGCCAGCCCATGCCCCCACTCAGACAGAGAGAGTGGACAGCAGGCCGAGGGGAAAGCTTCCACTCCCCCAGTCGGACAACATGGAAGAGCATTTAAAACCAAGGATGGGAGGCACATCTTTACACAAAGAGATGTAGGAGCCTGGAAGAAGCTACCCAGACAAGTTGCTGAAGCTGTTCACCTGGATTCTTTCAAAAACCAGCTCGGTGTGATCCTTAGTACCTACTAACTACCAAATGGGCTTGGTGGACTGAAAGACCTCCTTTCATTTGGAACCCCACTTAAGATATTATATCTAACTCTCTGGATTTATCCCTAGACTGGCTGCCATTATTTTGCTATACCTTTGACTTTTGACAAAAAATACAGTTGCAGGAGTAAAGGCCTGGACATCTTCCAGGCAGTTAAAAACTACAGAGCCCCACCCCACCGCTGCCAAGATCAATCCCTAGATGAGGGAGGCATCTGTCTGCCAGCAGGTCAGTTCTCAGCTGCAGCCCTGCCTCCAGGGGTCCTGTTCTGGAACTAGCGACATCAGACCACCTTCCCAGTAAGAATGGAGACTGGGGACTTGCACAACCCACTCTGAGCGGGTGTATGGAGAAGAAATCCATGGTTACGTCTCTGACAGTCACAACGATTCGCACTGAGCCTCAATCAACGCCATTTGAACAGAGTATCAAGGAGGGCTGCAGTGCAAAGCAGGAAGACGAGTGGAGACTGAGATGGAAATGAGAGAAAACGGCTGCATGCAGGCCTAGGACTGAGAGCTTGAAGAAATTCCATAACTCCGGCACTTGAACCTCAGGCAGGCAGCTCTTCTCTGCACTTTCATCGCTGTCTCTCTAACGGCCCAGAGACAGAGTTTACTTCAGCAAAAACTCAATAACCTTTGTGCACAGATGCAGTTCCTGGTCATGGGCTCAAAGCCAGAGACCTGCAAAGCTCCAGACTGCAAACTACACCAGAGGAAAAAACCTGGATCTCCTGTACTTCATGATCACAAAGTTGAACACACAAAAAGACTGAAATAACCTCAACAAATCTTTTTTTAATATTTTCACCACTCGCCCTGGATTTTAAATATAGCTGCAGTCAAGGTCACCGATTCAGTGTTATGATCATGGTGTTCACACTGACATCCTGTCTCGGATTGCAAAGTTAAATCTTCTAGTGCAGCTCTTAAGTGATTGGCATTAAAAAGCAGATATTCTCAGGAGCACTGCCCTCTGTTCACTATATTAAAGGGCCTGTTTCATGGCTTTGATTAAGATTAGGGCTTCTAATCTCATATACAGAGAATGTGAATTTCATCATAAATATTTAATTTGTGGTGAATATGAATCATCCATTTTTTATGTGACATTGCCTCATCCAAAACGGCTGACAGACGCTATCCATTATGCCACTGGTACCAGAGTTCATGTTATTCCTGAGATAAGAACGAACCTATGGAAACCGGCAACAATAACTGGCAACCTCTAGTGCAGGACAAATCCCTGTGTCTCTGCGGTACATTGACTCATAAAGATGCACAGACACATTTGTCCAGATTGTGAAGAAAGCAGATCATTCATTTAAACGTGAGAGGTGTCTGTGATACAGAACCTGGGTTTTAATAATAATAATAATAGTGTGCCTGTCTTGGCTTCACTGTCTCCACTCAGTCTGAGATCGATTACAGCTTTCAGCCACACGTTCTCCATGTTGAAGGCCTAACCCAGAGCTCCTGGATAGAACTGATTCCATGGTTCCAGAACTCACTTCTCGGGCTCCCTTCCCGATTCAGATTCTCTCACCCCTGCTCCCACTGTTTCAGCCCCTTTCAAGAGCTCAGGGCACCTGGAACGTGGACTGAAAACACACAAGGGGCGAGTGTGAGACATCGCCTAGAGCTGCAGCTTGACTCCAGAGCCTGACGCTCCCCGCCCGGGCCGCCAGAGCGTGCCAGGCTGCCATCGCTGTGCCCAGCAGGCTGCTGGAGGTGTGGCGGCGAGTATCTTGGTGCAGCTTTGCAAATAGCAGCAGTCAACATCTGGCCAGCCACCACACGGATCCAACCCGCGGGCTGAGGCTGGCTCTGTCACACACGCTGGGTCCCAAGCTTCACGGCACAAGGAAACAGAAGGCAGAAATGAAGGCGAAAAAAAGGGAGGTGGAGCTCATTTTGTTGCAGCAGAGCTTAAAATAGTAGACCTGGAGAACTGTAACAGAACAGGAGTGTGTGCACCATGCTGTGTATGTTATCATTCCCATGAACAGCTGTGGCTGTAGGGTATCTGCACCTCTGAAGTCCTTTCACTTTGCACTTACCGTAATGGCATGGCAAAGGGTTAAGACTCTTTATTCATTGTCACTGCTGATCACCGGCCTGATCATAACGCTTCATTCTCTGGCGATGTTGGCCAGCTCAGTTTTAATCTGGGAAAACAATGCAGGCCTCTCAGGAGCGGACACAGGGTTTCTCCAAGCCAGACAAATGAGGCCACGTCCGTTAAATACTGAATGCCCGGCTAAGCTTGCGCCTTTTGTCTTAGAAGTTAAATAGCACAATGCAACATCAATGTGCCACTTGTGTCTTTCAGCGGGTTTTTTCCAAGAGCTAACGAAGGTGGATTAAATGTTTCTTTTTTGGTTTTCCAAGATGGTGCTTTGTTAAAAAAAAATAGTTAAATCTAGCGTGATGAAAAGAGCTGTGTGAAAATGATCCTGGGATTCTAAACAGGAGTCTGTATTATTCCCGAAAGCGCTGACTGACTGTTCCAGCTTCGCAGCTCCATCATTAGCGCAGGTCCATCCGGGACAGTTTAAACAATTAAATTTAGGGCTTAGTTACAGTTAGAATGCGATTAGAAAGCAGCCATTCAGAGAGGCATTAATTGCGCCTTACTGGTAACGAGGAAAAGCGGCGATGGGGAAGTGGGAGCGGCTCGCGGGACGGAGAAGCTGGCAGGAGAGATCGGAGCCGTGCCTGTGCCGCGCTGCCCACTGTCACGCACACCGCTCCCAGGCTTCACACCCACGGCGTCTCGCCCACGAGAGCCTGCACAGCACCCGTCCCACACAGCAGAGCCGTACCGCCATCGGCAACAGCCGATATCAAAGAGGGAAGATCAACTCAGACAAGTTACACATATTGTACATCCGCAAAAGACACTTACTCGCCCTCGACGCAGTTCTCCTCCGTCTACAGCTCAAATAAGCCTAGCGCTCTGCGCAAGCAAAAATTGTAGCGTGGCCTTTGCTGACCCAGTTCTCCTCGAGGGCACTGCGTGCCTTTGAAGGGGACTAAACGAAGAACAGATTTAAATAAAGATAATAAATAACTCTGACTAAACCGAAGTCAGGCTGATGAAAAGGAGGCGTGAAAGGTTTATGTCAGGGGAGAAGTTAAAGCCCTGGCTGACTCTTTCGACTGTGGGACACCGCTCTTCGGGAGAGTGCTGCCTCTCACACAGGCGTCTGAATAAATGAGTCAGCCCAAGCACGTTCGCTCGGCGGTCACGGCCGGACAGGTGGGAGGGAGGGAGCTCCGGGCGATCGTGTGCCGCATGCTCCGACTCCGCCAGCCCCGTAGAAGGGCAGCAGCACTGGCTGGTGACTCAGAACCACAGCGCTTGTCACCATAGAAACCGTGAGAAGGCTGCAGCGTAGTGACACCTCATCAGCAGAAGAAAAGCTGTGTCTTTACCTTGGCAGGATCACAGGTCAGACGCCCACACTCTCCACTCCAGCAGCCAGAACAGTGTGTGTACCGCAGATACCGCAGTGCAATGCACAACTACACGCCAACCTAATGTGTACGATGACAGGGAGACTGGATTACTCTACAGCAATTTAAAAATTATTTATAAAAAAATCTCTGTAAGAATATAACGCAGTTATACTAATGTAGCCAGCCCTGAGAATTCCTCACGATTCCCTGTGGACATCAGGGATTCCCCAACGGGCAGGATGAGTGCTCTTCTCAGCCCATAAAGGGCCAAGACAGGACTCCAGATGTTCAGTGCACACAAGCCTGCCGGTCCAGCTGTGGTCAGTGTAGCCCCCTTCCCAGAGCTACGGCCCAGAACTACAGCCCGTGCTAAGAGTAAGTGAGACTCTTAATCGTTTACTGTAACACGTTCGAGTGCCTCTCGTTACCTCACACAGGGCTGGACTGACCTCAGAACTCCATCGGGACTGAAGTGTGCTGTGGGACGTCTGTCTGCAGAAATGACTGCTGGGATCAGCCAACCTGTAGGGCACCAAGCACTGGCGACGCAGCTACAGCAACAAGCCTGCAAACTCCTGCACATCTGCGAGCTCCTCCTCTACCTCCCCTCACGCCCTCACAGTGCCTCCTGCACAGACCCCGTCCTCCGTCCCTGCGCTGGGCGTCTTCATCTTTCTGTGCGCGTTCCCATTCCCCTGGCAAGTTAATGAATTCCATCGGGCGGCCTTAATGAGAGAGTCCGACTGCTTGTGCAAAGCCCAGAAAAACAAAATCATTTGTCACCGAGCTCTTTCCAGACAGGGGGGTTGCCGTCGCACATCTATAAGAGGCCTGCGCAGCACAATGAGCTTCACAGCACTAGGACTTCATTCAGAAATACAGGGACCCCCATCGCAAAAACAATACAAGCTCGAGCAACAGATCTGTTTTCTGAACACACGGTCCTCTAATTATCAAGAGTTCGTCTGAAGAGGGATGTGAAGGGACACTGCTTGCTTTTATTATGCAAAGGTCAGGCTGGACACTCTGCCCAGGAGCCACTGAAGACTGGGCTCTGTCTGCTGGCCAGGCTCCGGGTCATCAAGCCCCAGCACAGAAATGCCAGGACGTAAGAGCTTGATGGACTGAGCTGCCTCCTCTCATTTAACAATTTCTAAGAGAAATTAAACAAACGTATAGCTAAATAATATCAGTGATAATTGCCTATAAATGACAACAGATGCCGACGTATTTGCTGAAGTAAATTATACAATTTTAAGTTGCTCCCTAAGGGAACTGAAGCTGTACTCCATTCAGAATGGTGGAGTGTGTTAATCTGCACCATTTATCACTGTCGAAGCCTGAAAGCCTGCCTCCCGGGCCTCAGGAGTTCTGATGTAAAGAGCCAGTTTAGTGTTGCCATTGTCTCACACAGCTGTCCCACCGACGACCCCACCTCCTGCCTGTCCTGCATCGTCCTCCCCTAGCAACCCAGACAACACCCCCACCGCCAGCGTCTGAGAAAACGCACGCTCTCACGCCGCCTGACGGCTGACAGGTTTGCACAGCATCAATCACGACGCGTTCTGTGAAGGGAGCCCCGGAGAACGGGGTTCAGGGCTGAGTGGGAGGGTGGCACAGACTCGACACCTCTTCTGCCAAAGCTACTGCCTTGCATAAGGAGGTGTGCAGGCTCCCTTCACCTGCTTTCATCATGCAAAGGTCAGGCTGGCTGCGCTAGAGAAGACTCCATTGCCGGTTGTGTGGAGCCAGGGCCTCAACACAAGAAGCACTCAAATGTAGATCTCTTACATGAGTGACATACTAAACTTTTAATGACTCCTCGCTCGCTCGTGGTTATTCCCTGTCATCTAAAGGGATATGAGTGCTGCTTACCTGTGTCTTGGATGGGGTTAGCATTGCAAATCGGGCAAACACACAGGGGCGATTATGTCTCTCAATGCCTTTGACCACCAGGAAATAGAGGTCAACAGATACTGAAGCCCTTCCCTGCTGGACAAGCACGGAGGTAATGCAGTTCTCTCACTCATGAATTCGGCAATTAAAACTTAAGAGCTCCAGAGGAGCTAGGCATTCAGTTCAGGCGGCCGCCCGCGATACATATATTGTACAAGCAAAAAAAAAAAGCAAATTAATTAACCGCTTCACTTAGGAAATAGCTTGAGGACATTCTGCAGGCTAACTTGAAATAACATAAGAAAAAATGAAATAAGAACAAATGAGGCGACTTTTTCCTTAACTAAGAGTGTCTGGATGAGAGAGGATTCCAGGGAATACCCCTCCACCCCCACGGGGATTTGGGAGCGCAGAGCAGCGCCGACACCACTTGAACTGCCCGTGACCTTAAGGGCCGGCCAACGGGGGAAGGGATCCAAGCGGACGGACGAGGAAAGTTAGGGAGAAAGGAAAGGAAACTCCCGCCAGCGGTCTCCCACACGGGGCGCAATCCGGTCACTGGGGCAGGACCCTCTCCGGCCGCAGCCTGCAGGGTGAATGGACACAGTGTGCAGCCCGACCCCGGAGCCGCCCAGCTTCCCGGAACAGAGGTCCGCACAAAGGGGCGTTTGTGTGCGCGGTTCAGTCGGAGCACAGCCGACAACAGAGAGGTCTTATCGGGGCCCGTTCCACTTCTACACTCAGCCCTTCGCTCCTGTTCGCCCCGTCACTCACAGATCTCGTAATCCTCCTAAATCACTCCACGCATCTACTGTACGCCGATTCTGCCAAATACCCACGATAACAAATACGAACGCAAATACCCTGCTGGCAGAGTCTGGCTCCGGGTCTGGAGAGGAAAAACTTCCACATCCTAAGAACCCGTGATAAGACCGCTTTCTTTCCACGACCCTTTCAAAGCTTGTATTAGCGGCTCTGATCAATACTCGGTTTTGAACCCCTGTATTATTTCAGCTCAAAGGAAGAGCAGTCTTTGATGAGCTACTGTATGAGAACGACTCGCAATTCTTAAGCTGAATTACACAACCACAAAAGGACTCAAATATTAGAGAAAGAAAGAAGGACTGCTGGGGAAGAGCAATATTTTCCTTTGCTGCTTTGCAAGCAAAGAGTACATTAGATTAATACCAAAAATTTATTATTAATGCCTGCTTGTAATTATTTATAGCTTGTTAAGCCTCAAGTGAATGTGAATTAAGGGATTGAAGGGAATGATGAAATTTGAAAGGCATATTATTTTGTTAGATTCAATAATTTATTATAAACCAGTTGAAATTAATGTAAATGGTTTGGTATTATGCGCTGTTACAAACAGTCAGAATCACAGCCGGCAATTCTGAATCAGAGATCTGCCATTGGCCCATTTCTGATCGCCAGCCCCTGCGTTTCTGAAAGGGCTCGGAAAGGAAAGGGTCAGCATGAGGTCAAGACTCCATGAGCACACCTGGCCTCGTGATGTGCAATGAGTTGTCCACAGAGATACTCAGCTTCGCTTGTGTTAATCAGGTATAAAAGCATGCCTACATTACTGCAGAGATCATTGCTGAGAGAGTCTGGGCTCTGGAGTCATTGACAGAGGATTCTGACGAAACACAATTCGGGGGACACTGGAGTGGAAACTAAGTGGAAGTGTATTCAACCCCCGAGAACAGGAGGCACTTCTTTTAAGGGCTATGAGAGTAAAGAAGCTCCTACCCAGTTGTGATTGTGAAACAGCCGGCCGAGGTCCTGGGATCCATTAGCTACCAGCTACCAAGCCCACAGATGGGCCAGAGAGCCTCCTCTTGTTTGTAATGGTCCTTAGGATTCGGGGTTCAAGCCGAATGCAGACACTGCAGCTGCAGACCCAAGTGAGGCACCCGAGCTAAACGTTGGCGTCCCAGCCCGAGGGGAGACTCCCTGACGCTGCAGTAACCCGCACCAGCTCCTGCCAAGCTGAGCCACTGACTGGGAATCGTTCTCATTCACCAGGAGAAATCGACAGGAGGAGGAGCATGTCATTAGCAAAGGGGTGCCAGGTAAGAAAATAACACAAATGCTATAGATCCGTCAAAGCAACACTAGTTTTAAGAACAGTTCTGTCCTGCAGCAATACAGACTATCAATCAAGAGCTTCTGCATTTCAGTCTCATGTTTGCAATTTTAGTTTATACTTTATACCAGTTTATACAGTATGTACAGCAGTGCAACCCCCGTGCATGAATGTATTACACAAAGAAATGGGGAAAACGGATGTCCGCATGTAGAATGTAATTCAGTCCATGTCCCAGCTGCACTGTTGAAACTTTTCTAGACAGCACGAAAGCGAGTCAGGTTTTCCCCACGAAACTCATGGGGAAGGCTTTCGTGAAGCTTCGGAGACTTGGAATGGTCTTCTGGTGCTTCTTGCAGAGATCTGTGAAGGAACCTCTGTCCAAATCAGAAGCTCCCACAGGTTTCTCACAGCTCTCTGCCCCAGTGACTCCTACTCGAAGACACACAGGGAGAGAGCCCTTCCCAGATGTGCAGCCCAGGTACTCCGTCCTCTAAGACTCACCCCCAAGTTTTCCACTCGAATGGACACTCTCTCTCACTCTGTCCACTCTTCTCCTGAGTGTCACATCCCTGCTACCTTCCTCTCTCTCCCTCAGCCCTGAACAAACGCTGAGCACGTTTCTTCTTCTTCTTCTCAGCACGGAATTAGCCTTTCCTTGTCCCTCTGCAGACAAACACTGACGCGGCTCCCTGCTCCAGCTTCAGGAATCCCACACAGCACACCCAAGCATCACAGCCACCCATCCCAGGTCTCTCCTGTCTCTGTGAGCATCAGAACCAGTCTTCCGCAGGGAGAAGCCTCCGAGAACAACTGCATACCTGTGTATGCACTGTGCATTCTCTACAGAGTCTAATCCCCCTGCCTCCTTTCTCTGCTCCACACCCCGGCCTTTTGTGTCTTGGGACCTCCCAGAGAACCACACAATAGTGGGATTACATGTACTGCCCAGAGAAGCTAAGAGCTGAATGGAGCCTTTTCTTTTATCGCGTAGAGATTCTTTCTGATCTTTGTCACTTCCTGCCTCTCCGAATAGTTATTAAAGTGATGGGGAGAGTTTTGCATTTGATTTGCTCTATGGAAGATCACAGCTTCTGGTACCACATTCGTTTAGTCTGCATCAATGTTAATGATCCAAGACTTTTCCTGGCTTTATTTACAGGATCAAAACTAGACAGTAGAAAACATTCTAGTTTCAGTTCACTCAGAGTAGCTACAAAGTCTACATACAGTACCAGGTCTACTGCACAGGCTCCCACTACAGCTACAATGAGACAACTTTATATGCAGACAGAACACAAGTGAAAATTGTGAAAATTCCAAAAATCCAGACAATCACACTTAGTGGTGGGATCTAGTGGCCATTCCATTGTCATACAACCCTGCCCCAAGGAATATGTCACAGCTAAAGAAAGATTTATATATATGTAAAGAAAGGTTTATACTGTAGGTAAAAAGTTACATTTTTTAATTTTTCAATAGTCTAGTCTTGTTTCATGGTTTTTTACTGAGGTCTAGACATCCTCAAATGGAATGACTGATTAACCTTCTTTGAAATGCTCATTCTCCTCTGCCCCTGGTCAAGTCGGGCAGGGCCGTCAGAGAGCAACAGCCTCAGCCCCTGAGGAAGCCAGCTCCTCACTGCATCTTAAATCTGTGAGGAGAGGAAACAAGGAGAAACGCCCACAGGAGCTGTGTGCGATCCAGCCTGGGACTCCTCATACAGTAGCTCAGAAATATACTGGTAATTTAATGACTCGAGTTGGAAACTTTAAACCATTTCTCTCCATGATTTTAATGCTCATGAAAAGGATTGAAAACCTGTTTTATCAGACAGGAAGAGGAATGGAGAAGACCATCATCTTGTCCTATCATCGCATCCCTCCTTCGTGGAGCTTCAATGACGGTCCTGCTTGCTCAATGCGAGCTCTTTTAAACTCTGGGTGCCGAAAAGGTTGCGTCTCATTTGCAAGTGAGCACGCTGCGAGCACAATCACTTTCTCTTCGCATCCGCTCATAGGACATTTTGAGGGCACAGAAATTAAAAGCTAAAAGTTAATTCAAATATTAATCACCTTTTGGGATTTATTTAAAGATGGAAAGGGTTTCGCCATAAAAAAAGAGTCTGCAGGAGACTCCGGTGCTTCATTGCTCATCTTAGGCGTGACTCACATACAGTAGGCAGTGCAGCGGCTTACCCATAGGCTGGCCCAGCAATCCATCCTAATAAACCAAGATCGTGCTCATCAAAAGGCCATTTGGATCACATTACATGCAGCACTTCTGTACCTGGCAAGCAGATGAAAGATAGAGGCCAGCAAGGAGCTTGCAGAGCTCTTCCCCTGCAGAGCGAGCGGGGGAGTGGAGAGGGACACCGCCGGGCCCTCTGAGAGCAGCCCCTCATCCCCGCAGCCCCGGGCATTAACAACGCCGTCACCAGACGCGCCCGGGTTCAGTACCTCCCAATCAGCTGAGGGGGTAAAGCACCAATTCGCCGACAAAAAGAGAGGATGCATGACACTGTACATCCAAGCAGCAGGCTGCCCTCCTGCAGTGAGGATTGTGCTGCAGGTGAAAACAGGCTTGCAAAGGATCGGCTAAACGCCCGCCAGGCCAATGGAGAAGGCTTGTGCAGCTCAACGCGGGTCATATGTTTAAAAACCTGTTTGACTTTGAACTACAAGGTCGTCTTCTGCATTTGTCAACTGGGGGCGAGCCCTACGAAACGAGACCGGTGTCTGTGCATTATAAGATCCCATTACTGCCGCGTCCATGAAATCAGCTCGCAGGAGAGCAGGGGATCTGATTTCATTGTAGATCATTCACGTTAATACTGTCTAAGGCACTTTGTGTACAAAGCTTGCAGACCTTTCATTCCTTGAAAGCACTTCTAGTCCAGGAATTTGACATTGAAGAGCAGTTTGGTAGGTTTTCATTCCCTATACTGCGTACAATGGTGATTGATAATAACGAAAACGTCACCTGTAAGTGCTTTTTAAAAAATGCCATTTTGTACAACAGCACTCGCAGAACACACATAAGAAGAAAGAGAGAGAAAACCAAGAGCAAAACTAAATCCCACATTAACAGCTTTAGAAGAAAGACAGGCCTTTTCACTAGGTTTTCGAAAATGTCCACAGAGTCTCTGAATAATTGGGTTGTTCAGACATGGAGCTTCTTGGGGAAAGACTCCATTGCCCGTTGTGTGGAGCCAGGGCCTCAACACAAAAAGCACTCAAATGTAGATCTCTTACAAGAGTGACATACTAAACTTTTAATTACTCCTCGCTCGCTCGTGGTTATTCCCTGTCATCTTAAGGGATATGAGTGCTGCTTACAGTACCTGTGAATTAAAGCATGCTTTTTCCAGCTCTGCAGTCAGACATACATCTGGCACTTCAGTGTAATGGAGAAATGAAAAAAGCAATCAAGGGATCTGTAGAAAGGAAGCTCTTTGGCGCTGAATATATCCAATAGTGTGTCCATGAAGCTAACTGGAGGCATCCCTAGTAAGAAGATTTACAGTCGGCACAAATGTGCCCCTTGATACAATGTAACTGAAATATTACGGACTAAATGGGTCTCCTACCAGTCCTGGTCTGGCGGATTTTTAGGTCTCTTTAAAGCAGTATTACCTGAAGATCTGGGAGAAGCCGTTCAATTGGTCCAGATAAGACAGTTACTAGCCCGTTTACCTCCTGCCTGCAGGTCCAGGACATCATCCCCACCTGAATTACAGCAACACCACTACACCGCAGAGCACGGAGAATTTCTCCAGGACGCCAGGGTTCACCTCCCAGCTGTTACAAAAGCTGCCACAGGACTGTTAATGACTAAGTACTCAGGACTCAGTCTAAAGCACCCCCCTGTGAAACCTCCTACAGCACTTTGCCCCAGTCACCCTACAGGGGTCTGAACCTGGAAAATCATGTCAGCCACCTGTTTGCCGACACCGCAGTGCCTCCCATTCCTGGACTGACCAGGCCCAGCCTTCTTTCAGCTTCTGAGACCTGAGGGGACCAGGCCACAAGGCTGCAATGCTACTGCCAGAATTATACAAATAACAGTTATAAAAAACTCCAAAACAAACCCGGCATTCAGCTTTCACAGGAGAGAGGGAATTCAGAATCTGTTACATAAAGACGATTTTATCTTCTGATGGTTTTCTTAAGTCTGAAATTCTTATGCCCACTCAGAGCCATGCCCTTGAAGCACCGTATTTGTCTTATTAATCCTCCTTTATTAGAAGCTCCTATTATACCGGTACATCTGTTTCTGTTCAGAGGAGTCAATTGGAAACACAAAAATGCGTATTCTTCCCTGACAGCCAAAACACGAATTTGCCACTGAGATTTCAAACGCATCCAAACCACGCTGAAGCCCAGATGTACTACGGCCTGTCACAGCACAAACATACCCCAATTTGTAACTGGGTTGCAAAAATTTGCAAAATAAACAGTGTCCTACGTACTAAGAAAATATGCTAATGATGCAAGCTGTAACATACTAATGTAAAAATCTGTTGTGGCCTCTATAAGCATTATAATATTTTTCCCAATAAACAGCAGCTGGTGACTTGAGGGTAGCCTGGCATGTACAGCCTGTGACGAGCTCCAGCCTGCGTGCTGTCGGCCAGAAACCAGAGTGTCCCAGTCTGAGGTCCGTCTCCCGGACCAGAGTCTGGCACCAGCAGCTTTTCTGATAAGGAGGCGGACCTTCCAGATACCCCTCAACATAGGGGCTGTTTGTGAGACTTAAAGAGTTGCATGCTAAGATGTAAGACTTGACTACAGCGCTTGACATGATTCAGTTTGGATCCCCCAACACGTGCATGTTCAAATGCCTACACCATGTTTCTGAAAGTCTATACACATGCACAGATAGGGCCAGAGGAGGTTTCAATGGTGTGTGTGCCGTCTACTGTTACCAATATATTAGGAAAATGAGAAACTCCAACTAAATGTCTTCCCACTGCTGGTGAATCACATCTGCCGTCAAGGGCTGACAGGAGGTTCTTTCATTGAAGCCATGAGCACAACTGGAAAGGAGCAAACACAGGCTGAGATGCCAGCAGCCGCTGCATCAGCCACCCTGACACAGAGGTGGAGGCAAGAACAGGCAGGACAGGTGAGGAGTCAGCTTCACCAGGCGAGAGGCACCTGGTCAGTGCTCAAATCACCTGATTCCTGTTCGCAGTTTGGGCTTCACAAAACTGGCCCCCCGGCAACTTCAGAACGTCCCATCACGCTGTCTGAGCAACCTCATGGGCACAAACACAAAAAGACAAATTGCTCCTGCAAGGCAAATCGTACATGTCATTGCACTTATTCAGGCCCCCAGTTCCTAAAACATTCGCAATCCTGCAGTGCATCTGGTCCTGTTCTGTCCAGCACAGAGCAAGAAATAAGACATACTGTACACTGTCAGTAAGGCAAGCCCACAGCACAAACTAATCCTGCATCAAGGACTTTGCAAAAAGGAAAAGAATCAGCTACAGGCAGCGCTTGAATTTTCAAATTAACATTTTGAGAGGTGAATTGACTCTCGGGTTTCAGATCTATGACTCAGCCGTGACTCACGGCGTACACTCCTACTTGCAACAGAATACAAATCGTAGAAAGCCAGCCAGACGCCCACGCCGGCCAGCAGCGGCCTTGCGTCTGATCAGCTGCTGGTCAGGGAGCTGGCTGTCCGAGAGAGCAGTGGACACACGGACAAACAGGGTGCGCAGGGGGGTCGGGGCGCTGAGCAGAGAGGGGCAAGACGTGCCCCCGCTGTTGTCACGGAGCAGCCCCCCTGCCAACCCCTTTCAAGTGAGGACATACAGCACAGCACCACACAGATGTGCAGCCCGGTCTCCTGGAGCTGAGCTCTTCTGTGTTTCAGCTTGTGTAGACATCTCCTGTACAAGGCAAGGTCTGAAAAAGCAATGCAGTGGCTTGACTCAACTCAAACACTCAAGCAACCTGACCTATTCGAAACCCTTACAGATACAGTATGAACAAAGTCCTCTGAATGAGTGGGGAAAGTGGAAATGGGAGGGGCTTGCCATGATGGGACGGACGGGACACGTCTGAGGATTCAAGGCTGGAAGTTACGGCGGGGAGTTTCTATCTGTCACGACCGGCAGCCTGCCCAGACCAGCCCCCCAAGAGGGCTCATCAGCGCCAGCAGCGGGGTGATGATTACAAGCGCCGCCGCACGTGTTAACTCGGCACCAGACGCCCTACCAGAAGCCATTCGAACCCGCTTCGTGCTGCTCGGTATTGAGTCTGCTCCTGGAGAGCTCTACCTGGCGAATTACTGTACCTCGTATTACTCTGGATTTTGGACTTCCCTTTTGCCTTTCGACTTCAGACCTCGCCTCTCGTCTCGGATTGTTTGTAGTGTACTCCCGGATTTCGACCCACCTTCCTCCCTTCGACCTCCCCTCTTGTTTCGGATTGTTTGTTTCAATCGTACTTCCTGGATTCTGAATCGCCTTTCTCCTTTGGACCATAAACTCGCCTTACGTACCGGATTGTTCGCCTGCCTTGTCATCCACCTGCTCCTGCGTCTGCACAGGATCCACATATCTCTTCATTAGGGATTCCTTACACTATCTTTTCAGCTACATCGTCATGATCCTTTAGTATTGTAAGAGAGGAGCTGCAGCTGTATCATGAAATATCTCTCTCTCCCCTGAGGGGTGTGGGACTGTGGACCTGCTGTACAGAAAACCAAGAGACCTACACAGGAAATGCGCAACACCAAGGTCTCTGGTTAAGTGCAGACCACTCTGAATTCCATTTGCTTATATAACGGGGACATCTGCAATTATTGACACTGATTACAGTGTAACAGAGACACAGATGTAGTGCATTAAAAGTTCTAACCAAGGGGCAATTTTTTCATGACATTCCCCAGACAAATAGTGCTTGTTGAAGAACATTTAGAATTTAAATGAATCCATCATTTTATTTAAATATTAAAATGATTTCATTTGACATATTATTGCATTTTGGATTTCGTTTTAGCCAATCCCTTCCTTCGTTAGGAAAATCAAATCACTGTATTGTGATTGAAGTAAATCAGCACAAAAAAAGGACTTTGAATTCAAATGCTAGTGCTCCAAAAATATTTTGCATCTTTTGGCATGACAAATGCCACCAAAGAGACCCACAGATATTTCCACTGCCTTCAACTGAAACTGTGTGGCAGATAATGTTGGAATACTCAAGCCTGCCCATGGTTGAATTTGAGGTCAAGCTCTACTGTTATATAAAAAACAGCCCCTTTAACTGAGTCATTTCAGACAGGCACAAACACAACAAAAGCAGAACATGTTGTTTCAGCCCTGCAACAGGCTGAAGAACGTGTTCCTCGTCCTTGGTGATTATGATGGGGGGAGTGGGTTGAGCCAACACACAGAGGGAGCACAGAGAAGACTATAAAAACTCCTGGCAGGCTGGGGCCAGGAGAGATAACGGTTAACAGATCTCCTGTGCATTTCCTGAAGAGTGTAAGAGCACTACTGGCTGAAAAAAAATGGCTCTGAATGCACCGTTAGTACCTTAATACGTGGTAATTTATGGACAGCAGGAGAAAAGCTTATCTGAACAGGACCAGTACCCTAATCCCCAGCACATGGAGATTCATGACTGGAATACTTGAAGTCGTCACATTTTCCCCACCCTGACAAATGTCATATAAACCCTACCATTAACTACTCAGAAGTAAGATATGTACACAGACACTTTGTGGAATGCCCCGAAGACAAGTATGAAATACTTGAAATACAAAGAGAAAAACCACTTTGTGTTTTGGCCTCAGCAGATACCATATGACATCCAACCCAGGCGTGGGACCAACCTCTGAGAGGAGCCTCAACTGAGCCAGCATCGAATTTAATGGCTGAAGCTAATACCAGCTTCCAATAAAGGCTGTCTTGTTTAGAACGTTAAATCACTGAAACAAACACTCCCATGGCATGTTTGTCTGACTCTAATGTAAAACAGAGCTACCATGGCATAAACATAAAGAAATAATTAGAGCGATTATTAGGTCTGTCAATATCACTGCAAAGCACTTTAAATCTTTCCTGTACGGATGCCAAAAAGCAAGAAGAAAGAGAAACACAGGGTGGTTCAACAATCCATTCAGCCAAGTAAGATGTTGTATTTCACCACCCTTGCCCCTGCATCCCATTCCTTCTCCTCTCTTGCTCAAGGGTAAGAGCTCTGCTCAGGGTTCGAGAGCTCGGGATCAGCTGAATCTCAGGACAGAAGGATGACCCAAACCAATCGCCTCTACCACCTGTTGCTGAAGCTCTGGAATATTTCCCTGGAATATGAGGCCTTCCTGTTCCCTATTCCAGCATCACCAACTGTTTCCTCTCCGGCTGCCTGTCCTTATGACACTCGGGAACAGCTACAATATGCACACTGCTCAGCGTTCTGTGCAAGAGGCTGACCACCACATTGAACTAAGGATGAAAGGGTAGAATACATCGTTTTATCCCACAATTCATGATAACCAGGGGGGATAGGCAGGCCAGATTAAATTAGCCGGCCCCGAGTCTGGTCAGGAGGGAGGAGAACTCATCTCTGCGATTACAGGAGTAGCACTCACGCCCCAGGCTGGCAAGACTGAAACCGGAAGCTGCCCGCCACTGCCCGCCTCTTCTGCAAACAAGCCCACTCCGGCAGGACCATCGCACTTCTCCAGGCACAGCTCCAACAACTCCCAGGACCAGTCACGCACATATCTGTGCATCCGTTATTCCTGTGCAAAGGTAGGTAGATACTGTACCAGGGTCTCAGAAATACAGGGCACAAATCAGGACCATTACCCTGAATGGGAGTCAGGTTCACTGTGGTGTCAGGATGCCTTAATAACCACAGTTATTATTCACATGTAAGATGAGGAACTTGCTTAACTGGAAAAGAATCACAAAAATAACCTAATGTATTGAGGAAGCAATACCAACCCTCCCGATTTAACATACTGTGTCAAACAGTAGCTGTCATGTTTGGTAGATTTTCTCGAGTTTCTGAAACCCTCAGTGAAGCAGCTGACTATCCATTTATAGTAATATACAGTAAGCATTTACAGTATAAGTGTATGACATGTACTATATATACATGGAGTTTAACAATGATTCTTATGTGACAACTCCACAAATCATAAGCCTCCTTATTACAGAGCAGGCACATTCTGCTGGCAGCCTTCACTTGACTGGATAAATCTCGACATTGCAAGCATTCCCACATGTGAGCAGAATAACTGAGCAGGCACGGGCAATTTTAAATGACAGCTGCACGTGTCCAATGCATTTCTGGGGCACATTTTTTAAGACCATATTCCAGTAATGGAAAGGTTGGAAATTGTGATTCACATAAAAAAAATAAAGGCTACATGAGACCTGTGTCAGATTTCAAAATGAACACGCCCAAACCCCACGGCCCCGAAGAAGGAAAGTCAACAAGGAATACTGTTTTTTGTGTGTCGCTGTTGGATTATTTTCTACCCCTGGCAGCCTCTCAGGGAATAATTTCCACTCGGAGGTGTAACCTTTAACAGCTGGAGGACTGGGGCTCTGGGTGGCTGAAAAGTGCACTTCCACACTTCTGTCAAGGCTGGTATTCTCCTGGACGTGTGCTGTGTGGTCAAGCATGCTTGGCCAGTGTCGTGGAGACAGATCCCGCTGACTCCACACTCCTGTATCCTCGTCTGCATGAGGGTTCACCTGTCCTGCAGGAGTGCGCACCCCAGGAACAGAGACGCCCCTCTCCCCCGTGACCTGCAGGGAGGGGTCAGGGGCGAGAGCACAGAGCAGCTACAAAAGCCCCTTGACCAGGACACACAGACAAAACCCACTCCCTGCGCTGGGAGACAACCGTCTGCAGAGGAAAGAAAGTCACAAAACAACCCAGGTTCGTGCATCGTGAGCTGAAAAAGAAAACTTCAGTGTTTTGCATCCTGATCCTCAAGTCATCATAGAGATAACAGAGGTCCACACAACAAGCTGTTTCTCTTTGCAACAGAAAAAAGGCCCAGAAGAACACAGGAATGAGTACAAGCAAGAGGATGCCATCTGGCCCATCTGCAGTAGCTCATTTGGTAGTCAGCAGGTCACTGACGTGAGGATCTCACCCATTAGGACGTGCGGATCTTGCATGAAGCCAGAGTTTGGGCTTCAAAGACATCGCTGAATCGCATGACACTCAGCTAAAAACTGCATTAAAAGCAATGCTCTCAAAGTCCAAACAAGCTTTTCCTGTAGATTAAATCAATTTTACATTTTTCTCTCACTAAATAAAAAAACAATCTAAAGAAATGTGTGAGATGAGGAGAATTATGATATTCTGTTCTACAGAAGAGACAATCAGATCTCTTTCTGAAGACATGTGCTGGACATCTGAACTCTGGGCTCAGTCTGGGGAGGAATATTTTCCTTCCACATAAGATCCAACAGGATGCATTGTGAAAAAGGAAGTTACAGGACCAGTCTCCAACAGGCAACAGGACCTATATTTCCATGGGACCTGGACACAGAGCAGCATTGAATATACAGTATGTGTAACTGAGGGCTGGGCTGACTAACTTTCACAAAACATTCAAGCTCGGGATCGCTGCATGTTATGTGAAGGTTTTTTTCCCCAGCGTGTGTACTCTTTCACAAGGGTCCCTGGGAGTCAGAGACAGCTGCATTTCTGGAAAGGGGTGCCCCACGCCCTGCACCCCACCCTCTCTGTGGTCACCACATCTTTCCAGCTACCCTCAGCTTCCTGATCAGGGGGCGTGAGCCGCAGAAGAAACCGCACACCACTCTGCGAGGCGAGGTTTAAAACAAGCTGTTTATTCCCAGCATCAGCTGCTGGCAGAAACATGTTTTCTATTTCCAGTTTGAGAAGGGAAATCTGAAAGTGTGGCACGCAGGTTTTTTTATCCAATTTAAAAAAGGCATACATGAGGGGGAGACAGCTAACTATGTAAAATACCTACAATGACAATTCTTTGGTCATTGTTTCTATTCTGATAGATTATGACTATCTAAGTTTTCTATATGAATATATAATATCTTGCTGTTATGGATAGGAATAGTAGTTACTTCTTGCTGTATCGCTGCATGTTGGAACATTTCCTGACTTCCTCAGCCTCTATAGTCAAGGTTAGCAGCCACTGACAGCTTCTTGCTCTTACAGTGTGGCACAGCTAACCAGTGACATGGACATGTACACATATCTCACAAGGAGCAGCCTGTGAGGTTTTGGCGACATTCAAAGAGCGTGCAATCACAAAGTGCACTGTTATATTGTTATGTACGGTATTCAACATTAATTGTATACATCTGTAGAGTCTACTGGATGTTTTACAGTATATACTCTGTGTTTTATACACCCTGTGTATACACTGGTTTTATTGTTGTTGTTAAGTGGACAATAAAGTGGATTCTGATTCTGAAGTCAAGGGGGGTTAACTACTAATTAATTTGCAAGCTACTTGTCTGTGATATTGAATTTCTATTTTGTGATACTGCATTACTATTTTCTCCTGCTTTTTTCCTCTATTCCTCTGGGGTCCAAGGAAAGGCTGGTACTCTACAGCACTTTGCACCACCACTTGCCAAAGCCTCCCTTTCCTCCCACAGAAGCCCAGAGCTGGGAACAGCCCCCACACCTCATGAGTTGCCCCCTAGGATCCTTGCTCCGTTTGTGAGCTTTCACAAACGGAGACAGCACACCTCCCACAATGAGCACGAACAAACCCCCGAGTCAGTGCAGTAATGAAGACCAGGGGACATTCAGACAGACACCTACAGTAGCTGTGTTCGTCTGGAACCCCTGTCAGAATCCCCAGAGCCTGGCAGCTTTTGATTAAATGTGAAGAAACCGGAGACTGAGCATTACAAAGCCAGGGATGCCAGCGCTGCAAGCTGTGCAGGAAAGGAAACTCAGCACTGCAAGAGAAGTGGAGTAAAGCAAGGTCACCTCATTAGACTAGAAACCCTATCTTGAAATGCGCTGCTGAGCTATAAGCTGATAGATGAGATAATAATGGAGCTTCTGAGTGATTATGAAAATTTATCAGGGAACGATAAACACTTTTAACAAGATGTATGCAATCAGCGGTAAACTTCCCTGGCTCTGCTTTACATGTTATTAACCAGAACAACTACAACTTTTTGTAGAAGAGATTCTTAAGGTACATAATTTTTTTTTTCCCCCCAACACGCTTCTTTTCAATTTCAACACAAAAACTCTTGGAGCTATGCCAATGGCTGCTGAATCTGATTATCCAGAATTGAGAATCCTAAACTGAAGCTCTGCATATTTGCAGCTCTGCAAGTTTGTCAAATGAACAGTTGTGCTGCACTGGGGTGCAGGGGTGCGGGTGGGGGGGTCACACCCGTAATGCAGATGATGATAAACAACAGCACCTTGCTGAAAATCCTCAAGCTGAAGTCTCAGCTGAGGGCACCTCCTTTTCAGAAAACGGAGGAGGCTCGTTATTTTAAAAGATGCACAAAGGTGATCTCTCTAAAGGTGACAGACCGGTGGCACAAACACTTCAGCCCTTCATCACAGCCTTCCCATGCTGTCTCTGCCACCTGTCCTCCAGAGATGCGGTTTAATGGCCTGTTGAGGCAAGACGCTCATCAATATTCCCCTAACTGCTGCTGACAAGCCGGGCTAAACGGCCAGATAATGTGCTCATCTCTCACCTGTGCGAGAGGAGGAGGAGAAGGGGAGAAGAAACAAGAAGGGGAAAATAAGGACCAGGAAAATGAGAAAACAAGACCAGTCAGAAATCCGACCAATAGGACTAGATAGCAGACAGGCCATTAAGGTTCCAGACTACCCAGTTATGACTAACACCTACAGGATTTTAGCATTTATGGGCAGTAAGTTATCAGGAAAGACTGCTTGGAAGCAATGTCTTCAAAAATGGGTTTTAATAAGAATCCCATTACTGTGAGACACTACTGCAAGCCTCAATCCATCCATCTTGAATACATACAGTACCATACAGCGCAGCAGTGAGCCAGAGTCTAACACAGCGGGCAACAGGCGTGGGTGGAACATTAGGCCATTCTTAGGTGCACACACACGGTGAACAGTTCAGAGATGCCAATTCACCTAGACATGCTTGTGCTGGGACCGTGTGAGGAAACTGGGGTCCCCAATAAACACCCACGCGGGCAGGGGGGAACACACAAACCTCACACAGAATGCTCCCCAGACGGGAATCAGGCCTAGGACCCAAGCGTCCATGCCACCCTGTAACTATAAATTACAATTTGGAAAAACACTTAAAAGGCTTAATAGAAGGACCTTTCCTTGCCTCTCTTCAAAATACGACTGAGTTGCGCAGAGTAATCACAATATAAAGCAACAGTTCTTCCACCCACATACTGAGAATCCTTGGCATGGTCACATACCAGCCCAGGCTGAATGCACTCCTAGGCACTGTACAGGAAACACTCCCCAGCTTCTCCTGAGCTGCTCCTTGTATCAGTGACAGCTGTGATGTTCATTAATAGTTCTACGCATTTAGAGCTTCACAAACAGCCGTTTCTGTAAAATTCCCATGAATTTTAATCAATGTTCTAAATGAGCAAGATTTCAGCAAGTCAGGACGGTACAGAGAATAAATTTCCAGTTCCATTAACACTCAGCTCTTGGGCAAAGACGTGTTTTTAACAACCTGCTAAATTCAAGGCCATGGTGAGCCAGCAGGCAAGGAAAAGCTGTGCTGTCTCGAAGGTAAATTCATTTTCCATGCACTTCACAGGCGGCAATCAGGTGCCCAGCCCTTTTTCCCACACACCAGATCCTAAAAGGAGGAGTCCCGCCGCTCTTGGTAGGGAGGAAAGCACGAGTCAGAAACAAATCTCATTATACAAACAGACGACAGAACAACTATATCACATCTGCTGCATTATCTTAATAAACCTGCCTGAAAGATTTTATTGGCTTTTAGATTTTAGACTGGCTCGTTCTTTCTGAGCTTAGTTCCCGGATAGCCAGTCTTTTCCAATGGAAACCCCAGGCTCTCTGGGTTGGCTGATCACCTGCAGCAAGGATTTCAACAACCAGACCAAGGGCCAACACACAGTCCTCCCAGACAAGCAGCAGAAGAGTTCGGAGAATGGACACAGTCTTACTCAGCTCCTTCATGCAGTCTCATCGGGGAATTCTCTTGGACATTTTTCCAGCGCATGAAGTTGGTCACGATACAATGCTGCATTAAACCAGTTCCATTAAACCACAGAGACAAAGTCATGGAATACCGCCCTACACAGACCGCTGGCAGATTTATTTTTTCTGGAACGGAAAACGTTTCGCGAGACGAGCGGAGTAATTAGGACCAATAGGCTCAGCCGCTCATAAACCAAATGATCTGAAAATCAGAGGTGGAGTAAAATCTATTGACTTTGGCCTTATTAACAGATGAAATTTCCAGTTCAACAAGTACACAGAAATTCAGAATGGCTGAGCTCATGGAGAATCGAAACGCGGGGCCAGCAGGAAGATTTACGGCCGTCTTTAAACAAGACTGTAAACAAGACTGATGGGCTTCCAGTCAAGAGCCTCAAAAACAAACGGCAACAGAGCGACAGAGAGGAGATGTTAAACAAGGCATCATTAATAACAGCGAGAAATAAATTGCACTATAATTAAGGCCAAAGAAGAAGAGGAGGGAGAAAAGCAGAAGGAAGGTACAGTATAGATGGAAATAGGGGAGGATTCACAAGACTTTGATTTCACTGCCAATTGGCCGAAGATAAGAATGGTCACAGGTGAGAGGAGCTATTTGGCCCATCTAGCCTGCATGGTACTGTAGTTACTGGATAGGTGAGGCCAGGACCTCATCCAGCTGTTTCTTGCAAGAAGCCGGGGTATCGGCTTCAGCAACGTGGCTGGATGTTCCACACCCCCACAGCCCAGAGCCCCGAGACTGTGATTCCATTTAGCATGAATTGGCTTAATGTTCAATTGTAAATCATGCTGAAATAATAATAATAATAATAATAATAATAATAATAATAATAATAATAATAATAATAATAATAGTGTGCCTGTCTTGGCTTCACTGTCTCCACTCAATCTAAGATCGATTACAGCTTTCAGCCACACGTTCTCCATGTTGAAGGCCTAACCCAGAGCTCCTGGATAGAACTGATTCCACGGTTCCAGAACTCGGGCTTCCTTCCCGATTCGGATTCTCTCTGCGCAGTGCTGTGCCATAATCACCTGAACCTCCAAACATACTGGAACTGCCCAGTCTTCCCACGACCCCCACGTGCCTTGTTGTACTGTAAATACCAGCCTTTTATTCAGGTAAGCGTCTGCCTCAGGCACTGCGGACGTGGAAAACCAAGGTACCAAACACCGCTGGATTTTTCTGGGGGGGTCCATTCCGTGCTCTGGGCCGTATTGCACACATTCTGTCCTGCTTATTTTTACTGCTGGCCAAGCAGAGGGGCAGTAAGGAGTCTCAGGGCGCCCGCAGAAAATGCATCTCCGAAGAGCTTCTCTAAAAGCATGTGGGATCCACTGCCCCCTGCTCTTCTGCAATTCCTCTCCACAACCAATTTCCTGGTGAAGTGCTCGAGACCTCATGAGGGCACAGGATAATAATAATGATAATCAAGCTGTCCGTTTCCACTGGCTGTGTTCATTACAGAAGCAAAGCTTTGGGATTTCATTAGACTTAGGAACAATTAGACTTTGCACATCTGCTTTTACAAAAAAATGTAATATTCTTCTCTCGTAAATTGACATGAATTCTCATTACATAGCAGGTTTGACCCATTTCAAGTTTTAAAAGGTAAAGGAGCTTGGGGAAGCCAGCCCCACGTTTTGGATATTTCATACTTACTGCCTTATTGTGGGTTAATTTTTATAAACAGCTAGGGAAAAACAATTTTTAGTGTATCTGATTTACTCTTCCACCAGATCAAATTGTACAAGAACGTGCACTACAACCTGAAACGTATCAAAATACCCTGGAGCAAGAAGCTAGATGCTAAATTCCCACATACACGGACATCAATAACACTGCCAATAACGATAAAAACTGACAGCAAAACATGAAAGTTGATCTGTGGGCAGGACTGTTATTGCCTCCCACTGCCTCCTCTTCAGCACCGAGCAGCTGCGCAGACAGACTCAGAAAAGAGTTTGCAGTTACACAAGTCTCAGAGACTGTGCACAGAGACTCATTAGACATGCAGGCCTCAGACAGCTCTCCCCAGATCTCACAGCCTGAACAAGGTGGATGCTTTTGTAAGGCTCTTAAATGTAAGATATTGACCTTTGCCATTACTTAACAGTCTGTCTGCTCGGTTTGCAAACTTCTTAAGGCCATGAAAAAGTTTCCTCAAATCTCACGGCACCCTGCGTGGGCAGGGCAACTAATCTAGAAACATCATTTTCCATCTGCCACTGGGATAGCTTTGAAAACTCCACTGCAGTGTTTCTGCTGATCCTACCATCGCTGTCATTCACAGTTTGGACATCCTCCTGAAACTCCAGATTTGTGTCTAAACTATCGCAGGGGCCGGAGAGGGGCTCTTCTCCTGCGTGTCACGCTGACATTTTTAACCACAATTACCCAAGCCCCCATTGGCTAGAATTAAACATACAGAACATCACGTTGAAAAAAAAGTCATGGAAAAAAAGCAGCACGGATCCTGAACAATTTCGCCTCTGCGTCACTCTCTTTTAAATCACTCCTCCCTCCTCCAAAGCAACTGGACTGTGGAGCATTCTCTCAGCAGGGAACTCAGACCCATCTGAACACTCAGCGTACCACCGTCACTGCCAGCTCACGGATGCAAATATTGGGTTTCAGATCCCTGACAGCAGCAGATGGGAGAAAGCAACAAGAACACTTAAAAAAAAGCATCAGTAAAGCAAAAAAAAAAATCAGCAAGAACATCAAGCAATCAGTTATTAACAAAGCACTATAAATGAATTGCATCTCCTACCAGCCCCTTCCCACAGGATAACAAAGGGCGCAAAGCTAATGTTTCCAGGGAACCCTTTGTGTCCGTGCTCTTCCGATCGCCAGACTCGTCAAACCGGTGGGTCGGGCAGGGCCTGTTGTTCCCCTCGGGAACACGGAAGCCCAGCTGCACATGACAAGGGGCACGAGGGTCATGCTGAGGTTCTGTCAACACCCGGGATAAGCCGACACCAGCGTCTAGACTCTATCCGCGGCCTTCGGGCTGGGTTAAAACACCCTCGATTGCAGGGGCGGGCACGCAGCTGAGAACCGCTGTACAGAAAGTCACTTGCATCGCCAGTCACATGCCTGTCCAGCAGGGAAGTGGCGGTGCATTAGGGACCCCCTTCTTCTCCCACACTGAAGCCCATCACCCCGGAGACAGGCCACGACTCCCACCCTGCCTGCGTCCAGAGACATCAACACAAAGCCTCGGGCTTCCCTCCCTGAGGACTGGGAACCTCCCTGCACCGTGGCAGATGTCCAGAACAGGGTGCAGCTGGGGCAACCCGAGACACAGCCGGAGCCTCCTGAGGCCGCTCATGTGCTAATTGAAAGTCTGTGCCAACTGGGCATTCCTGTGGCGGTCCTGGGCCTGTGCTCCAGCGCAGCAACACACGGGTCCTGCTTTTAGCTGAAGACACAGAGCACCAGCCGCCCCCTTGGCCTGCATATCAGACTTGACTGGTGTCAGGAAATATTAGAGATAAGAGATAAGATCACCTTATTGGCCATATACAATTTCTTGTATTAGGAATTCGTCTTGTCACAAACTCCTGCTTGCTCCCCATGAGACACACAGACAGGGAGTGAAGCTGGGGGTCAGAGTGCAGGGTCAGCCATTTATACGGCACCCCTGGAGCAGTGGGGGTTCAGGGCCTTGCTCAGGGGCCCAGCAGAGTAGGAGTCCTCTGCCGACCGCAGGATTCGAACCGGCAACCTTCCGCCTTCTGGCCACAGTGCCACCGCTCCGCCCAAACAGGCCGAGACGGACAGCAACTGAAACGGCACTTAAAAAGAAAATCCGCCCCGCCCGTTTCGTTTCCGGAAACCGACGCAAACTACCCCCGCTGCACTTTTTGGGAGACCTGACTTCAATTTCCCGCCAGCAGGGGTCCAACCACAGTCCTCCAGGACTCCAGTCCCGTCCAGCCGGTTTTATGAATCTCTGGGAATCGGCAGCTTCGTGAGAACAGGGAGAGGCTTGAAAGTGTCCAATTAAGCAAACCATTCGTTCAATCAGCCGATTAAGGGCTCAGGTGCAAGGCAGAGTTCTCAGTCCTTGTCCTGGGTACCTTCACAGCTGCTGGCTTGTGTTCCACCTGAGCTCTCAATTAAGCGATTGAACCCTTATCAGACCTAATCCCCGGGTTTAATTTGCCCTGTCGTTTTCAGTTCCCAAACCTGTAGGAGCCATAACTAACCTTCAACCAGAAAAAAAAAAGAACTTGCAAACATCCTAACCAGGCCACCTGTTGAATCAGTCGGGGACGCGTTTTAATGAAGTGCTTTAGTGCAGTGAAGCCAACAGGAACTGGGGACCTCCGGACTAAATCAAGTCGGAATAACCTGGAAGTACGCGTGAGAAACACAGGTGGGCAGAAAGCAATCCTGACTGTACAGCAGGGGTAACCTGCCCTGGTCCCGGAGAGCTCCACTCCAGCAGGTGTTAAACCACCAGCTTTCAAAGGACCCAAACACCTGAACTCTGGAAACTCAAACTGGCCATGTGTTCAATTAGGTCATTTGGGTTTTTTTTTTCTTACAGATCAAAAATCAGAATATCCTCCGGCCCTCAAGGACCGGTGAAACACTACTTGCATGATTGATCAATGAGTTTAATCTTTAAATAACAGGGGGGTTTGGAGTGCCCAGTGAGAGTTACTGGCTTGGGGCTCTCTGGGGCCAGGCTAGAGACCAGTCCACTCACCAGCTGCGCCACGGGCACGAGCCATTAAGCATTAATTACTAAAAGCGGTCAGGCTGTCATTTTTGTTGAAAACGCTCGACAAGTCAGCCATCTTAGTGCAAATAAAAACTAAACAATATTAAAACCGTTCCGCACCCCCTCCTCCACACACACCCACACCACACCACACCACACACACAAAAGGTGATATGTGATAGTTTCTCCTACACTGCAACAAGGGAGCGTGATGTGACTTACAAGCCTGCTAATGGTCTAGCTCAATAATAACGATTAGTGGCCGTATGCCGCGACAGTAGCACGACCGATTCCGACAAACGCGCGAGTTAAACAGTAGGTGGCCTGTGGCCCAATCTGCTGCAAACCCGCCGCTCGCCCAGCTCTCCGCAGCCTGCTGGACAGGAGACCAGCGGGCACTGCGCTCGGGCTCGGGGTCCGGGGCAGCCCGTCCGACCTCGGCGCGCGGCAGTTCGGGGGTTGGGGCGGGGGGACTCGGCGTCTCGCCCCAGGAGCCGGCGGGCCGGACCGCTCGCGCACTGCGCTCTCCGCGTTGTGACCGGCGGATAATACCGCATCTCCAGCCCCTGCTCGGCTGCCGGTACCGGACCGGTACCGGACACCACCAACAGATGTGTCTCTGTATACAGTGCACCGTGTCGCCATGTAGTTCTTCACCCACCGAACTTTGTACTCTTCGTTTCAACTCAAAGAAACCGACGAAATGATTTTTTGAACAGCTGCCTCCCACCTGCTAAACCCCCCCACAGAGGCTCACAGCGAATCCTATCCCACGTCCTCTCGAGAGAATGACGAAGGATTCAGAGTGTTTTATAACCCATTTGTCACCCTGACTATATCGCCCGCGTCTCCCAGCGCTTCACGGAAGCCGATACCCCCCGAACACCATTTCTTAACCGTGTTTTAACCTGAAATTTCCAGCACGCTTTGCCGTACAGTACCTGCACATGCTGCTAGGAGACATGTTGAACAGACGTAATGTAGTGACACATTTCTATTAATTAAAAGGTATCAAAACACTGGCAGTATGTCGTAAGCTTTGAGTATCGATACCATTTTTAGCTAGACAACCGGCTAGTTTGCCTGCGTGGGATAGATAATTACAGAACGATAGTTAAACGCGTACGTTTATTTCTCATTTCAGATGTGTTTTACAAACACCCAACTGTTATAATATCCCATCTGCTGGAATCATTTCAGATCACCTGTTACTTGATTAAGCGGGTGAAATACAGCCCAGCAGTAAAATAAAACGCAGAAACCTGCCCCCATCTACTCTACAGGCTTATACAGATGAGTGAAATGAACCCTATCGCAAATTTAAATTAAAAAAAATGTGAGCGACGATAATTCAGTCTATAATTGCGTTTCCCCCGCTAGTACACGGTGACGTTACTTCCATAATCCAGCTTGTGTTGTATAGCAATAAAAAAAAAGACACAATTTCTCAGGCTCATTTCTCACCAAATCAATACTGCCGTTTTCTCAGCCTTTTTAGATTTTGCAGAACAAAACGAACCACGTTACCTTTCATCCAGTCCACGACTTGACTCGGCGTCCACTTGCTAACAGGTTCCATGATCAGAGCCATTGATAAAGTTTGTGCGGTTGTGACCAGGCAGAAGGAGCAGGACAGACGTTTAAACCCCCCCAGCCCCCAGCCCCGCTGTGCCGATTCAGAACTTCAGGTCGACCCCCTCCTTGTTTCCGTTTCTGTCTCTGAATCTCCGCTGGACTTTTTTTTCTGCGCTAGAATCCGCGTTACAGCGGCAGCCCGTGAGCTGCGGTCTCTTGGCTGGCCGGATCCGTCTCCGCTGGAATTCTGCGCATTCTTGAGCAGCAGTCTGTGTGGATGCGCCTGGTTAGTTCTTTTATTTACTCTCTCTCTCTCTCTCTTTCTTCCTCTCCCTCCTTCCTTTTCTATTTCTCTATCTTCTATCGGCAATCTTCCCCCCCCACCCACCCACCCCTACGGTGTCTTAGCGGCCAAAGTGAATGAAAGGCACGCGTTGAGATCTGTTACGCGTCTGTCATCGCGTCCCGTTCAGTCGAAATTCACAGCGCTTTTTCCTCGCACTGACGTTGACACGATCTCCACTCTCGGCTCTCTAACTGCTCGCTCTCATGCCTGCTACAGTAGTTCTCTCTCCTCCTCTCTCCTCTCTCCTCTCTCTCGCTGCCGACTGCTACCCACTCATCGGCAGAACGCACCCTGGCGGTCAGTTACTGTAAGTGCATAAGCCTTGCAGCAGAAAAATAAAGAACTTGGAAAGTCCATTGAACATCCGTCTCCCCTGGGAGGGAAACACGAACAGAACAATCACAAAAATCACCGAGCGGAAATGTAGAGAGAATTCGAATTTAATTGATCTGTTGTTCCCATTGAATCTATATAGACAATACGATAATTCTGCATCCATTCATTAACTCTTGATTCATGTTTTGGCAATTCTTAAAATATGCTGGAACTCATAAAGTATTTTCTACACAGCATTGGTATTTATAGTCTGAAATGATACAATTGACAAACTACCGTATATTTCTTTAAGACTTCAAGATAACTTGCCTTAGGCCAGATAGATGTTTAGTGTCTGCAATAAACAGCGATTTGAGCTGTCATTACGAAGTTCTCATTACGGAGGCTTTGGAATGGTGCGGTTTTGGGGGTAAAGAAACGGCCGCTTCAGAGCCCTCGACTCAACGCAGCCCAGAAGTTCGTGGGCGGCTCTGCACACTCACAGCCTTGGCAAAGATGAATCACGGCCTCGGACTCTGGCGTGAGTGGCAGCTCATGACAGACATAGCCCGCCCGGAGCCTTAGAGACGGGATGCGTCTTTGTGAGGGTTAAGTGCTCGACTGGGTCTGTCTGGCGGCGGCAAGAGGGTGTCTTATTAGGAGCGAAGCAAGCAGGCGAGCAACTGGCGTGTCCCGGCAAATGCGGTCTCAGTTGCGCTGGTGCTCTGCGCTTCAGACATCACTGCTGCGCGCCGCCGCCGGGTCCGGGCGCTGGGACATCTGCTCGCACGCAGCTGTCCAGCTGGAGAACAGGACGGACGAATCCCGAGAGACACCCGCCTTTGCGATTCTGTGCTTGAAGCCCACGGGCCCCGCGCTTCGCGCTGTACAACGCTCAAGCAGTTAAACCGGGGTATCATTTCGCACAATACAACACGCATTGAACGCGTACAGTCGGTGGAAGACCGCGGGTGTGGCTGTACAGGTCCTGGCACCGGTTTATATAGAATTTACGAAGATGGGCTTCCTTCATTTACAAGTGTGGTACAGTATGTAATGCAACTGTCCAGATACAATGTCCAAGTGGTTTAGGAGGGAGATTGAAGTTATTTAATTGTTTTCGTCAGGACAGAAAACCCTTTCATTCTGCTTATAATTCTCCTGCGCAGTGTCCCTTATAACAGCAAAAGCATTGTACACGACTTTCATATGGAAAGAAGGTTTCCGCTGTACTCAAGATTCTCCGGCCCCCAGAGCAAGGGGTCGATCAGCTATTATTATTATTATTATTATTATTATTATTAATAATAATAATAATAATAATAATAATAATAATAATAATAATAATAATTCCCCACACTCGTGTAGAGCTCTTTCACAACAATGCAGGGGTGTGTCCTGCCTTCTATCTGGGCATGAGACCAGGACACAAAGCACAGGAGCCACATGCTGGACACCTTTCAGAGGCCAGTCCGCAGCTGACCACAGGGTACTGTACCTTTGCAAGCAGCCTGAGATACAGTAGTGCCTCGGTGTGGATGGGGCTTCGCAGACACATGTTCTCTGTACCATTCAAATCTCCCATCATTCTTTTTTGCCTGTTCCAACATTCATCACATTTTAAAAACATATCTTCCTTTATGTTTCCAATGTTGTTTGCCACCTTAAACTTTTCCGATGATTTTAAGCAAACGATCAGCAAAAGCATTTGATATTCAGCTCACTTAACTGCTGCTCAAGCTCTGTGAGGAAGTAAATGTTGCTCCTTAAATAAAGGAGACTGTAGGGATTCAGGTGTCACTGAGAAGTAAATATTTCAGTCATTTAGCCTCTATAAACAGGCATCTGTGACTATGCGGGTTTGTGAGTGGTTTATTGACTAAGTGGAGTCTGCAAATGTGGTGTGTGTATTAAGCATTTTGGTTTGACATATTTAACTGTTTTATTATGTATTAAAATGGTATTTGCATTAGTTGATGGCAAACGTGAGAAAGTCATATTTGAGTGCCAGTTTTTTTTACTTTTCTGCAAATAGCTTTGCATTTGTCATTTTTACCACTACGATCCTTTCATAAAATTCTTGATATATCAGCCACAGACACCTCAGTATCTTTTGAGTCTCTACCCAAATCAAATATCAGTTTCTCTCCCCTCAATGCAAGAGCTTCTCTTGCTGCTGCAATTAAAATGAAGAGCCAGCAGCAAACACACTGCAGATAACAGGAAACTGAATAACCCAGGCTCTGGCAACTGGTGCACTAACGCAGAATACATGTAAAGACCATCACAAACGTGTTCCTCCTCTTCTTTGCTCATAAGAATAAATGTGGACCTTTCTTTTAGACTGCACAGTCTGAAAACAATGCACCCCAGCAGTTCAATGAGAGCTGAAAATGCAAATACTTTTTGATATGCCATTAGAAGCAGCTGCAAACAACAGGTGTGAACTTGAACAACTTCCACTAAGATCTTTGGATACATCCCCCTCCGACTCCAAAGCTCTGCTCCTGCTTCTTGTGGTTGAACATAGACAGCTGATTTCTAGAAATTCCAGTGTTTACTAATGATGATATACTGCCCCAAGGGGCTGTATACGTTTAACTACATGCACATATTGATAACTAAAAATGACAATGATAAATGTAAGGTAAACAGCGAAGAAAACAATTCAGCTCTGGGTCTGTTTGCTAAAATGTACACCTGACTCACTAGAATAAACAACGCATTTTTTGCAGTGACAGTGTGCTGGTCTAATAACACAATACAAAGCTTCGAAGACAGCATCACTAATGCAAGGAGACTTGAAGAATCTGAGGTAGATATATTTTGCAAAGCTGCAGTACTTACTATCCTGAGAGCTACAGCGTTTTAATCAGTGACTCATGTGTGGTAGAGCATTAAATAACGCTGCACTCCGCCACATTGGCAAGGAGCCCCTCCAGTAGTGCACGTGTGTTATTTTTACACTGTCAGATCGGGGCTGGTGTGAACACTGGCTGCTTGGCGTGTATTTTTGGATCTCCATCCCACGAAAGACCGGCCCTCAATATTGTGTTAGCGTTTCCATGCCAACAGGCACAGGAATCCAAGCTGTTAGAGTGGGCTGGTCCTGATGAAGCGGGATTGTAAATATTCGCCAGCGCAGCATCCAGAGCTCTGCACTGTCGCTGGCAGGCGAACTTGTCTTCGGATTTGGACAGCTCCACAGAGCCGTGCTTATCAGCTGGGTGGGTCCCAATCACACCTTCTAACCAGAAATCATACTGCCCTGTCAGAACCAGGACCAAACCTTACAGTGGACTGTAAACGATGCAGAATATTTTCTGAAATAGTTCAATTCTCTACAGTCGGGTCATTTATTGTCTATACTGTATATTCGCCATAATAATCCCCGTTGCTAGGATCACTGTGCCTCACCTTATAGGAATGATCAGAGCCAGACTTGACAATGTGCTCCTGTACAGTTGCATCATTGTACAGCTAAACACAAAACGTAGCACATGTGTGCAGGATTGAAGTCACGCAGTGTATATATTCGTTCATTCGAGCGGATTAAATACGCTTCAGGCCTATGGACCTGGATATCTATATATCATGCCTTTTTGAAATTGCGAGAGCTAATTAATATTCATAAGCCCATCATGCATAACGGCTTATTGCGCTTAAAAGACAAGAACCCTGTTCTGCCTCTAAAATAGATACATCAATATTGTACATAATGTACAACTTAATTGTATATAATATATAGTTTCATACTGTATGTATCGACATATGTATTAGTAACTGTATTCTTAAACTTACAATTATCCATCTACACACAAAGTTCAGTTTAGACGATACCAAAGCATGTTCCATACAGCTGTCTTAAATGGGACGGGTGAGCAGCGGTAGTTGTTAGGTAGGGGTCTGTGTGCTGTAGTACGTGGACACGGACCGTTCATCTGATACTACAGTACCTCTCTGCCGGACGCGGGAGAGTTTCGCACGGCTTGTTCATCAGAGGTCGTAGAAAAAACCCACAAGGCAACTAAGCGGTTGGGAAAAACCGAAGAGTCAAGCATCGCTGTCTTTTCGAGTAAAGAAATCGTATTAAAACCTGTATTAAAAAAGATTTAGATACAAATTCCTGATAACACATTTCACGAGTGCCTACTATATCAGTTGTATTTATTTATTAAGTATCAGCTCAATACAGCCATTATCATCATCCAGGTGGGGGCTGCACATTGGTGGTGGTGGAGGGGAGTCCCCATTACCTGTAAAGCGCTTTGAGTGGAGTGTCCAGAAAAGCGCTATATAAGTGTAAGCAATTATTATTATTATTATTATTATTATTATTATTATTATTATTATTATTATTCGTCGCAGGTGTGCGCGACGGGGCCAGCGGGGAGAAGTCCCCCCTGACGCCGGTGAACGTGAACACCGTGCTGCCCCGGACGGCTCGGAAAACGTCCTGTACACGCAGGAAACCATCGACGGCAAAACAAATCAGGGCGAGATGGGCCTGGAGGCGGGACGGCGCTTCAGACCCCGTGTTGCTGTGTGTGTAACAGCGAAGGGGCTAAACGCGCACACCGCGACACGTCGCTCTCCCAGATCCGCGGCACCAGATTTCAGATGCGGAGATACCGTCACACCCTACACCCCCCTCTGCCTTACTCCGCGTGGTGCCCCACGATGGGTGTCGCTCGGACGGTGTCCCCCAAGGTACCCAGGACCCTGGCATCAGTTTCACTCGCAGCTCCTGTCTACAGCAGGGGCTCACTACAGAGTTTGCTTTCTCTTTTTTTCAGTTTACCTGAAGCGCGTTGTGGAAAAAAAAAAACACGCATGTGATTCCATTACGCCGTTTTGGAATAGGCGGTGATTTTCTGCACGAAGGGCTCGCTGCGTGTTGTGTTTGGTGTGAAATACATCCACAGCTCGATCCGGAGAACTGATGCGCCCGGTGTCCGTCTACGGTCCACTCGCCGCTGCGCGGGTTTGGATTGTAATCGGAAACGGGCGCGTCAATAAACTCATAATGACAAAAAGAGTGATAACAACACATCTTATGTTAAAGGCATAACTTCACATTATTTTTTTATTTTATTTCCAGATACGCTAGTTTGGGAATTTCGTTACAGCGGGTATAGGAAATAATTGGTTCAGCAGGTGTTATGGTACAGGCAGTTTACTGTTAAGAAGAAAATGCGATTCTTAACATTTTGATGATCGTAATGATTAGCCTAAACATTTCATGGGTATATGTGTAGTAGTTAATAGTTTATTTATATAATGTAGGTCTTCTAATTTTAATCGGCAGTTTATTTTATGAACAAATTGTTATTCGTTTTAATTTTAAAAAACAATTCGAATGAGCAAATTACAATATTCCTCCACTCCTCAAAAACCGAACCTCTATTTTAATCTATTTTTTTAATGACCAAAATGTTTCTGAGATGAATTTATTATCCTTTTATTTTAGACATTCGTTAAGGACTGGCACACTTTGATAATAACTGAGCCGTGTTGCACCATTAAAAAATAAACGAGTTGCCTCGAGCATCTGACAAAACAAGCTACTAACCCGGCGGCCTATGAAAAATCAGTGTTGACGTGTTTAACTGAACACAGTCGTCCAAGCTGGTTTCGCTTTGAAACAGCTATTTAATTCTGAGTCGTCAAGGATGAATTAAAGTCGTTCTTCGTGTGAGCGGGCTGTAACAACAGCTGAAAATTCAGAATGGTGAACTGTGGTTGAGCAAGCCAAGTTGGACAAAAAAAATGTTTCACTTCTCTGACAAACAAAAACCCAACATTTTTCTATTAAGCTATTTGCTTGTGATATAAACACAGTTTCACGATAGACTAAAATTTCTGATACAGCAGATCTCTAAAAGTGTTGGGCAGACTTTTGCCTTACAGGTCATAGGGTGCAGAATTCAATCAGGAAATCGCATTGTATGGGCTTCAATACCAGCAGCTCCTGACACACCTGAGACGGAACCGGCTCTGGGGTGACGTCAGAGCCTCCGCGCCGGGCCGGATTCCTCCCCGGCGCGCTCACGCGTGAGCTGGTGCGCTCGCGGCCCGCTTGGGATCTCTGGGAATCCTCCGCTGCTCGGCTGATTGACAGCCGGGGGCCCCGGAGACCCGTTAATTGTTTTCGTGTCGGATTACAAAATGTTAACGAGTTTGACTAATTGCATGATTTCTCGCTTTCACAAAAAAAAACCAACCAACCCCCAAAACAAATAAAGCGTGCGATATCAAACACGCACGACAGCCGGAGGACTCGACTTGTCCCCCCCTGAGGCCGAGCTGGAGATGATGAGTGTTAATGAGGAATTAAACAGGTCAGCCTGTGCTGCAAGAGGAACTCTCTCATCCTCAAGTTCTTGCAAAGGGAGGACGTGGAGGCTGACTTCTGTCCGCTGGATTGGAAGTGGCACCCGAATATTTTGTACTCGCAGAGGAGAGAAAAAACCCCAGAATGTACAGTGTGCTGAAGAATACAGCGATCATGTGTACAGTATATCAGAAAGAGAGACAATAGTCTTTAATCTGAGTGTCCGCTCGCTCTCTTCAGCCCGGCAGTCATGCCGCAGAGGGGAAGACCCTCAGGGGTGTTTTTTTTTGGGGGGAGCAGGAGGAACGGCGAAGCGACAGGTTTCAGTCGCTTGGTCTCCCTGCCCCGAGTGCCCCCGGAGTCACCGTGGACTCTGCCCTCCACGCGATTTAGTCCCCGGACTTCAAAACTTCACTTTCTCCAGCACGGTGTATTTCACGCACCTGTTTGAAAAAGAAGGAGAGAGAAAAAACAGCCCCCCCATTACGGAGTAGAGCAGGAGTATTGTAACAGCGATCTCTCTGAAAGAGTGATGGCTCTGTTGGCAACTTCACTGCACCGTCTTGCTTTTAGCGAAAGTGGCCCCAGTCCTTCCGAACAGAAAGGTTTTTAAAAAGTGACTAATAACGTGCCGTCTCCCAGTGTGCTTCTCTTTTTATTTTTTCATCTGCATCCCTAAGACAAACAAACAATGAGAACAGCCGAGGCCCAGGCAGGGTACACTGCATTTCACTAAGCAGTGTCTTATTCCTTAGTTTTATTGGATTCATTTTCGTCCACGTCACAGTAATGAAGATTCCCCCTTTGGTCTACAGAGACAGTGCCCGTGATTAACAATTGACAGGCAAAGTCTGCCTAACCATAAACACCCAGTGTGTAAGGCATAGAACGCAATATTGAATTTTTATTAAGGGCCGGACACGTTGAACGAATACTTATTTTCTAAAAAGAACACGTCTAACATGCCGCCCCCTAGCGCCAGCGAGAGGGAGCAATTCCGGAGATTTAAAATGTCGGTGACGGTGGTCATTTCCGCAAGTCGGATATTTTGATGTGTTTGCACTCACACCAAGATGACATCGGACACCGGCGCTTATGTTGGCATTGTCTCCTCCGCGTGCTGTCATGTCATGCACGTTTCTCCCGGGGTCGTCCTGTTGCACCATCACATGTCCTGTTTTCAGTTCGCGAATTAAGTCATCTTTCACCCCAATATCTCCAAAGGGTGACGCGAGCTGTGTAAGTAAATCATTTCAAATCCAGAATAAAACTCTTAACTTTTCTGAGAGCCGTGGAGTTCTCTGCTGCGTAGGAACACTGCACTAGGGTCAGCCTGATTGTCCATGAGGAGCACAAATAATATCGCATTCATTTCCCAGCCTCTATGTCCCGAAGGGTTGAGAACAGGCTTGTGTCCAGTTAGCACGGACTGTTCGCTCACATCCACACGGGAACAGCCTGCCACCAGCTTTCCTAAAATACATAACTAACAACTGCTTTGTCAAGATTCAGCCCGGTTCTAGTCTAGAGACAGGGAGAAGGATTAGAAACGGAGGAGACAACATAATATTGTAACGCATACGGCCGACAGGCACCGTGTAAGAGCCGGCTTACCAGAGCAGTGACGTCGCCGCCCTTCCCTGTGATAGCAGGACTACAGCTACTGGGCTGTAGAGAGATCTCTCTTTGGCTCACCGGGCTGGGTCCCTGTTGAGAGACGCGGGAGTCCCGGGTTCGAGCCCCCGACGGTGTTCATTTTGGGAACAGGCTATGGTTGGTACAGAGTGGTAAACTGTATTATCTGCATATGCCAAATCGTTTAATCGGCACGTTCTGTATCAGGTGATTTCAGTCCACTACATTTCATGGGCAGATCTTGCAAGATTTGGAAAACCTAAACCAGGAAATAACAACGTTCACTCACAATGTTATCTGAAACTATTTTTAATGAGACATTTGAAAGCCCGGTAATCCCATTGAATTAATTGAATTTAAGCACCTGTTTTTGTTGGACAGCTCCTGGAGATGAGTAATACAGAAAAGCAGTGCTCCCTGCCAGCTGACTGGGAAGACTACCACACACGAAGCTGTGAGCAGAGAAAATCAGGTTTGTAGGTCGCTTGTAAAAGCCTTTTTCTTCCTCAAGAGATTATTGTATGAAATATGAATTTACAGAAACAGAAAGACCAAATGCTTTAGGTAATACAGCAAAAATCCCTGTTGGACTATTATGTGCATTAGAAGGCAGCAGAACGAAAATCACTGAGACGGAGGGAGGGACTCTATGGGCAAAACAACATTGTAGCCGACTGGGAAAGTGAGGGAGAGACAAAAGCCGTACAGTCTCAGTAATGAACCTGACAAGGCGCTTTTAGTGTCAAAAGAATTATACGATGTTCAACAAACAGGGAGAGGGAAATGCTTTTTCCATTGCTCCACACCTGAAAGCCCTCGGCTCACAGGGGGGAAGCGTACCTGTGCACATCCTTCATAGAAGGGAAATCTCTTTCTTTGGTGCTGTTTTACAAAGTCACTTCCACAGAAAAACTTTTCCCGGATCTGGTTTTAGGATTCTTCCCAATATAAGCAGTTATGATTTTCTAACATCTTCTGTATCTTCCTCAAAAGTTCGATCTATTTGATACCCAGGCAGTGTGATGTTTTAGCTGAGAGTAATGGTGGGGAGATAGATCTTCCTTTCAGACAGTCCTAATTAACTTATTTCTGAGAGATGTTTTCCCTTGTGAAGGTTACCGCCTGGTTATGATCACACCTACTGATATCGAGTGAAAAGGACTACCTTCCCTTTCATGTAAGAATTTCTCTCTCTCTGGGCCCTGCCACCTTCTGACTACTGTACTGTACCTGATCCAGCGGTCAGAGCTCTCCTGCTGAACACGTCCGTTGGCAGATCAAAGAGAGATTCGTGCCGGTGCTAGGTCGGGGGACATTTCAGAGAAGGAGCGAAAAAGAAACTTGAAGGAAAAACAGGCAACTGCTTCAAAGGCCCCCAAAGAGTATTTTGTTCAAGGAAATAGTCTCAGTCCGTTTTAGAAATTAATTTCCTGCCTCTCGCATATTTAATTCAAAGTGTTCCTCGCAGATTCATTCTGGGAAATCGCTGAGCAAAAACAAATCAGAGTTTTAATTCCTGGGCTGCTGATTTTAATAAAGCACAGCGTCCCCTGAGTCTCACCTGCTGCAGCAGCTAACAGCGCCCCGTCTTCGCTCTGCGATGCCAGAGGGCAGGGGCGGACAGCGCTGGCCCTTCCCAGGCCCTTCTTTAACAGGACGCGGCCAACCACAGCTTAACTTCCCTAATCGACACCTAATTACCTACAGTAAATGATCCTGCTGCAGCAGATGATGAAGGATTATGCGGAACGAGACCACGCCGTGTCTGCCTCCTGTGCGGAGTGTCTGATCTTGGCTGGGGACGCTGGCACAGTGCCTCCGGGCTTTCTCCAGAGGCTGGCCGGGGGGATCCTGACCAGCACAGAACCGCCTCGAGCTTCTACACCACGCCACCGGAGATCAGCTTGAGTTTGAGTTTATTGCCTCATGCACGAGTTCAATGAAATGCTTATTTGCCTGTGTGCTCCTAGGACATTCAGGAAACACCCAACACAAAAACACAGAACAAGCGGCAACAGCAGCAACAAGTTAAATAAAATACATCTTAAAAGGGGAAAAAAACCCCATCAGTGGGAGTTCAGTAATCTGACAGTTTGAGGGAAGAAGTGATACAGGAGGGTACACAGGTCTGGCTGCAGGACGAACGCAACTCCCTGTGCAGCTCTCCCTGCGCCAGTTAGAAAGGTGACGGAGATCAGTGGGGATGATGCGTTCAAAGTGTGATTAAAAGTGAAAGACTGTCATTCTGCCGCCGAGTAAGAGATTACTTTAAAAACAAAACAAAGGCTGAACTAAGAAGGATGCTTCAGCCAGAGTGGAATTTTTATTTTCTGTGTATGCGTCTTGTTTGTAATCGGGAAGCGTCTGTAAATGAAGCATACAGTAACTCCATTATTTACCTCACGGTTTGGTTGTTCTTGAAGGTTTTCTCATTTCTCTTCTTCACAGTTTAATGGCCAAGGTTAGAACGGAGTAACGACTGCTTTCGAGGTGTTCTGACTGCAATTAATCTTCGAATGACAGATTAGTTTTAAATAACATTACCGGGTTAACCACCATCCATACAAAGGTCTAATTTTAACATTGACCGTAAAACACAAAGCCGTCCGGAGGTTTTGAAGCAAATAGCCGGCGTGGGTGTTTGAAGGAGCCGGTTGTGTCTGAAGTAGCTCGTTTGTTTCCCTGAAAGAGAGCGAAGAGGGTGAGAAATCGCAGCCAAAGTCGTGAAGTCGTCGGGTAATTCGACAAGTGAGCGACCACCCCCGTCTTTCTCTCCCACCCGGCCGAACGCGATCTGTAAAAAGCCATTAAAGAAATTCACAACGAATGACAGCACAGTCGCTTATTGAATGTGCTGAAAACGTAGGCTTAACCCGCTTGGCTGAAGGACAACCTCCCGGCAATGGGGCAGTGAGGTTCGGAGAGCCGTGCCTGGTGAAAAGACGGGAATGCGAGGGAGGAGGAGGAGAGGGTGGCCTGCGGTGTGTATGGGGACCGAGGCGATTACACCGGGATCAGGCGCCAGTTGTGCCAGGTGAGCTTCATTAGTTCGGCTGCCTTCATCCCTCCCAAACTTTCCGCTAAAACCCCAGAAAAATTAGGTTTTGAGGTTTTGTACAGTAATTCAATAAAAATGAGATTGCGAGCTCGGCAACACTGCTACAGGGGGAATATTCCAGAGCTTCCAGGGTCTCCTTGTCGGCCCTGTTCATTTATTTTCTGAGATCTTGTATTGATCCTCTTCTATTAACAGCATCGCCCCCTGGGGCTGGCTTATGAGAACCAGAGTGGTATGTCCACTCAGGTGACGCACCCCTACCACCCCCCCCCACACACACACACCCTCTCCCTCGGGTCCGTATTCTCTCTCGGCCACAACACCGCTGCTGAGCTCACGGCCTTGACTTCAGCTGGGCCTCACGTTCTTTCGGCCGGGTCAACCCGGAAAATGAGACCCGGGCCTTTCGGCACTGCCCTGAAGGTGTTCCCTGGAGAGAGCAGTCGAAGGCAGCTCCACCGGCAAAGGGGATGCCATCGTTTCTACAGAAGAACATGCCTCTCGAAGTCAACATTAACTGCTTAAAAAAAACAGCTTGAACAACAAGGGGCAGCGGGCCGGTGCAGGGGTTAGCACTGCTTACCTCGTCGCCTTGGGGCTCTGGGTTCAATTCCTGAAGGTGCTGTGTGTGGGGAGCTTGTATGTTCTCCCTCTGGGTTGCTCCAGTTTCCTCCCACAGTCCAAAGACGTGCTAGTAAAAGGGTGACAGTTAAAGGGCTTCTGGGAAAACTGGCCCCGGTGTGAGTGTGTGTGCCCTGCAATGGACTGGTGTCCCTTCCAGGGTGTCACCTAGCTTGCGTCCATTGCTTGCTGGGATAGGCTATAGCTCCCCCACAACCCTGAATTGGAAGAAGCGGTTAGAATAAGGGTTGCGGGTTTGAATCCCAGGTAGGGAGCTGCTGTTGTTCTCTTGAACAAAGGGCTTCACTCAGACGACTGCACTGAAACCCCCTGCTATGTGAATGGATCTCCAGCTGGTCGAATTACCTGGTTTAATATATTTATCAACTAATCATAGGTATGTCATGGTTAACTGAAGTTTGTTCACAAAAAAACCACCGTGCTACATCAAAACGCATGATGACGCTCCATAATGACGCAAAACGCTGGAGGTTGTTGTTTCAGCTTTTTTAGAGAACTACGATTTCCAATGGACAAGGTTACGTAGAGTACAAACTCTGAAGCACTCTCGGTCATTAGTATACCTCCTAAACAACCTTGCTCCTTGTCATCGTACAGGCAGAGCAGAGAAAAATGGTGTCCTATATAGCAATATATCTTTGCAGGCAATTCAGATCACTGATGGTGCTGTCAGAGCACCTGTCATTTCGCCATTAAACTCGTCTCTTCAAGGCAAGAGAGTGAGCCTGTCTGGCTCCAGCCCGCCTGCTCGCTCCTCGCCTGGCGATGTCTCCCGTGCTGTAACACTGTGCTCTGCTCCCTCACCTGTTCATTCATTCCGCCTTGTGGACTGCTGCAATAATGAGCTGCATGGATCCTCGCTTAAAATGTGCTGGCTTAGGCTTTAAACAGGGATGAAAAGGCTTTTCCTTTCTGGGTGAGGATGCTCCCTGTGCTGGGCGTGCCTGTGATGGGTTAAGTTGAAAGGCTTCGGTGCTCATGTTGCAATTTTACCTGGAAAGGCGCTCCTCATTAGTCATTCAGCCTTAGCCCTGAATCCCAAGTGAATTATAGTTTAGCCAGGCGAAGAATATTGACAGATAGTCAGAGTTCGAACTGCAGTAAAGGCAGGTTATGTGAACGACCAAAGCCAGTTTCAATTCATCTCAGGCCAGGCATCCTGCAGTCATATGTTTAAGAAAATAATAGTCAAAAAGTCTTTTGCAGCATGGAAAGAATTTGTTTTTTTCTGTATTTCAGGTTTTGTTTTTTAATTAGGTCCTCATCTGCTAATTGCTTGGGTACTGATGGAGAGGTGCTTGTTAACGTCATCCTCACTGCAAAAACAAATTAACTTTATTAGTGCGGTTCAGGTTCTCTACGGTCTGTGTTATGTGGCATGAGGACTAGATAAAAACATATTTAAGGCGAATTGTGCAGTACCTGTACGCTGGGGTCACTCTGGAGCACAGCTAAAGAGACAGAGGGATAAATATGAGTATGAGTAAAGTGATTACTCATAGCCCACTGTGACAGAGACATTCTAAGGGGTGGAAAAATATATCTTTATTATTCCAAAACCAGAAGAAGAGTTTTTAAGTCATGCTCAAAGAGTTGTTGTTTTTTTTCCACACCTTAGCATAATGTGTTGCAAAATACTTAAAGTGAAAGTGCTTTTCACATGAGCATCTTTGAATTTGGAGTGTACTTTGAAGAGGAGCCATTAGTCATTGATGTGATCAGACTCACACTGATTCTTATAATGTGCATCTCCGTTGCCTTTGAGCTACAAGGCTTTTATTGATCGTCTTCATCAACATCAGATAAAGCCAGCAGTGTCTGGTGGTCAGCTCAGGTCAGATATGGATTGCCTGTCACTAAGTGGTTTTGTATTGGCTCAAACCTTTTTAAACAGATGATTGTGTTATTTAACCAAAAAAAGAGGATTGAATTTAAATAACCAGGCATAATTATGACACATTTAAAGAGTAAAGAACAAGATAACATATTCTGAGGTTGTATTATTTTACTGGTGCCTGTCTGATGTGTACAGTAGAAAATAGATGCAATATAATAACATCTTTAAAATAGCATTGCGCAGTTAAGACCCTAGCTGCGCCTATCAGGATGCTGAAATATTGATTCATGCCTTTTTTAATCAAGCCAAGACATCTGCAATGTCTTACTTATCGGGTATGTGCTACAGTACTAAATAGACTTCAAGATTTCTGTGGCTTGCATGCTAACAAAACTAATCAACATCAGCACATATCTCCCATCCTCTGCTACTTTACGGGCCCCCTTGGAAATAAACTTTATGGTTATCCTGCTTATATTTGAGGCCCTGAATTGTCTAGTTCCCAGCTGCAGTACCTGAAGCACATCGTGCATGAGCTTAGTGTGAGTCAGTCTGACATCTGCAGACTCAGGCCTTCCTACTCCTTGCAATGGGAGATCGAATCTCTGGAGTCCAGCACCCTGTCTGTGGAGTATTCAGCCCAAATCCGGTCCAGAGCCCATTAAGGTTTCATTTAGTTTGACTCTTGGTGTTAAAGTTCATTTGCTGGGCTTTTATTCTGCTGTTTTGTGTATTACATGTATGCTATTGTGCAGAGCTTTGGGATTTCTGAAAAGTGCTAAATAAATACAGTGGTATAACTATTCTTATTATTAGTAGTAGTTATAATAATTAAGAATATATATATATATTCCATTACATAATACATTATATCATTAGAGTATTATATATGCATTATATTAATATTTGTCATTCATTATTAATAATAATTCCATTATTCATTCGTTTTCTTGGTTAAAAATAGCCACACATTTAGTTAGTAATATTTTGCATTTGTTAACATCAAATGCATTGACCTTGGTTTGGATGATCTCCAAATGAGATGGAATGGGCGCGACAGAGAGAGGAAGAGATGCTCAGAGTGGTTTATTAGACTCTATGAGACCCCACCAAGGCCAGGATGATGCGCTGTTTGTCCGAGAGCAGCCTGGGGTGCTGACCGGCCTGGAGGGGTCAGCACAGGCCTTGCAGCTGTTAGCCCAACTGGTCCGGTCTTCAAAGGCCCGGTCCGGCTCCAGCCCGTGCTGCTCCTCCTCCTCTGGGAGGGGCACGCCAGCTTGTTCCTTTACATACAAATCAGGCTTCTGTTCAGATCAACTAAACTGTATGGCAGGAAAGTTGACTTTCATTTGATATTTTGATATTTATTGTTAACTTTGACTTGTACGACTTCTACTGTGTGTCATATCACAGCGCAGTACTGAAAGTTTATTCGGATGTTTTAACAAGGCTATTCAAAATGAAAAAAGGCCTGTCACTGTTTAATTCATTAACCCACTGGATTTAGATAATTTTCCTGTTTTAGCCAGCACACAGATGCGTGGCATCCTGCAACACACAGCTTAAAGTCCTGAGAAAGGGAGCGGTGTCTCTGAAGATGAGCGCTAGCTGTGCTCAGAACAAGCTCCCTGGTGTGCAACAGCCCAGCACTTAACGTAGCAGTGAGCTCAGGGCGTAACTCCCATCAGGACCCCAGAAACCAGGATAACATCACCAAATGGATTCGTTCTGTGCTTTTGCAGTGCGTTGAAGAAGATAAAATGCAACATCTCTTTCACAGCACAGCAGCGAACTTTTCTGTGATGATCTAAAAGTTTCATAGCAGCAGCTTTTTTTTTTTAACAAAGTGTCATTGAATGTTTTCTTGCTTAGTTTCCATTGTCATGGCCCGTCGTCGATAAAATCTGGGCAGGACACACTCGCTCAGACTCGGTACATGCTGCAAAAGAGCCAATTAAACCAGCGAAAGAAGGAATGGCTGAGCTTGGGATTCACAATGCCTACATCAATATAGTTCCAGCAAGACTTAACACATAAATGGAATTCACACCCTGCGTTATAAATCAGGCACTCACAAGATCAATTTGGAATCAATGGGTTCTTGACATGTTATTTTTCTCCAGACTTGTGTTGCAAATGCTTCTAATTGTTAAAAGAGAAAGCATGGTAGCACTGGTCTCTCAATAGGAAATCCTTGTGCCAAGCCACATTATCCTTAAGAGAGAACATCCCTTAACCAGCCGAGATATGCGGGGAAATGACTGCAGGGCAAAGGAAAATGTGCTTTCCAAATGAGTCAATTTCTGCGCTAATTGCAGTCAAGGGAGTGAAGCGTCTCATTAGATTCAATGGAATTTCCCGTGAACTGATGTTGCTTAATATGCAGTTTCAAGCATCTGTTATTCCGAGCTTCAGATTTGTTTCCAGTTGTGAAGTTGTGACTGAGCTGTTCTGCCAGACTCGGGGAGACTGTGGGACACAGCAGTCCAGAGGACGACACAGCCCCATTACCAGCACAGCACAGGGGATGAGGACCAGCAGGAGAATCAGAGCACTGAGCTGCAGCACAAGTCTCATTCCTGGATCCGGGGCGCAGTCCAAAGTCCAAAACCAGGGGATCAAACCAAGATTAAGCAAACAAAGTTAAAATCCGGAACGGGATCCTGAACAGGGACAGGGACAGGGAACCAGGAAGATAGAAACGGGATAACGAGGCAAACTAGGGTCCAAACAGCCCTGTCAGATGTGCTAATCGTTATTTTATATTTTCTAATAAAATATAATTCCCCTTTTGATCTAAAAAAGTCTTATTTAATGGGTTTCCATTTTATCAGAACAATTCAGTCATTTATTTACACAACCACACATCTTTACCTTCTGATGGTAAAGCATGCCAAGATGTTTGCACAAGATCTGGTTCTTGCTGCTAGCTATAAAGAAAGACTCAAAGTGAAAGTAAGCAAATTCACTAAATAATGGCAGTAAGTAATGTCTCTTCCGGAAGCAGGAAAGTACAAAGACTCTATTCTACACCATTGCCTGAGCGCTGGTCTGACCTTATTTTAACAAGGATTGTGAAAGGAGATGAAAGACTGAAGTGCCAGGTTGCTTTTCCATCAGCAGCATACAATAACGTAAAACTGAGAATTCAGCATTTTCAAATGTGTCGTGATTAGCTATATTGCTGCTCACACGTTTGTGGGGTGTGGGGTTTGAAAAGGCTTATTACGTTGTTGTCAATGACCTGTTACCCAGCCCTGTCCTTAGCCACACTGCTGCGTATGGGATTCGATGATGTCTGCTCGCTCCTGCACACTTGACTGCTGTCCAGGACAAAGCCAGAGACCGTGAGAGCAATGGACAGAGCCCGGCTGCCTATTCTGCTTCCTGCATGCAGTCGCTCTGCTGGGAAGATTCCCAAGCAGGGACCAGGAAGAGTGGATTCCAGGGGCAGTCAGGCCAGAGCCTGCGGGCTGGTACGGCAGCTCAGTATGAACCTGGAGATGCTTAATATCCGCAGAGCAGATGGCTAACACCGGACCTAACAGCATGCTGGCCTGGTGCTGCATGGAGTCCATCTACGAGCCCTCCAGGCTGCAGCAAAGCCTGTCTGATTCGACCCTGAAGAGGAGTGTGTACCAGCCATTCCCTCTCCTTGTGAAGCCCACAGTAACTGTTAACTGCAAAATGAGCTCAAAATGTTTAAATGTCTTTTCCCTGCAGATACATGCTTTAGTATTGCTGTACATTGCAGTATCTCTTAGAATAAGTTGGGGAAATCAAGCATTTCCTTTTGAATGCTGGAGTTTTGTTTTCCCCTTTTCAGGATATCAGTAAAGAGGTCATACAGTACATCTGAAAAGTCATCCTTTTCATTTAATACCGTTGAATAAGTTCTCAAAATGTTCAGTTGTGAACACTAGCATATTGACTAAGCTGTAGTTACTGGAACAGCTGTGTAGTTTGAATACTCTGATGTATGGGATCTTTTAATTCTGGTGAGGACCTACACCAGACTTGTGCTGTACATGTTAACAATTGGGTCTTTATTACTCATTTGAGGCAAATGGAGAAAACAACCTCAGAGTGGTTTACAGTTCAACAGGCACCTCCCAAATGTGTGGGTAAATGCAGCATCTCAGTTCTCGAATGTCTAGGGCGCGGTGCTCCTCTCCACAGTGACGAAGAATTCGGGAAGTGCTGTCTTTGACAAGCCGCTAAGAGCGACTGAAAGCAACAGCTGGAGGTAAATTACAGCATCCTCCTCACCCACTCAGGCAAGCTGCTCTGAGAGGGCTCGGGCACGCTCCGGGAAACAGAGGAGCCTCAGACACTGCCCCTGTGCTCCAGGAAGCGTAACTGGAAAAGCTCCATCTCTGCACACACATATTCATGTACCAGCCCCTACTGTAAGAGTAGCTCTCCTACCTGACTAAAAAAAGCATCATCTGATGATGAATGTATGAATCCTTATCTCTGAAGTATCCATCAGAATTCTCGTTCAGTAATATGATTCTGCAGTATCTTTAGATAATATGTGACCCATTCATTTCAGCAGAAGGACCATAAAGACAATATTTTTGTTTTAGGCATAGCAAGCAAATTGGCTTTAAATGTCTTGAACAATAGTTGATGCAAGAGTTTATTTGTAATTATTTATTTTCTTGAGATAACACTGGGAAGCTGTGGGGTTCAGGGTCCGGTGTAATCAGGAATCGGATTAGACCCATACATCTCCCCCCCCCCACTCACTCTGCGTCTTCTTATATGACATTCAGCGGCGTGATTGATCTAGGACACAATCTCGGAAAATCAGCCTCTCGCTGACAGCCAAGCTAGAGTAATACAGAGCCAGCAGAGGGAATTATCCGCTTCCTGGTCCAAGTACATATCTGCAAGCTGTCACTGATGTCACAGGCTTAGTCTTTGGATCACTCGGCAGTGACAGCTCCTGGAGAGGCAGAAGACCTAACAGAAAAAGAAACGTGCATTTCCTGGAGCACGTGTCTTCGCTGACACCATCCAAATGTGGCACACTGTACTCCATGGTGTGATCGCCAGCAAGTCCCTGGGGTAGCTCATGGGCCTACCTCATCACGTCTCATTGAGTCTAATGATGTCCCTCTGGTGCCATGTTTCCAATGAACGGTGTCAGGGGGGTGCCCCTTTTGGCATAGGGGGTTCAATGATTGTTACACAGTGCTACATAGTAACAGCTTTGACTCTGTGATTGGTGCCGTTTGTCTGCCTTGAAGTGGACTGCATCAGCGTGTCATTTACCTGCCATATCTGTGGATGATGTGATGGTAATGGGACAGGAGATACTGCCTAAAGCATCGAGAGAAGATGTCGAGTGGGAGAAGGAGAATATGCAGTAGAATGTATAGGAGGGTAGGGGCAGAGTATGCGTGCACGGTGCCTTAATCTTTTGTGATGAATTCATCGAAATTAACATTATGTTTGAGAACATTTCAAAATGATAAAATTGTCTCAATTTTCTGTAATCCCCGGGGCACATGCAGTTGTTACTTCACAGTGCGATATACTGTTAAAACAAAACGCCCTTTTGTTATTGTAAATGTGTTCATACTGGCTGTCATTGTTCAACGAGAGGCATCAGAGAAGCTCAGAATTCTATTTCCAGCTCCTCCAGAAATAGGTCATTGGCCTTCTCTCTTGCAAATTATGGAAATTGCTCTCGCAGCTCTTGACTGACAAGATCTTAAAATGAAAACTATTGATTTTCCCTTCAAAGATTTCAGATGGAATTAAAAAAAAAAAGAGTAAATCCCCTTCCTGCCAGGCAGGAACAGCTTTGGTGTGGATAGTGTGATCAATGGCACGGAGAGGGCATGAATCATTACCTGCTCGTTCCCAGTTCCTGAAGTGGCACTGTAGTTCCCTCTCCATCAAACATGAGTTGGGAAAAGCTTCAGGACCTCCAGGACTGCCTCGGGGAAACACCTGCTCCAATTCTTGTAGCTACATACACATTTGATACGCATTGCAATCAGCAACCAAGAAAACTTAATGGACAGAAAGGCTTTGCCCCATCTTGTAACCTTTCTTGTGTTCTTACAGTAGCACCGTGATATCACAGAAATGAATACTGTACAGTATATTTATCAATAAAGAGTTCAACATTAACAAAATGCACACGCACGTATAAAGAATCTCTTAGATGCCATTTATCTGTTGAAAATGCTCTATCATTAGGAATGCCCTGAATTGTTTACCGTATGCTTTAGAAACGGCCACATCCATACTGCTGTTGTTTGAACGCTTGGGAGCAGAAGCATGTCTGTGGAGCAGGGGGAAGATGGGACCGGGGAAAGCGCTTGTTGCTACGGAGACTAGAACAGAGGACAGAGGGAGGGAAACAGCATCCCACCCTGCTAACCACAGACCGAGCAGCCTGAGAGCAGACTACAAACTGCCTGGTGGGATTGGGAGGGTTCTTTTTCCCGGGATGAGCCAGAAACCCTGCCGGGAATATCAGCCAGGCTCTGCCTCCTGCCCGCCCTCAAGGATCCTCTGACCTATTTATCTTTCATCCTCAATTATCAGGCTTTTTTTTTTTCTTTTAACATTGCGATCTCTTTGGAACAGTTCGACAAGTGCCGATTTCCGCCGTCGGCCGCTCGGCTTTGGGGTCCTGTGACCTGTAAGACCGACAGACTGAAGACGGCACCGCGACGGCGCCCCGTTCGTTAGCGGAGCCGAGCGCTTCTGCGGTCAGGGAAGCAAACAGGGCGAGCGAGCATCCTGGGCAGCCCCGCAGGCGCGCTTCAGGCTCGGGGCTGGAAGTGACCGCCCCGCCTTCGGATCCCCGCGGGCTCCGTTCCCGTCCACCCCAAGGTCCTTCTGCCTCCCTGTCGCCGCTGTTGCGCCCCGCCATCACTAAGGTGTCACTGAGCAATCCCGCCCCCCACATTCACTACAATGCATTTAAAGGTCAAGCACGTCACGCAGGCTGTTGCCGGCGAAAGCACTCGGAGCCCCTGCGCCCTGCTCGCCGTCGTGGGCCAACACGCTGAGCAGCTGCCGTTCTGTAGACTGAAGGGGTGACGTGATGGCTCCCGTATCAGAGAGCCCACAAGTGGAGGGGGTCTCCGGGGTATTGCACTGCCAGCAGTTCTAGTGAGCAGAACACAAAAAACCACGGAGACTGTCTTTTAAAAAGACGGGCAGCGGAAGAGCACTCATTGGTTCTCTCTGTTTCCACAGCTGTGTTTAAAAGATCCCGACGGGGGCTTTCCCTCTGCGTGGAGAGCTCCACTCTGTCTGGGGCTGTGGGCGAGGAGGGCGAGGAGGCGGTCAAGCTCTGCTTATTTGTGAAATCTGACAGGGGTGATAAATCACCTTCTGTAGCCTTTGCCTGCGGTTCCTCTCGGTTATTGTATTAGATTCGCACAGCTCTTTATTTCCCTGCTTCTGCGGAGAGTGTTTCATCCCATTCCTAGGGCTTTGTTTGTTTGCTGATGGTTCTGTTAGACTCTACAGAAAGAAAGTGACACATTAATTCCCATTGTCAGAGGCCCTCTATTGAATTGTTTTTCAACATTTTTTTTTCTTTTTTCGTATTCAGCTGTTGGCTCTCTGAGCATATGGCTGTATAGTGAAACCCAGAAGTTACATGACATCATTACAGCCCTTCAAACTAAAAAAGAAACGCCAATGACGTGCACTGCAACAGTCTCTTGGGTTCGGGCATCAATCCGCTCTCTCGAGGCAGAAACCAGAAACCCCTTCCATTCCTACTGCAACATCCATCATACTGATGAGAACACACTATTAAAACAAAGGTCCAGCTTCGTACATTGCACGTACAGGTGTGTAGATTTCTGCTTCACTGCAGTGCTCTCTGCAGAACACATGAAAGAACAGACGCACGTAACAGGAGGCATCTGTAGGTACAAACTCTTCCACTGAAGGATCTGCAGGGTTTGGCTTCATGCCCATTCAGAATACCTGGGATCCGTGCAGAGCCTGTCCGTGCAGCTCAGCTGGAAGCCTTCCCAGCACCCACTTCTTCACAACTAACCAGGCGGGATCTGCTCGGCCTCTGCAGACCTCTCACGCGGCTGGCATGCAAGCCTGCCGTAGGGTGGATTGAAAGCAGAAATAAAGTAGCAATGTGTCTTCTTGATTAGATCTTTTGCCTTAGCTGGGGTAGCACAAGTTGGGCAGCGTTTCTCCGGGATGCAGCAGAGAAAATGGGTAACCAGTCCCGTAGAGTAGAAGTGTAATGAGTCTCTCCGCCAGTACATGTGTCTTTCATGGGCTCTGTTGTGGCTGCCAGCGCCTGGTCAGCCCCCAGACGGGGGCACACTGCTGGGCTGGGCTGGAGGCTGTGCGCTCCTACACAAAATCCCAACAAGAAAATATGAACCAGGGCACAGATGCTGCAACCCTGATTACAAAGCTGTTTTCTCAACATCCCTGACAGCAGTTCTTCCTGCTTTACTAGCTGTTAGAGTAACTTAATCAGTGAAACCCAGTCCGATGATAAAGAACAACAGTTTTGGACTCCAGATACCGTCACATATTTGTGAATAACACATTTTGGCAAATGTATGATGTGGGATATGTGCATGAAATGATTTTTTAAAGCATTTATCCTCTCTGCGCCCGTTGTTCCTTTTTGACGTAGGGTCCTGTAGGCTAGGAGCTTACCTGACAGACAGGGGTCAGTGTTGAAAGAGCTGTAAGGTGGAGGAAGCACGAGGAGTGGGCGGGAGAGCTGTCAGCTGTCTGTCTGAGCGGTCTCTAATCCACACAGCTGGTGTGAGCTGCCAGTCTCAATTTAGATTCCCAGAGCCTGACTGATCTGCCTGAGGACTGAGGGATTGTGACACTTTATTGGTAGATCAGTCAACCAATTAGACAGCCCGAGACCGGCAGCACATTACAAAAAGATACAACAAGGATAACCACTCAGTTCAGCCTGAAAGCATGATATGACTGTGAGTGTCAGCTGACTACATGACTCAGACAAAGCAGATCTTCAAAACTGTAGGAATCCAGGGAACACAGTGTGAATGCCGGGTGAACAAAAATATGGTTTGGATTTCAGACATCGAAAATGTTTTGTTAAACGCTTTGACTGATAGGAGCTGCTCTGTTGTGTAAAAGCTAAAGTCACATAGTTGCCAAGTCCCAAACATGAGGGTGCATGCAGTTACCCCTTACTTACCCCTCAAACCTGGGGCTCACAGGATTCCGAGAGCCGTTTAAACTGGACGAGTCTTCCGCGAAATATCTGGGCTCAGCAAAGTAATTGTTCTGTTCAGAGGACACATGCCTTTTAATTGCATTTATTATCCTGAACGTAAGTTTTAATTCGGAAAAAAAAACTGCAACATTAGAGATATTTTGAGCCAGAGATACTCCATGGGCCATGGAACAGATTCTCACTCAAGATGATGAGCTGAGAGTCTCAGGCCATTGCTGCGCAGAAGACAACGCGATGAAGGAAAGACAACAGCGATCGACAGAAAGAAAACCAGGTACCAGGCTATAACCGAACAGTGTTAACAAGGGCAAGTGTCAGGCAGGAGAGTTTCAATCACACAAAGCTGGACAGCCTCAGCTCTCTCTCTGCACGCTGGTCCAGACACCGCCACCGTCACAAGCATGACTCGCCCCCAAAGCAGGTAGTTGCTCATGGGAGGTACAGTCTGATAAAAAGTACTACATCTTAAACTGTATGCTGGTATGATGAAGATAAGGTATCTTCTCCATTAAAGGTCTGTAAATGAATTTAAACCAGTGGACCATTCTGTATGCGCTAGTGTGCAGAGGGGGCCAATCTTGGAATACAAATCACTATGATGAGAGATGGGGGACATCAGTGATCAACCTTATGACAAAACATCAGAACCTAGAATTCTGGTTTTAGAATACACATTGAGTGCATCAAAAGATTGACAAGCAGAAGGACAGTGGAGGCAGGGAGGTGGGTAGCTGGTGTCTCCTGGGATTCAAGAGAGATCCCCTCTATTATGGTTGATGATTTATAACTACAGACCAAAATGCTTGCCTCAAATGTAAAAGTCTTACCATCATTTATTTAATGGTAGAAGTAGTGGAACATTCCTGAAAGCCTGAAATAAAGATATTTTGATAACCAGAAAAAATAAGTTATTTTTAAGTCTGTAGGTGGTGGGTTTTCTTTCTGTTAAATTAAATTTGAATAAAAGTTTTGAAGAACGAATACATTGATCGTATACACTAATCCAAGCCATGAGGCAATGTTCTTTTTGTTTTAAATTTGATTAAAACTCTACAAAAGGTTCTTATAATTTTAACTGATGTTTTATATAACCAGCTTCTCTGTCTTTCTTTTCATCTCTCATAGCTATGTTTTGAGATAAATATGCAAACAGACATTTGAACAGGGTGTGGTGTCTTAGCAAGACAAAGATCTGTAGACAAACTAAGGCAGCTTTAAAGACCCCAGCTGTCTCTGGGATCACAGCATCTCAGAACTAAGGTTCACAAGAGCCATGTCAAATGTGCACTTAGCTGCACCAAATGTTTTCCTAAAATACAGAACAGTAAAACACTCGAGGGCATAAAGAAATGCTCTATACTGACAGGCAGAAAGAACTGAACCTTTTTAGCCTTGAACAGAGACGACTACACTGGGAGCACATACAAGTATATTCTTCAAAGGCATTAGAAAATTCAACCCTGAGGAGTTCAGAATCAACAGTGGAACATGAAACAGAGGACACAAGTTGAAACTACCTGCAGATACATTTAAAAAAGATCAGGAGACACTTATTCCCAAAAATGGTGGTGGGAGTATGAAACAAACAACCCAGCAACGCTATTAAAGCTGATACCCTGGATTCTCCTAAGACACAGCAGGATGTGATCCTCACAGCAATTTACTATTACCACCCAAATGGGGTAAATGGGTCAAATGTAATCTGTTTCCTTCCTTAAGTTCTGAAACACTCAGAAGAAGAGTGTGAGAGTGTGAGTAGCACAACGCAAGAGAAAGGGTGATCGAGTACAGACTAGAAGCAGACATTGTCTTTCTGTCCCGCCAATCTGATTAAATGCCCTTTACATTTGGAACATTTCTAATTGTACTCAACAGTGATTAGCTAATTCATTAACATTATAAAATATATATGGATCTGTTAATTACTGTGATAAATTAGAACAAATCTTTGTGTTTAACGTTAATTAGAACAGGTGCACCTTTTGCATGGCTCCACAGTACCCTCTTGTGTATTGAACGTATTACAGCACATCATGGAGGGAAGCCATTAGGAAGAGCTGTGAAATAGCCCATGTATGCAAGTCTGTAGTGCACATTTATCAGTTTGATTTGAAGGAGGGAAGTGGGGTGTAAGTTGATAGAGACATTCCATCCAATGGAATACTATTGAATCAACAAATCAGTATCAACTTTTATTTAAATGTTCAACAAAAATCAACAGCACATCGATGAACAATTTCACAGAAGCAATGCCAGTGTGCAGCTAGCTCTGGAAGCAATCAGCCCCTCGCCCGTCTCCGCAGAGCCCTGCAGCTTTCCTGCAGGTTGCTTTTCGTTATTTACAATTAAGTCACACGAATGAAGAAGTTCAATCACTTCGGTGATTTAGGGCTTGGCAGGAAATAAAATGCATTTACTTATTATCTTTCCTAATATATTTGCAGTTCATGAAACCCCCGTCACAACTCCAGTTATTCTGGAGTGTACAAGGATGACTACTGGCTCCACCAGTGAAGGCGCTCACTCAGAGTCTGGGGTGGGTTGTGTGACCCTGGTGTTGGCAGTAGAGTTGGTCCCATGTCACTGGTTGGCCATGACTGTGCAGCACAATCGGGACAGCGTTGTCGAGGCAGGATAGCTAGCAGCTGGTCACAGCCCTGTTGGCGAATTACCAAGTGTTTGCAAGGTTGCAGTGCCATTAGTGAGACATTCTGCTCCTCCGGGTGGTTCCAACGTTCCCATAAGGCCCTGCAAAGCTTGTGGACAGTCAAGTAAGATGAAGGACTTTGTTGTCTGAGAATGTTTCTAGGTCCTCTTTCAGTGCAGGCTTTTAGAATCGATGCCAGATCTTTAAACAGTAGTGGTGCCATATTGGGTGGGTGTAGAATAAAGATCTACTCGCAGTTGTGAGCTGTTTAGCAGTGTTAAACTAACAAGACTGCCTGCAAAATAAACTTAAATATGCATTCTGCACACAGGTCATGCGCGTAACAAACTGAAGGGCAGGGAGGCTTGAAATTTACAGACCGCATACCCCTAACAGCTTTTCCTCTGCGAAGACCAACTAGAGGTGAAGAAGTGAGTCCCAGAATCTGCTGTTATCAAGGTTGTCACTCAATCTAACCTTTCTAATGTTTTACTGCTGCCCAAGTCCCAATCCAGTACTGTTTGTATCGTGAGCTGTTTAAGGGCTGCCTGAAATGAATTGTCGTCTCACTAAAAGAAATACTTATGCAAAATAAGCTTCACTGGAATTTAAGGTTTGAACCTCTGGATGTATTTCTCAGACACGGCCCTTTAGAAATGTTCTACTTCTTTGGTTTTGTTCCGTCTTGGACTTTAATCATACAGCTGGTTCCTTAAGCGTTTCAGAACTGCTGTCGCTATTTCCCAAGGAGTGCCTGTTTGGAATCGGATTTGGCATTCAAACTGAAGTGAGCCCGGCTGTCCAGCATGCCTGTGGGCTGCCCTTCTGTGTGTTGTGAAAACTGTCATATCCAGTTTCCCTCAAGCATGGGACTGTGCTGAATGGCTCCAAAACTGCCACCCAAATGTGCTAAACTCAGACCAGTCAAGATGTGAGGCTACTTTGCAAACAGTCTCACACCTTGCAGAGCCTGTGGATTTGTGGATTGCAATTCCTTTAGAAATACCTCTGATATGGTTCAGCGGTGTTCTGGGTTAAAAATAGCTGCACATCTGTTATCAAATAGTTTGCATTTGTTAACATCAAATGCATTGACCTTGGTTTGGATGATCTCCAAATGAGATGGAATGGGCGCGACAGAGAGGTTTATTAGACTCTATGAGACCCCACCAAGGCCAGGATGATGCGCTGTTTGTCCGAGAGCAGCCTGGGGTGCTGACTGGCCTGGAGGGGTCAGCACAGGCCTTGCAGCTGTTAGCCCAACTGGTCCGGTCTTAGATGGGATAGGGGGCAATACAGAGGATAGCCCAGGCTCAGGGGGTCAGACGATGTTGGTATAGAAACCTATGCCCTCAGGCCACGGATGTGGGGCGACCTGGTATTATTAGGTGGGTCTCAAGACATCCGTACCCTCAATGCTGAGCCAGGAGCAGAGCAGACACAGGAAGTAAATAGGCTACACAACAAGACACACTGGAAAGGCATGAATAATCACAGGGAACTAGGAACAGGACAGAAGTAGAGCGCCCTCAAGTGTACTGGGCGTGACAATTACAGCAACACATTCTATAATTTTGGGAAGAAAAGATGGCCGGATATAGGACAAAAAATGTTTGGGTTGTCCAACATCATGTTTGGGTTTTTTTTTGCAGCAGGGTAACTGCAGCCATTTTAAGGGCCATCGGTACCACTCCAGTGAGCCAGGGGTTTCAGTGAAGAGGTGAGTGGGTTCCAGCTGTGGAAGGGAGCACAGATTGTTCAGGATATTCTAGCTGCAGCACTTTAACGCCGCCGAGAGGTGGTTGGCAGAAACTCTTTACTTATTGATTACGTTCCATCTTAGACCTCATCCATACACCTGGTTCCTTAAGTGTTTCACAGAGCTGCTGCAGCTATTCTCAAGAAGAGCCGTGTGGAATTCCACTCAAAGTGAGCCCGGCTGTTCTCCATACCTGTGGGACACCCTTCTGTGCTGTGTAAACTGCCATGCTCAGTTTCCCTGAAGCAGGAGACTGTACGGAATGGCTGCGTGCTGCGTGTTCACAGATTCTGAAGATTCTGACCTTGGTTGAGTTCATCCTAGATGAGATGAAGTGCTGTGCAGCTCATTTGTTTTTTGAGCATCAGGAGCCACCTGTGAGGGGAGGGGGGAGGGGTGGGGGTACTGTCACGCCCTTTACAGCTAGAGAGTGCTCCCACTCTGTCCTGTTCCTAGTTTCCCCATGCTTTGTTTGTCCTTCCGGTGTGTCTTTGTGTGGGTCTATATATTTCTGGGTCACCCTTTCCTCCTCGCTCAGCTTTGAGGGTTCGGATGTCTGGAGACCCGCCTAGCACCATGTTGTCTCCTCCGCAGCCTGAGGGCATAGGTTTCTACCCGACATCGTCTGACCTCCTGAGCCCGGCTAACCCGTTTTGCCACTACGCATATTGTCTTTTTTGCACTCCTGGCCATTCCACGGCATGACCTTTCCGACATCCGTGACAGGAATATAGGAGCTCCATAGCTGGAGGGAATTACAGAGCCCAATTACAGCACTTACATTGACAAGCTCTGATTTGATCAGAAATGGATCTTAATCTCCTTCTGGGGAAGATCAAGACTGGTATTGTAACACGATTTATCCTCCACCATTGAACTTGCACTGTAGGCCGATGCCAAACGGAGACAGTTTTTGGATTCAGAGTAACAGAGCCGAACCTTCGCGGTCTCAGGCCTCTTCTTGGGGCTCTGTGTCGACCCAGGGGCCCCTCAGAGTCAGCAGCTGTGAGGCTGTGGACTGGCATCTCCCTGGCGTGCCCGTCCCAGAGGAGGAGGAGCAGCACGGGCTGGAGCCGGACCGGGCCTTTGAAGACCGGACCAGTTGGGCTAACAGCTGCAAGGCCTGTGCTGACCCCTCCAGCCCGGTCAGCACCCCAGGCTGCTCTCGGACAAACAGCGCATCATCCTGGCCTTGGTGGGGTCTCATAGAGTCTAATAAACCACTCTGAGCATCTCTTCCTCTCTCTGTCGCGCCCATTCCATTAAACAAGGCTAAGATAAACCAGACCTATGCATTTAATGTTAGCAGATGCCAAAACGCTTCTATCGATTTTTGAGATTTTTTTCTAGCGGTTTTGCTAACCAAGAAATCCAGTGAACCGTATCAGAGGTATTTCTAAAGGAATCGAAATCCACAAATTCACAGCCTCTGCAAGGCGTGAGACTGGTTTCACTGTAGCCTCACATCCTGACTGGTCTGAGTTTAGCACATTTGGGAGGTGTGAGTACTGTCAGCCTGGTACAGATGCAGGATTTTGGAAGTGCAGTAACATGTTGTCAGTACTGAAATTGCCTTATATTGCCACTAGGTGGAGCACATTCCTAAAACATTGTGGAAAGTACTGTACTGCGGTTGCACTTTAATGCTTTTTACCTGCAGCACAGAAATTCTTTTTTTTTTTGCACTCTGCTCTGCTATCAGGACGCCAGTCTGTCACAGGGCACACACAGACACAACACACACACAACTCACACGCCACTTTTCCCAGAAGCCCTTTCTCCTACCAGAATGTCTTTGGACTGTGGGAGGAAACACACGCAAACACAGAGGGAACATACAAACTCCACACAGAAGAGCACCCCAGGAACTGAACCCAGGGCCCCAACACTGCGAGGCAGCAATGCCCACCACTGTGCCAACGTCCCGCCCACAAAATGTTTAATATTAATATTAATTAGTTGATTAGTAAGTAAATTAAATAAATTAATCATAAGATGTAATTAACAAGATATGACAAATGACCAAAACAATAGGTTTTGATGCCAAATTGAGGGCTAATCTGTATTCTGCTCTGCAGTATCACAGCCAGGAAGGGCAGAACGGAAGCAAGCATTTTCAGGACTACCCACTGACAGGCCCTTCGCAAGCTGGCCTTGATCTTTCTCAGTAGTACAAGCCTTGGTGCAGATACATCTCTATGAAGAGAACACTTCTCTGCACCACTGCTCTGCTGGGAAAAAACAGATATTCTGAAGGCTTAAATGGAGGGACAGACAAATACAGCTCTGGACTGGAAGCTGAATGTCTTGAAGTGGTAGTAACCATCAATGCCCAACACGTTTTCATACATTTCACTGATTCACAGGTGCGCATCCTCAGGGAAAAATCTCCCGGATTTACAGGAACGCTGACTGCGCGGGGCAAAACACAGCGCTCAGAAGAAGAGGATGCCGACTTCGGAAGAGTTAACAAAGACCTGTGAGCAGCTCTCTGGAAATGAAATGAAAAAAGTAAACACAAACCCACAGCGTTCTCATGACTCAGCTACAATTATCAGACTTTCTTTTTTGGCTTTGAAAAAAAACAGCCTGTTGTTGCTAGGCTGCTCGAAGAGCGCTGTTTGACACGCGGCCTGTGAATCAGCTGGTAATTACTGATGACTGCACTCGGGACAGCTCAGATGGTGACAGAGGAAAACGGGCTTGGACAGGCGGGGCTTCAGCAGTGTCCCCTGGAGGGGAGGGGGCCCGGCTGGGGTCCGGATCCTAAGACAGGTGCAGTCAAAAATCCTGAAAGCAAAAAGAGGACAAGAAGCGCAGAACCAGATGGCTGAGATGCCTGGTGGTATATATTCAAGGACATGGAAATGAATGAATTTTTGTGGCTCATTTTGTCATCAGTTCTCTCCCAGGAGTTCCAATTGTTTATCTTTAATTAGTCCATTAAAGAAGAAAAAAACATCTTGACAGCCCTGTGGTAAGACAAAGGAGTGCTCATAATATCCAGCGAGGTGTCACTGATAAATTAGTACTGTATATTAAATTCACGTGATAAATCAGTGAAAAACCGTGCCGCATGTACTGTATCTTCCTGGGAGGTGAGAAACAGTGATCAACGGCCAAGCTGGCTCATGGATATGCAGGAGAATTTGCAATCTTCTGGAAGAAGCCTAAAGGTTAATCGATTCCCATTACAGGGCACAACGCATAAGAAATGATTTTGAAACAGGGTCATGTGAAAGTCACGGCTTTGCAGAAAACTCTCCTGCAATTCCCAGGTGAAGAGAGAAGACAGAGCAGCGCACTGCTTCTGTAAAGCCCCGGCAATAAATTAGGTAACACATTAAACTAAAGGCAGAATTAACTGTGCCTTGCAATCTGATTTGGACTCACTCTGGAGAGCAAGAGTTCTGTGAATTTTTACGAAACACCAGAGTGTTGTATTTCCCTCGCTTTAAAATAGATGATTTTACACGTGTTTATTTCCTTCTTTTAAAGCGCAGGACTACTGTATTTGCTCCATGAAAAAAAGCTAGGGCAATATGAGAGAAAGATGTTTCCAAGATGCTGTTATACTTATATACAGTACATATATGTGGAGTGTGTTTTGAAAAACACAGTTTGTAATGATTTATGGAGAACTGCTCTAATCTAACTATTCAACAACCTTAAAATGAATAACTGTTCCTTTCCCTTTGATTCACTGAGTGGTGAAGGATATGACATTCCTTCTGTGAAAGACAGGCGTTTGAAGACAAAACCAGTCCTCCCAACTAGGAAGTATAATTAACGTCCATAAAAAAAAAACATTATCGATTTGTTTTTCTTCGTTCTTTAACTTTCTTTCCACGGTTTTGGGAGTGCAGGTTTCACAATAACACCCACTGACTCCAGCGCACAGAGAGGGATGACTCAGAGCTACATGACACGCAGGGCTCAGGGTGCTTGTGGAAATTGCCATTCATGTGTTTCAGAGCAGGCCTGGGCTTTTAAAGAGACACGAAGGTGGACTGTGAGGCACAGTGATCGTTTCTGACAACAGTCACACTTCATATACTCCGAGACACCCATCTCACAGATACCTTTCCCATCTCCTGTTTTATTTCTGGGTCACTGCTCAGCCATTTTACCTGTCTCTCCACAGAACACTGTAAGACCCTGACATGCTGCAAAATAAACCCAGAGTTCTGTAACTAAAAAGCTTCTTTATTCCATTTTAACAGATGCTGGCCAATCTTCATGTATGCTGTACCAGGATGCATTTCAAATTTTATTTTTTATTATGCCCTTAAGATATGTTTGTCTTTCTTATAAATACACAAAAGAAAAACGAATGGAAACCATGAGTACTGTCTATATGTACTGTACTACACGGCCATTTACTATTACTGTCAAAGCAGAAATGATCAAACAAGGCTCTGCGAATTGCAAGATACTGTATAAATGAAAGTGGCACAGGGGAAAACATTTTTTTAAATGTTGCCCAGCACCTGCAGGGTTAACGCCAGTGCGACTTGCTATCTCCTGAGATATCATAGCAATGCCTCAGCCCACAGTATTTGATGAAGGACAAAAGGAACGGAGCCCTTATGAGACATACTGCCAGTCTTTGTCCACTAGCTGTGTAGCCGGACACAGGTCAGGCCAGGAGCACAGCACGATCAATTCTGCATTGTGTAAAAAAGCATGGAATTTGAGAAGCAGTCAAAAGAGTGTATTAATCTGTAACAGTGTGTAATGCAGGAAGTAAATCATATTGTACAGAACAATTTGAAGTGGAAAAGTTTTTTTCCTATATATACATGTATTCCTATAGTAGGAAAAGTGACCAGTGACAGCTACTGTATGTGTGGACTTGGTTAAGATTTTCATCACGCTGAAAGGCATTGACTTAATCCTCCGAGACCGGCAGTGACACACGAATTCGGGACAATGAGGTTTCGGAAGGTTGTGATGTCTGGGATCCGCTGCCCCGCCATGAGATGACATCATGAGGTCATTCCCATGACCACTTCCTTTGTTCGGTGTCCTTTAAGGATCCCTCTGAAATCCGCAGCCTCCAACACGCCTGGTCTGGGACTCCTGGGCACTTTGGATCACATGACGGTTTTCTAAGCAGGTCTTCTGTCTCTGTCTTGTTTTCTCTCTTTTAACCGCAGTGAAGCACTGTGTTTTGGCGAGGACACTGATCATTACGCCATGGCCCAGTCATCGGTTTTCTCTTTTCGGTGACGCTCTTTTTCTTCCCCGGCTAAAGGCTTTTCTTGACTAAAGAACGGATTCACTAGATTTCTTTTTCGGGATATGAAATCCAACCCCAGGGTCTTACGGTAACATTCTGTTTCAAACGATTCCCAGCGTTTCTCGGTCTCGGCCTTGAAGGTCCGAGTTCGACAGCCACACAGGAGTAGGAGCTGTGGCCGATCCGGTTTCCGTGGCAAAGCTATTTTGATGCACACGAAGAAAAACACAAAGACGCACGCTATATACTTCTATGACAAACAGCGAAGGTGTAGTAGTGGTGTTTCCTGTGTCTTCATTTATCTCCCATTACATGAGCCTCCTCCTGAGACTTGTAGCACTAATCTCCTTGCGTTTCCGGACTGTTCTCAGTTCGGTCATGGGCCATGACGATAGTTCCCGTTGCTCTCCACCTGTGGTACAGGTGTGCCTGAAAAACATTATGAGAAAGATAAGTCTAGAAGGAGCAGTGTTGCGTCCAGGATGTACCCTCCCTTGGTTTTTTTTCTTTTTGTTTTTTTCCTCTTTTTTGTTTTTTATTTTTTTTTGTTTTTTATACCCTACCTTATACCCATTGCTTGCCAGGATAGGCTCCGACTCTCCCGCGATCCTGTACAGGATAAAGCAGTCAGAAAATGTGTGGATGGTTTATTCAGAGTTACAGTTACAGTATCTAAACGGCACCCTGCCCTCCCAAAAAATCAAAGTAGCAAGATAAATTGTCACATGTATGAGTGAATATATTGCCCAATCTATACTAGACTATCAGAGACAAAATAACATGAAACAGAAATAAAGTTTCTTTAGATGTTCTCCTAAAGTTGAAATAGGTCACGGCAATGTACTTTGCATATATCCCATCATGCATATGGGTCACAGCAGTCTCATTTACATATAGCCCATAATTCATATGGATCACTGTAATGTAATTTGCATGCATCCCATCACTCATATAGCTCGCTAAATAAAGGCCAGGAGAAAGAAAGTGACTTGAATCTGTTGAGAATGAAGAGCATGAGAAAATCTTGACAGGAGTTGTGAGGGTTGAGCTGTTGGTGGTGGGAGTATCTGTGATGGGCCTCCCCATCACTCCAGCCTCACGCAGAGAGGACACAGCGATACTGCCAGTTTGTGTAATCCCAAATGTCAAGATCGCCTTATCCAGTTATCCCAGGATCTATATGAATCCAGCCAGCGTAAGCGCCTAAGATGAAAAATAATTATTAAGTGATGAAAGAGAAAATTACATACTCCCCCTATCTGTAATTACCTGTTATGTTTCACTGTTATTAACAGGAAAAGTGTTACTGGAGCTCATTTCATTTTTTATTTTTTTTGGCTGTGTTGCATTTTTGATGAGGGTAGGACTCAGTCTTCCATCCACATTTAATAATTCAAAAAGTCTCAACCCACATACAAAACATTAGCAAATACAATGAGGTTGATTCACGTTCCAGATCTCTGAGGATAATTATTTTTGCTGTGACCAGGAATTATAAATAAATGTGCTGTATAGATGCTTTGATATCCAACAGCTATGGGGTATCAATTTTCTTGACTTTGAGATAAGGGCCAAAAGACTCTGATCAAGTGAATTATTTACTGCAGTGTTTGCAGACCTGAATATTACATAGGCTGTCTCTCGAAAAAGGCAAAACCTGATTCAGCCAAGTGCGGTGCAAACATGAAAAGCCAGCTGATTCCAAATCACATCCTCTCATGCAGATGGTGATGTAATGACCTGTTAATAATTAATTGCTTTTATGAGGGGGTCACGTGACTTGTTTCATTTCCTTGCAAACCGAGAGAAAAATGTATATATCAAAAAATGAAAAACGAGCTGGCGTGAATCACAGGGACCCTGTTCACAGCAGCCCTGCCTTGCTCCATCCTCAGCTGGGAGACTGGGACACGCCACCCCTGAATGCTGGTGTGAAAAGCCCAGCTTTCACACTAGGGCAAACCCGAGACATCTTGTCGAACAGAGCACTTCCATCAGCTGAAACAAGGATCAAAACACAAGTGCTGAGTGTGTTCAGGCAGATCCTTCATGCATATTCAATGACCTGGTAAGAGGCCGGGTTTCAGTTAGTGCGGGAGAGCAGTTTATTAACGATCTCATCACAATTCCCCCTTCAAGCAGGAAGCACTTAAACCAGCGCAGCACAGAACAGATAAAGCCAAAATTTCCATTACCGAGAACCACCAGCTCTGTTTTTTTCTTCCACTGCTAGACAAATCCCTTAAAAAAAACAAGGATACTAAAATTCCCCTCTAGACCTTCCTCATGAGAACCTGGTGTACAGTATATCTGGATAGTGTCATTCCAGGGAGAGAAGGTTCATGTTGTACCTGCAGCCTGATCTGTCTCAGATTTTACAAGTGGTTGGCTATAGCACAAACTGTCCTGACAAGCCAAGAAAAGTAATCTAGTTCTGTAATTGTCTGTGTCTGGCCTTGGCAGTTTACTCAAAACAGGTTAGCCTGCAAGAAATGAACTGTAGATGTACTGTATTTATTTCACTCACAATCTCTCCCACATCTCTAAACCCTCCCCCCACGTGATTGGAAATATAACAAGAGTAGATGCAGAGTAGATTCTTAGACAAAAGAAACTTTACTGTATTTGTCTTCTTTTTAATTTGTGTTGTGTTTTTTTTTCCCGGGTTTCAGGGCATTTTGTCAAGAAACAGAGCTAAGCTCAGAGAAAGGTTATTCTATCAGTGGGAATATTTTTTCTTTCTAATGACTGTGCTACAGCGAGACACAAAGTTTAAGACACTTTAGGTACGTAAACGTGATAATCAAGGCCTTCATTTTAATCCATGTGACACGTCTACAACAATTAATTGGGTTAATTTTGGTTTTCCATTTTGAACCTCTGAATGTACTCAAACGGCACTGAAAAAAAAAAGACAGAATCAGTCTCAGACAATATGAAGTAACTCTCTAATCTCCTGTAACTCTACTGTACTGCCTTCTCTGCCGGTGATGTTTGTCTGTCCTTGTTGTGCTGTTGCATTGGACAATAATGCTGGAATTGAATTAAAACATGGTGTTTCTTACGTCACGGCAGAAACCACGGATGTCAGTGTAACTACAGTTCTTTGTTTGATTAAAGCTCCATGACGTAGGATGTGTCAGGAGCTCCCCGATTGCCTAACATCTTCAAACCTTTCTTACACAATAGTTTAATTATAACTATTATAACGCCGTGTTAAAACTGTCAACACGTTTAGTCTTGTACATACAACATGCAGTTCTCCTTTCACTCCATAGATGGCACAATCGTCGTGTCCCATGTTACCTCCTGTAGACTCTCCTGGACAGTGCACAGACTGTGGAAGGGAGCCGAGCTAGCTTTGAAAACTGTAAATGTCCAGGACTGCCCTTGAGCTCCAGGAATCTCGCGTTCCGTTTTTAAGTGGGCAAATGTAGCCCTTGATTTCAAGACAAGCCACATTCTCAGGTTTAATTCTGAAAATATTTGGGAGAAGTAGGACTAGCTGCTGTATGTGTTTAGAATGGGGGGTGTGAGATTTAATCGAATTCACGCATTTGTGCAGGTAATTGGAGGTGATCGGTTTCGGTTCTCTGCAATTATCGCAAGAAGAAATAAAAAAGAAACATGTCAGTCGCGTGTGGATGTACTATCCTGCTTCGACATGAATAAAAATGTATTCATTCGGCGTCGACAGATAACACACGGGTTTTGGACAGTTACAATGAAGCGTTTAAGAAAAAGATCAGAGCCGTGCACAGCGCAGAAACACGTCACCCGTCTCAAGCGTCGTGTTTTGACTCTCCGCTTTCCACGTCGTTTGTAACGTTATGTCCAGTTCTCCTTTTTTAAAAAACAAACACTTTGCGATCTGAATGCCAGGAACAAGCTGTCATTGACACTAACTTTTTTTTTAAACAAAAAAAAAGAAAATTATATTTTCTTAACCCCAGACGAGCTCATCATAAGGAGCCCTGCTTTTACATACAGTACCTGTCCGATGTCATGAGGTGCACTTCCTACTGCACTGACAGACGCTCTGGGATTAGAGAAATATTCTTCCCTAAATTCAGAAAACTAGTCCCGGAGTTCCCACACCTGCCAGAATCACAACGGGTCCCAGTCCTACCGGGAGAGGGAGGAGGGAACCCAGTTGAACTGGCAGCCCAGTATGCGATCTCCTGTCCCAGCCTGAGGAGCAGTAGACCTGTCTCCCAACAATGCTCCGTCTGCCTACAGTATATGTCAATATTTTATGTCTTTCTTGTAAACGTCCGTAATATGTCTGTAGATTTTATTTTACTTTTATTTTATGTTTTTTTTTCCATGTTAATTTTATGATTTTTATTTGCTTTGGCAATACTGATTGTACCCATCGGTCATGCTGATAAAGCACCTTGAGTTGAACTGAATGCAACTGTCTAACTATTCACGAAGTACGGATTCCGTGTATCTGGGCTAGCCGGCCGGGCCAGCCGTGTGGTAGTACCGCCGGGGGGGAGGAGGAGGAGGAGGAGGGGGGCAGGTTCAGAGAGTTTGCGGCTCGATGACTCAGGTTCCGCCCTCGGTCTAGTCGCCTTCTTCTCTCACCTGGACACGCTGTCCGGGGGCCCGAGGGGAGGGGAGGGCAGGGCAGGGCAGGGCTCCTCCCCCGCGGCGCAGCCGTGACGCCGCCGCCGTGACTCGGCAACCAGCCTCGCTGTGACGGACAGGTAAGCCGAGGGAGCCGCGGCGCCATATTGAGAAAAGCGGAAGTGAGCGAGTCCGCGAGCGCGCGCGCGAGAGAGAGAGAGAGAGGGAGCGCGAGCGAGAAGGAGGGGGGGGAGCTGAGAGACAGACTAAACACAAGAACTCGAATCACCGGATTGGACTATATCAGGGCTCCCCCCCTCCGCCTTTTTTTTTTTCTTCGTTTTCCGCTCAGGGGCTGCTCGTCCCTGTCAAGAGTTTAGGCTTGTTTTCTTTTTTTTTTTTCCTCTCTCTCCTGTTTTCTGACTCCCCCCTCCTCCCCCTTGTTCCAGCGTCGTAAGCTTTTTTTTCCTCCCCCCGGTGTGTGTGTGTGTGTTGTGCCGGTCCGGTCAACTGTCAGCGCGCCGCTCTCTCGGGCTCAGTCCGCCTGACTCCGGCCGGAGATGCCGCTGGCACAGCTGGGAGACCCTTGGCAGAAGATGGCTCTGGGGGACGTGGAGAGCGAGGTGAGTCTGCCGGACGGGACCGTGTGTGTGTGTGTGTGGAGGACGGGCGGGCGGACCGGACCGACCGACCGGGGCGAGTTGTCAGCTGGGACGCGGTTGTCAGGAGGCGGGGGGTCTCGACCGGACCGGACCGGACCTCTCCCGGAGATCCGAGCTTGTCCTGGGACGGGACAAGCCGACTTTTAACTTTGCGACATATATCTCAACTTGGAGAGGAGAGTGAGAGAGAGAGGGGCGGTATAGTGGCAGCAGCGACTGCGACTTGCAGGCATTTTTTTTTAAATCAGTTTTCCAAGTTAGTTCTGTTGTCGGCACCGACCCGGACGGACGGACGGGGACGACGTACAACATCGCCGCCTCCCGCCCGTGACGTGTTTATTCACCTGCACGTATATCTATACGGTTTTAGCAGCTGCCGGCGTGTGTGCGTGTGCGTGTGTGTGTGTGGCCGTTTTGAAGTGTCGTGCCGCGGGGTGTCAAAGCCGAGAGAGGGAGGAAGGAAGGAAGGTCGATCGCGGAGCCCTGTCTTACACTTCGCGACCCGTTTTTGAAAACCAGAAAGAAAGAGAAAGAAACACCCGTACACGGAGCCGGGTGGGTTGGGGGGTGGGACGCACTGGTCTAGGTCAAATGAAAGCCGAAAACGCACACGCAGGGTCCTGGCCGCCGCTCAGACACGTGTGCGGACGGGACGGGTCGCTCGGCGATTTCCGACGCCCTCGTCGTCGTCTTAAGGAGCCGGGTGTGGTGGCTCAAAACGGGCGCAGGTCGTTTTTTTTTGTTTTTGTTTTAGACGGTTTTGTTGTTGTTGTTTTTTTACAAAACAAAAAGCGCACGGGGAGGTTAGGTGAGGGGAGGCGAGGCAGGTTTTGCGGTGTCCGGCAACAACAACAACAACAACAACAACACGGGCGAGGCGGAGACCAGTACGCCTGACTCCTTCTCCCCTTGCTGAACTTTTACACCCATCCCGCGGTGTTGCAATCCCGTTTTTTTTTTTTGTTGGCTGGAAATGCAGGTGAGACGCTGAGTGGCTGTAAGGAGTAACCCTGCGGCCCACGATCCACAGTGACACCCGGAAGCTCTCTCTCCGGGGAGTGTCCGGACCTGCCACTGGCTGCCCTGTCATGTCAGCTGAGCGGGGGACCGAGAGGTGTCACAGGTGGTTTTCGTCCACCTGCCTGCTTTTCTGTTCCCCAGTAGCGCCCCGGTCGGGGGGACACGGGGATGAGCGGTGTGTGTGTGAGGGACACTCGACTACACTAGCTGTAGTTATTTCGTGGGAACCCGTGATCCTGTCGTGCAGACGAGGAACTCGACGAGCTCTGTGCTGTAGAATCGGCTGCCCAGGTCACCGGCCCAGATGCCTCATCTGGAGTTACGTTGTTTTTATGGGGGCAGCGTGACCAGCTGCCAAACTCAGGTGGTCATATCCGAATTGTTACAGGCCGCTGAAAAAGATGCAGCTTCTTGGAAACCTGGCTGCTTTGTTTTTACTGAATTGCTTTAGTTAAAACTAGTTTTTTTTTGTTTTACGTTCCTGACCTCAGGTTTGAAAAAAACAAAAAGCAAAAAAAAATGAAACGGCTTCGGACAGCAGTGGGGGTTCTGCTGGGACCGTTTCGGTTCCGTGTCCGGCCTCCCTTGAACCTTGTCAAGGTCCGAGGCCCGTGACGGAGCCACAGGCCCAGCCCGCCTGTCACAGCTGTCTGGTCCTCACGGTCGCTTTGTTGCTTGCTTCTGCAGAATGGGCATCAGGTGGCAGAGGACTCGATGGGCGAGGACGAGCCTTCGATGTGCAGCGTAAGTCCAAGTTCCGTTCTGTTGTGGCGGTGGTCCTCTTCGAGGCTGCCGAACCCGTCATCGGTGTCCCCGCTCTGTGTCCTCCTGCTCGGCGACGACACCTCCCTCCCCCGTCGCCGAAGACGTTGGGGGGACTGTGTCCCCAACTCAGTTCTGTGTCTCCTCTCGCAGAGGACACCCGGCTCCCCCCAGTTCATCCTGCCTGAAGTCCCCACCCGTGTTTTTAAAAAAAGAAAAACAATGGAGCTGTCATCATTGAATTGCTGGCATCCTGCAGGTTAAAAGTGGGTTTGTCAGCACCCTGTCAGCGTGACCCCGGTTATTAGATTAAAATGACCTGGAAATGGAGTGCATTGATTACTTAATCCCTGTTTTAATGGTTCAGTGGCCGTATTGAATTTATTTCAAGCGGCAGTCTCTACCTCCTCTCTCTGGAACTCTAATGGTCCTAAATGCATCTGTGTTGTAAGCAGCTTGTGGGAGTGATATCCTCAGCTTCCTGACATCTTACTGTAGGTTGTGCAGAAGTGAAGAGTCAGGGTATACGAGATGTCTCTAGATGGTAAAATGAAATTCAGAGAGCCGAATGTGATTGGACACACTTTGCTGAACGTTCCCGAATGTGCGAGTCTTTTATAAATTGCCTCAAAACAAAGCGGGGACATCTGACCTTGACATTTCGTAAGCCAAGCCAGGAATTTTTAGAGGATCACTGTCTGGTCTTTGCGTCCATGAATTATGGATTTGGGGAAAAAGTTTATCTGGCTTTATTATACCCAAGCCGAGATTGCCTGGTCCTTGTGCTGTTTATAGAGGTTCCATGCTAGAGAAGGGTCATAAATAACATTAATGGAAGACATCAGGATGACTTCAGCGCAGCAGATAAGACTTGCATTGATAAAGAGATTTAAAATAAAATCTGTTTCTGGCTTTCTGCACTGCCACTGGTGTCACACTGCCAAGTGCTGAGTGTTTTGTGAGAAGGTTTAAATAAAAAAAAACTGCTTTATTCAATACAAGATAAAGCAAATCCTACAGCATTGTACAACTTGAAAAAAACCCAGACCCACTATGTACCAGTTGCTCAGTTTTCAACCTTTTTTCTGCATTCATTCTTGATTTCAGAAATCTCCGTTTATGCATACAAATGACAAACGGATCTGTGTTTCAGCTTGAAATTGCCACAGCCTTAGAGTATTTCAAAGGTCACAAATGAGAGGAGGCCATTTGACCCCTCCAGCTGATTTGGTAGTTAGTAGCTAATTAATCTACGGATCTCGTCCAGCCATTTCTTGAAAGAAGCCAAGGTATCGGCTTCAACCACATGGCCGGGCAGTTGGTTCCAGACACCCACGTCCCTTTGGTCAGGGAAGTGCCTCCTGTTCCTGTTTTTAAATGCCCTTTTATGCCGTTTCCACTTCTGCTCTCTGGGTTGCCTTTCAAACAGACGAGCAGTAAGGACCCGCTGGAAGGTGGGGTTCAGAGACTCGACACCTGCTCCTGCCTAAGCAGCTATGCTGAGCACACTGTGCTTTTGACTGCTGTGCTTTCATTTAGCTTTTTAAAATAATTTTCAGGTTGTATTTTTCTACACAGCTCCACAGAGCTGAAAGTCTTTTAAAATCAGTTTAAGTAAAGGGATGATAAGACGGCATGAAATCCAGGTGTCGCAGGGCTACTTCCGGACCCCCGATGGGAGTCTTTGGTCAAGCGGGCATGTTTTAAAGAGAGGTGGTCACTGTACCCATGAACTCCACTGTCACACTGCTCCTCCTGCCCCCTCTTGTGTGTCTGTTGGTGGTGAACCGTAGTAAAGCCCTTGTTGCTTCTGAGAATAAACCCACAAAGGTAAATAGAGGCGCTCACTGTATCTCTATCTCTCTGCACTCTTATCGCTTGGAAATAAAACACAAACTGTATCCCACAATGAGTTTACAAAATATTCCGTTTGTCTTGAAGTGTTCTGCCTTCCTGTTCCGCCCCCACTCTCTGTGGATTGCTTCAGACCCCTGGGTTGTGATCCTGTTGGCCAGTGCTATTGAAAGCCCTTGTCTTTAAGTGTGCTCCTAGGCCAGGGGTCCTCAGCACAGTACCTGGAGTGCCGGTGTTCCCCTTTGGGTTTTCAGTCCAGCTGGGTTTTGATCTACCTAAATCTGCTCATGATCAGTTTATTTTAAGATCTCTTTGGGTGCGGATGTCTTAAAGAGACCAAGAAAATCTGCAGACACACCTGCCCTCCAAGATCAGGGTTCGAGGCCCCTGGCCTGTGCTGTCATAAATGCTTAACCGGTGAACTTCAGGTTTTTCCTCCTGATGAGGATGTTTAAATAAATGGCACACAAATGACCTGTAAAGTTCTCACACCATTCTGATTAGGAATCCGTTGTTTTTTCTTCTGTGGAGTTGGAAACAAAAAATCTAGTCGAGGAAAGAAAGCAACAAACATCACTTATTTGTGCTGTCTGTCTACGTTCTTGGTTTTGCACGAGAACTGGCGTGGCAGCCTTCTGGTCTGGAGTACAGAAAGATTCTGCAGTTCAGTTTTTTAGAAGACAGGGTTTAATTAATTCATTGCGGTCTTTATAACACTCATCCTAGTGTGTTAATTGCAGTTACAGGCACGGGACTGTGCATTGTGATATAGAGAGGCATTGCCAAAAATAAATCCAGTTTCAGTCAGTCTCGCGTAACGTGTTGATGAGGCTCTTCATTCAGAGTGACCTCACTCACTGCTGGGAAGGTCCTGAATACCGAGGCGAGGAGGCGGGCTGGGTTCCTTCGGTCGCTGTCCGATCTTCTGGTCAGCCTCTCTGGGCACATGAGTGAAAACACCTGGTCTGAAGCTCAGTATGGAATTAAGGGGCTCTTCAAATTCATGGGACTGCATGTATTCTGAGTAATTTCACGGTTTTGGTCGGAAACCTGTGCATGCCGTTTGCCATTGTGCACTTTAGACGTGGTCCTGGGAGAGAAAGCACTGTTTTGGAAGGGAAGAAAGGAGGTTGATGGTGCGAAGAAGAGGAGGGTGAGGGAGGGGCTTCTGCAGGGTCAGACGTTCTTTTTCTGTCTCTTCTGACAGGGCGTTTGTACCACTGGTGCTAAATCTTGGCAAGTACTCAACATTTTAATCCGTATTCATTTTATGTAATAGTGACATCAAGAGGAGTAAACTCTGTAAAGAACGTGATGATAGTGTGTGCAACGTGCAAGAACTTCATAATTACTGGGGGAGTGAGTCACTGAGTTTAGAGATGAAGTTTTGCGGTCACAGAAGAGCTGTAGGATGAATCTGCATAGCTGAAATTTTAAAGCAAAAGCCTCTTTTAATCGCGAGCACCGAATACTCCTCAAGATTAGCTGCCGCTGAGGTTGGCGGATTTGTTCGGTGCGTTCTCTACTCTTTTGGGCTTATGATAAGGATCAGTTGCATCATAGAATGATCTGTATGAACTTGTCTAGAGATATTTCAGCAGGAGAACTCCTGACAGATAATTATAGACGTGAATGCCAGAGTTATTGATCTGGCATTGGAGAGGCCTATTAGATCTCCGTGTGCTTCTGGGGAAACTGGGATTCTGTCCCATCCCTCTCCTGGAAGCTGCACAAGCATGCGTCTGTTCGGTGGATCCCAGCTCCAGGTGTCACATGAGGAGCCCAGCTCATCTTGCAGATTTTCATGGGGGCTCAAGTCTGGCGCGCAGGGCAGATGAGACGCAGGGCTCACATTCTCATCCCGCAAGAAAGCTGGTTACTCATCTGAGACGAGGCTGTACGCTGTCCTGGCGGGGCTGCCGTGTCGGGATGAGTCCTCGTGGTGTGCGGCAGGCGAGATATCCCGGGGATTGACCGGCGTAGCACCTCGGGGTGCCATTGGCCCCTGTGAGGGCTGTTCGCACTCAGACCAGCCGTTTGCCGGCCTGCCTCGCTCAACAGAGTGATAGCGCATCGTTATGTCCTAGTGCCTCCATGCTTACTCGTGGCCATCCGAGTGGTCTGCACAAACCACCGTGGGACAGGACTCGTCTCCACTGCTGGAGAGTCCAGCTGAGGTGCCGTGGTCCAGCCTCTGAGATGCTGCCGGCGCGAAGGCGTTGAAGGACTTTACGAAGGATACAGACTTGGAGGTGTTCAGACGTGGTCCCGCAGGTGGTACCTTCGCACCATTGGCTCCTCAGCCAAGCACAGACTCCCAGGTGTCTGAACCTGCAGCTCCTCTCATACAGAGCAGGAATGCTACTGTAACCACTCGGGTAAAACTAACCCGTCTCAAGGCGGCTCTCTTGATAAAGAAACCAAGACGACTCGCTTCTGTTCCAGTTCCTTGATTTTTGCCAGGTTGGACAATGAACAGGTTGAATTGCCTCACGACCTGTGCCCAGTCACATATAGGTAACCAATGAGTTGATTTTGTGGTGGTGTACCAGTCTGAGTCTCTTAAACGTATCGTGTTCATTCATAATCAGTCAAAAACATGTGATCAATATGCAAAATCTGCATGTTTTATTTTTCTATGAACATGCACAAATAGTGGCGCGTTTCTTTTATAGCTCAGTGTATATCGTATAGGCCTGGCCCTGTTGAGCACCACTGCAGAGAGCTGCAGCTCTGCTGTGTTTTTCCCATTAAAGTGCCCTGTGACTCCCGCAGCTTGTTCCCCACTCTAAATGACCCAGGTGAAGCCGAGCGATAACCAGCCTGTGCAGCTTTCAATCCCCGACTGGAGAGCTCACACTGTCTTAATTCATTTTATCTTCCTGTTCACATGAGTACGGGGACTGGTAATCCCACAGGTCATTTACCCTTCCAAGCTTGCGGTTTTTTCAGTTCTCGTGAGTTTTGCTGGTGTGTGTGTGTGTGTGTGTGTGTGTGTGTGTGTGTGTGTGTGTGTGTGTGTGTGTGGTAGGGCTGAAGTGGCCGTCCCTGTGCTGTGACTGCTTCACAAAGACCCAGACATATTGTTGATGGTAGCAGTTTTGTGGGTGTAGTGGGGATGAGAGCACAGATCCCTGAGAAAATATGCCTGCTCTCATCACTGAGCTGCTCACCTCTCCAGCCTCTTCCTGGAGGTGGGACCCCGAGTTGTGAAAACTATCAGCCAATATCGAATCAGATGTAATTTTACAGAGCGGGGCGTCCTGTCATAGAGGTTAATGCCCCTTTTTTTTATCTTTGTAAGGGCTTTACAATAGGGACCTTACAAAAGGGCTGTAGTAAAAGACAAATCATCTGAGAAGTAAATGTTATGGGGCTCAGCTCCCAAAATCTATGGAATTTCGAGCATTGATTCAGTACAAAAAAAAATGTTGGCCACAGCTCTTCTCGGCTATTAGGAGCTTGAAAAAAGGGGTTCCTGAATAGATCGGGTGAGAGATGGCCGGGTCTTGTAGTCATGAAGCCACTGGTTCGTGTCTGAGCTGTGTCCTTCGTGTGGTTTCTGTGGCTGGGGTTTCCGAACGGGGACCGAGGTCACGGGGGTGTCACGAGTTGCGATCAGGCAGGGTGCCCTCTTGCCAAGTGGGTGTGAGCGTTGTTGGTGACCAACACCCCTGCTTATCCGCTCACATGCGGCAGTGCACAGTTTGGCAATCGAGCACTGCCTTTTGCCTTAAAACACTGGGGTCACGTTGTCTAGTAAGTTCTCTGTGAAACTGCTGGTGCTGAAAGGGATCACTTGAGCCTGAAGCAGTCTGTTGAGATGTGTAAGCTGCAATGCAAGATAAGGTGCAATCAAGTGCTGCTCATTCGATTAGTTTCGATGTGCTTTTCTCGATGAGAAGGAAAAAGTTCTGACAGTCTGAATACGTCACTGCACACTGCCAGGTGTGATGTAGAAAGTGGTCATGTTCGATTGTGTGCAGCAGGTGCTACACTCTGTTGAACTTAATCGGCACTTGTGTGGATTTATAAAGTTTATAACTATGAACTCTCGCACAATTAGGTGTCACATCTGGCTGCTAATGTCGCTCGTCACACCATTATTCAAACATCCAGTCAATCACAGTTACACGGAGGAAATGAGTGATGGACAGAGATGCGATTTAATTCCATTCCTTATCTCGCTGGTTGTTGGTTCTGCAATGAGGATTTATTCTCCCATTGACTCACCTGGTTAAACAAGCGTTTAAACGGAAAATAATACATCCGCTGTGGACTTTGGGGGAAGTCGGCGGGGGGGGCCTGCTATGTATAAAAGCCAACAGATTTTTAATAGGCTTGTGTGAAAGTGACCGGCTTCCAGGTGTTAGTAGGAGGATCCGATCTGGAAGCCTTGCGCAGGACTGTGGGTTAAATTGTTCAAGTCATTTGGAGAAAAGCTCCGTGACGCACGCTGACACGCGCTTACGGCCTTGTAAGATCGTGAGCGCCGGTCACGTGAGCACAGCGAGCACGCCCAGTCCTCGCCAGCGACGGCTTGGCGTGCTGACCCCCCCCCCCCGAGTCACGCCGAGGAGGCCCGAGTCCGCGACACAGCTGCCTCTTCCTGCTCTCGCTCTCTTCCTCTTGCCTCTCATTGACGTGCCTGCGCAGGCAGCGCCTCGCCTGCCCTGTTGCACGAGGCACAGCTGCAGTATAGGAAACTGCCAGACGGTATCGATTTAGAAGCGTGAGTGAGTACGTATGGGCATCGAGACGTTTGTTGCCACACGCGTTCATGGTATCGTGATAAAACCACCGGCGGTGCTGGAGCACACGCGCTTGAAAATCCCCCCGAGTCCCTGGCGTCCCTGCAAGTGTGAAGGAACGTGAACCTGTTTTCCTGTGCATAGACGCACATCACTTGGCAGTGTTTATTCCTGTCTCTCCCACTCCCTCCCTCTCGTGTTTCCTGTGCTGCTTGACCTTGATGAGTGTTGGCGTGTTGAGCATCGTTTCCCCAAGCAAAAAAAAAAGCAAAAAAGTCCCTTTTGCTAATTAATCTCACCACGGTCACACTCTAATCCTCCAAGTTGTGGAGCTTCGATATTGATCTTTCTCTCCCCTTGATTAATAAGCAGTTGAAAACCAGTGAAGTAAAAAAGAAAAGGTTTGTCCTTGGGGATTTTGCTCTGAACAGCACCTCGGGAGGCAGGTGTGCTTCCTGGCCCTTGTTCAGGTGCTGTGCTGTGCTGTGCCATGAGCCCTGACCTCAGTCCTGTTCCGGGCTGTGACTGGGCTTGGAAGGACCAGCTCAGTTGGCCTAGCCCCTGGGACTGAGAGGGGCTGTCGAGTTTTGGTTCGGGGAATGCGACCAACAAGTAAGATTTAGTGAATGTCATCCACTCAATTTTTGGCACAATCCATAGTGACTTGTCAGCAGTGTGGGAGGAGTGGTTAAGGCTCTGGACCACTAACTGGAAGGTTGCGGGTTCAAATCCCAGCTGTGTTAATGGGTACAAACATAAGTTCTCTTGGATGAAATCTTCGGGTGAGTAATAATGGACGCAGGAGGTTTGTTCCAGACACAAGAATAGTTTTACGAAGTGTGATAGTTTGGGATTACTTAAGTGTGGCAATGTGACTTCTGAGAATGAATGAAAATGTTTTTTCTCAGGGAAACTCAGATCTTGCAGTGTTGATTGTTAAACGGTGTAGTTCTCAGTCTGGGCATTTCCCCCCGCTTGAACTGTGGTAGGAGTGACGCTGCCGTGCTTCTTTTAGAGCTGGGGGATTTTTAGAGCTTTCCCTTCCACAGCCGGAGTGTGTTTCCCATTTTCTGAAAGAAGTTGGGAAACCTTCAAGGCGCTAATTGAGCAAGAAACTGCTGGCCCCTGAGGGGTGGGGTGAAAGGAGAGCAAAATCAATTTTGCTGTCTCTGAAACATAGCTGTGGAAAACGAGGTGGTGTTTATTAGGAAATTAGCAGTCAAAAGCCTTGAAATTCGTCTTGTTACACTCAGCTAAGAAACTTGTTTACTGTGAAAATAACCTCTGGCATTTTTCCTAGGCTGTGTCCATTGTGGGAGGTTGCGATGGCCTGCTTTCTTTATTTTTCTTTTCCAGGCATTGAAATGCTGTGATTAATAAACTGGAACCTTATTACATGCCATCCAATTAGCTGCAGTTTTTTTGGTAATCAAATTGGGTTGTCGGCCTCATTAAGGGAAAGCCTCTTAATGTGATTCGAAGATGCCAGACCTGACTCGGATGTGTCACTCGACAAATTAAAATTTCCTCCTTTTTAGAGGTGATTTGTCAGCTGTTTAGCCGCAGATGTGCTGCAAAGCTTTGATGTGAATGCAGATTTGCCCTTGGATTTGCTGCACAGACTTGCGATCGCATGACGAGAAACTATAATCAGGGCTCGAATTTATCTTTCTGACTTCAGGCATTGGTTGGCATTGGCAGATATTTTTGGGAGCTGTCAGAACTTTGTTTCTTTGCTGCGGTACATTGGCATAAGACATGGTGGTGAGCAAAGACGCGATAGCAACGGGTGAAGTGGTATGTTTCCGAGAGTCCCAGTCCCACCAGCCTCGTGCTAATGAAATGCTCCAAGCCTGGCGTTCAGTCATCATTACGAAAAAATAGAACAGTTCGGCAGTCACTTTGTATACGTTCGGCAATTAAAAAGAGAATTTTCATAAAAGGCAGTTAGGTAACTTCATATGACATCGTGCAGTTGCTTTTTTATGGTGAGTGCTAGTCAAATAAGAAATAATGGTGCAACCATTCGTGCAATACGAACGGCTTCACTGGATTGTTTCCCCATGTGTTGCAAATTCACCTTCTTTCTCTTTTTTTGCCGTGATTCATATGCACTGTTGTAGCAAAAGTGATGTAATGCCTGACAATCCGAATAAGAAAAGTGGAAGTGGTGTAATTTCACTGTGTGAACCTTTTATGTGGCCTGAAGTTACCAACACAAAAGAGATCACGAAGGAGAGGAGGCCGTTCGGCCCAACTTGTAGTTAGTAGCTCACTGAGCTCATTCATCTGTTTCGTGAAAGGTGCCGGGTTATTGGGTTTAACAGCATGACCCAGCAAAAACTCCCACAGCCTTTTGTGTAAAAAAAAATGGGGCCTCCTGTTTTCATGTTAAATAATGTTTGATCTATAAAATCAAGAATCGGATTCTGTTGTCCGGCTGTACAATCCAAGGAGAGGCTGAAAGAATTGAGCCAGCTGTTAATCTTCCTCTGAGGCCTGTACTTCCAGCAGGACAGTTCCTGGAAACTGCACACTGAAACCTGGAAGGGCAGTCTAGTGAGTAAACATAGCAGCCTTGTTCCTACCCCTGTGTCCGTTTCCCACTCCCAGCTCTGTCCTGGCCTGGCGGATTATAGAAATGACCTATCACATCCTCCATCCACATCTCCCTGACTTAAAGCACATGGCGCACATGGAAAAAGTCCTCTCATACAGGATGGAAATCGGGGTCCCTGCGTCCTGTATATCCTTCACGTGTCCCCTTAATGCAGCAGTCATTGATTATTCCTATTGCCAACAGAGCAATGTGCATGAGTATGTGCAAATAAATGAGTGCTGTTTTACTGGCTGACAAGTTAGAACTTGAGACCAGATGGACTTTCCCTGGAAAAGCCTCAGTTGAACTCATGAAAATCTGGCACTGTGATCCCGGTGAGGTGAGGCAGGGATGGATGTGACTGTCACCAGGGTTTTTAATGAGGGCACTTCGAAATCCGGATTTGTCTCCCGACTGAGGCTCTGAACTGATGCGTTGTGGAAACGCGGCACCGGCCCTGCTCACAGACAAAACCGTGCTTTTTCAGAATTGCTTTGAGCCCTGTCACCAGCAAAGCTCTTGGCAGATGGATATTTAATCTGCTTCATGCCATCTGGACTTACTTTTTTGCGTCTTTAATGAGTGCAGATTTAACAGACCAGGTTTCATCTCTCATCGTCTAAACACGGTGCTTGTGAAAAGCCGTTCGCCGGGCATTTTCCTGTTTTGCCCTGTTTGTTGCAGAGCTCCCAAACACCAGCAAGAGCTCTTACCTCACACAACCTCTGATCTTCACTCAAAGAAGCTGTAGGTAGAAGCTTTGTTTCACCACTGGAAATGACTGGATCTTGGTCTGTACTCATCCTGCACACATGCACTCCATGAGCCATTGACAAGGCTCCTTTCCTTTTCCTCTGAACTGTTTTTTAATTGTCCAATTACATGCCCACGGAGTACAACAGGCACATCTAAACGGTAATACATCAAGTTGGAAAACCCGCAGTCTCATTCCCCATCCCTCCTGCCCTGCACTCGAAGTCATCACAAGTCAGCTGGCGTTAAAGAGAGAGCGTCCGAGGGAGCAGGAATTGCCAAAGAGCTCGAGAGAGAAAGGAGGTTTCTCTCGGATGGTTGTTTTGCTGTTGGTGGACGGTCTGGTGACGGTGTGTGGCACCTGTTCCGTGCCTTACCTGAATTTAGGGCGAGGGGAGGAAGCCGATGGGAAATGGAATATGAATCCTGCGCCATATTTCCGCGCCCCTCCTCCAGTGCGTCAGCCTGGGCTGTCCCAGGAGAACCGTCCCCGTGGTTGGCCTTTCAGCGCCGCCGTGACTTCGCCGCCCGCTTTTCCAGTGCTGTGTGGAGGAGGGAGGGGAGGGGGAGAGCCATTACAAATTTGCAGCTGAATGGAAGAATGAAAAAATGGCTTAATGGACAGAAGGTGGGGAGAGGATCCCTCATTATCCTCAGGGGGCTGAAATGAAGTTAAAATCGGTAAACCCCCCGCGGCACGTGGTCGCGGCACTCCGTGGCCTCGCCTGCGGAAGGGGAGGTGGGCAGAACGCGCATGAGGCGGGAACGCCGTACCTGTCGCTCCACACTGTGGAGACCAGGCTGTGCGTCGGGCCAGCTGTGACCTGGCGCGGGGCTACATGCCGCAGGGCTCAGGGGGCGACGGAGTGGCTGCTGCGCGCAAATCAGGATGCTAATCGGTCCGAAAAGCTGGGTGAGGGTTTAGGAGGGAGGATAGAGGCCCTTTATCTGGTCACAAATGAAGGGTTTCAGATGATTGAACCCCTTGTCAGTAGCAGGCTCCCCGAGGTCCTGCCGACCGGGTGAGATGACGGACCTCGCGGCCTTTGTGTGCACAGAGACGTGGGGCTTGAGACAGTACGGTTAAATATCAGGCACTCCCAGTGTCGACTAGAAGAGCTGTTGTGTTCCTGTAAGAGGCGGACGGACGCAGGACTCCATGTAGAGCCACATGGTTTGCCGTCAGACACCCGGGCAGGAAGCGCCAGTTCGGTTTACTCCTGTCGCAAGCTGTCTTCAAAGAGCCGCGTCCGGCTCCTCCTGCCTTCCCCCACTGCGGCTCCTCCGAGGAAGAGCCGGATCGCCTTCAGGACAATGCCCGCTGTTGTTCGGGCGGTTGGAGCCGTGTATCAGTTTTGGTGGAGAGCCACAGAGGCTGCGTTTCAACCGGTTCGTCCGGAGTGTGACTTCTTCTACAGAAATGAGAAACTTTCGTTTGATAGAGCGCCAGAAAACGCGGGCACTGGGTTGAGAGGCTGAAGAGACGTGCAGAGCCGGTGCCCATCGGTGTTGTCGGGGAGCTTGCAGTGTTGTGGAGAGTGATAAAGTAGTTCTTCACAGACTGACTGAAGAGAATAGCAGACTGAGATCAGGGGCGGCGCGATGGCAGGCCTGACGGGCCGCGGCGTGTGAGCGCCGTGCCTGGAGAGGGAGTCTGAACCCGTGCCGGCTGACCGGGGCTCTTCCAGACTCGCCCCTTAATATCTCGACATCGCATCACGCGGTCGCCGTCAAAACGAGTTCTGTGGTTTTTTTTTCTCTTTTTAATCTTCTGGTACTTTAACAGATGTGGCTTTAAAAAAAAAACTGCCTGAGAGCGGAACGCCTGACTCGAAGTAGAAATTATCCGGCATTTGGGAGAGAAGCGCACGTCGTAATCCGCAGAGCAGCGCTGTCTTGTCTCAACAGGCCCGCATTGCAGGGCCGGAATCCGAGCGGTCGCCGCAGTAGTGATCGGAGGCAAAAATATGTCTGTGAAAGCACATGAAATGTAGTGTTTATTTTTGCAGCTCAAAGACGATTTACATATTTCAGTTCAGAGTAATGGGAGAGGCCGGTTTGAGCACCACTTTTTTTTTTCTTTCTGAATCCTTTTCTAATTTTCGGAAGACACTAATGACTCGCTTTCATAATGCGTTTTTTTGCAGAAGAATCAGAGTGCTCCGTGTTGGACACTGTCAATAAATCATCTTGAAAGCTTAGGAAGAAAGACCAGCATCGTTCACAGAGTCAGAGAAAGATGTCAACTGCGCTGAAAGAGAATTTGCTTTTTAAATGCGGTGTCCTTGAATTATAGAAGCATCCCTATTGAAACAGCACAATGTCTTTTCATCAGGGAGCCTGCTTCCTCAGAGCACTGCTTTAAGGCCTTTGTTCAGAATGTGCATTTAACTTCTAACTATATGGAGTGAACATATCTCTCCCTTCCTTCATCTTTCAGCGTGGTAATGATTCACTATCGATTTATTATCTCCGGCAAAGTATGAAGCAAGGTCAGAGCTGCTTCATTGGAGAAGTGATGAATATCTGCCAATGTCAAATCCTGGTTACAAATTCATGAATTATGTCCTCAAATTAAAACATTATTGGAGACTTGTGTAGTTTTCCGATTTTTTTTTTTTGTTTTGTTTTTGCATGATTATGGTTTTGTGCTTTTTTTTCCTCCCAGGAAAACTGATTTGGTTGGGGGGGAAAAAAATCACTCTCTGTGGGAGCCTATGAGCAGAAACATCTGATGTGAACCAGTCTGTACCAAACAGACCTAAACTGTAGGAAGTTTAAAAACCCGTACTGTGGGAAGCCAAATCACCTGTCTCACAGTATAAATGAGTGCTCCCTTCATCAGTCTTCTTCTTTTAGTGGTCATTAACTGCACCAAGCCTGTAGAATATTGGATTTTTATATCTTTTCTGTCAAGTTGGCAGAGTGTAGACTCACAGGAAGTACTATTTTTTTCTCGTTTTTTTTTTTTTCGAGCCTCCTCCTCTCTGATCTTCAGGAAACCAAACACCATCTCTCTCTCATGAGAAGATAGCCGGGGTTCACACTGCACTGATATTTACATAGACTCTTTAATTATTCATCTGTGAACTGTGAAGTGTCTCTTTTCTTAATTCAGAAGGAATGACAGATTTTTAAGTACGAGCTCAGAATGATTCCGTCACTGTCAGGTTGTTGAAATCGAACCCTAGGAAGTTCTGTAATTGTTTATCAGAGAGGTTGCCAAGTTTTTTTTAATTGATTGGGGCTTTTTACACGCAGGACTGGAATTAGAAGGTTTAGACAGTGTTGTTTCCTATTGTCATGAAATGGGGAGGGCTCATTAATATTTTTTCTCTTAATAGATAGTGATCTTCCTATCAGTTCCATTGCAATATGTTTGGCGCACAAGCTCTTCAATTATATACTATGCATTAGTATAATGATATAATTAAGCATTCTACTGGTTGTACTGGTGTTTTTAGGGAGCTGTATTCAGTGGTAAATGACAGCCCTATTGCTTGCTGTATGGGTAGTGTATAGGAGTTCATCTGAGACGATTGGGGAATTGTTATTGGAGCAAGACTGTGAGTAAAATCTCGTGTTTCTTGATTTTGGCACCGTTTATTTTAAGGGACTGCCGTAGTCGAGAGAGAAATAACAAATCTCTGTGATTTTTCTCATTTGAAAGCCAGGGCACGTATCACTTTCAACCTCACTGCTTTGCCAGCTCTGTCTGAACCAAGCAGAAGTTGGGTGATGTCTACTGCTTAAGCGAAAGCACCTCATGTGACCATATTACACAATTCACCCAAAATTCCCTCCAGGAAAAGGAAGCGATTCTCGCATTTTATGAATTGTGGCATTTGGAAAGTACACAGGGCAATTGACAGTTGCCAAATTGCCCATCCAGTTGCCTCCAAAGATGAACCCTGGTCTTTGTGGGGGAAGAGAAAGCCTTCTTATTAGCCGGTCACAGGGTGGCTACTAGATAGTGGGCAACCTGCGGGCTGCTTCCTGAAAGATATCGCTCAGCCTCTCTGTATTCAGTGAAACCAGTCTAGATAAGCAAGAAATGCTGAAGAAACAGATCCTTTTCAGTCGCGAACGGAGTAGACTATGAGGGCACCTGCCCCAGGTGTTTCAAATCAAAGGCATCCCAAGACAGTCGGACCCACCGGGCTCCAGAACCAACGTTGAAACTCTAACCAACAGGCTCAAGTAGAAACTAAGGAAAGTGCGTTTCAAACGAAGAGCAGGCGGTACTTCTTTCCGCAGGAGGTTTGTGGGCCGTGGGAGGACGGTTCTGCCGGAGCTGTGCAGCACTGATAGAGAGAGGCCCAGGTCGGCCAGCGGCGCTGCCTCGAGGCCCGAGGCTCGAGGCTCGAGGCTGAAGGCAGGGCCGTGCGTGACGTAGCGCGGGGGTGTCCATCACTCCAGCACGCATCTGTCACGCCACCGGGCTGGCTGAGGCCCGTTCCTTCCGGGATTCTCGGGAGATCGCGGACGTATCGAACCCGGACCCTCTTGCTGGCCGTGCTGCACCTTGTCTCCGGCGAGCCTTCGGTCCCCAGGGCGCCCGGGCCCCGCGGGGCTCTTGAGCGGTGCAGCCATGATGGCAAGAACTTCCTGTCCCCGGGGGGCAGCCCCGTGTTCGTCACAGCCGGAGCTCTGCAAAACGTTTAAGCAAACAGAAGGGGAAGATGGTCAGTACAATAATGGTGATTAATTACACAAAGTGCACATCTGCCGTATGTGAGTAACTCGGAAGATCCCCTGCTGGTGTAAGGGAAATCCTTCTGCAGTGGTAGACGAAGCGTGGCTCTGCTGTCAAAGAAGGCGATTTGCAGCGTCTCCCTCCCTCTCGCCCCCCTTTGTCAGAACTGCAGGACGGGCACAGCTGGGCCGAAGGGAGTCCGAGTCGGGTTGTGCAAGTCGATTGAATGAATGGAGTGTTATGTTCCTGGTCAACGAGAGCTTGAATGAGCAAAGCGAAAGAGAGGCATGATTCAGACCCGAGAGGTCGCCGCGCTGATTCATAAGGGTGGAGACTGAAAAGCTTTGCTCACTTAAGCCCGGATGATCCTCCGATTTAGGAAAACATCTGAAGTTATAACTGTCAGTACCGCCGCACTGGCCGGTAGAGACAGAGAGGTTGAGCTCGGGCTGGCTGTTTCCCTTTCTGTGAGCGCCGTGGTTTCCTGTGCAAATTCGGCCCGTCCTATCAGCTGGAGCTGCAGCCCAGTGCGTCCTGCTTCCCTCGGTTGTTTCCACGGGAACAGGGGGAGAGGACAGCCCCTGCACAGGACATGCTGTAATCGCCGTGGTTACCAGCAGCTGCAGGACCTTTCCTGGGCTAGTCCTTCCTTTAGGCGTCTGCCCCGTGCCTGTGGTTTGGCAGCTGTCTCGCCGTCTCCGGCCATGGTGCGCGAGCCATGCTGAAGCTCCTGCTGCCCCGAATCCGGCATGGCAATCCCCGGGTACAGTTTGGGCTTTTTTTTTTATTGATTTTGCGCATGTAGTTATTTCTTGATGAGGCTGGAGCGGAGAGCGTCCGGGCCTCCGAGGGAACACGCAGAAGTTAATTCCACAAACCTTGACGAATGTCAGTGTCTTTGCTTTTTCAGCGTGGAAGTGACCGACTTATTGTTTCGTTTTTCTACGTTAAGTGTTTAATTCAGTTTTTTATTTTTATTTTCGTGAGCTATTAACGGAGCTGTGGGGGTCTTAGTGTCATCTTAGTATGAGAATGGATTAATATTGGTGTTTGTTTCTGGTGTCCTACATCACTTTGCAGATATTTGAACATGCGTGCTGTTTCTGACTTCAGTATTTGGGGCTTTTTGTAAACAAATGCTGAGGGGTTTTCCATTGTCCAGTAGGAAACTTTGTAATATAGTTTGCTTTATAATGCAACATTTTGAAATTAAGCACTTTATTATGAATGTAGATCACTGAAAAGTAAAAGCCCAGTCTGCTGTTGTGTGTGGCCTCCTATATTTTGCTCAAACTGTTGTTTCGTGTTTGACAGTGTACCGTGTCTGCTGCCCCTCTTACACTCTGGCATCTGTAATATGTGGACAGAGAACGTGAAACAACGGCTCCTGTTTGTTGAGGGTAGATCTCGTGCTTGAGGGCGATAGCCAGGAGCTGTCGCGTCTTGCCCTTTAGAAAGGCCAGGACGTGTTTGATGCCGGGATACTGGGCTCCTTTCTTGTCCCGTCCTGGTAGAAATAAGCTCCGAAATCCCTCTCCCGACAGTACAGGTTAGTGTCCAGTCAGCAGCAGAAGTGGCACAGTACCGAGCTGGGGCTGTAGGGTCTCTTCTCGTATAGCACCTTTGGTTTGACCTGGCCAGCCCTTCGGATCGAAGGCTGGGATTCTCAAGTGTTTGTCACCGTGGTGGAAACCAGGCAGAAAAAAAAAAAGTTGTTCAGTTTTTCTTTTAAAAGTTCTGAAGAAGCAGGCGTCGATTCCTATCAGGACAAGTCTGGACATGTCCCTGCGGGGTCTGGGGTTTTGCTTCTTTCCTGTAGTGAAATAGTAATAAGCCCTCAACTTCATGGCACTCTCCCGAATCTGTGCTCGAGGGTTGGAGGAGATATTTTTATGTGGTTCGGCGATTATCGGAATGCAGTCCAAGATGTACAGGTGACTGTGGACCATGGAGAACAGCTCTCCCCCTGAACTCTCCCAGTCTGCTCTTTAACTCCCTTTAGCCTCTGTGGTTTGCTTGTTTTTTTTTTACTTTTCGATTCACTTTAAATTCATTTAAGTTCACTCTCGCCACCAAGACAGATAAATTCATTTAGGAATGGTACATTAATGTTTGCATTTCAGGGTAAGCTGACATTTAAATGTTTTTTATCCTGCTTTTACAGATATCCTGCTTTTTTCTCTGCTGTGGCCTGTCATACTGTTTTATGGTCATTACAGTGAATTTGTTTAAAAGTCATGAAATTTCCATTTGATTATTACTGTTGGCATAAGACTTATCTCTATGCCATTCTCAAATCTGTATTGCCATAAACCTTTAGGACGTGAACGTCTGACCTTTTAAATCTGATTTTCCTGGGTGATGATTGAATCAGTCCCTGATTTACTTACCTGGCACAGCAGACGTTCTTTAAATACCAATGAGCCCACGGCTGTTGTGAAACATATGCTGCATGCTGCTGACAGTACTAGCTGTGATTGTCTAGCCTGCTTTAAAGCGAAGACCCTGTGTCGGACTGGGCAGTGCGCTCGACCCCATGGACCCCATGCTATCAGCCAAGATAGCCACCACTTGACGCTCCGCAGATGCCACCCAGACCCAGGGCCCCGGTGTGGACTGGAGCACAACAGCTGACAGACAGGGTCCCTGCCACCGCTGTGCCTCGAACAGGCGCATCTGCTGGAGTGCACGAGCGCTTGGTAAACGCAGAAGCAGCGCCATTGACAGACCAGACTCCCAACCATGCTTTTGTGCGCGAATGAACTGACGCTTGTCCCCATGCTTGACGAGCAGTTCTCCGTCGGGCGGTCCTCTGAAACCAGGAGAAGCCTGTCTCCGCGCTGATGGGGACGGAGTATTCTGTGGCTTATGGTCATGTCGGTCGTCCTCGATTTCTGCCTTGTTGAGCTGGCGGATGTGGGGATACTGCCGAGAGCCCCGTCCTGAGAGAGGAGTACCTCCGGCCTGTTGTGTGGCACCGTGACCTAAGGGTCGTGGGGTTCAGAGGTGCATGAGCTCATTTCCAGGAGCTGCCTATTTCGGGAGAAGGCCGAAGGAAGCGTGTAAGCTCTGGAAAAAGGCAACAGCATTCAGTTAACAGGAAATGGCTTGCAAAAATAAAGCCATGTACACTGTATTCAGATTGCAGTGTCTTGTGGGAAAGGGTAGGCTTTGTATATATTTTTAGTTTTTTTTTTTTATTGTTGGGGATGACGTGTTCTTATGTAAGTTAAACAGGAAACTTTTCTAGCAGTGTTTAGGGCAGCGTCCAGTGTTGTCGAAGCCCACGCTGTGGTAAAGTGAACGATTGCCAGACGATTGCTCCTGGCCTGAGTGGAAGGACCTCGGTTTGTACTGATGTGGCAGGGCCTTCTGCCACCACAAAAAAATAATCTGCTGAAATTGCCTCCCCTCTTGAAATGCACCTTCCTGAGTGTTGCTTTTCAAAAACAACAAATCGGTTTGTTTTTTCCGCAAATTTAAAGAGTCATTGTGGATGTTTATTGATGCAGAGCAATTGGATGATGACTCTTTTCACATATTCAAAGTAAAAGAGGCAAAGCTTTTGCACCACAAAAGAACAGGCAGATGGCATTAAGGGGAAGAAAGTTTATTACTACGGTTGGATTATTCTTGGGTATAGTGATAACCTAAGGTTCTGTCCTGTCTGCTGCAGGGGAAAGCCTGAATGACAATGTAGGTACTGTAACTCTCTTATGTAGCAGCATGAAAAGCAAGAAAGCATCCTAATTGTTCCTCGTGCCTCACTTGGGCTGTCCGCAAGGGGAACATCTCCGCTGACTAGCTATGTCGCGTTCTGAGCGGCGACACTCTCCTCCCGTGCCCTGGCATCCTTCCCCTTGATGGACGAGTTTCCTGGCAGGAAAATCTGCGTCCCTGCCTCCTCCTCCTCCTCCTCCATGGAGTTAATTGAAATGGTCTGGGAGATGTGCTCCCGGCTTGTCTTCACGGAACAGAAGGGTAATTTTATCACCCTCAGCCGTGATGAGTCTGGGCTTCATCTTGGACACGGCGAGGCGAAGTTCTTAGTCCGTTTCGGGGGCAGGAAAGTTGGCCGTGGTGCTGATTTATTGCACGGCTCTGCGTGGTGGTGCGGGCCACTGGTCACTGCCCTCCTCGGTTCTTCAAGGCTGTCTGGGGGTTCTGCAGTTATCTTGTCATGCCTAAGTTACAGTAACCCTTGTTACCGCTCAGTGGGTTCACGCGGCAACTTGTGTTCCACTTGTTGGTGACCAAAGGTTCAAAGGTTTGACCTCGGAAGCTCTTCAGCCTGGCGCGGTTCAGTGCCGGCCCGCTGTGCCTCCTGTGGCACTCTGAACCCTGCCAGGCACCGAACGCCCACAGCCCATGTGTACAGCAGCTGATTCATAGGTGGGATCAGGCCGTTATGAGTCAAGCTCCCTGTTTAAAGAAGCTGACGAGGAAAGCTGTGAGCTCGTACAGTTTTTCTCGGCGCTGCTGTCTCGGCGTGGGCTGCGCTGCGACGAGCCCTGCGCTGTGCCCACTCTGACCACAGCAGGATTTCCTGCAGGAGGAGACGTTCGCCGCGAGGTAATGTGAGCCCCCCCACGGCTCTCGGTGTTTGAGCTCCTAGGAATCCACCTGAGTTTATCACTCTGCTGCACTGAGGCTTTGTAGGAAATGGAGGCTTTCCGCATAGTTGACTGATGGTTCCTACTTAAAACATGCTATTTTTAATGTTTCTACAGTACCTAAATGAGATGCGTGTCCTTTGAATAGCTGTCTCGGGCAGCTCCGTAGTGGTTTTTCTGCAACGGATGCACTCCTAGTTCCTGTTGCAGACTAATGGATCATGTCCATTAATTTCACTTTCCTAATCCAGGTAATGTGCTCTCTGTCTGTTTAATGTAATCAGCTTTCAGCAAACAGGCGGTTAATCACTGACAAAGCAAGAGGAATTCCAGCAATGCAGCAGGGTGTCGGATAACACAAGGCACTTTGCTCACACAGGAAACACAGGAACCTCACCCCCCTGACCTTGCAGAGACCACCAGGAGTTATTGAAAACGAGCAGAATCTAATCTGCCCAGCGGCACCTAATTGGTACAGTAGTCACCCTTTCTACTGCGGTAAAACGTAAATACTTTTCGAAGAAACAATTGACAAGAAGCCATTGTCCCTCCCCCTACCTGCTGTTTACCTTTGGCTTCTTTGTTGTGCAAGTTCCGTTTTGGAACAAGCATTAGCAGCTGTTTACGTTGTCGGAGTGAGGTTACAGCTGCTGCTCTGTGCAGCAGTAAAATACTTCTCTAATGCCAGGTTAATAAAAGAATGAGATGAGCCTGCATCACTCCAGCCCATTAATAATGACAATTCCTTACGCTTCAATAGAGCTTTTCTGGACACTCCACTCAAAGCACTTTACGGGTAATGGGGACGCCCACCAGTGTGCAGCCCCACCTGGATGATGTGGCGGCAGTACTCTCCCCACACACCAGCTCTCAGTGGGGAGGAGAGCAGAGTTCGTAGATGGGGATTATTGTTAGCAGTGAGGCGGCTAAGACATGGGAGGCTCAGAGGAAGCAGTGTGTGTGATGCCTTATGTTTTGGTGAAATGTGCAGGCGTGCTGGGCGAGGTACACATGATGATACCAGCCATTGCAGGAACTGCACTTACGCAGCCCTGAGTTTTTTTGTTTGTTCAGGATATTCGAGTTACAGTCATGCACTGACTCTCTGCTGCCCATGTGGTTGATAATTGTTTGGTCCTTTGCTCCTGAGCTGCTGTTTCTCAGTCAGTGCATTATTGGAGTCCTGATGCTGGAAAGGAGCTCTGTAATTTAACCCAGATTGATTGATGGGATGTATAATATTGTATGCAATTGTGTTCACTTTCCGAAACATATTTCTCCTCTGAAATCTTTCCAGAAACGTACGCTGCATACACTCCCAGTCTTAACGGAATGCCCTTCTCTAACAGGCTAAAAGAAACAAATCTTTGAGTCTTAGAGAAGACTACTGAGGGACTTAATTTATCTGTTTAAAATCCTAAAAGGCATGAACAAAATCAGTCCCGCTGACTTCTCCAGAATCAACATTGTAACATGAGCCAGAGAACATGCGTGAAAGCTACCTGGAAGTTCATTTTAAAGTGAGAACTGGAGGCTCTGTTACTGCTTGTTACTTTTTTTGTAAAGAATTTTTTGCATCTTCGCATTTTTTGTGAAGCTGAAGCCTTTCGCCATTACTTAGCTGGTATGTAGTTTCCTTGGTTGTTTTTGCTTAGTATTGAAATTAAGCAAAGCCACGTTGCTTTTAGGTAAATGGTGCGTTGGGCTGCGTTTGACTTCTCCCTTTGTACGGGATGCCAGAATACCATACTGAAAGAGCGTCGTATCGGGACTGCTGAGGTCTGGGCTTCCTGCTTGTACAGTATGTGGTCGTGATTCTCAGGAAGTGAGACTGTCTCGCATGGCCTTACTCCTACCAGCTGGCCTGGGTCCAGGCTGTTCCTACGGGTCAGCCAGCCAGGGTTTGCATTGCTCCCTGGGGGACCCCATTGTCCAACATTTCTTTCAACAAGTGCCCCACGGATTAGAGGCGAAAACGAGTCAGAATGTTTGTTAATTATACAAGCAGTTCCCAACACAGACGGGCGCTTAGGAGAGGGGACTGCGGTGATGCTACATCTAAAGACAGTTTGGGGAAAAAATGAATGGTGCCCCCTCCTCTGAGGGGTGTTTTTAATAAAATAAGGGTATTGGTAAGAGGCACCCCTTCTCTCTCTCTCTCTCTCTCTCTCTCTCTCTCTCTCTCTCTACTCCTCTTCTCTCCCTCTCCCCGTCCTCCGCGCTCTCCGTTTAATTCAAACAGCCGCGGTGCCCTGGTTATTGCCCTCTCAGGATCGCTGCGTGATGTCAGGTTCGGACCGCATGCCCTCCCTTACAGAAAGGGCAGTTCAGACGGCTTACCAGTAAACCCCGGGGAGGAGTGGGGGGAGGGCGTGTGCCGGCGGAGAGGGCACGGTACAGACGGCACTGTAACTTCAGCAGCTGGTCGGCTGGGAGAATCTTTTAATCTCTTCCCGACATGGCGGGGGTCGGCGAAACACCTGCCCGAGTGCCTTCCCCTTGTGGGGCTCAGTTACAGGGCGGGCAGGCGAGCGCGCTCTGGGGGCCCCGGTGCTGCGGATTTTCTTTGTCATTTTGCGAACGGCGAATCCGAGTCGCCGGTGGAATTCAGCCAGCCCACAAGGATCGCCTGCGGCCGGGCGATGTCCGTCTGTCTGCGGCAGAAGTTCGAGAGCTGCGGCGGGGAGCGTGTGAGTGAGATTATGGGCGTCGGCGGAGGGAAGGGTGCTGTGATGGATCGGGTCATGTGAATTTCTGTGGGTTTTGACACACTTTTCAGGAAGGCTCAGACAGGGTTGAGCCACTCGCAGTGCTGCTGTAGTTCAGCATCCGGGATTGGCTGCTCACAAGTCTTGCACTGAATTCCCAGGCGATCTCTCTTTTGCTGGTTTCATTTGATCTTTTTACAGTCCGCCCTAAACCCTTGTTTCTCTCTAGAAACGGAAGTCTTCCTGTCGCTTTGTTTACACCGTGGGCTTTCGTTTTCTCCTCGTGGAGAACTCGGTGGGCAGGGGAGTTGGATTGATGCTGCAGAGGTGACAGCCGGCGCCGGTTGAGTCCAGCGCCTGAGCAGACGCACCGGATGGTTAGGGCTCAGCATGGAGGAATAGGAAAGTGGGTTGGGCGCCCCCTTTTGTGGCACGCACGGTCCAGCTGTTTCTGGTGCAGCTGGGTTGACTTGGGTCAGTGATTTGTGAGTGTTTGAGTTGGGTCCCCGTCGTAGTCATCTCTGTCCAAGACTAAACTCCTTCGGCCTGTCAGAGGCGAACGCTCTCTGTGGGGCCACGGGTGTATCTGGTTGCTCTTCCCTGGTCTGGTTCCAGAGCAACACTATCTCCCATGCCCGGGTTGTGTTTCAGTGCCTCTGGGCAGACGTTTCAGAGTTGTGATGTTAAGGTTTCCTCCGGGAACTCGGGCTAGAGACCCGCGGCTCGCCTGGGGGCTGGTGGAACCATCTGGTTCAGCACTCCCGCGGGGCACGGCTGCAGCCATTTCAGTGGGCATAAAAGAACTGCTCACATGGGCTCACCGTTCTGCTTAGCAGCGTTTTTATTCTGTCGGGGCTTTCTCGCGTGTCCTGAAAATGTCGGAAGTCAGCTGAGGTCAGCGTGTCGGTAGTCCGCTCCCTCTGACTGCAGCAGCTCTTTTCAACAGTCGTTTTCTGTCACACCTTTTGGCTTTTCCAGTAGTCTCAATTTGCATTTGGCAGGTTTTTACAGGAGCCCTTTAAAACATCAGTTTCTAAAGGCGTGGAACAACTTGATCAAATAAACAGGTGGTTCATTCAGTTCAGTCATTCAGAGATCATTGGGAGAAAACATCAGCTCTCAAGGATCAGTGTTCCCTTCGTTGATACTTCACTTGCTTGACTGATCAACTGCCTAAATAAGTGTCCCTAATCCTTATCAGGTCATTTAAACTGACCTGCAGGAATAATGGAATTGGGACCAGGGTTGGGGACTCCTCGTCTGTACAGAATATGCAAATTCTTCAATCCTCCCCTGAAGCTGTTGATTGTGGAAGATGTACTACTGTAGCTTCCTGCATGCCTGCCTGTGCAGAGAGGCACGTCTGTACGAGTTCTGAGCCCAGCCTGTCATCACTTCAAGAGAACAGAGCTCATGCGGGGGGCCTCAGGGTGGGCTTTCCTATGTGGCTCCTTTTTACCAGGTGATTGCTGGTCCCTCGTTTTCCTGAGCCGAAGGATGTCTGCATCGCACATCTCTACTTCCTCTTGGAAGGGCAGTCACAGCAGAGTTCAAAATGCAGCTGCTTTTTGGCCATATTCTTTCTTCTTTGGTTGTATTGCCCAGATATTCTTTGTCCTGTGCTGGGTCACTTTTTTTTTTAATTGAAAAAAGCAATTGTAGTCTCATGTTCTACCCTGCGTATCGGGCATCGCAGGCCATGGTACAGAATTTTGAAACAGCATGAGATAGGTCACGACCCGGATGTTATTGACGTATGCTGTATTGGAAAGATGCCGTTTTAAAGAACATTTTCAGCTTTACCGGTTTGAGCTGCAATTCGTTTTAAAATTCCATAAACAGGAAGCAGAACAGCTGGTCCTGGCAGAGATGAGGTCTGTCTGTTACATATTCTGTGATCTGTGAGTCTCGATGCCTAACGAGGTAGAGAGAGACAGGTAAACGATCCTGCTTCTGTCTTTCTGCAGGACCATCTGCCGACAGAAGAAACTATTTTTTTAAACAACAAAACAAGATTTGGAAGCACGTTTTAGTGTATTGTTTTTGCAAGCATGTCAGTTTAGGTGCGTTATTCTGTGTGAATCCCAGTCCCTATCAGGGTAACTTGGTGAATAATTTCATGAACTGACCATGCGATAAAGTTTTGAATTGAACCTTTCTTGTGCACTTGACTAACAACATGCAATGCCCTCTGTCAGCTCCCAGAATAAATGTTTCTTCTTAAAACAGAAAACACACTCTGGCATGACGTTTTATTGTGCAGAGGGTGGTCCATTCCTGCCTGTTGCTCGAATGGGTTCTGACATGTCTTTAGCGGAGTAAGAGAACTAATCTTCCCAGTCTGACACTTGCTCTGAAAATGATTAGCCCAAGGTCACTTCTCGTCAGTAGCTTGGCTGCACTTCAATAAACGCCTCAGGGCTGCCAGCCTGCCTCTGTTAAGGCTGTAGTCCAGTCTCCTGAGTCTTTCTGGGCCTGTCACCGGTTCCATCAGCAACTGCTCTTGGGGTGACAGGAGACTGTAGCAGGATCTCCTCTGAATCCGCTGTGCCTCATGGTTGAGACTTTGATCCAATCAGCATCGTTGACATTGTTGAGTGCTCTAGAAAGGTCAGAGGTCAGACACATTTGTTCTTACTGGACTTTTTCTGGAGGAGGAGAGTTGCAACTGCTAGCAATTTTCCCTTTTGCGTCATTTCCTAGGGATGATTGTTAGTGATCAAGAAGTATCAGAAGAGCAGTCAGGGTTGTTGTGGAGATGCATCTAGTTTTTATTGGCAGCTGAGTTTTTGGAGGAAAGGTTTCATTTGAACTGGTTTCCCCCCACAGGCCAAAAACATATTGGTAGCTTAACTGGCTTCTAGAAGAATTTGCTCTGGTCCGAGTGCGTATGTGTCTCTGTTCATGTTTGCGTGTGCCCTAGAATAGACTGGCATCACATCCTGAACCTTGAGCCCATTGCTTGTGGAGTTAGGCTTCATCGACCCTGAATTGGATGAAACGGGATGGGTGGATGGTCTCATTAGAAAATAAGCTACATAAGGGATTCAGGAGACAAACCAACTGTCCTGGCAGTTCTCTGGCATGGAGCAGTGTCGATGGGTCAGGGCTGGAGTCTGAGCTGCTGAATTTCCAAAGTACTTGCATTTTGCCTGGTCTACAGGAAGGATCCTGCAAATTCTGTTCCGACTTCTAGACAGGGTGACGTCTAGTGAAAGTGAAACCTCCTGAGGCCAAAGGCCAGCTCTCCTCACTGCGTCACAGGTTTCCCTTACTGACCACATGCAGGCTGAGACCTGCCGAGACGAGCACCTCCCCCCCCCCCCCCACTGCCTGAAGCAGAGTCTCTTTTTAACACTCCAGATTTATTTTGTGTGTCTGATCGCACCAGCGCCAAGAGCCGACGCGACTGCGTGACACGCGCTGACATTTCGCTTAGACGTTCACATGCTGCATTCGAGCCTTGTCTCCGAGACCAGACGTGTGATCCCAGGAAAGATCGGAGGCATCTGTTGTGTTACTGTTGTGTTTCGCAGCAGCGGCCCTTCGGAGATGTCGTTGTTTTGCGGGTGGGTTTGTTTATCCGTCGCCTCTCCGGCTTTTGTGCAAGGCTTGAACGTTCCTCGGAGAGCAGCCTTTTTAATTGAATTAGCGCTTAGCCGCTCTGTCGCGGAGAGGGATCGGTGAGCGCCGCGTGTGCGTGGCGGAGCGGGTCCGCGCCTCTCACTTCTCCTCTCCGCTTCCCGGCCAGGCCACACATCCTGGTGCGTCTGCTGCGCTCTGCCCTGGCAACTTCCCCTCCTCGCGCGGGAGACGGGCTCCTGCCTCTCTGATGGCAGCATGCTTGCGCTGCTGACAGAATGCAAACCGTATAGGCTGTCTCTGGGACTGCAGAGGATGGACAGGAGTGTTGTCGTCGCCTCTCTGTGCTCCTCGTGTGAATATCAGGTACTGTGCTTCTGCCAGAGGTCTTCTCTGCTCGGCGTCGTAGATGAGTTTCCGTGCGTGTCCAGGTTTTTTTTCTTTCCGTAGAGCCAATTACTGTAAGGTGCGGTATCTGAAGTAAGGGTCAGTGTTTTTTTTTAGATTAATATTTAGCTCCCACGAGGAGCAGCCTGTGTTCGCTGAGCGATTTCCCACATAAGATACTCGTTTGTGATTAACCCTTCACCGGTTCTGTGCTGTTACCCTGTGCGTGGCTCTTTTATCATGAGCGCTGTACAGTGGGTTGAGTCTAACAGACTTCTCATTTTTATGATTGAAATGTGGCCTGCTCTCCCGGGGATTAGTTTCACATTTACAATATGCATCTGTCCTAAATTGACTTCTTCCACATTCTCAAGGTTCAGCTTGACAAAGATGAGCTTTGCCTATTGTAAGGCTCCCTTCTGGAGTCAGATATCCATTTCCATTTATTGGGGAAAAATCTCATCGCTGAGGATGAACCTCTGAGAGCCTAGTTTAACGAGTGTAGTTCCTGGTTGTTTCTCGTAAGAGTCATTCATGCGCAGCGCACTGATCTGCAAACTCTTTCTGACGCGAGAAATGTCTCCTGCTCGTGCTGAGCATCTACAGATCACACCTTTTGAGAGAGAGACAAGTGTTTTGAGATTCTGTGCTTTTGTCAGTGTTCTGCTCACACAAGTCTCTTATCTCAGTACCACTAAGAGCCCTATAGTATCGGCTTCCTGATTCCGAAGGCATGCAGATGCCGAGATCTCCAGGTTTTTAGCCTTTTCCTCGGGGTTAGTATCTTTGTAGTTATTTGTCAAGGCTGCGTCGTACCTTTTGAAGTCGAAGCGTGTATAAAAAAAAGTTCCGGTGGCAGTGGGGGGGGGGCATTGTGTGTCTGATGAGGAAAGTGTGCAGCGTGACTCAGTGCTGTAGCTGTACGAGTGCAGTTTCGGACTTGGAGGTTTTCCCAGCGCAGGCGGGTGGCAGAAGGGAGACAGGAAGAGGAGGGGAAGCAGGAGAAGGCACAGCGAAGAGTTAACGAGAGAGAGAGAGAGAAGCGAAGGGCCCTCTTCCTTAGTCACCTCCTCCACTCCCACCTGCTGATGCCTGCGAGAGGGGTAGCATGGCAACAGTGTGGGAGCTGTCAAACGCGATCCTCCCCTGCCTGCAGGACTGCACACATCGCCGCCACAGCTCGCTGCCTCCATTACAGGCAATGGAGGATTCGGCCGCGCCGCCGGGCCCGCGCCGCCCGGGCTGTCCCGCTTCCTAGCCCCGCTCTCCCGCTGCCCCCCGGGGGCCGGGTGCTGATGGGCATGGGTGATGCTGTGGCACAGAGCAGCTCGCGGGGCAAGACAAAGCCGTGGGACGGCGGGACGGCCTATCACGTATGTGGGGGCGTGTGGGAGCGCCCGTGGTTGTTGGGGCGGGGTTCCTGGAGGGGGGGAGAGGGGAGAGGAGGTAGGGCAGCACGTGCGAGGCTCGTCAGGCCTTCCTCTTCCTGCTTTCCTCCCACCTGCTTTTAACACCGAAACGCGCTGGGCTGCCTTGAGCCGGGAGCTCACCCTGCCTTCTCTTCCCTGACTGTCGTCCAGGACGAGGGGCACGTCAAGGAGATTGCCATCACCCACCACGTCAAGGAGGGCCACGAGAAGGCCGACCCGCGGCAGTTTGAGCTGAGGAAGGTGCTGGGCCAAGGCTCTTTCGGGAAGGTGAGTGTGTGGGGGGGCGGCGGGGAGTGGGCTGGATGTGGTTTTAGAGAGAAACGCTTTGAGGACTGAATGCGTGTCTTGCAAGTGCACGCAGTACACCCTTTTATTTTTACTGCCTTTTTCAGGGACAGATAGGTTTCAGTTGAGGGATCTAGTCATGCACAGACCTGGTAATGGCGGGTACTCGATGGCCCTCAGAGACCACCCTGTGGGCAATCAGAAATAGATTAAGTGTGAGCATTGTTTACAAATCATTTCAACCATTGGACATGTGCAAGGGAATTGAGTAGGATTTTCAAAAATGTTCTTGTCAATTGCTTTGTTTGGATATGTGTTACAGCCTTTAAGGCTGGATGGGTGGCATGCATGTGACCCTTGACTGATTTTAGCTGTGCCCTCCACTGCTGTAGTGTGAGCTGTGTGATGAGCATGGAGATGAGCATTCTCAGCTAGTGGGGGCATATGGTAGTTAATATGACTAGGAACAAGTAAAGGTTTATTCCATGCTGAAAAGAGAAGAAACAAAACGCAAAGTTTCAGCTGTGGAGCCTTCTTCGGGTGTCAGTATTATTAGTCTTTCTTGGCTGGTGATAGCCATGCATGCCTCGTGTACGTTTTTCAGGCAGTGTGAGGTTTTTGCAATTGGACCTCTTCTTGTTTGTGCCGAGCTGAGTCCTGGGGCATCTGTTTACTTGCGTCTGGTGTCCTGAGCCCAGATCAGGGATCAGAACATCCTATTTGCACTGTTGCAGCTAACTCTGCGGATTTGCCTTTTAAAGCGTGCGTGCTTCGGCAGGAATTCGGCAAGCATGCAGCGCTAATGGCTGGCCCACAGTGGCGTCTCTGTCTCTGCTCTCTGGAGCTGAAAGGGCCCTTTATTCCAGGAGCATCACCCCGTGTCCTGCCTGCCTTGTCAGGGGGCCTGTGCTCGGATGAGAACTCATTAGCTGATGCACCAGTGGAGCGCGGATATGCAAGGTGAAGGGCATTGTCTCGGGGTGCTCCTCTGTGCCGTGTGGGTTCCCACCAAGTTCTCATGGGCCCTCCGGCGGTGACCTTAGTGCTGGTAATGACCTCTGAGCTCCACTGCCCCTCAAAGCCCTTCTCCTCTGCCGCCCAGCCTGGAGAACCCATCTAGGCCAATTTGTCTGACTCTCCGAACGATATTATTAATCAGCTGATAGCATCCAGTGCTCCTGTACACTGGTCTGCTGGGGCTGCTGTGTGAGAGAACCTAGTCCAGCCTCGAGGACGTCAAGTGCTGAAAGAAGGACTCCCCACCCCACTTAGGCCATCTCTGCTGTGTCTTGTAACTTCTGGACTTGTCCACCACAGGTATTCCTTGTGAAGAAGATCACGGGCCCTGATGCTGGACAGCTTTATGCTATGAAGGTGCTTAAGAAGGCAACACTTAAAGGTAAATGTTTTCTTACTGTCAGAAATCCACTCATCTTGTCTGAGACACAGTCATGTCATGGTATAAGCAAGCAATGCTCTAAACTTATATTAATTGATGAAGTTACAATTCAGTGTCCTGAATTGTGTCCTCAGTGTTTTTGAATCCAGAGTTTTAAAGCAAGGCCAGACTGTTCAGGCCTTTAGTGCTGATGTATGCAATTTACGTGATCCAATATATCTTACCCTGTTGAGGCTGATGTGTTTTTCTTCAGAATAATGAGCATTTAATTTGTTTGTTTCTGAGGTTTTTAATCGGCATTTCAAACTTTTAAATATTGTTGTGGCAGCCTTTATAAGTATGGTATGGTAAGTCATTCACATAGAAAAAGGGTACAGAATTGTACACCTCAATTGTGGCAGCTTTCAACAAAAAAGCTGCAATGCCTCTACATTTATAATTTGATCTTTGTTCTGGATGTTATACCTCCTGTTAGCAATATTAAGCCTCTCAGTGCCCAAGGAACTGTTTCGGGTGTTTACTTTTTGACTACAGACTGATGTCAGCCCGATCCTCACAGCGTGACGGTGTATTTGTAGGACTCACTGCACATCTCCAGGCCAGTGCACACACATGCCTACAGTGCTGTCTTTGTGCACAGCTCTTTGTTTCTGGTCATTATTAACATCATTTCTCAGGGCAACACCCCCTCTGTTTATACATTGTGTGTCTGAAATAAAGCCTTGTCCCATATGTGGCCTCCTTTTCCCAGGCCTTTAATGTTTGAAATGACAGGAAGCTGCTTGAACTAGAACCTCTCAGACAGATTAATTATAGACTCCTGTAAGACAGAATGTTACTTCCTGTCTTGGTATTTGCCACAGTGTTGCCACAAGTCTTAATAGATATTGTGCTTGTGTCTGTGACTCTTCTTAATGCCTGATTGCATCCATAATTGCCTGATCACAACTCCAGATGGAAAGAGCCTTTCTTCTCCCAGTCTCTCCTTAGTGTTGCTAAGTACTCTTTGGAATCGAGCACAGCTTCCACTGTGGAGCGGTTTGGTCCTTTTTTGTGTTTAAGAACCGAAATCTCGTGCTAATTACACTAGCAAAGCAGAAATGCAGTGTGTTGGAAGTCAGCTGAATGTCGATCATTAATGTCATGTTCAAAGGAACAAAGAAAGTGTTTTTTTTTGGCTTCTGCAAGAGTTTGCAGTTGCTGTGTCCCCCGAAATGAATTATATCTCTGTTACTCCATTCACTACTAAGTTGTTCTGCTGATGTTTTTATCCAAACCTGCTTAAATTATACCCGTAAATACAGCTGGGCATTTTACTGGAGCGGTCTGATGGAAAGACCCTGGCCAAACATAAAACACTTGGGATCTGCCCCTCCAAGCTGCTGCCATCTTGGCACAGTTTAGAAAAGCTGTGGAGAGTTTCCTGCTTCGGGGCTGGATAGCCTCCACATGCTTTTTCTTTGTCCCCTGGTTTCTGGATGTCTCTTCTGGCCATGCCGAAGGAAAGTGCTGATGCAGACAGCAGTGAGCTCTGCTTCAGATTCTTTGACACAGCGGAGTCTGGGAATCGCTCTGAATCGGAACAGCTCGTAAACAGCCGGAGCCACAGCAGTCTGCGTCTGGCCTTAAATTGCTCTCTGTACTCATTTATTGTCAGATCATTAAGGTTAATCAACATCGGTGAATGCAGTGTCACTAGCAATGCAGCATGGTGTTTATTCCTTTCGCAGTACAGCGCTGCCCTTTAGAGGGGTCAAGACAGAGATGGAAGGAATTCCCTTCCGGCTTCATAAAGCACGTAAAAGCACTTAATATAAGAGTCTGTTTTCAGCAGCTCTGGGTTTGAGAGTGGCGTATTCTGCTCTTCTGCTGTGTGCTAGGTTTAGCAGTGAAACAATAGGCTTCAGCAGAGATTTGGCGTCTTTTATACCATAGAGTGACACAAAACACAGAGGCATCCCGATCGTCCCTAGGTACCAAAGAGACCAAAGACGGAGGGCAAGAGGGGAGGGTTGTCTTTTCTTACAGTCATTGAGTTGATGTTTTCAAACAGGCTGTTTCATAGTGAGCACCCCCAGAGAAGGTGACATAATCCAATAGGTTCCATCTTTTGTGAAAATAACAGCCGTTGAAGGGCAGTCTGGACCGGGCCCTAATGTGACACTGCCGTGCTAGTATCCCCTACCTGGTTTTAAGTCTCAAGCCTGTTTCGCTTTAAAAACCTGTTCAGCATCCTGTCCTCATAAAGCCATGTAAGCCATGACTGGCCATAGATTCTGTGAATGCTGCCACTTTGAATGGCACTGTGAGGACTGACAGCAATTTGGACACATTGAACAGAAGTCTGTGCCAGTATTCTACCCAATTTATAAATAATTTGACTGGTTCTCAAGCTGCATCATCCGTGCCATCACAAAATCTTTTTTATAAAATAAACCAAGTGGTCTAAATATGTGTGTTGAATACTAATGAAACTGGCATATTTGAGGAAAAAACCTGCTAATAATTTGCTTGAATATGGAATGCCGTTCTCTTTACATCAGAAAATTGCCTCATGATCAGTGGCTGGATATCCAAAATAGTCTTTTAAAAAATAAATTTCTGCAGCTTTTAATTCAAGATTTTTTGTCAGGTTTAGACACCACGCAGTGGTCATAAAAGAAATGCCACAATACAGGTAAATGCGCTTCAGAAAGGCCTGAGCTTTTACCAATTGGAATGTTGTTCAGTTAGATTTACGGAGAAGGGTAGATTTTCATACTGTATATTTCTGGCATTCTTCCTTTGCATGCCTGAATGAAACAGGAAGTGAACAGGTTTCTCCATAACGCTTGAGAGGGCTTTAGAAACTACTTTTCTGAATCTTTTACCACCAAAAATAGATCAACATGACATTGAGTGTTAATAACGTGGTGAGAATCAACCTCTAGTAATTAATGTAATGAATGTATTACATGGATATTAACTAAAATGAGATTGCTCATTGATTAAAAAAATGCTTTCTTAATGGGTAGGTCAGGGTTAATAACCATCTTGCAGTGCAATTTATGAAGGTTAATTTGCCATTAAAGTGTAATTAGTTTTTACTTCCATCACTGGCCCTGAATATAGAGAGGTCCGTGAGAGCTGATGAAGAGGAATTCGGAATGCAGCGAAGGGTCTGACTAATGAATGCGTTCAGAAAAACGACAGACGTCTCTCTTAGCACTTTGATCAAGTCCCCCTGGCGCCGTCCATGAGTCAGTGTGATAGCAGGCTCCAGCAGGAGGCTGCGTTTATCTCTGCCTGAGTCCTTTTGTCTCGTCCTTTCAGTCAGAGATCGCGTTCGAACAAAAATGGAACGCGACATCCTGGTGGAGGTGAATCACCCCTTCATCGTGAAGCTGCATTATGGTAAGAGCCGATTCGGGAGCCATATGTTGCCATGCTTGGTTTGCCAGCAGCTCCTAATGTTCTAAAACCAAGGAGATTAAATTATTGTTCCTATTAAAAGTCACTAACTTTTTTTTTTAAATAGCATTAACTATAGCATATAGTATCCCAGCCCTGAACCATGCGCCTGTTGGTCTTTTTATTTAAATATCGCAAATATAGAGAACTCTAATCTAAACTGCTTGGAGTATGGAAGCATTTTCCCAGACAGTAGTGTATCTGTTTAATGATGCCCCGTAAGGGCTGTGTTAGAAGTGCACAGTTCTGTACTGCTGGATTTCTGTCAAGAACGTATAGTTGCCCATTGCCATGCCTTACCATCATTCAGCCCTCTTGGCCCTCGCCTGGAGGTAGTCCTGAGGTATGCTGTGCGGTGCTGACTCCTGCCTGGTCACTTTGTTTCAGCGTTCCAGACAGAAGGGAAGCTCTATCTCATTCTGGACTTTCTCAGGGGAGGAGATCTGTTCACCCGCCTGTCTAAAGAGGTACGGATCAAGCAGAAGCGCAGTGTGCAGGTGTGAGGGGTTGCCGCCGCCGCCAGCTGCTTTCTGTCCTGGAACGATCCCTGGTGTAGATGTTATGAGACTGCCTGTGCCCTAATGCAATCGAGGGAGCAGCCCGGGAATCCATCGTTGTCTCCCAGCGTCCGCGACAGGCGGTGGAAGTGATTAGTTATGACAGATTGTTATTCAAAAAGAAGTTTAATCATCCTATACTTCAAATCGTTGTTCCCAGTCCTGGTCTTTAAGGGCCACAATCCAGAGAGTTTTCTTTAAAATATCTGTGGAGAACAATCGGGTCCAGTTAAGTGTTATTGCACCAGTCAGGTCTCAGTATGACGCAGGAAACCTAGCAAACCTGCTGTCGTCTGGTTGGGACCTCTGCTTTAAGTGATGCTATGAGAGGCCTGTCCCACAGCTAGAGGAGAGCATGCTGTGCTTACTGGTGTTTAAGAAGCAGCTTATCTGGAAGGTACGGCAAATTGTTTCTGCAACCGAAGTCTCAGCAAGTCAGAGGCACATTCAGGAGCCATAGCTACAGAAAACCAGTGAGCAGCCTTCCAGCCTCCAGTCCCTCTGCAAAGGTGCACATGACAGTAATTACTGTACCACACTGGCTGAGGCAGGGGAAACTGAGCAGTCACCGTTTCCTGTCTTCGTTCCCTCAAGACAGGGCAGCCGGATTAGTCACCCGAGGTGTTGTTCCTGAGTGGTTTTAACAAGGAACTCTGTTGTTTCCTTTCTAAACAAAGTGCCACTGGATAGTCTTTGTTCTTCTTTGGTAGCTTGGGGAGGAAAATAAGTAACACCAGGGCAGGAAAAGAAGAATAGTTCTCTGCGTGTCTCCTTTGCGTTCTTCTCATCTCCTCCCCGGTGTGTTTTCCTCCTTCTCTGTCCCCTCTTCCTCTTCCTTCTCTGTCCCCTCTGCAACGGCAGGTGATGTTCACGGAAGAGGATGTCAAGTTCTATCTGGCAGAGCTGGCCCTCGCCCTGGACCACTTACACAGCCTGGGCATCATCTACAGAGACCTCAAGCCAGAGAAGTACGAGCAAAAGGGCAGGGGGTACACAACGGGGTGATGTGGCGGTCGGTGGGGTAGCCACATGTTTCCTCTCCGATTCTTAAGAACCATTGCAAAGAGCGGATTGGGCCCATCTAGCTCATACGGTAGTTAGCTAACTGGTTGTTTTACACAGGGGCTGGATGTCTGTGGTACAGGACACCCCCCGATACTCAGACATTTCTGAAAACCTGTCATCACACACTCTGCGTGCAGTAGTTCGCTGGCCTTCTTAGGGGGGCTGGAAGAACACGAAGGCTCCAAAGGAGAGGAAGTAATTCGGCACATCCAGCACGTTGGTGGTAGTTTGACTACCCCCTCTGTTTCTTGAAAGGAACCGCTTCAGCAAAAAAAAACTGGTTAGTTTGTTCATGACTCCCGCTGAAAGAAGCGCCTAAGGTTATCAGTTATAAATGAATTTCCCTGTGAACACTGGAACTGTATTGGCTGGGAACCGAAACTGGGTCAAGTGCTTAGATGGGAGTGCTTTTCTAACCACTATGGAACCAGCGTGCATTTTATCACCATTTCACACTCACAAAACTTTCTCGCTTTGCTCAGCCTTACCCTGGCAACCTGACTTACTCATAGGACAAATGATGTCACCGGATGGTCTTGCAAAGTTAAATAGCTATACCTGTAGATAGTCCGCAGTTTGAGCTACGGTTGGTCATTTTTTTTTTTAAATGCTACAAACCAAATCTTTGTAGGTTGTAATACTGTGTGGCTATTTGACTTTTCACTTCTTTTACATTCATTTTTGCATCCAGTTCTTGATTCTGTCCTTGCCCCGTTTCAGTTTTCAAAGCTAATCAGTTTGGCCTCTAGGGTCCTCAGTTTGTCCTTTTGTTTTGTTCCCAGTTAAGGTTCAGGGTAACGTTCATGATCTCCGTTTGTATTAATCAAAGGACTGTGTCTCTTTACAGCATTTTGCTCGATGAAGAAGGGCATATAAAATTAACAGGTATGTAACAGCAGGTTGTGTATAAAAAGAGTTCTGCACCTCGATAGCAATAAACATAGATTCAGATATACAAGAAACAACTTACTAGGAAGGAAAAATATTTTCTTTGACATATTTATTGCTGCATGTATAATAAACTCTAGGTATGTGGCCATGTCTGTGCCAGTATAAATAGAAGCATGTATGTGGTTTCACATGGAAATGCTTTATAAGCCACACACTATCACAAGAGCTCTTGCAGTTTCAGATTTGCCATCTTCCCTATTGTATGGTATTAGACTCCCATAAGAGGGAGGGGGCAATGCAGTAAATTGGGACAAGTTTGTAGTGTGAAGAAACCTCCCATCCAGATCCTGCTAATGAGGGTGTTTGTAATGATTGAATGCAATAAACAATTTTTAAAAATATTGTCGATGTGTGTTAACTGCAGCAGCAGGTGACTGGAAAGCTTGTGATTTTATAGAACTTTACGCCAGTAGGGTCTTTACAGAGTGAATACCCCCCACAGCAGAGGAAGTGGAATAGTCGTTTTTGTCTTTAAAAACCTCTGCCATTGCGTCTCTCAAAGTCTCTTGTGTGTGTGCGCGCCTTTCCAGATTTTGGCCTGAGCAAGGAGTCGATTGATCACGAGAACAAGGCCTACTCGTTCTGTGGCACGGTGGAGTACATGGCCCCCGAGGTGGTGAACCGGCGGGGGCACACCCACAGCGCGGACTGGTGGTCGTTCGGCGTGCTCATGGTGAGGGCGGCGAGGACCCGGGCGTTTCCAGTGCAGCTCGGTGCCGCGCAGAAACTTGGAAAATACACTGCAAATCCTTATATCAGCAGGGAAGACAGCTAGAAACAAGAAAGTGGCTTCTCCCAGATTTACCAACAATGAATGATTGGATTGAATTAATAAAGGAAATCTATATAATAGAAACTAAAATTACAAATGAAAAAATTAGTCGAATATTGGTTCAGTACATTAAACCTTTAAGGTCGGAATTTGTTGAGATACAAAATAACTGAAACTTAATAAGGTACATTTTTATAGTTTCCTCCCTTTTCATATTCACAAATGTATACATCTTCCTCATTTTGAATGTATATAGTTTTGTTAAAAGATATATGATTGTAATATACTAGGGGAACAAACAGGAATAGACCATTTCTGCTTGTGATGTGTAGTCAAAAGTGTATTGTAAAAGTAAGGCTGAATAATGGTGGTTAATATGTAAAATGGTTTTGTTTTGTTCTCTAAACTAACATTTAAAATAAAATACACTACAGTCTTGATCGGCACAGGACCCCTACCAAAATTACCAGCAAGTTGTCGGCAAGACTCTTGCTTCTTACAAATTCAGGATTTTGGATGGGAGAGGGTAGGTTCCCTTCCTAAGAAGTCGTGCCACTGCCCTGTCAGATGTCTCTTTGATAGGCTCAAGAAAGAGGAGTCAAATGACTGTTTGTGGAGGTGTGCAAATCGTGTGCCGCCTAGAAGTTGGATTCCGCTAATTCCACTGTGAAAGGAGATGTAATGGCTTTCTTTCTATGTACGGCACTGCCTGTGGAACCAGCTGAGGCCTGAACAATCTGATATTACAGTACCAAGATGAAATTGGGTGATTAAAAAAATGATGAGTCTGATAGACTCATCATGGTATACCACAAAATTGCATCCTCGCCAAATAGGACATTCTGGCAGCACCTAATGCCTGAATCACCTCGGCTGCAGAATTGTACTTGGATGATTGCTCAGGTACATTCTCTTTGTCTGCGAACGGCTGGGTCATTACTTGCAAAATGGCCTCCGAGACTAATTCAGTGCAATTCTGCCGTCATTGAGATGAGACATTTTCCGGTGGAGCTCTGCCCTCTTGCACTCCGATGGATTTTCCAGCAAAGTACTGTTTTTTTCAGGCAGTAGTTCTGCGTTTAACTTTGTTTTACGTGCTCCCCACCTCGGCCTGTCGGATGAGCTCGAGCTGGGAATGATCTGAGCGTTTCAGCACAGTGCCAGTCTTCATAAAGGACTGTGTCTTGATAAATCATCGTGGATAAAGGTGTTGGCCTTGTACACGGTATTTATCATTGTCCCACTAAGACGTCCTGTCTTCCCTGCAGTTCGAGATGCTGACTGGGACCTTGCCCTTCCAAGGAAAGGACCGGAAGGAGACGATGACCATGATTTTAAAGTAAGTGCACCGCATCGCTGCAGCAGGCTTGCCCTCTAGCTTACTGCTGACATCGCAAACCTTTCCTGCCTTTTTTTTTACCTGAGCTTCAGCTGCAGTATTTTCACCATCGGGTGCTACACAGAGATTGCACACGGGGGCTTCCGCAGCACGATCACCAATGTCAGCCTGACTCTGTGGAGATCGCGTGTTTCTGTTGCAGACTTAAAAAAAGCTTCTCCAGTCTTCTTTTTCCTCTGGAGCTGGCGTCCCCTGTGTTGCAGTGTCTGACGCGCACTCCCTCCTGTTTTCCCAGAGCCAAGCTGGGAATGCCACAGTTCCTGAGCTCCGAAGCTCAGAGCCTCCTCCGGATGCTGTTCAAGCGGAACCCAGGGAACAGGCTAGGTAAGGCGCCTCGGTCCCTCTGCGTCACCTGTGGGCAACCTCCTCCGCATCCGACACACAGTCCCACACCCCCACCAGCACAAGTAGCAGCTGAAAGAAAAGTGTGTTCAGAGCTTTTTAAAACCGTTCCTTCAGGCAGCACAGTTATTGTAGTGTATGACCACATTGCTGTCACCTTCTGAAAGACTGACAGATGATTTGATGATCCTGGGTACTGACCTCGTTTGTGTCACTGGGGGGGGGGGGCTTTGATGACATGAAATATAGCTGAAGTGACCCATAGTGAGTCGTCGTGCCCATGTCTCCAGCTTTTCCCCCGCATTCTTTTGGAAGGGATGCAGCTGTTCTCCCAGAAATAGGTCGGTACAGCAGAGTTTCATGTACCCCTTACTCTCCTGGTGCATTTAGAAAAAAAATGCAATAGCGAACTTCTAAGATAATGAGTTCAAATCCTCTATGAAAAACATCCTTGTTCTCCAGTGCAGAAGTGGAGTACAGACTATATGATATCTTAAGAATCTTCTAAACTAAACCAGGAATTTAGATCAGTGAGCAGCTTCGAAAGATGCAAAGATATGTACTTTTATCCCCTAGGTGCTGGGCCAGATGGCGTGGAAGAAATAAAGAGGCATGCGTTTTTCTCCACGATCGATTGGAACGTAAGTACTTTGTTTCTTCTGCTACCATCCCCTTTCTGAAACAAAGATGACGATTCGCTCTTCAGGACAAAAAAAAGAAAGCAACAGAAAAAAACATCTAAATTAGTCAAGAGGGGAGGAGAGGATAAACCTGTAAGGTGTGTTTTAATAAGAAGTCAAAAGCTAAAAATGGTAGTTTGTGGCCGTTATGTTTGTACTGTTCCCATAACAAAAGAGCTTAAGAAGGCCGCTGAACTCCTGCATGCAGAGTGCTTGGTGTTTGGACATGTCTGACTAATAGAGGGTTGTTCTGTATTATAGAAGCTCTTCAGAAGAGAAATCCATCCTCCCTTTAAACCAGCCTCTGGTCGGCCAGATGACACCTTCTACTTTGATCCCGAGTTCACAGCCAAAACACCTAAAGGTATGACCATAGCAGAGAGAGGCACTGTTAACGCGTTTAATTCAGACGCAGGCAGTTTGCGTAGTTGTTAAAAAGCAAAAACTCCACTTGATGTTGGTGTGGCATGAATTCTATTTCAGTTGAGAAACACTTGGATGAATTGGCATTTTTTTTTCTCTTCTGTTTCTTCTCGTCATACTCAAAACATTTATCCTGAATAATACACTTCAGTACTTCTTTTTTCAGCACACAAAATGCTTTGATTCTTGGATTGCAGATGCAGCATTGATGTGTAAACATCCTGAGGATGTGTCTTTTGCAAGTGTTTTTACATGGGGTCGCCGTAATGACAGCTGAGGAAAAGGCGTCACTTTTCCACAAGTGATTTCGTTTCATGCTTCTTTCCTGATCCTTGTTTTGCCTGCCTCTGCCCAGACTCCCCCGGCGTGCCCCCCAGCGCCAACGCCCACCAGCTCTTCAGGGGCTTCAGTTTTGTTGCCATCACCGCTGAGGAGGAGAGCCAGCCTCTGCCCACCGCCGGCGTGAACTCCATTGTCCAGGTGAGCCACAGCCGCACCCCTCGGGCACCGCCTCTTCCTCGTGTCCTCGAGAGGGCAGCTGGAGCCAGAGGACACAGAGCAGGGAAACAGGAGAGAAATTTGAGGCAGTTATTTACACAGAGGCTTGTCGGAGTCTGGAACAAGCTTGCCTCTGTGTAAGTCGATACCGTTGCTTGTTTTCACGATATGACAGGTTGCCTACTTGAACTGATAGGGTACACCGGCGCCCTCCTGTCACTTTGCACTCTCAGGGACACATATAAACAGCGCTAAATACCTCCTATCCTTGTGTTACATTCGTACAATCTGTAACTGTATTGTAAATAGCAGTTGTATAATTTATTGTATCGTAATCCTTACCTATTCCCTAAAAGCTGTCCTTCTACTCTTCTGTGCCTCTTAACAAGCTCGAGGATAAAGCATTTCATTGCCGACAACACCGTTGAACGCTGTACTGTTCGTGCATTGATCAACCTTGATTGATTGACATACTGGGATCAATTGACATTTAAAACCCAGCAGGCTTGACCAGCCAGATGGCAGACTCTCATCTGTAGATGCCATGTCCTAACCAAACTAGTGGTCCCCGCTACGTTTCCCCACACTGTCCACAAACCTCTCCTGGATTTCAGTGATGTTTCGGCTCCAAGTCTTGTTCCTAAAAACAAAACAAAAGCTGAAGACCCCCACGCAGCGAATAGGAAAGTAAAGAGAATCGAGGTGAAAGTGAAGGCCTGTGTTTTAACAAGATGACTGAAGCTCTGGAAGTGTAAAAATGGAAGTAAGCTCATGTACTGCAGCTCAGTAAGTGTGAAACTGTGTGCATGCTGAGTTCACTAAAACTTCTGCTTTTGTTTTGAGGAAAGTCATGGTATAGGAAGACTGCATGAATGTTCTCTTAATACTTACTGTTGGTTTTGTTTCCCTGTGTTGAATGATTTGGGGAAGTTTAACAAAAGAGCCTGACCTTTACCTCCTCTGTTACACAGCGTATTTTGCCACTTTCTTAATTATTAAGGGATTCAAAAACAGTGTTCAGATGACACTGAGGACGGCGTCACCCAGAAGTTTCTATTAATAAAAAGAAAAGAATTGCAGGACGTCTGATTCTAGTGAGAAATTCTGTTCTGAGTTGAAATATCTAAATTTGTGATTTTATTGCAGTAAATATCACAGTTGTGTTTAAGTCGATATTTCTGTTTTAATATTGAGTATCGCAGCTTGTAAGTATGGTCTTGGATGGCATTTTTTTTTTTGGGATGGCCTTTGTGCAGTAGTGTGGAAGATGCTGTGGTGTAACTATTACTAACCTGGGCTTTGTGTCCTCCTCAGCAGCTGCACAGAAACAGCATACAGTTCACGGACAACTACGAGGTGAAAGAGGACATCGGGGTGGGCTCGTACTCCATCTGCAAGCGCTGCATTCAGAAGTCCACCAACATGGAATACGCAGTCAAGGCGAGTTCTGGCTTGAGCCCATTTGTTGTCATTCCTGATAATTGCGCAGCAGGCATCAGAAAAGGCTTGAGGGACCTTTGTATCTGCTGGTTCCTGATCGCCAGGGCTCATCGATGCCTTCAGTTGATCTGCTTGCTCGTTTGGACTTTTGCTTTACACCATTGTAAGCTCCTGAGATTCAGAGATACTCTCATGCAGCGAGACCTTATGCAGTCTCTCTTCACCTTAGCTAATCCTTCTTTCTGATGAGACAGCATTAACAGCTGAGGGGTCTGATGAGCAGAGACAGATGGGAATGTCTGTGCGTCAGTCACTCCCACTGGGCTTTTTTTTTTCCCTTTTGAGGAGGGCCCCCGGTTACACACTAAGGCTGCTCACCTGAAAGAAGGCAGTTCTGATTCTGTGACACATCCCACTGAATGTTTCTCAGGTGAAATTAAACATGGGGCCCCTAAATCTGAAATTAAAATCCATTAGCCTGTGACTTCAAGACTTTGGCTAGAGAAAAAGCAGGAAGAAAATACAGCAGTCTCCCAGGGATCAGGGAGGGAAACTTCTTTAATTAAATTTCCAATATTTTAATATGGCAATTCTATTTTCTAATGCTTTTCCCTTGTAGTTTTCTCAGAATGTACTGGTGTTCAGACTTGTATTCCCCCTCATCTGCAGGCTAATGTCCGTGTAATTCTCATTATTCTTAACTAACAAGGCTTTGTGCATGTGCTGTTTTTCCACTGGGATCTCGTCACTCGTTCTGGGAAGCAAAGGCAGCATGTGGGAGGACAGGTGGCGTTTTGGGAGATTTCACTTATCTGGCCTCTTGCAGATCATCAGCAAGGCCAAGAGGGACCCGACAGAGGAGGTGGAGATCCTGCTGCGGTACGGACAGCACCCCAATATCATCACTCTGAAGGATGTAAGTACGTATTTCATCACCAGCGTTTTGGTGGCATTTAGCTGTCGGTGCTGATGAGCTGTCGCAGTGCAGTTCTAGCGCCCCCTGGCAGGTGAGTATGAGATCTGTAGCGCAGGATTGCAAGCAAGAGGAGATCCTGAGAGGCTTATCCAAGCACAGAAAATGTGGAAAATGGCCATTGAAACCTATGCTCAATGCAGTAGAGTACAAGTATGCAACTTTAGCTTTAGAAACCATTCTACCTCCTAACTCGCACTTGTAAGTCTTTATTCCACTTGATCTCAGATTATTTACGAGATCATCAGCTGCAGGATCCATAAGGTAATTTAAGTTCCAGGCACGACCGGCATAGAGCAGTGGAATGGGAAGAGCACAGAAGTGCCAAGGTTCTCCGCTCTGCTGAGGAAAGAGTGTACTAATAGAAACCAAGTCAGAGCTAAGCCATGGCGAGCAGTGCCCTTACATGGCTTGGATTTGCCTGAAGTTAATGAGCCCTGGATCCGCAGCACTGTGTGACTCAAATTGATGTGGAGCCTCGCAGTGCTGAGTGCTGGCACAGCGTGACCGGAGGGACCTGGCCAGACTATTACAAAGCTTGACTGGCTTATATAATAGCAATACAGCCTGACCCTCACAGCGCAACCAGGGAAAAGAGCCGTGACTCTGGCTGTGCAGCGGGCAGTGCCTTAAATACTGATTGAACAAGAGCCACTGGGATTGCATTACTGTGCAAGAAACAGCTGAACAGTGCTTAATTAATCCCTTGATGCAAGACTCCTGTGTTGGCCTGGCCAGGAAAATAAATCCTTGACATTTGGGTTAATTAAAAGCCCTTCGGACTCCGATATAGAAGGCAGCGGTAGTCGGCACATTTGTCATCAGCAAGCCTCCTCTCCAGATAGCCAGACCTTTGTTAGTGTCGGCTGGAGCCCATTTATCTGGAAATGGATCGCATACGCACACAGCTGGCAGGGCGCTGGCAGGTTTGTCTGAAACAAGTGGAGCTTTCAAAGGAAGGTGAATGTTTTTTTTTTTACAGGTGTTTAGAGGTGTGCATCGTTCTATTAATAAATTCTATAATGTACGTATATATTGCAGTGTTAACAGACTTTGGATATCTAAAACTGTCCAAAGTTATGTTAAGAAAAGGAACTTGTTCAATTTCTTTAAAATAGTAGTAGTAATCATAATACGCTTTTGTGTAGGACTTACTTCAAGGGGCTTCGCAGTATTCGGAGGGAACACCCTTCACCCATCACTGTAGTACAGCCCCACCTGGGAGACATGTGGGAGCTGTTCTGTACCAGCAGCCCCACTGCACAGCCGATCAGGGGGAGAGACGTCAGAAATGTCTTTTGCAGTTGAGTAAAGGGCAGCGTTAGAGAGGCCAGATTGTGCAGACTGGAAGTGGGATTTAAACTCGGACTCCAGGGTTAACACCACGACTCTTAAGAGTGCCTGAGGTTTCTTAATGACTGTGTAGTCAGGTCTTAGACCGCCATCTCCTTCAGAAACGGGCGAGCAATCCTCTCTTCTCTCTCCCCCGCCTGTGTGTGCAGGTGTATGACGACGGCCGCTCTGTGTATCTGGTGACTGAGCTGATGAAAGGAGGGGAGCTCCTGGACAAGATCCTGAGGCAGAAGTTCTTCTCGGAAAGAGAGGCCAGCGCTGTTCTCTATACCATCACCAGAACGGTGGAATACCTTCATGTTCAAGGGGTACGTACACCCCTTCTTCTTTTTCTTCTTCTTCCTGTCATGAAGACATGAGTAATGGTGCTTAGGTGAAATCATGGAAAAGCCAAATACTGGAGGTAAAACAACATGGAAATGCTGCTCTTCCAGAAGCCAGAATCTTGTAACTTAAGAACTTTCGAGCGGTCAAGTTGGCATCTTGTTGCGGCTTTCGAAGTCTTCAAGTTGATTAAATATTTATCTTGAAACACCTGTATTTAAATAGTCTGTAATGATGACCAATAATTGTGGAATATGTGGGAATTGTTCGGAATATTTTGCCATGTGGAGATTATTAAACAGTGTGTTAGTTGAAACACGGTTGTCAGATTTGCGGTCTTACATTCCCCCCATTCAGTGTCCTGGCCGTATTTCTCTCAGTCCTGGACTGTTCAGGAAGCTTCAGACTTCCAAACTGCGCTGACAAACAGCAGATTTCTTATTCCTTATTATTCTCATAAAGGAAGAGAGTTAGGTTGAAGAATTGAACCTCCTTTCTGATTTAAAATATTGTTAATATCTTACCAATCACTAATTAGATTTACTAATCTGACCATCCCCGCTCATTATCAGTTTTGGAAATGCACTGCTGTTAAAGAAAGGAACAGGCGCACTTCACAGCACAGAACTGGGCTAGCCAGGTCCAGAGGGGCAGTGATTTGTTAGACCGACATGGTCAGTATTGGTTCTTCCATCTGTATTAATTAAAACATAAACTTAAAAAAAAATCTGTAAAACTAGTCAATCGAATGACGGCTTTGACACGAAGCAGGTGTGCACTTCCTGTTGGATTAGCTCTGTGGAGGAAAGAGAGACCGCAAATGGCAGCAGGCTGAGGCGAGGGCGTACTTGAGATGTTACTGCAGGGCAGTGTTGGCACCCGTGACGTCCCCTCTGCTTCCTGTCCCGCCAGGTGGTGCACAGGGACCTGAAGCCCAGCAACATCCTGTACGTGGACGAGTCTGGGAACCCCGAGTCCATCCGCATCTGCGACTTCGGGTTTGCCAAGCAGCTCAGGGCGGAGAATGGGCTGCTCATGACGCCCTGCTACACCGCCAACTTCGTGGCTCCCGAGGTAGAGCCCCTCCCGTCGAGCTCACTGCCCGCCCCTCCGGGGATTAGTTAGCGGTTGTTTTCCGCCGAGCTGCGTCTTTAATGTTTCACAGCGTGGGGCGGGTCAAGTTTACGGCTTTTTTGGGTTAACCTCTGTCGGTTGATTAGAAAACGTTGAGGGGAATCCATAGTACTGTGCAAATAAATGTAGTGACCCGCTCAGCTGCTCAAGCTGAGTGTGAGATAAGACTGGTCAGCACTGGACCTGTGTGCTTTATTGATAGTGGTGTTATCAGGAGGCAGAAGCATCTCTTTCTTTTCCTGGCCTGTTTCTAAACAAGCTTGTATGTCCCTGCAGGTTTTAAAGAAACAAGGCTATGATGCAGCGTGTGACATCTGGAGCCTAGGAGTGCTGCTATACACTATGCTTACAGGGTAAGGCACACGAGAACCTGTGTATTCTGAAATCTGCAACTCTCTAGTGCCATCTGGGGGCAGTGATAAAGGTTTGCACTACAGTAACTTTGGAAATTAATGGTGAAGCACGTTTATCCCCAGGCTGTGTTGAGGTGGTTGAGAAGTGTTTCTGCTGAATGTGGTTAAATAACATATGCATTTAATGTAATTGGGATATAATTTCCAGCAAGCATAGGTTTAATCTTCAACATTTTACATCTAGAAGGATTACTGTGTGACTTGGCCAGGTCTGACATGTCTGTATGAGAGAGAGATGTGTATGTGCCTAAGAGAGAGTCTTAGGTCTGTCATACTGTAAACTTAAAACACTTAACCCACAACTGTATTAATTCTCCAGTGTTAACCAGCACAACACAGACGATTTACTTCTGTGGGTTTCTGTTTCATCCAGGTTCACTCCGTTTGCAAACGGGCCTGACGACACTCCAGAGGAGATCCTGGCTCGAATCGGCAGTGGGAAGTTCTCTCTTTCCGGGGGATATTGGAATTCTGTCTCCACAGAGGCAAAGGTATGCATGTGACTGACTGGTGTGCTATCTTGAAAATGCAAACTGCAACGTGCACACACCACGCCGATCTCCACTTTGATGCAGCAGGACAGTACCATACTTACGAAACATTAACAGCTATGCTAGGTCGACACCTGACAGCTCAGTGAAACTGTAAGGCATCCCAGGTTAGTTTGAGAGCAGTTCTTGTGCTGTTCAGTGCTTGATTTTTTTCCTTTGAAAATGGCGTGCATTGCTTGCTTAACAAGTCCCGTCCAGTTAGATGAGCTGGAGTTTCACAGTGAGGCCACACACCTCCAGATTCAACTGTGCATCCAGTCTGCGTTCAGCAGGGACCCTGTTCCTTTCTGAGTGGGCTGGCAGAAGCCATGCCGGTGACCTACCGCTGCTGTCTCGCCACAGGACCTGGTGTCCAAGATGCTCCATGTGGATCCGCACCAGCGCCTGACCGCTGCCCAGGTGCTGCGGCACCCCTGGATCATCCACAGAGACCAGCTGCCCCAGTACCAGCTCAACCGGCAGGACGCGCCTCACCTGGTGAAGGTAACATCCCCGATCACCCCTGCAGGCCAGCCTTCTGGGAAGGCACAGGCTTTCTTTTTTCTTTTTTTTTTTAATCCCGAGTTGTTGTTTTTTTTTTTTTTTTTTTTAATGGAAAAGCAGTCCCACAAAAGTGGTTGTCCACAAATTCAGAGCCACGCTTTGGAAACTTGGGAGTTTTCTTTTCCCACCAAACGTTTGTTGCCTTACTGTGCAGTCTGTAGAGGGACCGAGGGAAAACATCTTGTGTGCACATTTCATCGTACTCCTGGCAGCCCTGAAGGCAGGAAGTCATGCTTATATGTACAAAGACGAGCCTACAGATGAGATTTCGTCATAGCATTACGCCAGCACTAGAGCTACAGACTTCTTATTCCAAAGTCTCTTAGGAGGGAAGTTTATTCTATTGGTTTAATGGCATCAACTCAGATTAGTCTTTTTTTTTCCCCCATAGGGAGCAATGGCGGCAACATACTCCGCTCTGAACCGGAACCCCCTGTCTCCAGTGCTGGAGCCAGTGGGCTGCTCTACCCTAGCCCAGAGGAGGGGCATCAAGAAGCTGACCTCAACAGCCCTGTGACCTCACCAAGTCCCCCAGACAACCTTTGACCCCGAGCCAGCTGGGGCACCCTGCTCCCACAGCTGCCCTCTAGGCCCCCACCGGACCCCTGCTACATAACGAGCTCCGTGGCCCTGCCACGATCTCCTCAACGCCAAATACGAGCGTGGAATCGGAAGCTGAGTCTTTCCCCACGAACAAAGATATTAACTGTACATCCGCTCAATGGGATATCAAATATTTAGCTTGTACAATCATTGCTGCCTCTAAACTGAAAACTGTTGCGCACCCATTTAAAGTTTTCTTTTATATGGGGAGTAAATGTACTGTATAGTAAACTTCTTGATTTTTTTTGAGCAATTAGAAATATTTACATGCAAAAATCTGAATATATATATACTCTACGAGATTTATAAGTATGTATTAGATTCAAGATTTATAGCTTTTGTCTTACTGAGCTACAGTTGATTCACTGTATTATGAGTAAGGACTTTGCTGCAGTAGGACAGCAGTCTAATGTAGTGATCTGCTCAGCTGTGACATGTCAAGTGGTCACCTTGCTAAAGCTGAAGACGCCCCTGCAGGAGCTGGTCTGCTCACCTTAATCGGAATCCTGCAGGACGCCGGAGAATGAACTGGGATAAAACAGCGTTCAATGAGGAAACGTTCTGAGAATATTACACTAACAGCCACAGCCAACAGTTCTGCATTTTTGCAAAGGGACAAACGTTTGCTCACCCAGTCTTCTGCGCGGACCCTGGCCGCAGGGTGTCTGTCACAGCGCAGACGAAGCAGAGATTGGTGTTGGGTCTCGGCTCATCCTACACGCTGTCATTTTTCCCCGCTTCTTTATTTTTCACATTGCTCATTTGAACAACAGAGAGGGTGGTGTCCTCGACGGGGCGGGATGCTGGTTAACATTACAGATAATCTCAGGAAGAACTTCTTCTGTTCGGTCTTCGTTTCCCCCCCCCTCTGACCCAGTGTACGCACGAGGGCAGGGCGCGTCTCGAGACGGGAGGCGCCCCTTCGTGTGTGCTGGTCTGATCCCCTGCCGCTCTCCTTACCTTCTCTCTTGACAAGGCTTTCAGGCAGAGCACCAGCGATCCGAGTGCCTGGAATTGTCCGTACAACTGTCCCCGCCTTCGCTCTGCTTCTCTGAGGTTGCGTAGGGATTTTCTGCTGGTAAAGACGGCTGCGCGGTTCCAGTAGATCTTCTGCAACGAGAGACGAAGGGTCTTTAAACGTTAACTTAGTAGACTGAATCGAGTGATTGCTCTAAAGCCGAAACCCGCAAGACCCTGCTGCCGATGAGGATCACGGTTGTGCACTTACTGTAACTCTTCAGCTGATGCTATTGACTGTCAACCCTGAATCACAGGGTTGATGCAGTAAATGCATTGTGTGACCTGAACCCAGCTTTGCAAGTCCATCTACGTTGATGGAAAGAACAAACTTTCTCACGTGAGATGAGGTGACGGATGGACAAAATGCTGTATTTGGGGGAAAAAATACAAATGCACGGATTTCTTAGGATGACCACTTAAACCTACTTGATTGCATTGAATAGCATGGAACTGCTGTATGTAGAAAAGGAGACAAAGGAGAAAATGTGATCATATTAGCACCGTCCAGTGTGATTTTTGCAAAATTTAAGTGGGAAATGCAAAAATTGGTGTGCTTAGAGTTACTGATGTGTGGGCGTGCACACTGTTCTGAGCTGGGCTGAGAGTACGAGAATCCATTACCAATATCTGGAACACAATAACAACTAAAACCACTATAGCTGGAAGGCTTTCATTTGGGTAAAAAATCAATACCAAATCTCTTCCTGAAGTCCTTGCAGTATTAAAGTACTGCACAAAATGTATCTGTCAAATGGGACAAATGGTCAAAAACCTGAAATCCTTGATTAGTGGTTCACCTACAAAATCAGCAGTGTACCAAATAAAATGTACAGACTGATTAATAGCCATTGCTTTTCTTGGAAATTCATTCTTCGCTGTACCTGTCGAAATTACTTTGAGTCTGTGTCTTTCCAAGAAATCAATGGAGAGGCTGTTGATACAAGCATTGGATGTTTTATGATGATCAAGAAAAACGATCGGTAGATTCACATGATCTTGCTTGCAGAGAATGGTTTCGGTGCAGGCTCATGGTGATGAATGAGAGGTTGTTCTACGTGTGTAACCGTCAACACAGCACTTACTTGATCTTCTCAGCCGTTGACTGCCAGTGCAGAAGTGTCGTAGGGAGAGCATGCTGGGTAAAGCGTGTGCCAGACAGTTTTCCTCCTTTGTCTTGCTGTTGTCAGTCGTCTTAATCTGCCTGTTCGGTCTCTGCTGGCGAGAGGAAACCCGCGTCTAAGCTCTTCCTGTACTGGTGTGAGAAGAAGGGCAAGACTCCAGCAGCTAAAGATCCTGTTAACCTGTATTTTAGCTTTATCTTGTTAGCACAATTTAAAAGGGACATGTAAAGATGAGGGATGTAATTATTTAAAAAATACTTTGAATCAAATTTTTAAAGGAAAACAAAAAAAATAAAGGAATCAGATGTATTATTTTTATATACTTGTATGAAATCACACTTTCTACTAGTTTTCTTGTGCATGGCTTGTGAGGTCAGTGTGTATATGACTTGGGTATTCACCCTACATCAAGGTGTTTGTTATTATTTTTGATTTCTGGGGTGGGAGCTTGTGCAGCACACTCTGCGTTTGTCACAGTTTCTTTAGGAAACAAGCTGATTTTTTGGGAAATGCCATCTTGCTTTACATGAGAGCTGACTGCTGGGTTGCTTCAAGTCTTAAAGTGTCAGATGTTAAATTTCTGTCCTCAGTTTATGAAAAGCACTGGAAACCTTTATCAGCTTGTATATCTCAAACAGCGAGGCGGGCTTTTTTTTTTGTAATCTTTGAAAAAGAAATAAATTTCTATGAAAAATAAACAATTCCCATATATAAGGCGTGTTTGTTCTCTGTTGTAAAGATTTTTTTAATGGATTTCCCTATCTGTATCCGCAAACAGAAGCCAGCAGGTGTGCACGTTGGAATACAGTTCAGGCTGAGAGAACAAAACCACTCATGTCACGACAAAGTCCATTCTCTCCGTGTTTTGTTCATCTTTCCACAATTTATTTTTGAAATGTTGAGTTTGAAGGAGCCCGTAGCCAAAGGTTTTATTTTCATTTTGACAGATTTGGCCTTTACATCGGGTTATTTCTGAGACCAGCTCGCGCAGCAGCGTGAAATCCACAGCCTTGGCATTAACCCTAGGGTAGCCTGGCTCTGGCACTGTTGGTGCGAAAATGAAAGATCCGTTTTCTGGAGGCCTAGGACAAGTAAAACCTTGACGGACATCCATTTGAACCGATTGGAGGAGAGTTTCGTTGGGACTGGGTTCCAGGCCCACAACAGGGACTGTGCAGGGGACAGCATTACCACCCTGTGGCCCTAATCAAGTCAGATCTTGGACACCCAGCCAGTCTGGACCTGCTCGGTATCGGAACGGGAGACCTTTCAACCAGTTTCATGCTGTAAGTGGAATTGCTGGACCAGTAGGTGGTAGTTTTCTTCCTGGAGCAGGATCTTTGAACCAATGCTCCAGTATGGTGTAGGTGAAGGAGGTTTAAGTCCTTCTGTTGAGCTGTTAAAGCCAGGTCCTCACTGCTTAAGTCATTAAAGTTGTCAAAGGCTCTAGGCACTGCTGATAGGAGTTACAAGTCTTAACGCCAGAGTCATGTGTAAATTCATAATCCGGCCTCCATATGACTTTCCCACCTTCAAATGCAACTGATAAAGCAAATTCTCACTGCTCCACCTGATCGGCTTGAGAGAGGAGTGCGCCTGCTGTGTGGCACTCCGGTAGGAGTAAAGATCTTGACACGTGCATACAGGTAGATTGGGAAATGAGTAAATTTGGCATCCCTGTAGTGATCTGTTTTTATGAAGGAACATTATTCAGGCAGCTGTTCCTCGTCGCCGCTCTTGACCAGGTCTGTACGGCAAACCGAAATACAGACGGTTGTCTTTTTTTTTCCCCTCCCTCTGAGAGGAAGTATAAATAAAGCTTTTTTGAAGCGCCGCTTTCGCGCATGTGCAGTGTGTCCGGCGAGGAGGAGCGACTTCCTGCGGCGTTGTTGAGGAAGGAGCGAGTCAGCGAGAACGAGTGTGTCGCTGTCGTTGACATTTGGCTTAACAACACGGAGAGGGTTCAGTCCGCTTGCTAGCGAATATGCCGAAGAATAAAGGTAAGGTTCTGGGGAAAGTAAGGATCCTTTCCGTCGGGACTTGAGTCTGACGCAGCCGTATTTTAGCGTGAAGCAGAGACGTGCACTGTGAAAACGTGATCCATCTTTTTTTTTCTCCACGGGTCCCGGGATTCGGTGATTTCACGACGCATGTTTCCTGTAGGATTATGGTATCGGCACCTGTAGAGCCTTAATTCTCAAATTCTGGTTTTATTTATCTGTAATGTTCATTTTCGGTCTTCATGCGTTCTTGGCGTTCGGTGGCCCCTTTGTATTCCGAGTACTTAAGGGGGAAAGTTGAGAGCGAATGTTGTGTTCTCGATTTCACTCCTCGTCTCGATGAACCCCGCCAGTATTTAGCCTGCGCAGCGACTTTCCGATGCCGGGGAGTACAAATGACGACTCGCCATATCTTTGGGCTCGTAGACGTGCCGTGTCAGTGCTGGTGTGCGACTAGGCCCTGCTTCCTTTACGATTTCCTACACGTCGTTATCGTGGGGTCACATTGTAACCCACCGCTAACCAGAAAGCGAGCGCGATTCATGGCCACCGTTGAGGATATCAGTAATACCGGGGGCAGGCGAGGGAGTGCAGGAGCAGAGCTGAACTGGCTGTTTTCTGCGGCCTTGTCCAGCCCGTTTATTTTGTAGGTTCTGATGATCCCACATTGAGGTGGCTGAAGCTTTCAAACTATTCACGCTCCCACTGCACAGCAGTCTGATCCACTCCAGGATTTACGGAGTTGTTTTTTTTTTTTTTGAGGACAGTCCAGTCCCGGTCCAGGAGGGCTGGTGTGTTTGTTTTCCCAGCCATTGTAAAGCAGCAGTATATGAAGGGCTGTTAAATTTGTCCAGTTAATCCAGTAACCCGCTAGCTTCTCCCGTTAAGAGACGAGTTGCAGTAAAAAAAAACCGCGCACGCACACACACCGCTCCCAAAGGGACCAGGATCAGACAGTGCTAGGTGTTGTCTCTTTCAGAAATGTTTTACAACAAAAAGAATAGAGTCCAAGGTCCTGTTTGTTTAGAACAACTTCTTCTAGCAGCGTTGGTTGTTCACAGTGGGCAAAATATATTGTTAAAAATACGTAACTAGCCTTTGATCCATCCTGGAAAAACATGTTTGCACATTTTTAGGAAAGTTTCAGTGGAATCTCCCCCTCCCCCCCCATGTAACAGGTCTCATAGTTTATAATAAAGGTCGTCTTTGGAATATTGTCAAAATAATTCAGGACAAGATACAGTTTGGGCTGTGGCTTTTTAAACAGCAGTCTACAGCAGTAGTCCTGAGCATGCATTTTTGTTTTGTGTTCTGTCGTAGCAGAAGTTTAAACTTAGACCTAGAAAACTAAAGGCTTGACCTTTTTCTTCCTTAGGTAAGGGAGGTAAAAACAGGCGACGTGGTAAGAACGAGAATGAGTCCGAGAAGAGAGAGCTGGTGTTCAAAGAAGACGGCCAGGGTGAGTGCTGGACAGTGTCGGAGGGGGAGCACTGCTGCTCTTCCAGTCAAATAACTGCTTTTTTCCCCTTAATTCTGTTATTTTGTGCGTGTGAATTTCTGTTCTTGTTCTTGTTTCCATCTTGACCTGTGCCGACCGCTGCTGTTCCTCTCACAGCGGTCGGTCCAAGTAGCTGTGGCTGTTTCGGCGGTGTGCATCATTTGTCAGCACCTTTGGTGGGATAGCAGGGTACCCCTACCCAACAAGCGATAACGTGCCAGAAATACACGAGTTAAAACTTTTTAACTTTATGAATAAATATTTGCTAGCACGTGGTCCGTCCTGAAAAAGGTCTTTAAACCCTTCTATAATTTGCTCTTGTCGAGGCAGCAGTGTGAAGCAGCGCTCAGGCCTTCAGACATGTAATTGGAAGGTCGCGTTCAGTTTCGTCAGGTAAAAGGTCTGCACCCTGAAGCTGACGGCCGTGCTCAGGGTGTCCTCTTGTTCCTCTGCTCTTCTAGAGTACGCCCAGGTAATTAAGATGCTGGGGAACGGGAGGTTGGAAGCCATGTGTTTCGACGGCATCAAGAGGCTCTGCCACATCAGGGGGAAGCTAAGAAAAAAGGTATGGTGCGCTGTCTGAAGCCGATTCAAGGGGACTGAACGTCTGACCAGAACCACGAGTGACGGGCCTTTGATGAAAGTAAAATCAGGGTGTTGGGGTGACGGGATTGGGTCGTGTGTACAAATTCCACTGAGAGTCGGCCACAGAGAGGGGAGGTTGTTGGCGGTGGGGGGAAGTATCTGCCTATATCTCAGCAGCCGGCCGTCCAGAACATATCTGGGCCGAGCGGCATTGTACAGAGTGGTTTGACGTGCCGCCCTTGCCACTGGGAACTACATTCAGTCCTTGGAGGAATGGACTAGTTCAGGTGGAGGTTAATCCAGTTATTGGTTTTGTTGCAGCTCAGCTTGAAAGGCCTAAAGTCACATGCTTAAATAACATTGTCTTTAAGAGCTAAATGAGCTTGTATGCATGTCAAGACTGTGGCTTTTTGTTTTTGTCCCCCACTAGGTTTGGATAAACACATCTGACATCATATTGGTGGGCCTGAGGGACTATCAGGTTAGTCAGTGATTGCATGCACCCAGACCAACGCCTCTGTCTGTTCCTTTTTCGCAGTCCTGAGTCTTGCATTTGCTGGGTTTAAACCGCTTCCTGCTTCACTCTGGCTGATGGACACTGAAGCCTGAGGCCAGGGGTTCCCAGTCCTCGATCTGGAAGCCCCCACACGTTGCTGGTTTTTCTTCCAGCTGAGTTCAGAGTTACACAGTCGGACCCTTCGGGCTGAACTCCAGCATTAACTTGAAGCTGTTTTCAGCTCTTAAACATGTCCGAGGTCGCCTTTTAACTATTGCGACTCGCAAGTAACATCAAATTCAACACATTTCTAAGGCGGAAAAAATCTAGCTCATTCTCTTACTGTACTCCCTGCCCTGCTGTCGCTTTTGCCTTTGTAAGCAGTTCTGTTTCTAAGTTTTCTTTTTGTTTTGACTCTTGTGTGTTCCAGCTGGAATTCTTTGCAAATGTGTTGGTGGGCTTGAGGACACTAATGAATTTATTGCAGTTAGCTGTGATATTCACAGGTGTTAGGAAACAGAATTTGTTGTTGTATTGTCCTGAGATGTAAACCCCCCCCTCATGAGCTGTGTCTCTGATCGCCCCTTCCTCCCAGGATAACAAGGCAGATGTCATTCTGAAGTACAACGCAGATGAAGCCAGGAGTTTGAAAGCGTATGGTGAACTTCCAGAACACGGTGAGTTTTTCTTTCTGAACGATCAGTGCTTTTGCCTGTTCAGTTATGAAGTAAGTGCTTCCAGCACACACTGTTTCCGGCTTCTGGGCTGTGACAGAGCGGGCTTGTTTGAGATGCAGGTTTATAGGGAAAAGGCTATTTCAGACAGCGCCTTTGAAATATCTGAACATCTGTTGACTGTAAGCGCGACTGGTTTACACTGTCAGTTTCAGAGGGAGACGTGTTCATATCTTATTAATCATTCTCTAACCTGCATTTGAGATTCCCTATAATCTTTTTCTTTTCCTTTTCCTTCCTTAGCTAAAATCAATGAAACGGACACGTTTGGTCCTGGAGATGACGACGAAATTCAGTTTGATGACATCGGAGATGACGATGAAGACATTGACGATGTGAGTACTGCACACTTGGCTGATGTGTGGCTGCAGAAGCACCTGGGCTCCAGAGTCGCCGAGTGGTTTGCGTTTGTGTTCAGGCTCGCGACTTCAGTACTCTCTTAAATCAGAGGGCAGTACATGTGTGCTTGTAGGCTCCCGGCTCCAGCTAGCTCAGCCAGGAGCCCTGCTTGAGCCCAACAGGAATGACTATCTCGGCTGGGCGGTGCTGAGCTTGGGCGGGTCTGAATTGGCCCAATCGCCACACCTCGGCAACCCCTGCTGCTAGCTGGGGGCAGCTGTGAGTCGGCTCTGCTCTTCCTGATAGCCGGGCCTCTCCTGCAGTCAACGTCCACTGCAGTGGCTCACAGGACAGCTGGATGATAGAATCGGTGGTGGCATCAGCAGCACACGTTTTGCAAGAGACCTATGTTGTCTTCATGCCGACATGGCGCATTCAGCTTTTTCCTAAATCAAACACGTTTTACTCAAACTGTCAGGTCTGCAAGACCGTCTTCTCTAGAGTCTGTTTGATCTGGGGCTGTGTTTCTGTTCTTCTGTCTGGCCTGCCCCAGTAGGGACATGAAGCTGGGGGTAAGCAGGCCACATTCTATTCATGGTCATGCACACACAGGTCAGGTCTTCAGTATTTGGCATCTTTCAAAAACATACTTGCTTTGCTGACCTTTGTGGGCATTGATCTATTTCTGTCCCGAAGCCATTATTGCATGATGTACAGTGCTGTAGATTTTAGCACACGTTGCTTGAACATGGTTCAGTTGCAGACCTGTACTGTTTGTGCATGCTCTGGACAGGAGCAGGGAATCACTGGGCCCACAATGCCAATTCATAACCTGTTTAATGAATCAAATGCAGGTGTATGATGAATATCTTCATGTCTACAGAATTTAGGAGTTGTAAGCAATTTGCATCACAGACTTTTACCTGTTCATATGAATAATTTCCCCCCTTCTTTCCTCTTTTTTTCAGATCTAATTTTGGACTTTAAGTTGTCTTCCTAAGCAGCACTGACTCCTCTGCTATGGAAGACAAACGAAGACTCTGGTCAACCCTAAAACAAACAGGAGTCCATTTTCTGTCCCTAAGTCCAACAGTTCCAAATCCCATCGGTGGTAACAAATATCAGATTTCTCAGTTTTGTTTTAACATATTTATATTTTATTTCAGTAGAGGTGGAGTTTATGGTCAAATACAGAATAAATTTACAATAAAAAGTTAAATCATTTTATGCTTTGTCTGAATTTTTTATAGTCTTGGTAACAGCGTATGGTCAGTTAAGTTTATGTATAAAGCGATGGATGGTTGCAGTCTTGTCTGCTGCTGCTGGTCCTTTTTATATAGTTTTCCTCTTAGTTTCAAAGGCCCATTTGTGTCATTGAAAGTTAGCTAGGTTGTTTCTACTGATTTGAAAATTGACTTCTTGATTATTATTTTTTTTTCCCATCCACGAGGTGTTTTCTGTGGGTTATTAACTGTTCACTGCTTTCTCTGTCCCGTTTTGTGGTGGGGGAGTTTTCTGAAACAGGACACGGAGGGTAGTGACCGACCTTCGGTGACCCAGGAATTTCAAACTTGTCCATGTCACGGTGTGTTATTACACAGTGTGGGGGTGGGGGAAAATGTGAATTGATTACATTTTGTTAAGTAGAATAATTTTTTCATTGTGAGAAGTTATTTTGTATATGGCAATGTTTTTACAGTGTTACAATACTTCTGTAATTAGAGAGAGAGAGAACTAAAGATGCATCATCCTGTGAAATGTTCCCTACTGCCCAGACCTGGTATATTAATCTACATCCCTACGCCTGCCTGGAGTGAAAGGCCAGTAGATGGAGCTGTTGCAGAACATTAGATAATCTTACCACATGGTAGTTCTTATTAATGCGCTCACAGAGGTATTTTAAAACGTTTACAAAGGGGAATTCAAATCATTCTCTCTATTTTTGTAATCATCATTTATAGGACTAACATTCTTTCTGAAATGAGGGATGCCTTCTACCTGAAACGGATAAGATAACATTAAGAATTGCTTGTAATGAAAGGAGTACCAGATCTTTAAGAGCGGAGTAGGTTTCTGTTGTCTGCAGAAGGCCTGTCATGAGCACTCCTGCAGTCTTACACTGATGTAGCTGGTTTTCAGGAATAGCTTGTTTTTTTTTTATTTGAAAATTAATTTCAGACTACCCCGTGTTAGTTTTATGGTTGTTTGTTCAATAGACTGAAGCACATTGTGCTGTTTTGTCCATTCCTATTAACATGGGTGGAAGTAATGCTTTTTGGGGGGTTTTGAGGCACTGTCCTGTTGCACATGGCAGTGAAGTGCTATGAGGGACAATAGTAGGTCATTCATGCTGATGATGTCGCAGGTGATGTCACTCAATCTTGCTCTAGACCTGACAGTAGTAAGCATCAGCAATTTCTGTAAGCATTTTTTTATTTCAGCTGATCTTAAAGATTTGGACTCCTTACCAGAGCAGCTGTTCATTGTGACAGGTTAGCCTGTGAAGTCCACAATTTTCTTTTGCTCAGCCTTTATCTGAATGCCACTAACCAGTTACAAAGTCCTGAAACATTTGTAAGATCTGTCCCAGGTTTCAAAGACCTAAGGTTCTGTTGGATGTCTGTCACTGAAATGTGTTGTCCCTTGTCTGTATTGTACAAATAGGCTGTTGACTACCATGCTGTATAAATATATACTGCTTAACAGCCAGCTTGCTCATACTAAAATTGTAGACTGCATTGTCATGTTCAAAATACTTGTACTTAAGTAGATGCATATGTTAAACATTAAATTTCTAAACAGTATTTTTTTTTCTCAAGTCATGACTGCAGAATAAAGCATCATTAAAGGAGTTTATAATAAAATACCAACTGGAGTGATCATATTGTGTTCACTTGTATTTTCAGCTGTACACATGTGACTGAGTAAGCTAAGTATCCGCATTAGGGATGTCCCTTTCTTATCCTGGAGGACTGGTGTCTCAAGGGGTTTTCCTTACAAAATAACACAAAATGTGTCTCTTACTGAGCTTAACCGGCTGGTTGCTTGACTGCAGCAGATGGTTTAAGGAACAGTTTAAATTTTCTGAGCTTTTAAGGTGATGGGTTACCAGTCTTGTCCTGGGGACCCACATGACTGCTGGTTTTTGTTCAATTGGAGCACTCAAAGAATCGAACCCTTGATAGGCCTTATAAATAAGTGTGATTTGAACTCTGTCATTTATTTCCATTCCTAAACAGGTAGGACATTGACTTTTAACCATGGTAATAATAATAAACTTTATTTTATATAGCGCCTTTAAAGGTGGCTTCTCAAAGCGCTTTACAGGATGACAATAACAATAAATAAGACTACAACAATAAATAAGAAGACTTCACAAGATAGGACACAATTATAATTACAACAATCCAACAATAACAATAGAGGAGACTGTGGAAGGTGGTATTAAGAAGAGCAGAGGGGTGAAGAATGGAACCAGTTCAGTAAAGGCTTTTCTGAAGAAGAGGGTTTTGAGTCTGGATTTGAAGGAGTTTAGAGAAGGTGACTCTCTAATATCCTTGGGCAAAGAGTTCCAGAGCTTGGGGGCATAACAGGAGAAGGCCCTGTCACCCATACAATGTAGACGGGCTTAGGGGACAATAAGGAGGGCAGAATTTGAAGAGCGGAGGTTGCGAGGTGGGGAGTAGGGCGATAAAAGTTCAGACAGGTATTGAGGTGCCAAGCCATGTAAAGCCTTATAGGTGAGCATGAGGATTTTAAAGTCTACACGGAATGTGACCGGAAGCCAGTGCAAGGACTCCAGGATAGGAGTAATGTGAACACTTGCACTAGACCTGGTCAGGATTCTGGCTGCTGAATTTTGGACATACTGCAGCTTGTTCAGAGTACATTTAGATTTATGGTGTTTCTTAAGTAACTTAAAATCGTTTGAGTAGAAAATCTTTAAGAAGATTCCAACCTAAGAATTTCCTGGTTCAGTTGAGGAATCATTGAAGTTAAGAGCTCAGCAGGAATAAAAATCAATGTGCTTTAAAGAGATGTAGATAACCTACAGACACACTGGACACCCCTGGTCTACATTACAGATAACGTAAATCTTAAGATAAATTAAAAAGGCTTTTTTCACTCTTAGTTTTGTCATGAAAAACTACAAAACAAGGAGGAAATATGCTTTGGCTAGCAAAGAACTCTAGTTTCTTGGTAGGTTCTGTACAGAGCTTCTCTGTGCCAATGAACATAGTGCAGTATTTGTTTTCCTATGCTCTCGCAAGATACACAAGGCAGCCTCATTCCTCAGCCAAGAATCAGCCCAACAGCTTTTTCTGTTGAATCACTTTAAACTGGGGTGATTGAATTAGGTGCAAGTCATTGATTCTATCAAGCAGTCAGCTGGTTGGCTCCATGAGCCTTGCTGTCGATATTTTAGTCCCATGGGTTTCTGGATACCTCTGTGCCCATGTGCCTTGCTACAGTGCTTGAATACGGAAGGAACCAATCTTTTTATCGGTCAGTGAAGGCATGTGCCCAATAGACGTCAATGCCTGGGAGTCTGTTCAATGGTAAAGCACTTTGAGCTGTGTACTGAAATTACAAGTATGCCATTCTGAGCTGATATTAGGATTGTTGAATTATATTCAGTGTATTGTACTTACGAGTATGTTTCAGTTCTTTCTCAGATGTATAGTATGGGAGAAGTTTTCATTTCATTCGTTAATGTGTGCTTTCCTTTGACCTCAAGGTTAACCAATAGAGCAAAGCAATTCACAAAGACCTAAACATTTAAAAAATTGTCCTTAGTAAAGGTTTTTTCATTGGCTCAAAATTTTACAATGCCCCCAACTGTACTCATAACACACCCTCAATAGCTGGATCTCAGGCCTTGTTTTTAACTTGGATGATTACAACCAGCAGTGACCCAGTTTAAATTTCCTTTTGTTAACTAAATGACTGCGTCTTCCATATAAAAGACAGCAGCTGTGCACTTGCTGTACCTGCAAAAGTTTTACGGTCGTAAGAAGGCCCCTTTCCAGACCAGCTTTGTTGTTAATCCCGTGTGATGTGCGCTGTGCCTTTTCCTGGAATCCGTTCAGAAGATCGCAGGTATGTCATTTCGTTACTTCTGGCTTGATGCTCAGGGACATGATGTGGAGCGACAGTTCGGGAAGACTCGTGTGTTCCTGCAGGCCTGTGTGGCTTTGTGTCTGGGTTGCTTTCCCATGAGTTCACCGACACGCTTCCCCGTGTCACATGGGCTCATCCTGGACTCCCGAGAGCACAGCTTGGAAGGGCTTTCTCCTTGTTCTTCCTCGTTTCACACCGGCATCAGTGCCCCCAGGACGTTTGAGGATCGCTCTGATCTTTGAAAGGCAGCGCTTGTCCCCTTTGACTACAAAGACATCCAGGACCGAAAAGCCGGAGTGCCTGTGTGGGAGAAGAGAGGAGTGTTACAGGCACGCGTTCCTCGTCTTCACATCGATACCCCTTGAGTAAACGTGCTGGCACCACGCCAGGAGTCGTCGCGGGAACTCGGAGCTCAACCCTGAAACCAGTGTCCGTTTTTCCCCTCTGCTCTTGCAGACGAGGCCTAAGGGTGACGTGCTGCACTTGTTTTTTCAGGCTTGTGAGCAAAGATGGGCGAAGTCGTCACAATGAGACAACCCCTTTCTCTGCCATGCCAGAAAAGATTTAAAGACGTCCTAGCTTGATAAGCCACCTTAAAAGGTGCTATATTAAAATACATGTATTATTATTGTTAATAATAATAATCATTTAAGATCCAGGAGCCAGTACACACAGTATTTCCTCATTCTTATTGATGTTGCTTGCCATGATTGTAAACAAACGTCTTCTCAAAAGAAGGCTTCATATCATGCAAGTGTATTGCATCTGGAAATCAATTGAATGGAGTCATGAAGTCATGGAAATATGTAAACTACTGGGATGGCTAGCCAATGTCATATTTCCAGACTGGGAGAAGGACTCCCCAGTTTACCTTGCAGGTGGAGGCTGTGAGCGTGAGGTTGCCTGGGTTGTGCACACTGGAACGGGGACTCACCAGCCTCTACAGACCTGCAGCTGAACAGCGTGGAGCAACCTTTTCTCCACCATCCATACGACTGCGAGAGCCTTCACAGTCTGAAAGCACCGTTTTCTCCACTTCTCTTCCAAGCCTTCACGTCTCGTGTGAAGTGCCGAGTTAAACAAAAGTTAACTGTACTTGATTTTATTTTTCTATTACTTAAGGAATGATCGGTCTCACGTGAAAGCTCTTTCAGATCTGTTTTTAATCAGGAAGGAAGGGCAGGACACCTTCTTCTTTTGCCTTTCCCAGTACAGAACAAAGGCAAGGCCAGAACAAGACGACACCGGTACACCAGTCTCGATAACTGGGCGTCAGATTTAATGCCTTTGTTTCTGAAGTGCTCTTGTGTGAACTCAGACAGGCGAGAGGAGAGGAACTCTGTGCAGTGCGTGTTTGAACTTGAGTTTTCAGGTTTATCTTGGCTGCTGTCGCTTCTCCAGAACTGGCAATCACACACAGGTGTGATTCAGGTGCGAGAGATGTCATGTTGCCCAGTGGGGACTGGGCTGAGGCATGCTGGGAATAAGACTCTGCTCAGCTCACCCAGCAGAAAATAAGCACCACGCCAGGGGCTCAGAGATGGGCAGACAGGCTCCATTCATTCAGCTTGAAGTGTTTAAGCAGTCACTAGTGGCCCCAGCTGTCACAAGAGACACATCTGAGCTGGAGGGAAAGAACAGGAGACTGGGGGACAAATGATGGGATAAACCACAGTGTGGGAGATCAGCACTAGAGTCCTGGGACAGCTGCTCAGACACTATTCTCTCCTCTGAGTGCGTCTGCAAGAATTCCTGCATGGAGAAAAATGATTTTCTTTCTCCAGGGCTTCAACACAGAGAAAATGCCCTGCTCCTGTACATGTAGTTCAATCAGAGGACAGATTCAGCAGATTTTTGAAAGTCTTGGGTTTCCTACTTCGCAAAGCCTCTTCGGTTTCAATGGCATTTTTTAAAAGGGTTTTGTACCGTATGCAAAACTCTACATCGGAGCTCAGGAGTACAACTACGCCTGAAAACATGGAGAGACCAAGACTTTAATAATCCCCATTTCAAAAGAATATTTTTTCATCAGTCCTTAGAATAAAAAAAAACTCCCCAGAGGAGAAAAGGAAAATATTTAAAGACGTCACAAATCATTTAAGATCCACGAGTCAGTGAGCACAGTATTTCCTCAGTCTTATTGATGCTGCTCGCCATTATGGTAAACAAACTGTTTTGTCAAAAGAACACCTTATATCACTGTATTTTACACGAAGAGATTACTGCATCCTGTAACATTCACTTTTTGAAAGCCAGTCCCCCGGCCCTGTGAGAAAACCGTCAGACGATGTTGGCTAAATGCAATTGTCAGAGAAGGCTCAGCTTCAGACCGTCGTGATGTAACGTTTCGCCCGTGGCTACATGGACGTGCAGTCGCACACACAGACACTGATAAAACAGCCAGGTCCCGCAGAGTCCAGCTCCACGGCAGGGATTCAGTTCCCCACAGGGAAATCAGCGCTGCTGTTATCAATGCGAGCTGTACTGTGATCTCTGAATATATATACAGTATATGCAAGTATCACAAGCTGCTCCGCAAGCTTCAGCGCTGCGTTAGCGCTCTGCGGTGCCCATTTGTGCTGATGAGGTGGAAAGAGATATTTCCCCCCCCAGCGCACTGCTTGTCCTTCTCAGGGTGCCGAGGGAGAGGCAGGTGATGCGTGCGACCGAAGCCTAAATTTGGGGAGGTTTTGTGCCGCGGCTGGAGGTGACATTGCGCCTGTGCATCCGCGGGGGTTACAGCCGAGCTGAAAGATGGCGGACTGCGCGGTCCAGCCGCCTGCGAAGATACGGCCAGGTAAGAGCGCGAACGGCCGGATGAACACGGCGGGGATGCCGGTTATGTCGGGTGAAGTGTCGGCCCGATGCCTCTTGCGGTGAGGTAATGCCGGGCCAGAGCTCCGGCCGCCCAGCAGCGAGGGATTTCTGTGTCCATCCCTCCTCGTAGCACAGCGGAGGGCGGCAGTGCAGGAATGCAGGCATTTGTCATTCACAGGTGCGGTGGGGCTTTAAATACAAAGTTGGGAATCGCCCCCCTCCCCCCTTTTTTTTTTCGTTTTGAAGTGCTTTGTTAGAATAAAAGATGTAGCCGCAAATAACAGATCAACCAAAGCGCACCAAACACGTTTCACCGTTCTCCACCACAGCGGCGGCTGGGTACCGCTGGAATCACAGGCAAAAATCGATTAAAACTTCTGTTTCAAACAGTGTTTGACTGTGATATTAAACATATAAGTTCAGTTTTTAATATCTAATGGCTGACGTTAATGCAAGACCAACGGTGAATGGTGTTCATATAAACTGTATATAAAACCTAGATATATTGTATATCATATTCAGAAAACAACACCCTGTAACACCTTATAACACCCGACACCTTTTTAATCTTTCTGATAACCATTGAAGAGCTTTCATCATTAATGGAGTCTGAAAAATCACTGAACGAGAAATTGCCGTTTATTGATTTAAAGGTGAGTAGCAGCCTAGAGAGTATTAGCAAGGATAGAAAGGAATTCTAGCAGGAGCAGGACTGTATTGCATCGTGTTTCCGAAGACAAATGTATTTGCTGTACCAACGACAGGTGAACAGGAGCGTGGGGGTGTGTGCTGCTGAGGGGAACAAACAGTAAAATCGCGTCGCACAGTAGGATGGAACAGTTGTTTTTTTTTTGTACGACGGTGGTATAACCAAAGTAATTTTAATTTCTGTTGTATTTACCAATGTTGATCAGTAAAAAAGTGTGCCTGCTCTCCGAGTGTCAGACTGGATGAGTCCCAGTCTGGGGAGCTGCGCTTCAGTCTACAGTGAGTTAGAAGGGTTTAACTCACTTTGACCTTAAGGGGGATTCAGCCTCCCTGTGGGTCTGGCCTGGTCTAGATGAAGGGCGGTGGTCAATTTGACGTGACCAGCCTGCGAAAGACCCCGCTCATCCAAGTCAGGCTGACAGAGGTGCTACAAACAGGGGGAACTGGTGACAGGCTAGACAGGGGTTTGCAGTCCCGGTCCTGGAGGAGAATTTCCAGTGTGGTTAATGGGATCTAAACGACGGTGGCTCAGATCTGTATTTGCGCAGAACTATGTTCTTTTCTCAAACGGCTTGTTATGGTAGTGGCCCTACAGCTGCCCTGACAATATCCAGTGACAATTCCACAGAGCCTCCACTCTGAGCTACAATCTGCTACCCACTCTCACTCAGGCTGAGCCCCGCTGTAGCCACACAGAGTCACAGGCCAGGCCAGCTCTCATCCTTCCTGTGGGCCTCCTGAGCTGCCCTGGTCACACAGGTGAACACTGGCGGTCCTGGCTTCTCCACCTCAACTCTCATTCACAGGCGGATCGGATCCCATCAGGGTGTCTTTCCCCCGGGCTGGAAACATGAGATTGACTAGGCACCCCGATAGTTTCCCTGTTTCCATGACTTCAGTTGATTTCCACAGATGTGACACACTTGCCTGATAAAAAGTGTTCTTTCGACAAGATGTTTGTTTACAATAATAGCGAGCAACGTCGGTTCGAATGAGGAAGTACTGTGCTCACTGACTCGTGGATCTAGAATGATTTATGACTTTTTAAAATACTTTCTGGCATGGCGGAGAAAGGGGTTGTCTCGTTGTGATGACTTTGCCCATCTTTGCTTCACTCAGTGACCAGCCTGAAAATAAAATGGAGCTCATCCGCCTTATGAATCATCTGCAGTAGCAAAGGGGGAAAGAGACACTGGTTTAATATAGTTCACATATTCCCATGACTTTATTCAGTTAATGTCCACAGATGGGATGTAGTTTGCAATGCGATTTCCACAGATTGAGTCCTGTTTTCTGTCGGAAGGCCTATTTTTAAATTCGCTTTCAGCTCTTGAAACATGGAATGGGATGTGCGATCCATCAGGCTGTTTTCCAACAGCTTTATCCGATTCAGGGTCTCAGGGAAGCCGGCCCCTATCCCGACAAGCAACAGGCGCAAGGCAGGGTACACCCTGGACGGGACGCCAGTCCATCACAGGGCACACATAGACACACACTCACCGCAGGGCCAGTTTTCCTTACTGTGCCAGAACACATGGAGAACATACTAACTCCACACAGACAGTCCCCCAGGTCCGGAACTGAACCCAGGCCCTCAGCTCTGAGAGGCATCAATGCTGAACACTAGGCAGCCGTGCAAGATTTGTAGCCAGTACCAGAGCTGCCCGTAACCAGAAGAGGTTCACCGGAAAGAAACAAAAAAAAGATTGTGAGCGCGTCTGCTACATTGTCATTCCCAGCTGCGGCTGCTCATCAGCGATGGATCTCGTGTTTATAGCTGTGCTATCAGAAAGAAGAAGGGTGATAATAAGGGTAAGCATTTTTCCCCATTGTACATCCAAAATCCCTTCGCCTTCTGATCGAAAATTTGCTGATGATCCCCAGCACAGCTCACGTTAAATATGCTCTCTAAATGATGCAACAAAAAAAATAAGTTGTAAAAATCTAGACGTATGATCAGTTTAAATGCTGACAATGTCTCTCGCGGTCTTCAGATGAGAATTATAGAGCAGTTTTTTTAGTAAAGTGGGCAAACCAGTTTATTCTTGGTTCTTGTCTTTCAATTTTGATCTTAATAGGGTCTGAGTGCCTTCCCTGCAGTGATGTTCATCTAATGTCTGAGCTTGTAGCTGCACTAAGGGACTGCTCTCCGCTTTATTGCGTTCTGGGCACCGCGGACCAGGCCTGGAAATCGATTATACGTCCTGTAATGACAAGCAGGAAATGCGCTCTCGGACTCATTTGGCTCTATCGGAAATGCACTGTACAGTACTTTGAAGGCGTTTGAGCCAGGTGCTTCCTTGTGTGGAAATGTGTTTTTAGGCTTGTCCCGACAAGGGTACGTGGGCTTTGACAGCGTTTGAGGGTCATGTGCTTTCTGCCCGCGTGTTGATTGTGATCGTTCTCGAGAAGAGGTTTTCCGCTCCTCCGAGCTCGCAGTCTGTCCAAGAGGAGAGAGAGGGAGAGAGCGGGCGCGTCGGTTTTTATGCGGGGAACCTGTGCGTTCAGCTGGCTGAATCATATCAGCTTGCAAATAGTTCGTCTCAGAGCCGCCGTCAATTCTGTATCTATCTTTCCTGCTGTTTTTCAAAATAACACGTAGTTCCCATAAACCACAGATTTTCCTTGGCATTGACACTTTCCAAAAATACGTTGGGGTTAAGCCTTTAAGTGATTTGCAAAAAATGCCTACTGCATGGACTTGCAGCCCTGAGGTAAATTTATTGCATCCCTCCTTCCTCCTCTTTTAAAGCAATCAATACTAGTGTTTCCTGCTTGACCAGGAGGGCATTCTGTTCTACTTCTTCTGAGCTCCAGTGCGAGCACAGCTGAGGCAGAAGGAAATCGTTTCTTCATTTCTGAGGTAGGTGGCTGCAGTTCAGTGGAATTGTTTTTCTTTATCAAGGGGGGAAATCAACTGCTGAGGTCTTCTTGGCCTTCATCACACCCCACGACACGTGGATACCCGTCAGCTAGTCTTTCCACCTGGGGGCGTGTTTGAGGAGTAAATCAGAGCTTGCTTTATTCCTCTCTTGAACCCGCGGGGCTTGTGTTTGTGTGACGTCGCGTGCGTGTGTGTTTGGGCAGGGATAGTTTTCACTTCCAGGGCGTCTGTGGAATGTGGAGGGGACGAGCCTGACCAGACCGTGCTCAGCACCTTGGGAGCCCACGGCCGGGGGTCCCCTTGCGTGGCTGGCCGCCTGGTGACACTGGGCTCGGAGTCACGGGGTGCCAGTTCTGGGGAAGGCGCTTGCGGGGCGGGTCACTGGTCAGGAAGGCAGACCTTCTGGTTTGTCACGCCAGTCATGTGCGAGGGACTGCCTGTCTCACGCCTGCCGCAGTTTGAATACCCACTTTGCCAGCGAGTCCCATGGATTGGATTTATTCAACAATGTCTGGGTTGTAGCACAAAGTCCGTGGTGCACTTCAAGCAAGACGACTTTTTATCACACAGCGACACCTGAACCCACATCGCACTGGTCACGGGCCCAGGGACTCACCCACTAGGGCACTGCTAGCCCCTGTTAATTTGTAGTTGGCAGTAATAATTCATTTTAGATTTATCAGCCACTTGTGAATGTATAATACAAAGAAATCAGCAGTGCTGGCTACAGAAGATATGCTTTGAGATATGCAAGAGCACCGTTATGAATATTATTGCAGCTCCGGCTTTGAGTCTAGTTTGTGTTTACAGTAGAACAGAGTCAGAGTGCCCTGTCATGACTGGCTTTTCAGTTAGCGTTCATCCTCGGCAGCAGGAGTGATTTGCTTCAGGCGCGGAGTGCGTGTGTTATGAGGCAGCGTTTCGGAGGCTCTCTCCTCTCGCAAAAGTGATGACCTTGATCGGCAGGAGGGGTGATGGGAGCTTGAAGACTCTTCCCCCTGATGGCTCTGAGGTGCCAGCTGCTCTGCAGCGTGTACCCTTTGTGGGACGCTCCCTTCTCGGGCTGTCGTAAAGTGCTCCCTGGTCTGAGAATTCACTTTCTCTTTGGGAAGGGCTGGCAGCAGCCCCCAGACCAGTGTTGCTCCAGCAGTGACAGACAAGATGACTGTCCTGCTGATTGGTTGATGCACTGCTTGTACTGAATGTTCACTCCATTGAAAGCTAATTCTGATAAGTGTCGCATACTTACTCAACCCTCATTGCAAAGTAACATTTAAAATCAAAGTACTGAAACGTGTACAGTTGTTCTGATTGTTGAACAAGTGAAATCTCGTAACCTTGTTTTCGGTCGTTCAGCTGTCTGGAGAGCAGGATTTCTGTGTTTAAAATATTAATGTTTTTTATCACAATTAAATATAGTTGTAAGTCCTTCTACCTTAATGCTCTTCACTGACATTTACCTGGCTGTATGGATTTACTGATGCAGATAAATTAGAACCGTTGCTGATGTTTTTGGGGTTTGATCATATTAAATCATTAATACTCTTGTGGCAATTTCTTACAGATATCTCAGGCAACTTATTGCAAATATTTCTTACAATCGATTATTAAAATAGAAACCAATGATTGTGCACTCTATTTTAAATTTCAAAGATTGTCTGTGTACAGTATTTATCCCACAATGATCACCAGTAACAACCAGTATGAGTTTCATTGCCTTTCTCGTATCACAGTTGTCCCCTGTTTTGTACTGTTGAATTCCATACTGTAGTTTGAAAGATATTCTGTCAAATGTGAGCAGGTGGGTCTACTGATACACTTTGCCAAAACTGTGAATTATTAACAAGTTCATCACACGCAGAGAAAGAAAAAATCATTCACAGGCCATGTGACTGCTGTGTTGCCATTGGTGACAAGGGCGGGTCTAATGAGGAGTCTGTCACCCCAAATTCCTGACAGTGGCACTGATTCCTCCACCATGGCAATGAGGTTCCACCACACAGGGATGAGAAGTGAAAGTGGAAGAGCTTGTCTGTTGGATCAGCTCCTGGCAGACAGGCTGGGTTGGAGCTGTGATTCACACTACACCAAACCCAGCTCTGGAATCCTTAAAATGCTACATGTGTGTGGTTTAGGTATTCTTCCGCTGCATGAGGGAGCAAGAAAGATTGTAGTGGTCCTATGACCAAGACAACAGGCCTTGTAACAGGAAGGTTGTGGGTTTGAATCCCAGGCGAGACAAGTCATTGGTGTTGTAGCCTTGAGAAAAGCACAGTACATCACCCAGATTGCTCCAGGAAAAGAAATGGATGCACATAGGTTGTTTTTGGATGAAAGAAGAAGAAGATCACTTTATTGGCCATATACAATTTCTTGCATTAGGGATTTGTCTTTTCACAGACCTCAGCTTGCTCTCCATGAGACACACAGACAGGGAGAGAAGCGTGGGGTCAGAGCACAGGGTCAGCCATTGTACAGCACCCCTGGAGCAGTTGGGGTTAAGGGCCTTGCTCAGGGGCCCAACGGAGTAGGATTCCTCTGCCGGCCGCGGGATACGAACCAGCAACCTTCCAGCCACAGGCGCAGATCCTCAGCCACAGAGCCACCGGAAAGGGTCAGCTGAATGAGCTAGTAATAGTATAAATATAATCTTCCTGGTGTTGATCCTCACTCCAGACCAACCACTGAAGACATGGACGTTTTCGCCAATGAAGAAGGAGTTGCAACCAAACTCTTTGCTTGTTACCTGCAATAGCAATGGGAGGCTGAAATACTGCAGAAACGAGGGGATTGCATTAGTCACTTGTTGCCCCTCCTCTGATGCCACAATAAATATTTTAGTGGGAGTTATTTTGTACAGTGCTTTGAGATTATACCGACCATAAAAAGCTGTACAATAAAAAATGTATTGATCCCAGAAATACAGTAATTATCCCTTTGAGGGAAACTCAATTTCCTTTTATTGTTTTTCCTTTTTTTTCTGCAAATACATCGTTCGGTTTTCTTTTTTCTGTTGGCCTTTTTAGGCCAATAAATATGTCATTTTCTTCAAATAGTTGTGTTACTGTATTCCCGGTCACCGGCTCTTTGCGCATTGTCTTTCCATCAGCTGATGAGGTCATCCTCATGAGCTGAGGTCACCAGATGGGCTAGCTGGCCCTTCTTAAAAGCCTGTTCCCGAAATACTGTCTCATCAGTGGTTGGCTACATCATATCCAGGCGAGTTGATTTGGTCCATCAAATGTATCAGTGTTCAAGTGGGGCATGCAGTTGGTCTTTAAATTTGCCGGACATGTGATTCATGACAAAATAAATCACTTCTTTCAAACAATAAGCTACAAATAAACCAGAATGATGTCCAGGTTGAAGTACAAAAAATCGTTTTCCTCATTGCCACCCTGGCGCAGTCCTAACCATGTGACCATGGGGACCGTTAACTTCCTCGAAGTCTCTCTCGTTCACCAGCCTTGCACTTCATGCTCAGGGCCCCAGAGCAGTCCTGCACAGGGCAGAATTCTCCTAGGCTAGCTCATGCTGTTCACAGGCTGGGGAGCGGCAGCAAGGAAAGTGTCCAGTGTTCCAGCTGGAGCACAAACTGGTGTCTCTCCCAGCAGAGGCGGTGTTTAGCGCTGCGCCAGAAATGATTTGGAGGAAGTGTGATCCACCAAAAGGCCCAATCAGGGCTGGGAGAGGAGATTGTGGGAAGTGCCGTGTTTCCAAGGGCGTGGGAGACGTGAGTCCTGTTGGTAACCCCAGCACCACCTCTGTCTGCGTAAGACAAACACCGGCTCCTGTTTTCCAGCTCTAATTGCACCTCTTCTCAACTCCCATTGGCCTCTGGGGGCTGGATTACAGCTGTCAGGTTCACTTGCCCGTCCCTCATGAGGCCTTGCCAGTGACACGGGGCTGTGGAGTGCGAAGCTGGATTCTGAAATCCCGCTTCGTCCTGCAGGGTGCGTTCTTGCCTTTGCGGAACTGCACAGTCGAGATGCACTGGAAGACATGAACACCAATCCAGGCCTTCATCTGCTTTAGCTCGTAATCTTCGATAATCTCCTGCCACTCGGGGTGGTTTAGATCATCCCAGCCCTTAAATACTTTCCAATTTACGCTCCTCTCACCCCTAGGGCCCACATCCTGAGGGTGATAATTGAAGGGCTCAGAAGGAGCTCTGTCTAGCAAAATAATGGAAGAAAGCTGACTTCCTATTCTAACATGGGATGGAGCTCATCTGGCTTGTCTAAATGCAAGCCACTTCATGCTGGAAGAATTCTGTCTTTGGCTTCTGTGAGGGATCCTACACTGTCAGGTTCAAGCACACGGTTCTGCATTCCAGGCCCTCTGTGAAAAGACACGTATAGCCCCTAGCTTTCCTTCTGTTTGCTTTCCTGGGTCTTCGTGTTTCTGCTGATTTGGAGGCTGATCCAAAAGAGTCCGCCCTGTGCACTGATAACTAGTCTTCCCGAGCGTGATGCGTTGTGTATGTAAGCTAGATCTGTGTTCCCGTCACTCTGTTTATATTGAAGTGCAGATGATAAAATGAGAAATGAGAAAAAGCGGTGCACACACTCAGCCTCCCATCTAAAACCTATGTAAAAAAAAAAACCCTTCCAGCTCTTAACATATCTAATCCTAGAATTCCCACACCTGCCAGAATCAGAACATCTTCCGGCCCTGTTGGCAGAGTGAGGACGAAACTGGACAGAGCTGGCTCCCCATTATGTGATCTCAAATCACAGCCTGGGGAACAGACAGTCCCACAATCGTGTTTTATGTGATGTTGGTAAACGTTTTTACTGTAAATTGTGTGTAGTAGTTCCTGCTTTGGCATCAATTTCCCTTCGGGATCAATAAAGTCTTATCTGTCTATCTACACTGTATTGTGTCGGTCGTGCCAGTGAAGCTCTTTGAGTCTGAATCTTCTCTTGGAGCAGCTGTTCCCATGGCCCCGCCCCACGGAGAGGAGAGGAGGGCCCAGACCAATGGCCACGCCTCCCCAGTCCGCCTGGCAGCCAATCCCAGCAGCCCTGCAGGTAAACAAAGTAAGTCCAGCACCTCTCTTCAGCACAGACAGGGGGCGCTGCTGTGGGAGACTTTGAACCCCAGTGTACTAGGCAGTGAGCTCCCTTGCATAATGATATCAATCCCTCCTGATGTTTCGTAGGAGTTGAATTACGGTTGAATACGTGATTATAACAGAGGATTTCAGTGCTCTCCAAGTCACTATTTACAGATGTTCTGCCTTGCGTTGTGCACAGTAATGGATGTTTTGGATGGGGATCCACAAATCTACACAGGGCTCGGATTCACACCAATGACATGGCAGTGACGGCGAAATATAGTGTTCAAATTAATTTGATCGTTTATTAATAACGCCCATTTATTAAAAGCCGTTTAAAAGCAGTTCATCTGTGGGAGCGTTTTCCTTGCAGACCTGGAGGGCTGTTTAAAGACCGATGACAGGATGCGGTTGGCCAAGGAGAGGAGGGAGGAGCGGGAGAAGAGCCTGGGTGAGTTTGAACCTCCGTTTTCATCCATTTATTCTTCCGCCAGATCTGAAGGCGTTTTTTTTTTGCTAGGACCCGTGTCGTTTTCAGCCCTTCACCGCGGTCACCCCAGTCACCCGCCTTCCACGACAGCACTGAAACCCCCACCGTTTGCTCTCTCTCGTGTAAGGCCATGTCGTCGGTGAGGTGCAGCTTCGTGTGAAGCCAGGCCTGGCCGGAGAGCAGATGGGATAAGTGGAGGCTTTGCAGCTCTTTGGTTTTGCCGCAGTCCTCTGGGAGATGTGCTGTAGGTTATTCCGTCCCGCTGTACGATAGCTGCGCCCCCGGAGGACTGTTGTAGATCGTATAGAAAACGCGCTGGTCAGCTGTTCCATTCTGACAGCCTCTCTCTCTGAACTCTTACCCCACCGTCCTGGTGGAAATAGCCCTGGGAGTCATCCACAGAAGGGAGATAACTTGCCACCGGGGTACAACCTATTCTAACTTCTCAGCTCTGTCGTTCCCGGCTGGCGGGACCCTCCCCTGTGGGACCCGAGAGATCCGTTTGGACCTCTACCCTGGGGTTGTGCGGTTTTTGTCCCGGCTCGTTTGTGTCTGAATGCAGCGGAAGAAGCGCGGACGATTCAAGTGGCGTGAGTGTGTTTGGCGAGGAGGGTCCCCGGGGGGCTGGGCTGGGGCAGGAGTTGCCGTGGGTGCCGTACGGCAGTAGCCGGCGCTCCTTCCCTCCTCCCTGCGTCTGCCGCCGGCGCTCCCGATTGCGGCGGCGCCGTGAAACCCGTTGTGGCGGTGAGAGAAGGGCCTGACCCGCGCCCCCTGCCTGTCCGCAGCGGCCCGGGAGCAGGCCATGCTGGAGCGGGAGCGGAGGGCGCAGCTGCAGTACGCCCGGCAGGTGGAGGAGCGCTGGCGCCGGCTGGAGGAGCAGCGGCAGAGAGAGGAGCTGCGCCGCGCCGCCGTGGAGGAGAAGCGCCGGCAGAGGATGGAGGAGGAGAAGGTCAGGGGTCAGGGGTCAGGGGTCAGGGGTCAGGGGGGTGCTGGTCCGGGGTTGGCTGGGTGACGTTCGGGGGTTTTTTTTTCTTTATTAGTCCTATACAATTTCTTGCATTAGGAATTAATCTTTTCACATACCCCAGCTTTTCTCCATGGAGACACAGACAGGGAGAGAAGCTTGGGGTCAGAGCACAGGGTCTGGGTGACGTTCGGGGTCCTGTTGCCAGGGTTGCCCCTGACACCTGCTTCCAGGCTGACTTGTCCTCCCTGATCTCCCTGGGAGTGTGAGAGGAGGTTCAGGCTCGCACTCCCTCCCGGAGAAGGGTCTCCACTTGGCGGCACACCTCCGGACCAGCCCGAGGGAGGGCCCTTCCTCTCCCGCCTCCTCTCGGACGTCCGCCGCCCTCCGCGTGGGGGGCCTGGGGCCGCAGGTCACCTGGCAATTCCAGTGCACGTGCTGGGTTTTTTTCAACGAATGACCAGAAACCAGACTGAAAAGGCAAGTCTTGGTTTAATTGTAGCCAATCCCTGCTTCCCTGGTGGCCTGAGGGGGTGGAGATCCATAAGGATGCTGAGTAAAGGCCCCCTCAAAGCAGTAAAGGCACAGGCTCCAGGTGGAAGGCAGCTGCTCTTAAGGTGCAGTAAGATGAGCTGCCTCCTAATGCATCAACTGGAACATGGGGGAGTGGGCGGCACTCCCCCATGTTCCAAAGAAGGGTCTTTGCCAAGCAGAGCTCAAAACAGGTGATGCGGGGGGGGGGGGCTGAGGAGCTCAACTGGTAAATATGCCTGGTTGAGTTCGGTGATCGTGGGTTCGAGCCTGGGTCATGTCACAGTGGATCCCAGAAGCCGAGGTGCCGAGGCGGGAAAGGAGAGCTCTCGCTGCTCTCAGCGACCCCTGTGGCTTGGTGGGAGACACGCCTCTCCTCCGATCAGCACTGATGCCCCCTTGGGGTGGGGTGGGGTGGGGTGGGGTGGTGGGGGCAGCCCTGCACTGTTACTTGTCCAAACACGAGCGGCTCGTCCGGAGGTGGGCGGGGCAGAGGAGTCTCTCCTCTTTCTCCCCCGTGTGCGGCGGCGGGGGTTTGCAGCTGTGAGCAGAGGCGTGAAGACAGAAACAGCTGGTGATTCCGAGGGGCTGGGATTTCCACAACACAAAAAGTGGCGATGAGAAATTTAAAAAAAAACAAGGTCTTCACATCTTTGGAAATCTGGCAGCCAGTGCAAACACCCCAGCCTAGGAGTTATGTAATATTCAGATTACTAATGATGAAAAAGACCTTCCTGCATTATTCTGAGAAAGCTGAACAGTACCGCTCAACACCCAATGGTGAGGTTTGCTCCAGTTGTTAATGACCAAATCTGAACACATGCTTCCTCCCTCTCTCTAGAGCTCTCAGTGTCTTGTTCAGGAACATAGCTGGAAATACTCGTGGGGTCATTCCCCCTCCGCTTCAAAAACTTGATCAGTGCTTATTGCAATTCATACCCACAATCTGATTTTTTTGTTAAATAAAATGTGAGCATCCACCTTTTATTACATACCTGTTTCTTTGCACACCCTCTGAAAGCACAGCTCAGCTGCAGGGAGAATGTTGCTATGAAGGAGCATGTAGATCTTCTCTTAATGCCATGACTCAGGTATCAGTGTGTCCTCATCCTCTTAAAATTAGTGCTTTATGACTGGTATCATTTTCTGTTGAAAAGCACGAATGCTCCTCCACTTTTCTGTGCACTGCTTCTTGTGGCTTTTGTCATTTGAAGTCCTGAATTCAGCTGGGGACTAGTGCAGCTGCTTATTGTGCTGCAAGATCACAGACTCCCCCTCCCCGCCCTCTGTCTAGTGTTTTAATGAACAGTGACTCCCTGCCCTCCAGCTGCTTATCTCCAGGGGCTTCATGCTTTGTTAAGACCCTGTGAGGGCTGCTGGGTGCAAATCTCTGCATGCTTAATGAGGAGGCGGGGCTGACCTTCCGACGGAGAGAAGATGTGACCTGTTGTAGCAGTGAAATGTCAACCCCACACCCGCCCCCCTCTGCCTGCACCCCTTACAAGCCTAGTTGGAATCATCCTGAAGTGGTGCTGGTGGACTATGACATCACAGGGGGATGCTCCTTAACTCTTTCCTGCCCTGCTGTCACAGACCGCAGGCATTCCTTTTGTGTTTCATTTGTCCCTTGTAATAAGCCCGTACTTAGACCAGAGCTGTAGACTTTGATGAAACGCTAGAAGCGACAGCTCTGCCATATTTAGAAAAGCTCTGGGAGGGTGAAATGAAATTAATGAGCGGCAAGTGTTTTTCCCGAAACACTGTGATTTGTGCTCTTGCTACATACAGTGTGAGCAGGATCGAACTTGGCTTTAAAACGATAAGATACCAACAGTACAGCATTTTAGTTTGCATTGTCTTTTACAAGCAATTTGGCTCACACGTTTTTTTATTTCTAATGAAAAGAATAGATTTTAAATATGGGCATAATACATATTTTTAGTTCATGCCAACGGTGTCTACCTGTAAAGAAACCGAGCTTTACAGGTTTTCTGCAGAATGTCTAAGTTTCTGCAGAATGTCTTAAGATTTCTGAATTCTTTATCCCACATTCTAGCAATTGGTTTTTTAACCAATGAGATGGGTGCCCCATTTCACAGCCACATTGCTATGGCAATTCTTAATTGCAGAAACGACTCGTGGATCTGGAGCTGCGAGCAGTGCTAAATAGGCAGGTTGTATCTGCGAGCCTGGGTTCAGCGAAGGGGAGATGCGTGTCCCCCTCTCGGCTTCCGAAGGGCGGCTCAGCGGTATGAAGGCCCCCTGGGCCCCCTTTGTCACCCAGGGCGCTGGCCGTCACCGCGGCTGCGTTCTCAATCCCAGGATGTGTTCGAGACTGGAATGCGAGTCCGGGTCTGCCCTCCCAGGGGGGGGAGTGGCGAGGCTGGCCCCTCCCGGGGTGCAGTGGGGAGTGTGCGTGCTCCTTCCCAGGGTGCCTCAGCCGGCGGTGTCTGACGCAGTCCCTGGCAGCCAGGCCCTGCACTACAGCAGGATCCTCACTAAGGAGGGTGTCTCTGCTCCCTGCTTCTCTGCAGGGGAACTGGAAGAATCCTGAACGGTATAGAAAAGAGAAGCTAAGCTTTTTATTTTTTTTCTTGGAGGGGGTTAAAGTGAATTTAGGGAGTTTGCACTGAAAAAGCTCTGAAGGTCCGGTTTACCATCGCAGCCTGGAAAGATGCTGTGCTCTGGCAGCCAGTCCTTGACTTGTCGCCATGGTGATTCCTATCGACAGTGAGAGCTAGTGTAGTACCATGCTGGTGGCAGGGTGGCTATGCAGGGATTGTCCGTTTCTGGGGGGATGTGGTTGCTTCATCATCTCTAGTTTTGGGTTTGAATACTGCTGCAGACTGTCAGTGAGACTGCTGTGAGCTCTGCAGTGCCCAGAACCCCCACACTGATAGGGTTATATATACCATGACAAGAGCCCCATTTTAACCAGCTCTTAGAAGCAGACAGAGAGGTATTAAAAACACAACAAATACACATTGGAACCAGCTTTTATTCTGTTTTTAATGCCTCTTGGTATATATTGTAAACTTACGTTTCTCTCCTTAAAAAGAGGACATGTGAAGTGAGTTATCCGATTAAAAACTATCGCTAGAATTTCCTCCTAACCCGGCATAGTCTTGGTAACTTATAGTGGTATATATGAAACCCGGGGTAGTGGTAACGAATATTTCTGCACATTAGAACGTGACGTTCAATATCTTTTGGAGAAAAATATTCGTAATGTTTGTTTTCCATTAACCAGTTGGAGAATAAAATAAGTGCAGGGAACATGTCAGATCCGTTGCTCCTGCCTCGGTGGTTTGGAGAGCTTATTTTCCTGTGACGCACACGATTCCCTCTGATCTAAACACAGCCCTCCTCCTCCTCCTCCTCCTCCTCCTCCTCCTCCCTTGTCTGGGCAGCAAGGGGTTAATGCTTGCTGAGCAGTATTCTCAGCCAAATGAAGCCGGAGCCACAGGGACAGGCGCGCGGGTGGAAACAGATGCTGGCCAGCCCAGTGATGCAACCTGTGTCATTAACATAGCCTTCCTCCTGCCGGGCTGCCTGTCAGTGTGAGGCAGCGCTGTCTGCAGAGAGGAGGGGGGCTGTGCTGTGTGCCAGGGCAGACGGTACGTGCTGCTGCGCTCTGCCTTCCTGCCAGCGCCGCTGGGCAGGGTATCTGGATTCAGAAGCAGAGCGAGAGAGAGAGAGAGAGAGGGGGAAGAGAGCACAAGCTGTCGCCCGCTCACCTGCTCGCTCCTGTTTTACCGCCTGGTCTCGGGGAAGGAAGGAGCTCCCCTAAATGCAGCAGCCCGCTCCCCCGCCGAAGGCCCGCAGCGATGGCTCAGTCAGAGAGTGTCTTTTCTTCCCCGTGTTCGAACGCAACGAGCAGGAGCGCCTGGAGGCCCTGATGCGCCGCTCGCTGGAGCGCAGCCTGCAGCTGGAGCACAGACCCAAGCGCTGGACCTGGGGCGGGGCCACCGGCGGCCGAGAGGGTGAGCGGGGAGCGGGGGAGGGCGGGGGAGGAGAGGGGCTCGCCGGCCGCAGTGCAGACCTGCCGAGGGGAGGCGGTTGACCACCCCCTGCACCGGCAGGCCGGCGCTGCGTGCCGAGCTGGGCACTGGGCATGCCTGGAAAAGCAGCAGCAGCAGCAGTAGCTTTTGGGTTGCTTTAGAAATCAGCATGAAGCTCCTCTCCAGGTGCCGAATCATGCAGGGCTGGAGACAGGAGGAGTGCTCATCAAGGTTATAGCTGACTTCTGCGAATAAAGCACAGGCACAGCTCTCCGTTTATAGCACAAGTGAGCTCAACTAGATTTGATTCATTCATCGGAATTAATGTAGCTGTGATTTACATAAAAAAATTTAAGGTATTAATCAAAAAGTATATTTTATTTCATGCGTTGATCTGCACGAATAAGACCTGGAGCATCTGTCTTTATTTGGCATCAGGCTCCCAGAGCACCACCCAGACTCATGGTGCATTCATGAGCAAATCAATTATTTAAAGTCCTGATTGCGCAGCTAAAATCCCTGTTTGCTTGTGGCGCGGTAATCAGGTTATTGTTTCCAAAGCCTTGGTGAGCTCCTTACTGTATATGCAGTGGGGCTGTTGAAGTGCTGTGGGAGGCCTGGCATGCCCTCCTACGCTCTCCGAAAAGATGGCAAGTACAAATGCTAGGTTTTGCTTTTGGTTGCTAATCATTATTTTGCTTCTGCAGTTGATGATTTTGATACGCTGCTTAGCCGAACCCTGTTTTAATTTCACCATTCAATATGGTGTTGTAGCACTTCCTATATATGTAGAATCCACACTTTTTCTTTTGGTTTCCAAGATAGATAACGGTTATATACGTAGCTTTGCTGCTGTACTGAGGGTCTTCTAAATGTTGTTGAGCTGGAGGGAGGAAACAAAGACGCAGGGCAGGCGTGCTGGCTGCGGTGTGTGCTATCGGGAGATCAACAAATGAACTGGGCTGTTTGCAGGATATACAGCTACCAAGTAATGGATAATATGCGTGTTGTGCCTCCCGAGCAGCATGTGCTCCTTGGCGGCACAGCACACGCGCCTGTGTTTGTGGCGCAGTTTAGCGTTGTCTTTGTTTTCTGTGCATGTGGTACAGCAGCCGTGGGGTTGGCGGCGGACTAGAAGAATCTCTGACTCTCCCCGCCCTGCCACCCGTCGGCGCTGCCCAGTGTGTGTTGTAACGTTGTGCTTTCTCTGCTCTGGTTCCCGGTGTGCAGGTGACTGTGAATATGCCCCGCCCCTTCCTGTAGGTTTACCTGCTGCCTTAGCCCCTCCTCCTGACCTCGGTGCCCCTCCTCCTGACCTCGGTGCCCCTCCTCCTCCAGGCGCCTCCGAGCCCAGCAATGGTACTTGGAACCCCATGTGACACTGTTGTGTGTGTGTGTGTGTGTGTGTGTGCATCACCCACATCTCACACCACCTCTCTCTGGGACAGCCTTTCCCCGTCTCCTTCAGCACACCTGCTGCGCTCAGACCCCACCCCCTCTCTCTGTCTCCGTGCTGTGTCATCGTGCCCTCATGCTGCTGTGAAACTCTCTGTGCTCTTCGTGTGACAGCACCCTCACCTCTCCACCACCCGCCCACTGAAAAAAGTCGAAAAGGACGAAAGAAATAGCGCAGATTTCTGTTTCTCCTTCATCGTTTGTCATCTCCATCACCTTCATGCACGTCCAGACAAAATTAATGGTTGTCTGTCTTATGTGTACATGCATATGTTTAATTGTTTTTCACAAATGGGCACATTCCAGGTCAGATGCACATTGGATAGGAAAACTGAGGACTAGGAACGTTCCCAGTGTGAATTTTTAAGAATGCAAACGTTAATGAACCCAATTGTGAGAGCTTATTGTGCATTTAAAACTGAACTGTCATCACTTTAGAAATGTCTCCTGCAGAGATTAGGTCCTTTATCTGTAGAGCAGGCAGATTTTCTACAACAGATGGGAGATCCATCTCGGTACTGCAGCCATGGTGACAACGTTCATTCTGAAAAGATGGCAGAAGTGCAGTGGTGTCCTTCTTGACAAAGGAGCTGGGCTGTGTCTGTGTCCGGAGCGCAGACCCCCCCTCCTCCTCCTCCTGTGGAGGGAACTCAGACAGACACAGAGGAGCCCTAAAAGGCAGCAGGGGCCTGTCTCCACCCTGAGCCTGCTCTCTGCCCAGGCTGGGGGCTCCAGAGCTAGCTGCCTGGGCTGAGCCCTCAGGCAACAAAAGGAATCACCGTTCTGGGGACATGATGGACACCGACTGAGGCCCTCTGGTCAAGCTGGAGGCCTCTGGTGGTCTGTGCTTCCTGGTGGCTCACCTTCCTAGTGGAGACGACAAAAGCCTCATTTGCCTGTTAGAGCTCCCTGCTAATGGAGGTCAGGGATTCTGGAACGCTGATCCAGAGACCATACGGTCCTTCCCATCTTGTGTCGCCAGCCCCGGGCACCGACAGAGGCTCTCACCGCACAGAAGAACACCCTTGTGTGTCTCAAGTTCAAGATCAATTCTGAGACAGAAGTCAGCCCCCGGAGAATTCACTTTAATCTCCAAGCTCATTCCCCCGCGGAGAAGGTCTTCCAGCCTTCAAATTAAACTCCCCCCTGCTCAAATGTCCTGTGAATTTTGTATTCCGGGATGTTGAAAGGAGGCAGGTGCCGAGCAAAGCCCCCAATGGCTTATTCCCTCTTGTGTTGAGCAGGAAAGGGAGGTGCTGCAGGCCAGGTTGTAGCTCTGCCGGTTAATTTTGTCTGGCTGCACCCCTTCCCTTCCCTGGATGTAAACTCTGCTTCATGCATCTCTCTGCAGCGACTGACAGTCTGTCAGCCTCCACCATGAACCTGCCAAAGCATTCGGAGCCGCCCATCAGTAAGCGCCTGTCATCCTCCTCCGCGACTATCACTCATTCTGCAGAGCGAGGCAAGTGAGCGAACTCCTGCGTGTCTGTCCGTCTGTCCCTGTGTCTGTCCCGTCTGTCTGCGCGCCCCTCGATGCTCCTGTGCCTCGGCGTGTTTGTTTGGCGTGTTCTTGCAGAAATGGGGGTTCGTGTTGTTCAGCCCCCAGAGTGCCTGGGATATTGAGATGCCGTGACGGGGCTGCTCTTGCCAGCTCCAGAAGGTGCCTGACCGAACTCACAACGTATCTGTTTCAGCGCCATCTGTGCCAGGCTGTGCCCCCGCCTGAAACTGGGGGAGGGGGGGACTGATATAGGTTCAGTTTAGGAGGTATCTGAAACTATGGCAGCCATTATGCACTATTTAGCCTTTGGCACCAGCTTCTCTCCACAAGCAGCGCATGTCCTGGAGGCAATCGAGTCGCATGTTGATGCGGATGTAATTTATTTTTGAACAGCGGCTGGAAGCATCTTTTTGGGGGAATAATAACTGCATGGTGAAGTAAAACAACGACTTATTTTTCCCCCAAAATTTGGGGGTAAATATTAGATTTAAAGGGGAGCTGTAAGTCCCAGTATCTCAGACTGCTTATTAAATCTCAGTAACAGTATAAATTCATTGAATTTGACAAATTTCGTATGAAGCACAAAATCGTGAACTTGGTGGAAGTACCGTAAGCCGAGAGCTCCCACAAATTGTGGCGTGAAGCAGCCCTTCCTGCTCACTAGTCACTGTAATGACTAATGTAATGTGATGCACCAGCAAATAAATACAGGTTGTGCTGCAGGCATTTCACTGCAGAACTGTTCCAACGTGGAGAGGATCTGGAGAGCGATATTTCTATTGGATTGAGAGGCGTATTCACAAGCCTGCTTTTTGACAGTGTCACAGGGCCGCTTAACATCAACGGATGCCTCGCTCTGAATCGCACAACATGGCGCTGCGCAGACCTGCAGATTTCCTCTCTTTTGAGATGTAAGGTGCAGGTTTAACAAGTTACGTGTGGGCATTTTAGTTTTGTTGTGGTCTGAAGTGCGCTCAGCGATGCCGATTCGTTCTCAGCCCCGACATGTACAAATGGCGTCGCAGTCCCCCCCTTTAAAATCTCTCGGCTTCTTCCCACTGAAGCCGTGGATGCCTGCTCGATATGACAAGGCGGTTGCAAGTTTATTTCTGCTCCAGCGGAAGCCCCGCGTCTGCTTTCTCAAGCCAGTCCGGCCTGGGGGAGTTCGCGGTGGAGGGGCGGACGGGTTGGGGCGATCCGCGGGACAGCGGGGGCCGGGGGGGGGGGGGGCAGGTTTGTCACAGCTCAATGCAGCAGGAGCTCTGTGGGACGTGTTGTCACTGGGATGTGGGCAGAGGGAAGTGAGTTTAAGAGCCTGTTAACCCGTGAGGATAGTCCTTTAATGTCCTGTTGTCACCGATACCCCGGCGTGGATGAGGCGGCCGCGGAAGGTGCGGGCCTGAAACTCTCACGTTGATTTGAGTTTCGTGCAAGGACTGTCGACGAGGGGGGTGACACCAGGACACCTCCTGTGGCAGTTGCAGTGCTCTGTGGCTGCTTTTACATTTTGTGAGCGTCTCTCTCTCTCTCTCTTTCTCTCGGTGCGCTGCGGAGATGCGTTGCCATGGCAATGCGGGGTTGCAAGCGAGCGGACACACAGCACGTCACGCTGTCACGTGTCGACGCTTTAAAAAAAAAGCGGGGGGGGCGAGGACGCCCGCGGAGGCTCAGCAAAAACACGTCGATTTTCTTGTTTAGCCCGCTGACTCCTTTGGAAACGGTGGTGGCCTTCGTGTGCGCGCCCCCCTCGGGAGTCCTGCCCGTGACGAAAGGCGGTTATATGACGCGGCAACGCGGGGGGGGTTCTGCCCGTGTGTGTCCGTCCGAACCGAGAGCCGGTGCGGGGTTGAAGCAGAAAACCATCGGACACGTCAGGGCCCGTGTGGAAGATATCCCCCCCTCCCCTCCGTCTTGTGTTCTCCGTCACATCGTTTCCCGTTTAAGTCCCGTCATCCAAGTTCATTTCCGCCAGCCTGCTGGCTGGGGAGAAAGGGCAGTCCTGGCCTCAGTGTTACCTCTTAGCCAGCCCAGGCTTTCGGTTCCTGTTCGGTTCCTGTTCTTTCCGCCACCCTCCTTCATGCTGCATGTGTTCACGTGTTGTTGTTGTTGTTGTTTTGTTTTGTTTTCTGGCGGTTTGTCCTCTTGCTGTCCTCATCCATGCCCACCTCCGCGCCCTGGAGAACCCGCGGGTCAGCCCCTCGTCCCTCGCCGGGCCGAGCTCCGCCGCGAGCTCCCGGGTCACGGCTGTGCCTCGCGGGACAGGGGCCGGGCCGGGCCGGGCCGGGCCGGCGCGTGACGACACGGCTCCAGCACACGCTCGCCGGCGTTCCTGTAAAACTCTCGGCGCGCGGACGCCCAGCTCTCCCGGCGGCACTGGCCCGGGTATTGGTCAGGTTGGCCGAGCGATTCTGCGGCAGAACCTTTCATCTCCGGCCTCTTCCCCCCCGCGGAGAAGGCCTTCCAGCCTTCAGACTGACCCCCCCCCCACCCCCGGTCAAATACCGTGTGAATTTGGTATTCTGGGATGTTGAAAGGCGGCAGGTACCGCGGTACCGAGGTCTGCGGCCCTGTGTTCTCCATAGTCCTTGAGCAGAGCCGTGGTCAGATCGCTCCTCCACAGCCAGGCGGAGAAGACCCTGCTCTGCTCTCTGGGAGTAAGGCTGTCCAGTGGGGTGGTGTCCAGCCTGTTGTTCCTGCAAGTGGCCCCACTTCAGGACTGAGAAAGCAGTCTGTAGGGCTGGGAAAACGACAGAGGAATCGGTTGGCACCCAGCATGACAACAGCGGACCAGCTGCGTTGACGTATCCGAGACCGATTTGAGCGTTTAACCCTGCAGGAGACCGCGTGACGGTAAAATGTTTGCTGACGATGGAGAGGTTCAAATAATTAAATCACGTTTCCCCCTCCCCCTCGTTTTTTCTTTACTGCTTCTGCTTCCCTGTGTGAACCTCTCTGCCCCCGGCACTGCTGTGCTCTCCGTCCTGACTGCGCAGTGTCTCATGTCTGTTCCCGTGTAGCTGCCCCCAGCCCCCACAGGTCGCCGTACCGCGGGTCCCCGGGCCGGGCCGAGCGCAGGAAGACCTCCGCAGGGTCCCCGGAATCCTCCGAAGAGTCGGCCAAGGTCGCCCTGTCCCCCGATACCCCAAAGGTCAGTGCTCCATGCGCGCTGTAGCTGCAAGTCTAGGGACCGTTCTGGTTTCAGGTTTAAATAGCATTTTAAGCAAAACCATAATTGGCAGGATTTGAACATGTGGGAGGAGCTTTGTGTGCATGTGTGCTGTGATTGGCAGGACTTGAACATGTGGGAGGAGCTTTGTGTACACGTGTGCTGTAATTGGCAGGACTTGAACATGTGGGAGGAGCTTTGTGTACATGTGTGCTGTGATTGGCAGGACTTGAACATGTGGGAGGAGCTTTGTGTGGATGTGTGCTGTGATTGGCAGGACTTGAACATGTGGAAGGAGCTTTGTGTGCATGTGTGCTGTGATTGGCAGGACTTGAACATGTGGGAGGAGCTTTGTGTACATGTGTGCTGTGATTGGCAGGACTTGAACATGTGGGAGGAGCTTTGTGTTTAAATGTGCATCTGTATTCTGTGTTAATTGCTTGGTGAACAATTCCATGCACCAATTCCTTAAGACACTGTAGAGTGACAAACTGCGTATAATTTACTTTATGGAAACCAGGTGTGCTCTAGTCATGCCTCCATTCATTTTTCTGTGCAGACTTGTCTTCTGGATTTCATGTTGATTTTTCAAGTATCTGTAATTACCACAAAATAAGCAACATCTGTGTTCTAATTTGGAAAAACATACGCAACACCGTTGTGAAAAGCTGTAGTTTTGCGTTTTAAATAGCAGAAGCATACATGGGTTTTTAATGTCCATTAAAATATTTGTCAGCAGACCTCTTGTAGAACATGAGATAACTGGAAGAGGGAAAAATGAGACAAACAGGTTTGGGAGCAAGCGATCAGTGTCGCCTGTCAGCTGCATGCCCATTACAGATCAGGAAAGGCAGCCAACCTTAGAACAAACCAACCTTCTTTCATAATAAACGGAGCTTTGTGTTTTTAATAACCAAACTGAATCGTCCCACAGTGATGTTAAAGGGCTCATCACATGATTAGAAGTAAGCCCTGAATACAGGGCTTACTGTATGCCCTGTAGATGCCCTGCTTATGTATTACTGCCCTGACGGAAGGGGTCGGTTCGCTGTCCAGATCACTGACGTCCTGTCGCTTCGGAATTTGCCCTCCGTTATCACAGCTCCCCAATTAACAAGCAATGATGTCATCGGAGCCAGGGGAAGGACTGCTGTCGGAGGTGTTGGCGATACTCGTCTTTAAGATTAAGCCCAAGTGAAACGGGGCTTCAGCTCCCAGGCTGAGCTGCAGCAGGAAGAAAGGGGTGATTGCTAGGCAACGGAATGGAGCTGGACAGCTCCGGGACTTCACATCCCCCAGGAAAGGGGCTGCAGTTCCTGAATCACTCTGCACTGTTCCAAAAGCAATTTCCTTTATCAGCGCTGCTGCAGGAACGTGCGCCTGGTCCCGAAGCTGTTTCCTTTCCCAGTGCCAGCTTCCGTTTGACTAAATGCACAGATGCACTGAAGAGGTGAAAGCTCCACAGCTGAAATGCGCTCCCTGCAGGCTGGACAGCAGGGCCTGTGTGGAGGCCCCACACTTCTGCTCTCACGTGCTGTCTGTGGTTTCAGCTGGAGAAGGCGCGTAAAGAGAAGCGGATGTCCTCGCCGCTGCCGGGCTCCCCTCTGCGGCGAGCGGAGTCTCCCGCTGTCCCCGCCAAGCGCCCTTCCTCCCCCGCCACGCCCAAGTAAGTGCGCCGCCCTGCTGCCCTGGTCGAGCACGTGCAGCCCCTCGGCACACGCACACACTGACTAGACAGTCTCCAGCCCCCATTACCCCCATCTCCCTGTGAGGCTGCCGTCTCGTTCCCCTTGCAGAGAACTGCTCCGCTAGCAATGCGTGACTTATCCGGTCCTCCGTACAGGCTGTGTGTTAAAACGAAAGGTCTTTTTTCCCTGGACGTTGCTCCACATTCTGCCGCCGAGCGCCGAGGTCGGTTGGCGTGTGTCTCCAGCGGGCGAGCAGAGGGGCCCCACCTCGCAGGCGAGCTCTTGACGGGGCTGTTCCTCGCACCTTTTTGTTTTATCTCCTGCGCCAGGCTGCCGCAGAAGACCCGGGCCCAGTCTCCGTCCACCGCCCGGCCGTACCCCCCCTCCCCGATGAAGCCCCGGGCGCCGGGCGGCGGCCCCGACATCGCCAGGAAGAGGGGAGACCCCGAGAGGGGGCAGCCGGAGCCGCTGCGTGCCGAGGCTCAGGAGAAGAAGCTGCCGAAGTCCGCCAGCAGCGAGCTGAGCAACAGGGAGGGAGGAGAGAGGAGCGCAGGTGTGGAGGGGTTTTCATTTAGAGCCTCCCCCCCCATACATCTGACCCCAGCCATGCCCTGTCCCCTGTGCCCTGACCCCAGCCGTGCCCTGACCCCAGCTGTGCCCTCTCACAGAGCCGTCCCCCGTGACCCCTGACCCCAGCTGTGCCCTGACCCCAGCTGTGCCCTCTCACAGAGCCGTCCCCCGTGACCCCTGACCCCAGCTGTGCCCTGACCCCAGCCGTGCCCTGACCCCAGCTGTGCCCTCTCACAGAGCCGTCCCCCGTGACCCCTGACCCCAGCCGTGACCCCTGACCCCAGCCGTGACCCCTGACCCCAGCTGTGCCCTCTCACAGAGCCGTCCCCCGTGACCCCTGACCCCAGCCGTGCCCTGACCCCAGCCGTGCCCTCTCACAGAGCCGTCCCCCGTGACCCCTGACCCCAGCCGTGCCCTGACCCCAGCCGTGCCCTCTCACAGAGCCGTCCCCCGTGACCCCTGACCCCAGCCGTGCCCTGACCCCAGCTGTGCCCTCTCACAGAGCCGTCCCCCGTGACCCCTGACCACAGCCGTGCCCTGACCCCAGCTGTGCCCTCTCACAGAGCCGTCCCCCGTGACCCCTGACCCCAGCCGTGCCCTGACCCCAGCTGTGCCCTCTCACAGAGCCGTCCCCCGTGACCCCTGACCCCAGCCGTTCCCTGACCCCAGCTGTGCCCTCTCACAGAGCCGTCCCCCGTGACGCCCACGGGCAAGCCCATCGCCGGCACCACGGACGCAGAGGAGGCGTCGCGGCTGCTGGCGGAGAGGAGGCGCCAGGCCCGGCTGCAGCGCGAGCTGGAGGAGCGGCAGCAGCGGGAGCAGGAGGAGGCCGAGAGGTGCGTCTCTACGCGGGGGCGGGGGGGGGGGGGGCGAGGGGTGCTGGGAACAGCGGCTTGCCTGGCCGTTCTCCCTGCCTCCATGGCGGTAAAGCCCCGACTCCGTGTCCGCAGGGTGAGGGCGGAGGAGGAGCGCAGGAAGGTGGCGGAGGAGCGGGCGCGGCAGGAAGAGGAGGCCCGCCGGGCCGAGGAGGAGAGGCTGAGGGAGGAAGAGGAGCAGAGGCTGAGGGAGGAGGCCGAGAGGCAGCAGAGAGAGAGGCAGGCCAGGGAGCTGCAGGCCCGGCTGGACAGAGAGGTCAGTGCGCCGGGCTGGGGCTCCTCCACACAGACCCGCGTGCCGCTCCGCTAGGGCGTGTCGGTGCAGTCTGGGAAAAAAAGAAAGTCCTTCCGTCCTGCTCTGCCTTCCCTCCTTCTTCTCTTGATTTTGTGCCTTTTCGTTCCTGCATCAATCAAATAACTATATCTCTGTCGTGACCAGAAACAAGCATGTTTCTGTGTCACCTGTTAAACTAGACTACATCTGCAGGCTTTTTGATTCTGGGAAAATTGTGATTGTTAATATCCTGACTTGACAAGCAAAATTCTTGGATAAAAATGTTGGATCATTTAGAGCACTGTTTTCAAGCTTGTTGTTAAGAATGACATATCACTGAGAATGAAAAAAACAGGATTTGGGAGAAGTGGACTCCTGTTATTACTCTTAAATGTGTGTGCTTGTCCTGGGGCAGTCTGTCTGCAGGGAAGTGTATATCTGCATGTCCTGCTGTGGTCTATGTGCAGCGCAGTGTGTCTGTGCATGTCCTGCGATGGTCTGTGTGCAGCGCAGTGTGTCTGTGCATGTCCTGCGGTGGTCTGTGTGCAGCGCAGTGTGTCTGTGCATGTCCTGGGGCAGTGTGTGTGCAGCGCAGTGTGTCTGTGCATGTCCTGCGGTGGTCTGTGTGCAGCGCAGTGTGTCTGTGCATGTCCTGCGGCAGTGTGTGTGCAGCGCAGTGTGTCTGTGCATGTCCTGCGGTGGTCTGTGTGCAGTGCAGTGTGTCTGTGCATGTCCTGCGGCATGTCCTGTTTCTAGGCATAGTGCTTATCACGCCGGTGTGTCCCATACAGAGAGAGGAGGCGGAGGCCAGGGCCCAGCAGGAAGCAGAGAGGCTGCGCCAGGAGAGAGAGCTGCAGCAGCTGCAGATGGAACAGGAGCGACTGCAGAGGAAGAAGGTACAGAGCTGGTCCCTGTGCCCAGACCAGTATTGCATGTTTCCTGCCCAGAGCTCTGGGCTCTGGACCGAGGGTCATGAGTTAAAGCTGGTGGCAGGATACTGCTCTTGCACCCTTGAGCAAGGCGCTTTGCTCAGACTGCTCCAGCCCAGGGTCCTAGGTGAGAACTTGCCACACCAGGGACTAAAGGAAAACCAGCATCCCCAGACACACCCTCGGGCGCTTTCAGAAGCAGGGGTGTTAGTATCATTAGAAAATAAAAAGTACTGCTGCGTGGCTACTGAAGGGCAGTACTTTTGAATTTGATATAATGCAAAAAATACACACTTTGCAGAGCCCTCGGTCACAGTTGGATAGTGACGTGACCCCGGGCTCGAACCCGCGGCCCTAGAGCTCAGCTTTCGCCGGTTGAGCCTCTCGGGAGGCAGGTGCAGCAGGTGGATTCTAATGCCTCTCTCTGATTGCAGAGGATTGAAGAGATCATGAAGAGGACAAGGAAGAGCGACACTTTTGAGTCAAAGGTAAGTGGCCTGAAGAGAATCTTTGTTCACTCCAGGGCTTTTTGACATCGTTGGTCCCGGCACCACTCGGCATCTTTCTGCTGCCCAGAGCAGTCGGGTGAAATCAGGTGTGCTGGCTGTAATGTGCCGGGGCCACAGGGCTGTCTGTGCAAATCTGCTGCTGGTCGCCCCCAGCTCTCCTTTTCTGCTGGGGCAGCGAGGAGGAAGGAGAGGGGAGAGGCAGAGCTGACTCCACTGCCTGTCTCGTCCCGCAGAAAGAAGAGGTGAAGCTGGAGACTCGGACAGCTGTGAGCTTCCTCAGGCCTGTCCAGTCCGCTCTGCTGGAGTCGAGAGGTATGGAGCCGGAGAGGCTGCGCTGAGGAGTGAGGATCAGCGGCTCTGTCTTCTGCACGAGCCGCGGGCTCTCTCGCCCAGCCCGGACAGGTCCTTCCAGCTCCTGAGGAGTCCGAGCAGGAAGACACCCGTGTGGCAATAGAGGCTAGAGACTGTAGTCTGGGACGAGCCCCTCCCCGCTCTCTCCCCGTCTGCTGGGCCCACATGCTGCACCTGCAGCAGCAGGCGTTCGGATGAGCTCCACCTGCTGGTGAAAACCAGCACGAGCAGATTCCAGAAGTGTCTGTTTATTCATCCACATAATCCCAGACATAGTTGCATTTAGATCAAATCAGTGTTGTAAATATCAGATTAACTATGAAAAGGATTCTGTAGTTCTCCCCGATAGAACATAGAGATAGTTTTACAATGGGCAAGGCTCAGAATTGTTTGGGGCCCTTAAACTGTGGGTATTAAAATGCCCAAGGCAGAGGAGTTCGGCCTGTTCCCTTAACATTCTGGACTCACTGCAGACTTGATCAGGGAGGGCAGTACATGTCCGTACTGAGATGCCCAGCGCAGGTCTCCTGTCGAACAGCATGCACTGCGGGTCTCTGATGGTGCTGTGTGTGTGTGTGTCCTGCAGTGATTGGACGTGGCATAGCCCCCCCTCCCCCCGCTGCCTCCGAGGTGCCGGGAGCCCCCCTCATCAGCCTGGAGCCCCTAGAGGTGAAGAGCGGGAGTGCAGACGAGTCCGCGGACGAGGTGCAGCCCATGGACGTCAGGTGGGGTGCCCCTGCGGTCAGGGCGTCGTCAGCACAGGGGTTCGAACGTCTACGCTGGAGGGGGGGGGGGGTGTTTAGCGGTGGCACAAGCCGACATCGACAGCACACCTCCTCTGAGAGACGGCATCTCCTTAAAAAATAGTCATATTGCAGAAAACAACACAGGAAAAAAACCCCAGTCTCTGCACTGAACCTTATTCTGTAGATATTTACACTAGAAATATGATTAGCGAGGATCTGGGAGTGAAGCTGTGGTGGGAACCCTGTGACTGCACTCTTTACAGATGGCGGTATCTCTGTTGCTGCTGTGGTTCGGGTGCTCTGACCGCGCTCGACAAGGGTAAGAATTTAACCCTGGTCTCCTTCATCACCTCTAGCCCTGTTTCCAAAGAGGAGCTCATCTCCATCCCCGAGTTCTCTCCCCTTAATGAGAGGCATCCCAACGAGATGAGCAACGCCAAGGCTCTGGAGGACCTGCTGGACCTGACCGGCCACGTGGCTTACCCTCCGCTGACCAGCCCCTCTGCCGCCCTGGGCGACTGCAACAAGAACCTGATCGAGGGCTTCTGCAGCTCCAGCCCCGACACACAGCTGATCGAGTCCTTAGCACAGGCCGTAGACAAAGCCAATATCCAGTAGCCAGGTACCTCACACTGTCCGTACATGTGTCTTCCCTGATCCTCCGGATAGACACTGCACAGGAATGTCTAAATGTACACTAGGAGGGGCAGTTCTTGAGATTAATCCTTATTAAAGTGTGGTAATTGTATTCTTGCATAAACTTCAGCTACAAATGAGGACGACAGGTTGTGCGCAGCTTCCCTTATCCTGTCATCAAGCTGAGTGGGCTCCGCAGCGAGAGGGTGTCTCCAAAGGCCTAACTCAGAGAAACACCTGTCAAGTCTTGGGAATTTCCTGTGTGATGCTTTTTCACACCTGCGCTTAACCCCATGAGATAGAAACCTTGCTGGTTAAGGCAGTAGCTTTGATCTCAGGAGGGAAGGCTGTGTGACCTTGCACACTGAGGTCCCTTAAAGGTGTTACATTGATTGAGACACAAGTTTCCCAGGTGGCCTTTAAAACCGGCAGACTGATAGCATGTCCGCAGCGCGGTTTTAGTCAGACATGCTATCGTTTTTTTCTGCCACAATCTGTAGGGCGCTACAACATTGCTTAAAGATAACGGTAAAGGCGTTTCAATAAGAAATTCTCTGTATACAGAAAAAATAGTGTAGCGTAGTGGTTCCCAATCCTGGTCCTGGAAGCCCACACACCTGCTGGGCTGTTTTCCAGCTGAGCTTCATTATCTAAGTGAAGCCTTAATTGAACTGACGAGTTGCTTGATTGGGTCACTTGCAAGAAAAGTTGTTAGTAACTTCAGCAATGCAATAGATAAAAAGCAGTCTCTGACATATTGGTGTATATGTCTCACTCAACAATCAAGTGACTTCTTATTAATCCCACTCTGATGCGAATGGAGGGTTGAGTTGAGTGGCTGGGAGCCGAACTGGAACGGACGCCGGCAGGTGTGCGCGTCTCCAGGTTGAGGACGGGGAACCCCTGGATTAGTGGGGTGCGATGTGGTTGCGCGACCCCGGGTGCACCGTGAGGGGTGCATTGCTCCTTTTCGCAGTGTTGTCGTTGGGGCCGGGTCCTCGGCCTGTCCACTGCACTGTCTCTCTTCTCCCTCTCAGCGCTCCGCTGACGGCGCTGTGAGCCCACCTGCTGCGCCGCTGTGCTGTCTTCTCCCAGGAGAGCCCCGCCTGCCGGAGGCGGGAACGTCCTTTTCCGTTTTCCTCCAAAACCCTCCCTCGTCAAAAGAGAGCACTGGAACAGACACCCTCAATCCGCTTCTTCACAGCTGAAGACAGGGATGACGGGACTCAGAAATGAAGACCTTTTTTATTTTTATATTCTGATTTATTTATTTCAGGGAACATCAAGAAATCCCCCTGCTGTGACTGGCAGATGTCCTGTATTGAAAACTGCCTGGATTCTTGTGTTTTTTTATGATTGTTTTAGCATCCCTTGAGGAATTTATAAGACAGGAAACAAGTCTCCCCAAAGTAACTGGTAGTGAGTTGTATAACTGTGTGTTATTCTGGACATCTGTTCTAGAGAAACTGTGCAGTGTGTGTAGACTTAACTGTGAGCGTGCAAAGCTGAGTTGTTTTAATGTAGAGTGACTATGATCCAGATATCTAAAATGATACTAATGATTCAGCAGTCCCATGAAAGCTAGTCTGATCACCTGTGGCAGAGGAACAGTAATTCCTGCATATTAACATGAGACAATCGATGACCTTTACAGTCTGTGCATGGGCTTGAAGCACCTGCCCAGAGCCATCTCTGTACGAATTCACCACGCCCGTCACGAAGCCCAGTTTTAAAAACAAAACTGCCTTATCGATGAATATCATAAAACCGATTGAAAGAGCCCCAAAAAAAGCAAACACTGTTCCGTTAATTCCTCCTTTTTTCCCCCACTCTGTATTAAAAAAGAAAAGGCACTGAATGAGTCGAGGGGCCTTTTTGCTGCCCTGCTCTTCGATTCAGTTCTGCTGAGCCCACTGCAGGGTGGGGCGTGAGCCCCGCACAGCGCCCCCTACCTTCACTGCAAGCGCAGCGGCGGAGTCGGGGCTGACTGAAGCAGGCGGACGCTGAAGGAGAAAGTGCTCCGTTGCTACAAAACGCTTTGCCCGTAGAGGTATCTGGAGAGAGACGCTGCTTCCTAGGAAGATGGTGGAGCTCACTGTGTGCAGCAGTTATGCCATCCTTAGACATCCAGCCCTGCATTCTACCTGTTGCTTTGCTTTGATCAGTCCAGACGTGCAGCATGTGTGCCATATACTGTATTTCCATTCAAATGAATCTACTATTTTTCTAAGGTATTTAACTCTTACGTTCAGCACCTCTGTGTGGCAGCAGGGGATTCTCAGTGTTGGCTGTTCAGTGTACAATGCTTTCTCCCTCTGCGATTTTCACAGGTAGCGCAAAAAACAAAATCCACAAGGCCCATATGAAGGCAGACGAGTGTTACCTTAGCTTCTGAAACTAACGAGTAGGTACTGTAGATCCCTTGTATAGTATGAACCCTTGGTGTGTGTGTGTGACCATCTGCACATGTTTTTTTTTTCCATCATATGTTTTGACAAAAATGTCTTTGTAGAAAAATATTTACTTGAAGAGCGACAAGCCATTGGGGGTCTTCCGAACCTGGCCTCATCCACAGGAGAAGGTCTAGTGAAAGAGCTGATTTCTGAATATTATCCTGTATGCCGTCCTGTATCTGAAAAACGCGCCGCGCCGCGATTATTTTGTTAAGACTGTATTTACTGTAGACCTGGTGCATGAAAACCATCGGCATGTGCAGAAAATAAACTATCCTCATTCCGAGTCTGACTCTTGTCTTTTTTGTTCCTCGTTTATTTTCCTGGATTCATGCACTGCCCTACACCAGCACACAACACGTCAGGATGTTAATGAATTCAGTCTGCAGTTTTATTTTTAGAAAGCTGGAGCAATACAAATGTCTGGAAATCCAGCAGGGAGGTTGCAGTTTGTAGAGTGCATTAATCTAGGAAGCCTGTCACACCTTGGTCAGCAAGGAGTGGTGCCCAGTGGGGGTCAAAGTGAAGTACAGTAGCAACCTGATTTTCAAAAGGGTGCTGAAATAAAAGACATCTAGAAGTGATTGTTAAAACCTGGTTTAGTTATAAACTGTATAAAATGCAGCATACATTCATTTGTTATACCCTTCAACATATTGAAAAAAAGCATTTTCATTCATCATTATTCATCACATCATCAATCATTTAATCATCATTCTGAATAACAGGCTATAGGTGTTGGACTTGATAACCCAAAGGGTTCTGACCCACTCTGGTTCTTCACAGGGAATGTGTCAGGGCTAACAGATTCATTGTGGTTTTGTTGCTGGAACTGGATGTTTTGAAATCTGAAATGCTGGTACCCTTCTCCTTGCCTAATTTATCAGCTTCTCCCTATCCAGAACATCGAAACGTTCACAGAAGATGCGTGGACAGAAAAAATCTTCACTGAAAGAAACCATAGGGAGGATTGCAGAGAGATGCTGTTCATGGACACCATTCTTTTATCCAGCAGCTCTGCAGCTCCTTTATTCGTTTTGAAGCCCTCCCAGGAATTTTAATGAAGTTCTATCCTAAATGAAGTTCTAGTCCTAAAATCAAGGAAGTCTTATCTCTAACCTTAATCCTAGCCTTACCACTAACCTGTAACTTCAGCCTCAACCTTTACCATGTCTGTAATTTTAGCTTTAGCCTTTAGTTCCAACCCCAAAGAAGACCATAGTGATCAAGCCATACTGCAGTCCTAAGTTTCCTGCAAGCCTAACTGTTATAACTACAAACTCCTAGTCTAACCTTAACCCTTAATGTAACCCCAAAACAACACCCTAAAGTCTACTCTCTAAAATTCTGAATCTGAAATTATACATGGCCTCATTCCACCTCAAGGCTGTCCAATCCTGGTTCCGGAGAGCAGGTGTGTCTGGAAGTTTGTGTTCCATATCAGCTCTTTACAAGCTAAATGAGATGGTCACTGTCCTTAATGCATGAATTGAACTGCTTCTCACAGATTGTGTTGTGTTGCTGCTTTGAAGAGAACTGAAACGCCTGCAGACACACTGGCCCTCCAGGACCAGGATTGAGACGATTTGCTTTAGCCAAAAGGAATCATCCTAAATTCAATCCTGATCCTTCAGTTAAAAACTGAAACCTTAAAATTACAACCTCACACAAACCATATACTGAACTTTGAAGTAATTATGTTAAAACCTGTACCTTACTGTTCATCCTAAACATAGCCCTAACTGTCTTGCAAACCCTGATAAGTTCTAACGCAACAGTCATAATGTAAAATTCAGCATTAAAAAAAAGTCTCAGGGTCTGAATTACAGATACTGAATAGTTTGTAAGAAAAAAAACCAATGGCTTTATATAAGCCGGTGTGCTGGTTTTTATCCACAACTCAATACAGCATTATTACACACGTGAGTGCGCTAGAGGGCGCTGTTTTCCCTTCACAAATACTTCCGGGTTATTAATCCACCGAGGGGGTTTTACTTCCGGTCTAGAGAGTAACAACATTTACAGACAGAGCAGTGAAGGCTTTCCCCTACCTGGAGAGTGTCTGTGTTTTTACCGTTTTGGTCGGAACATTATGTGAGTGTTCACATTGGCGGTACCGACCGGTTCTACCAGTTGGAGGATTTTAATAAAAGCTCCTCGACGTGTTCAGCCTCGTTGGTGGAGAAGAGACGCCGGCGCTCTTGAAGGACGCGGTTCAGGTGAGACATGTGGTTCGTCTCAGGCTGGCGAAGGCGAGTAACCGAGCACCTGGGAAAAGCAGGGATGGGGTTTGAGAACTAGCTGGGTTCGGTTTGGTTCTCGCTTGTGTGTTTTCTCGACTTTACGTCGCGGGATTTAATCAGAGTTAAAACGTACAAAGGCGACATGTTTTAGCGCGTTGCGCTTTGCTGAGGTCCGGTGGAATCTTTTTTTCCACCGATTGTGAAGTCTCTTTTTCTTTACTCTTCTAATCAATGTTTTTGCGAAAAACAAGACGAGAATGTAGTGGTACCTGCCAAGTTCATGGCACCGTGTTCAGCTGCTCTCTACGCGTATTTAAGACGTGTGGGAGGTTTATGTCAAGACTGTCACCTACACAAGGCGAGTTCTGGGTTCAGGCTTGGGTGTTAGGCGTTTGTTATGGTGAAACGTAAAAATCATTGCGTTTTACTGATTACGTATTTTTTCTTCTTTTTTTGCTTCCCCAAGGTAAACCTAATTATGTCTAGGCCACACTCCAGATCACCTGGTTATCCACGCAGGTTAGTGGGAAAGTTTGTAGTTTTAAAATTGTTCTCCTGTTGTAATTGAACTAGTGATATTTTTTAAATATAAAACATTGGGAAATAACCATGATTGGAATGCACAATGCTGATGCAGTGATAAATATGCTAGTTCATACATAGATGTATAAAAATAGATTTAGCCTTTACCGAAGGTGATGTATAAAGTACCACAGTTTCATAAGTAGCAAGTGCCAATGAGAAATGGCGCTACTATTGTGTGACAGCGATTAAAATGCAAAAGAGGGAAGAGAAGGCTAAATTTATTTATATACGTTTGTGTATGAACTAGCACACTATCTGAATTGAAAAGAGAGATTGAACAAAACGAGAGTTGCTTGAGGGGTGATGAACCACAAATAATGATAAAGACTCAAGAATTCACAGCAAACATGAAGTTATATGTCGGCAGCTGGACTTGTGGGTTTGCAGTATATATGTAGACATTTGTATATATGTTTCTCTGTATATATGTAACATACAGAGAAGTACCGACTACAGAAGGATAACAGAATGCAATTCCTGTCTGTTCACACAGGCCCTCGTCCCTGTACAGGAGAAGCCCGGGTCGTGGTGAGGGGAGGGGTGACCTGAGTGAGTACCCGAAAGATGGGTTTGCAGAGTTTAAGCAGCACCAAGGGAGGAGGGATCAGTGGGCGAACCCGAGAGGCCGAGGATTTGGGCAGATGGGCGCTGGAGCGTCTTACAGGGGGCACAGGAGGCAGTATGGAGACGGCCCCCCCGTGATGGGCATCAGACAAGCAGAGCCGGATGCTGGTGGACGACCTGTGGCCCTGAAAAGATCACGCTCCCCTCGACCGCAGAGGGGATCCCCTGCTTGTCAATGGCGCTCTCCTCTCCGGGAATACCCTGACCACCGGGGGCGCTCTCCTCTCCGGCAGTTCCCCGACCACCGGCATCATTCTCCTCTCCGGCAGTACCCCGACCACCGGGGGCGCTCTCCTCTCCGGCAGTTCCCCGACCACCGGGGACACTCGCAATTTCATGCCCCTAACATTAACAAAAGACCGGGACCTCAGAATGAATATCGGCGATTCGCGGGGGAAAGAAGAGTTCCGTCTCCAAGGCGCTTCCATGGGCATTCCGATGGAAGAAGATCTCCTCCTCTGGAAGCTGTCTCTAGATCTGGACCTAGTGGACCCGCGTGGGATGTGGACCCGTGCCAACCAATACCGCCCGCAGTGCACAGGAGGTGGCACTACCAGGACAGTGCCCCAGGAGTGGTCGGGAGCCACAGCCCCAGACATGACCGCAAGAGGCCCAGAGTGAGATCCTCTGATCGCTCTCCACAGGCGGACAAGTGGACGGAAAGGATGCATCCTGGTCATTTTGGATCACCAGATAGGAAGCTCTCGGTTTCTCCGCAGAGAGATCCGCAGGAGTTTCACGGAAGGAGCTCTTATGCCGAGAGGTACAGGAGCAGAGCTGTTCAGCAGGGGTAAAGAGGGGGTAAAAGTCTTAAGGCCGCAACCAGTAAATAAAAATTAAACTATCATGGGCTCGTTACTGCTTTATAATCCTTTTCTTTCCTTAATTGGAAGAGGTTTTCAATTAGGGTCTCTCCTTCATATCCCTAAGCATTGTCTCGAATGGGAGTTTGTCCATCACCCAACTCTTCAAGTAACCCTGAGCTCTCTGCAGTGCCTGACCCCAGTGCTGCAGCGCAGGAGCCCAGCGCGTTGTAGTCCAGCTCTCTGTTGTCTGTGTGTTGAAAGTGTTAACTGCTTTATGTCGACACAGGTGTCGCGAGGAGCCGAGGTACAAGGAGCGCGGGCTCTCGGCAGACATAGAGGCGCGGAGGTCTGAAAAACGGGAGCGTCGCAGGAGCCTCGACCGGCCGCCTTTTGCAGCAGAGGCTTCTGGAGGCCAAGCGCGTGGCGGAAGAGGTGGGAGTGACGGCAGCAGACGGAGCCGGCAAGAGCCCTGCGAGGCCGAAGATGACATGCGGCGTAAAAAGGAGTACGGTCACCAGTATCCCCAAGACGTGCCAGGAGAAAGACGCCACAAGCCCAGGAATTACGAGAACAGAGACAAGGGCATTTTTGGGGCTCCCCCGAATAGACAGAGCCCCCTTGTCAGGGGGAGGATGCAGCAGGATGGAGCAACGCCCCATTTAAAGCCCAGCAGACCAGCACGCCCTGTCCATGGCACCAACGGTGACGTGGACCTCAGGCTTCCTGTGGCTGATCACCCGAGAGGAAAACTGCCTCCTGGGGAGCACTCCGCAGCACGGGGGGAAGTGCCAGAAGATAGAGGCCGCAGACAAGGAGAAGGTGAATTTTCGAGGTCTCCGCCAGGCAATCTCAGGAACCGGCCCAATGAGACCCTTACCATCAAAGTGGACATGTCGCACTCAATGGCCCAATCCAGGTACAGTATCTGGTGTTGCTCCTTTGAAAGGCTAGCTCAAAAGTTGGTTCTCCTTTTCAGCATGTTCTGCCTCGAGCCGTGAAAAGTCGTGAAATCCACCGTTATATTTGGAATGCTGGCCGCTCTGGGAGATTGGTTAGTGGCAGATCCATCAAGGTTTCATCAATGAAGGTCACTGCTTCCAGATGATTCGTTTAATAAGAATGAATACCAGGTGTAACAGCAAGGAGATAAAAGGAGCACCACAGAGCTTGATGTGAAGACGGCTGTGTGGAGGCGTTAAAATGTTGGAACCTGTCTAAACCAGTGCAAGAAGAGTGCAGTAGGTCAAGGAAGGGAGACATTTTGTTTTTCAGCACAGAGTTGTCCGTTTCCTTCAGCGTAATCTGTTTCATCCAGGGACCGCAATCCCAAGGGACGCATACAGGATTGTCATCCCCATGCCTGGCTTTCCTTGTTTTAAGAGTGGGGATTATGAAGGAAGAGGCGCTACAGTGGTGATGCAGATCATGGGTCCTTGGTTAGATTCTAGACTGGGGTGCCACAGAGCTGGCCATATTTGCGGGTACCCCAGTTTCCTCTCCATTGTCCCAAAGACATGTTGATTACAAGAATAGGCGCCTCTACCTTCTACCTGTGTGTGCGTCCTACGATCCTCAGGTGTCCTGACCATGGTGGCACTGGATTGCAGCCACGATCTGATGATGGGTGGGCTTTGAAAAAGACCTTCCTGGCAGTTACAGAGTTGCCTTTTGAAAGGAGCAGCTTGGTTGAAAAGAATAGTGGAGAACATGAATCTCCAATAATGTTTTTATGCCTCTGTGCGTCATCGTATCTGATGATGCAGAAATGTTTACTGTTTTTTTTCTTTAATGGAGGCAGCAGTGCAGAAATTGTCCCGGAACCGATTAAAAGCAGAAAGCCTCACGTTTCCAGTCCGAGTCAAAACAAAGTGGACTTCATCTGCTGTGGCCCTTTAAAAATCCAATAGGAGCTTCTCCATCTGAAGGCTACATCTGGACACACACTGGCTGTAGACGGCCGTCTTCCCATCTGGTTCCCTGTCTTGTTTCCAGAGTCGGGTTGGCAAAAGTGGAGGGGTCGGAGGAATTTTTCAAAGCTGTGTTCCAACAGGATGATTAAGGAAAGGTGGAGGATCCTAAGATTTCACCCTCTGAGAATAACTAGAGCTTCGAATTGTGTTCATGATGATCCGGTGGACAGCAGTAAAACCACAGGTCTTTGTAGTCTTTCGTCTTCCACGCCACTTGTCTTCAATGATTTTTAAGTTCATTGTCAATGTTTAACTTTTTAGAAGTTGGAGCAGGTAGGTAAATGATTAGTTCTGTGCCATATTCTTTTGGTCAGTTTTGCTTTGGGGTTCTCAGTGGAATTTTAATTTTTCATTGCTTTAAGGTGAGTCAATACAAAAATATTTTGGGACATTATTGATTGAAATTTGATTGCCAAAGACAGCTGGATTAAGAAGACTTCCCAACATGCCCAGGCATGCCCCAATGCCTCAGATAAAGACCCCAGCCACTCTTACACAGCACCAGTGGGTCACCTGTGTGTTTCTGTAGTTATTGCACACATGGAGGGGCACACCTGTGGTACTGTGGCAACAGCACTTTGACATGAATCTGCTTTGTGGAGGGTCTCTGAGAGCTTTGTTTTAGCCTTGATGCACAATGGATTCCCTTTCAAAAAGGAAAGAGTTGTAGCAAAGCGACCACTTTAAGTGCTCTGAAAAAGCAGTGTAGTTCCATGATGTTTTATTCCACAACTCAACTTCCAGCAGCCACGGGATCTCCTCTGTGTTCAATCTTCCTGTAGGAGGAGGCTTAGCTTCCAACCCCCGACAAGTCTGGGCAGCCAGTGGGTCCTGCTCGGAGCACTGGAACACTCTTGTTTTGCTTGATGTGGGGGTAATTGGACCATTCAGCTGCCTAAAGGGTACAAGAACTTAAGGATCACCACAGCTAGATACATAGAATTGGGATTGTGAACTAGATCTGTGACTCTGGGGAGAGCCTTCTTTTAGTGCAGCTGGATACATCCAATTGTTCTACAACTTCAGCTAGTGGGTTGCACCCTTTGCAATCGGAGATTTCCCTCTTCCTTGCTTCCCCGGAGTTTGGCATTAGAAGATTAAACATGTGCAACGTTGTAGTCCTTGCTCTTCCTTTCCAGAATTCAGGAATTGACAGGTGGCCCATTCTGGAAACATCAGTGGCCAGAGAGAGAAATGGCTTTAAATTAGGTACATCTATATACCAGGTCATGAAGGTCAACCTTTAAGTCATTAGCCATTGCAGTAGACATGGGAAAGACCAGACAGCTTCCAGCCACTTGCACTTCCAAATCTCAAACGCCCATTTGGGCAAGAAGACAAAGGATTGGGAGAGAGTAGTCCTGGGAGAAGATGGGTAATCCATTACTGCTGAAGCCGTAGTAACGTGAAACATGTGGCCATTCTAACTGGAAAGGACTGTCTTGCAAAAAAGCAATTCCACTGAAAATAGGAAACTTGTTATACAGTTGGCAAGTGGCTGTTTCACAAAACCTAGGTTTCTTTTTCAACAACTGTGCTTTTCGTGACTGGAAAGATTACAATGCACTGATGTACAATCCCATTTCCCAAGGATAAGGACATTTTCAGATTCTGATGAAGTCATCTGCACGATGGAGCCAGTAGCTTCGAAGAAGAGAGAGGAGGAGCTTGGTGGTTGGGGGAGTGTCTGGCGGAAGAGGAGTCTTTTTGTCTGAGAGTTGAGTATAACCAGTTTGTGATCCATGAACCTGTTGGAGCCACTTACTCACCAAAATTAATGAGAAGAACAATGACTGCTAAGTCCCGGCTTTGCTGCAAAATTACTTCTCCTTTCCGGATTTTCTTCTTCTTGGCAGATCTTGAAGAACTGTGTTGGACCTGGAGGTGCCTGATGACAGGAAACCAACACACAGGTGTTTTTTGCAGCTCTGAAAAAACTTTGCTGCTTAAATGAAAACGAGAGGTTACAGCAGACAGGACGCTTGGACTGTTTCCAGTCTGGTGTTGCCATGATCTGTGGGACTAATGCACACCTTCAGACTTTGAGAGTACTGTGTGGCAACCGTATTGAGCAATCTCAAGCTAACCTTGTGCTTGTTTAAACAGGATTACTGCAGCTTTGCTGGAACAGCCCCAACAGAGCGTACATAATTTCTTCCATTTATACGGTGCTTTCAGGACACTCCACTGAAAGTGCTTTACAGGTAATGGGAACTCCTCTCCACCACCACCAATGTGTACTGCCTGTCTGGATGATACAACAGCAACCAGTACACTCGCCACACATCAGCTATCAGTGAAGCGGAGAACAGAGTAATGAAGCCAGTTCAGAGATGGGGATTTTTTTCTTACCTAGCCATGACTGGTAAAGGCCAGTGGAAAATTTGGCCAGGATACCAGATTAAAAACCCCTACTCTTTTCAAGAAACGCCCGGGGATTTTTAATGACCACAGAGAGTCAGGACCTCGGTTTTACGCCTCTCCCGAAAGACTGTGCCTTTTTTGCAGTATAGCATCCCCATCACTATACGGCATTAGGGCCCACACAGACTACAGGGTGAGCGCCCCCTGCTGTCCGCATTAGCACCTCTTCCAGGTGCAACCTTACTTTTCCCAGGAGGTCGCCCATCCAGGTACTGGCCAGACTCAAACCTGCTTTGCATGGGCTGCCGGCTGTGAGTTGCAGGATGATATAGCTGCTTGGCAATGTAGGGTGTCACAAGTTGTTGGAGTCCACATTACATTCTAAAATGTTGTAATACAGGATGTCACCCTTTCGGTGTAAATCCTCCAGAAAGCTACCACAAGGTCTTCTTAGGAAGGTAAGGAAAGCTTTCCTATTCCAAAAGTTTGACTTTTTTTTTTGTGTGAAACATTTTTGCTGGCGGGGGAGAACAGGCTTCTCCTGATAATCCAGGCTGTAGCTGATGGTGTTCCTTTCCCTTGTGTAATGCTGTTGGCAGGCTGTCTTCCTACTCATCTGACAGACAGCTGTCCCTGGATTTGGTGCACGTGAGGCGGCCGTACCCTGACCTGCCTGTGAAGAGTAACGGGGGCTCCCCTGGACAGCGGCCTGTGGGTTCTGGGGACTTCGCCCAGGAAATTATCACTCTGGTGCACCAAGTCAAAGGTTGGCTCTTCACACATGAACACTTGCATGAGCAATCACCAGTATTCTATTACTATCCGAAGTTAAGGGAGATTAACCCTTCACACCTTAGCGTGCCACCTTCAGGTTACAGGTGTGATGCACGTGTTCTCTGGAAACAGGGTTCGGTGCTTCTGAAACCTGCAGTGACGTCTCGTTTTTTTCCTTGCTCTCTTACAGAGAGTTACTGCAAGGATAAAGGAATCACCCTAAACGACCGCTTTTCCAGTTTTCTGGGCTCTGGATCGCAAGACGAGGAATGGCCAAACGAGAGTCTGAGGATTGACCGGTATCCCTCTCATCAACAGTTTCATAGAGAAAAAGACTTGGAATTTTGCAATGTTCTGTTATTGTTATCTCGACAGCTTTTCGTAGTTCTCGTTTTTAAAAATGGCTTTTTTTTTATTCCTATGAACTTTTAAATTGGCTAGTTTCATGCCACCATTATACGATGTGGTTAGTTAATGACAGCTCGTGCTGACCATACCTGGACTATAAGAACCCACATACAGTGTGAGCAGACCCTGAATTCATGGAGGGGATTAGCCACTGGGCAGCCCTGATTGTCTGTCATACTTAACCTTACCTTCAGTTTTCCTGGGCTTTATTGATTAAGCCTGTTTGGTGAGTTAAGAATGCGAATCTGTGGTATCAGCCTGTTGATGTCTGAACTTTGTGAAGGTACTGTAAGTTTAACCATGTTGTCGCAAACACACATTTGTATATATTGTGATGTAAAACAAAGTTTTACAAGGCACTATGTGCATTGTGGTTTGAATGCACTCATCGATGGTGATTTTTTTCTAACCCCGACATATAAAAATAGCGTTGCAGTTCCCTTTTAAAATAATGACTTTTTTCTGTTTTCTTTAATGCAGACGGATCGATTTATCTCTATCGGAACTGAAGGTGCAGAAAATCAACAGGGACATAAGAAACTTGAAGGTATGATGATTCTGTTCGCTTATTGTTTTTCGGTTTCAGGATAGTTTTTTTCAATAAGAGGAAAAATTGAGGAAGGAAGGATTCCCGATGGAATTCTTGAAGGTAACTAAAAAAAAAACTCAACATAGTCGTCCCGTTTGGAGATGCACAGCTGAGAACCTTACACTGGTGCACAGTACCTGGTTAGAGTGAGTGGCAGACAAGACTGAGAGCCGGGGTATTTTAATGTGCTCATGTGCTCGTCTGCTTCTCCTGGTGCCAGACCACCTCGCGACAGATCATCGACCCCAACGATCTCCGACATGACCTGGAACGGCGCAGGCAGGAGAGGCGGCTGGGTTCGGACGAGAGAAGGTTCCCAGCAGGCAGTTTTCCAGAGCACCAGATGTTCCCTGCCAGGTGAATGCCTTCGCAGTCCTGAAGGGTGGCACAGTTACAGCTTTTGGCAAGATGTCTGGCCGTTTTGCAACATAAAAGCTTCATGGTTCTCGGTGCATGTATGTTTATGTACATGTATTTCTGAATATGTTTCCACATCTTCATTTCCAACAGGAGGGATTCTGATTTCCGAAGGGAAAATGCAGAAGAGAGACATTTTCCCCGGTCAGATTTGGCTGGTAATTCTATGCATGGGCAGACTGGTCCAGCTATGGTAAGTTGAATTCTTGAGATTCCCTCACGCAGTCGGATTATCTTCTGATCATTACGCATGTGTTCCAAAATTAAGGATCTAGCAATAAAAGCTTCTGGTCGTAACCATACTTTGATAAATGTTAACGCATTTGAAATGGCTGAAGAAGCTTTCGAAAAAGCTGAAGAAGTTGTGTTTTTCTTCTTTATATTTAAGTGGTTAGAAAACGGATGAATGGATGTTTCACTAGCCAAAAAAAAAGTATTTTCTCCTCAGAAATGCGGAAGCTCAGTCTGCATGGGCCTCTTGAGCAAACACTTGCGTGTTTGAAGTGCTGGGATTGTTTCTTGCCATCTGCTTTATGTTGTGTCTTTTTTTGGTTTTCTGAAGAACATCAGGTGGAAGAAGCCTGGATTTGTCCGAGTGGGCCTGAGCATCCAGAACAAATACAGACGTCTTCAAGCTGTACGGCAGAGAAGGGCCAATCTGTAGAAGCCACAAAGCATGCTGGGAGCTAAAACAAATGGTCAGTCTGTTGTCCAACAGTGAGGTGCTTAAGTCATGAGCACTAGTCAGTCTGATTTCAGTCATTTTTCATTGCTGCTATAGTTAACTTCCAAATCGGGAAAACATGTAGCTTTTTAAACATCGTAAAGTGCTGTCAGCTTGCCTTGTTGTTATCATTTCCTTTTAAAAAAAATAAGTTATGTCTTACAAAAAATGTGTTGTCCGCTATACTTATCTGTCCTGAGAGCCAGGATTTTACAGTGTTACAATTAACCCTTTTTCACCGTTCCGACATTGGATGCTTCTTGGAATTGATGCTCGTCTGTTCTGACAGCATCGCGCCCGCCAGGCAGTTGCTTTGCCAGTAGTTTGCTAAGGGTGGTACATGGGGTAAATTATCATCGCAAGGGATTAAAGGAGTCCCGGATTACCTTTTGTAGCCTTAGAATGATAATGTATGATTTATGTTTTAAGGGGGGTTACTTAATGCATCATGTATCTAAGTTTTAATACCAAGTTGTCCCTTGACGTATTTTCTGTTATGACACTATTCCGTAAATGAAACAGATTGGCTTGGTGGGTACTTAGTGTGCTTGATGTAGCAGTGATTTTGGCTTTGCTCTTTCAGGGAGGGGAGCTGGGAAGAGAGGAAGAAATGTTTGGAACCTTCCAGGATTGAGGAGCATCTCTAATGAGTGGCAAAACCCTCTTATCAGAAATCTTCACAAACATTTAATTTCCTGTCCAAGGAACGGGCAGGAACATCCGGAGTCATTCTCCTGGGAGATTGTTTTTAAGAGACTGAGATTGAATGTTGTGTAATGTGGAGAGAGATGAAATGGTGAAACAGAATGAACGTTTCTTCGTTGTCCTCTTCCATGCCTTTCACGATGGCTGCTTTGAGTTCACTGAATCGTTTGGTTGACCCATCTTCCTCATTGGCACGTTTGTGGCAGTGGGGAACCATGTCAGTACACAGGTTTGATGAAACAGCCGTGTTACTGAAGCTGAGTCCCCCTGGAGTTGGTTAAGAAAGGGCTGGATGAGATTCTCATATCTAAAACTATTAAACTACTAACAAATGAGTGAAAGAGTTGCTGAAGGGCACCTTCTCATTTGCCGCCTGTTGTGTTTATGTGCTGCTCAGTTCACTGGTTAGTTGTCACTTCTAGGCCTGTAGGGTAAATGAGAAGTAGACGCAGCTGTCTGTTCCTGACCCAGCAAGAGGAGCTCCGGATATCAGCGCTTTCAGAACGCAGACACGTACTATTGTGACTTCTAACAAACCCCTTATGTTTAGAATTGTTTCCAATGCAAAAATATTTTTTTTCCTTCTTGTAACATTTTAATTAAACGGACGTTAGTGGAAATTTGAATTGCTTTGTTGAGTTGAATGCAGTTTCCCCACTCATTTTGTTTTTGTACAGGCAGTTTATAGAACGAGAAGTGGTTTCTCCTGGTTCGCCTGGTCTTCTCAGAGCTTGCTTGCCGTTTGAATGTCGGGCGTTTTGATCTTGAATTAGGTTGGGTCATAAAAACGTTCCCCTGTCCAGTTCTGCCTGTTTCTTTGCGCCGCACAACCAGCTGACAGAAAATAGGATTGCTATTGGATTCATTAGAAAAAATAATCGGCAACAGTACACGTTTTTTTGACCGTGACTTAAATTAAATCTACCACTGATTGCAGCTGATTATGCGGTGCTTGCATGAAGTCACAGAAAATCCGAGTGTGTTTAATGTTTTTAGGTGAGTATTTTTTAGGAAAGCAAAATACATCTGCTTGTTAACCAAATGTACCGGTCATGGGTTTAGACTTCCATGTCGTGAAGAAATGTACGTCACGGCAGGTGTAGTATAGGATGAGAAATTATCAGTATCATCCATCAAGTCTGATCTGTATGTGGATAAGTATTTTTAGTGATGTTTTGCTTTATTTATCGGTGCTTGTGGAGGTTGACTACCAGGTGCGACAGCCCCAGATCTGCTCTGGGGAAGATACAACAGCTGCAGCCCACAAGAAATGCTATTCTTCCCAGAGAGCCCAGCTGCCACTATGCAGCATTTAACGACTCTGACCTCAGCACGATGTGTGTTGGAGACAACTGTTCTGCCCTTGAGTCCGGAGAATAAGGACAGTCAATCACTGAGGACAGTTCAGTGACAGTGCTGTGATATGCAGTGCCACAAACACTTTAGTGAGATTTGCCCCCAGAATGCTTCAGAGGTATTAATTTCAGTCTCATGTGCATTGGTTCAGAAGTTAAGAAAAAATACTGAACAAGTGGCCAATCAATTATTTAAACCTCCACAGCTGTTTGTATTATTACGGGTGGTAAGTTGTGAATGTTCAGAAAGGAAAAGTGATGACATGAAGAGTGTAAGTAGTTATGAATCAGTATGAAATGATCCTATATAAATTTACTTTGGAATATGAAGTATTACACCATAACATTTTGGGTGCGGTTAACGAATTTGTTTAAAAAATACTTCAGAAACGCCGTAACCAGCAGGCGGTCGCTGTGGCTGACAACACATCCGGGTTACCAGTACGGAACTTCCTGTGCGGCGCAAGAGCTGGTTTGGGTTTCAAATCACTGAAGGCTGATAAGACACGGCTTTGCTCCAACAGGTTTAATAAAGCCGAAAAGCAACCGTTTTATAGTGGGGGGTCAAAATCTTAAGCAGTTGTTGTCTAACAGCGGGAGAGTCGGTCGAGTTTTAATGTTTATATGCCGAGATCTCCGGTAGCCCCCCGACCTGTGTCGTTTCGCTAGCGAGAGGACATCTTGTGGTGACCGTTTCGCTACGCTTATCCCTAAAATAGCCGCAATACCGGTTCATCCCGGGTAAGTGAGATTTTACTTCTTTCTGTTTATCTAGTTTGGGGGTGGTTTGGGGCCGCTCTTGTCAGAAACTTTAAGCAGATGCGGTAGGAAGAGTCTCGCCGGGTTTTCACACTTTTGCTTTGCGCCCGGTGCGGCCAGGCCTGTCTGAGATGGTGGGGGCTGGCAGGTCAGCTCTCCTCTCTCCGGCTGAAATGTTAAAAAGGAGAGGTCTAGCGTGATCCAAAATCAGCTGTGGGAGGCAGGGCGGGGGTTATTGTAAGGTCGCACTTTCGTTTTGTGTTTGTAGTTATGCGATGCGTGTACTTCAGAAAACAAGAACTGCGTTAAGACTGCACCCCCTTGTAAACCCTTTAAAGTTTTCAGTCCGGGCCAGCCGTGGGATATGTACAGCACAGATTGATACTGTACAGTAAATGTCACTTGCGTGTCTGTTTTCTCTCGTCGTGAGTAGGTCTGAAACCCCATAATGGCTTAATTATCAGGTAAGGAATCGGTGTGAAGCTTAGGAAAATTCAAAGACAGACGGCCGTCGTTAAATACGTGATGCTAGTTTCTAAACCCGTAACATTTCAGGATGTTTTGCGCTCAGATGCCGTCGAAAATGTGGCCGGCGCCCCTCCCCCCACCAAGGCGAGCTTGAAAATAAGATCGAAAGTTTGAGCTGTTTAAGGTTGTAAATGCTACCGGCTTCTTTTACTTTAAAAAGCGTGCTGGTGGATCACAGCTGAAAACAGCCTCGACTTTAGCTCAAAGACAGGCTGCCTACGCCAAATAGTGTCTCCAAACTGTCCCCCTGTGTGTGTCCCAAGACGGACTAGTGTCCCACCCAGAGTGCAGCCTCACCTTGTGCTTCTGGAATATGTGTTGCTGGGCTGCATCCGCTATTATCAGGATCCTGATGAATGGAAAGCTGTGCTTCAAGTCAGCTCCAAACGCGGACACACTGTTTGGCTAATTTGACATCAAATGACCCGTTTTAAAAACGGGTGTTGCTGTCCTGGATATTGTTTTGACTTTGAGTCAGGTTTTCAGTTTTTTTTGTTGTTGTTCTGTTGAAACACTAGATGGCAGACTTGGCTGCAATTCCCCAAATCCTCCTTCAGGCTAATGCAAAGTTTTTGTTTTTATGTCGTGACAGTGCTTGAAGTTGTTTTACGTCCGCTTGCCCGGTTTGTATGTTATGCTTTTGTTATAAAAGTTATAGTCTTGTAACTTTTCAGAATAATTCAGACCCCGATTTGTGTTCCGATGAGAAGAAAGCCCTCTATGGCTCTCCTTGAGCAGCAGATGTTTTAAAATCACCATTAGCCTTTGATTCTTTGGTTTCCATGCAGTGATATTGTTCCCCACAGAAAGACTGGAGAAATGCCAATACAGCAGGGAGATGTGTCTCTGGACAGTAATATGCAATGGTTATTTTTCATTCTTTTTTTTTCATTTTTTGCAGTGCTGAAATCAGGAGGCTGCATATGATCAGTTGGTGAACTCTGTCACACTTTCTCCCCTAGGTAATTCTTTTTCATTTAAATTTAGTTATGAATTTAAACCCTCAGCCTCAAGTTAATTTTTTTTTAAGTTTGAAATACGTCCTGCTTAACAATCGATTGGTAGAGGCAATAGAGTTAATGAAGAAAAGTCAATTACAGATGCACAGAGCTATTCTTCTGCCTCCCCTCTGTGAGTGGTTCAGAAGTAAGGAGACTACAAAAGATGGCCAGACTTCACTCACTCAAGACATCTGGAATTCCTTGATTTAGAATTTTTCCTTTCAAAGTTGCCAACATTAGGTTCCTTAATTACCTGTTTATAAATTTAACAAGACAAAGGCATGTGTAGGTGGAAACACAATAAACACCGTTATCTGTTATTTATAAGTGCCGTGATTTGCGTTGTGGTGTTTCGTCGAACAGGTCTTACTCCGACACCTCTGGAAGCGGCCTGCAGAGCCACTGAGGAATGCCATTGATGGATCACTGTGGGCCGGACACGAGGGACTACAGGGCCCGCCCAGGAAAGTTTTCACACTGGAGAGAGGCCAAGGGCAATGGCCTGGCTCACAGCAGCCGATCCTTCCACTCTGACAGGGGCAGACTTGCGCTGATGAATCATCGGAGTGCTCCTCCAGGCCCTTACCACAGGTCTGCTGCCCAGTGGAGACCTCCACAGCTGGGGTCGTTTCACGGGCATCTGCCCCAGCCGCGACACCATTCCCCAGAGCCCTACCAAGGCCCCAGGAGGGACTTTTCCCCAAGGCCGGCGCATGCACACCCCGCCCCACGCAGGCTGTCCCCTTCCGGGGCAGCGCATGGAGCCCCAGCCCTCAGGAGACCTTCCCCCAGAGCAGCCTTCCAAGGATCTCAAGGCAGCCGGAGACCTGCTTCTCCAAGGCACTTCCACGGACACCCCTACGAAAGAAGACCCGGGTTGCCCCCTGTTCCCCGTGGGAGGGCTCTCTCCCGTGAGCAAGATGGCGACGGGTGGCCCCGAGGAGTGGAGCACCACAGGGGCCGCTACCAGGGTGTAGCCCCTGGAGCAGGCAGGAGTCCCAGCCCCGGGGCTGGCCGGGAGGGGCCTAGAGCAAGATCTTTCGATCGCTACGCACAGGGAGAGGGATGGAGCGGGGAGGAAGACTTCCCCTACAATCACTCCGGAGGACGGAGGTATTCTCTCTCCCCTCCACGAGTTTCGGAAGAATTTCACAGAAGGGGCTCTCATCCAGAGAAGCATACGAGCCGACCCATTCAGCCTGGGTAAAGTGGGGTTAAAAAGGCTGAGCCAAGCACAGCAGAATAACCAAAACAAAATAGCCATTCCTCCTTTGTATCTGAAAATGTAAAGTATGCAGAGCTGTTAACTAATGTATTGTATGCCATAGCCATCTTTCATTCTTGGGAGGTTTTAATGATTAAGTCAGCCGATAAATCCTTACTGGCCTGCCTGTGTAAGCCAAACAGATTCTGGCATGAGGGGGAAGGTGCATTCTTGCAGCCTTGCTGAAATACAGTCCCGGCAAAAGCTTGCAGTGCTGCGGTGTAATGAAATCTTTGTGTTCTCTGTGGTGGATACACAGGTATTCTGCAGATTTCAGAAAGCACGGCGAGGTAATGGAAGGCAGAAACGTGGAGTGGGATGACGGAGCACGCCCGTACAGGTCCCCAAAATGGAAAGCGGGCCACTCTCCGCCTAGGTGCCACACGGCGAGGGCTGCAGACCCAAGAAGGGACGGACATCGACCGCTCAAAAGGCGGCATCATGAAAGATCTTCCTCCTCTTCAGCAGCAGCAAGCGAGCACAGTCCCCAGCGCCAGAGAAGGGAGACGCCAGAGCCCTGTAAGAAGTCCAGGAGCTGTGGAAGTAGGGAGGAAGAAAGCAGGTCGGTCCCCTCGCAGAATAAAGAGAAGATCCAGCTCAAGGGGAGGAAGAGCAGCAGGCTGGCAGATGCCAGTCAGAAGGCTTCACCAGAGGAGCCCGTGGCTGGAGAGAAGGTGTTCAAGAAGCTTGACAAGGCTCTCGGGAAAGATGCCACCTCCAGGCTTTCCGTCGCCAAGCAGAAGACGACAAGCGAGCTGGGAAGCGATGCCGATTCCTTGAAAATGCAGCGCAGGAAGACCCTCAAAGTGAATAGTCAGAATAAACAGCCTTACAAGCATCCCGAAAATTCTACATCGGATGAAGACTTAATGGGAACGGAGACTCTAACAATCAAGGTGGACACAAGACATTCGTTGACCAAAAGCAGGTATGGTATGCGAGTTTAGGTACTTTCGATTTAATGAGGCTGGTTTTAGAAGTTCAAGCTTTTGTTTTCTTTGCCGTCTCCAAATGGATGACCTCAGCTTAGCTCCGCGATAAGCTCTGCGTGAGCTGGAAGAAAAAGGAGCGATTTCTCTGTTTTACACGCATCGCCTAAGGAGTTTAAACCCTTGAGCTCTTTCCCCATTGAAGGTGGAACAAGCCTGTAAAAACATAATGCATCGTGTTTTTTATTCTTTTCTTGCATGGCTCTGAAACCTTGCCACGCGACAGACTCCGTAGTGTTATAATTGTCTGGAACCCCTTTTGAGCATGCGATACACTGGAATGCTGCGGCAAAATTTGGACATTTCTCTTACTGAAAGGGATTTTTTCAGTAAATAAGCCTTTTTATGATGCCAATGGAGTGGGATGCTGCATCTTTGTCAAGGCTTGCCTCCTTGAAGAGGAGAACATATTCCAGCCCCTCCTAAGGGTGGGGGTTGTTCCAGAATCCATGGGAGCACTCCGACACATTCCAGTGGATCCATGGAAAATCTCAGGGAGCAAAGCCCAAACTGGATGCCAGTCTCCAAATCTGGACACACGAGGGGACGTGAGGATGAGAGCTGATTGAACTTCCACCCTGTCCTTCCTGGAGGAGCATGCAAATCTCCAGCCCCCGTCGACTGATGTCTGGAATCTTCCAGTATTTGTGTGCAACGTGATACTAAAATTCCTCATTGAATTAAGGAATCAATCTTTTGGAAAGACGTACATCTTTCACCTTCTTTAGTCACTGAAGCATCAGCATGTAAAATGCAATGTTCCCACTGTCTTTGCGGAAAGCCTGGCTTGAAGTCTGCTTTTGTAAGAGCACGGCTGCAGAAGATCTGGATGTCTGAGGAGTGGGGCTGACCAGTTGCCCCCAGTGGGCACCGCTGCTTTGTTTGAGATGTCCCCTCAGCAGGAACATGCCTGTATGAGCCAGGGCCATGGGCGCTTTGAACCAAATGGATATCTCGTTCCTGACGAAAAGCACACACATTGCCTATCGTGTGTATCTGTGAGCAGTTATGACGAATGCAGAGAGCATCTGTCCTTTGGGAAAGGTCGTCCACCACATGCATCCTTTACTGAAATTTTGCGTTCATCTAGGCTTGTGTATTATACTGGCATTCATTCAACACACGAATCCTTCAGGATAATTTGATTTCGCAGCACTGGGACTGCAGAGGCTGTATTGCTGAACTGAGGGGAACTGGTCTAGTTTGCATGTGTTCATGTCCGTTCCCAAAGAGGCTGAAGTTGCACAGCTGTGCTGTCCTTGAGAGTGGAGGTTGTTCTGATTTTATATGTTGATTTATTCCGGGACACATAAGCACTGTTTTTCTAAGGCGTGTAGTTTAATACACTGCATTTCCATTTTTTTTACCTCGCAAGCAAAAGCAAAGGGTCTGCTAGCTGCTCACTGGATACAACTCGTAACGGACTCTTGTAAAATGAGAGAAAGACGTTCCCATCGTTCCCCCACCCGCCAGAAAATAATTCACCCAGTTATGTTTAAATCCCGTTTCTGTTGGGGGGACTTATTCCCACTGTTCTGAAGCATGGCCCTTTTTGGAGTGTAAAATCTGCGAGAGGAAAAAGGAAATGGCTCTTAAACTAACCCCCTAAACATCTCGCATAGAATTGGAAAACCGAGATTGGATTCAGCTTTCCACATTTGGAAACATTAAGCAGCTTGCCCTCTGAAGGAAGATGATTCCCATGTAAATTGACTCTCCCCTCGCTGCTGACTATGCACTGTATATTAAGAAAGGGATGAACTAACAGTGCTTTGCACAGGAGGGCTTTGGGATATAAAAGCTCATTTAAAAGGAAAGAAGGAAAACGGATCTCATTGTCCCAAAGGCTTAATTCAGCTCTCTAGAGCAGGGAAGGCGACACTGGAAAGGTCTTCTGCAGAAGCTCTGGAGTCATACCCTCGGAATGGTAATTACTGGAAGCCTGTGTTGTGTAGTGGAGGAGCAGCTTGATCTTTTTATAACCAGCCTCATCATTTATTCATTTTACATTTGTTTTGTATGCACTAGCAGAACTAGAGAGAAAGGGACCTATGAAAAACCATTTTAGCAGAAAACTTATTAAGTTGCTTGGAACACAGTAGTGTGGTGTGCTCTGCGTATGCCACATGTTTCTTGGTCATCGATGCCTGCCATATTGAGTTCTGCAGTCTAGATGCGTGGACGTCTTGTCTAGTTTTGCCATTGTGTTTACTGTGTTCTTTTCAAGTAAACACTCATATCGTCAGGCATGGTTTTAGTTCTGTGCAATCAACTTATTAATGTGTTCAATGAAGAATGTGCCTTATTAGATAATGTAACTTGTCAATTATAAGTTTAAAACAGGTATTCAAGAGCTGCTGAGTTGCAAATTGTGTAGTGATTTGGCCAGTGTCTTTGGAGTGGAGTGTCTCTCTTCGGGTGCTGTTTATCTGCCTTGTTATGCTGTATGCTGCTCTCTTTGTAGCTCCTCTTCCCACTCAGACAGACAGCTCTCCCGGGATTTGGTTGCTGTCTCCAGTGGAGGCTTGGAGTCCCCCGCTGGGGTAAAGTCTGGGTCCTGGGGAAGAAACGCCTCTAAGAATCAAACAGGTGACTTTGCCCAGTACCTCACCATTTAAGTCCACCAAGTAACAGGTTGGTCACAGCCCTGCGTACAAGGGAAAGCACTTGAGTTAGGGTGAATTGATGTGCATTTTATTAGCTGTAGTTTGTAAGCCATCAATGGATATGACATTATCCTCTCTGCTTGGCAGACGGAGACGAATCGTAACCTGCAAAGTCGTAAACTGATGTCGAAGACTGCTTTGGGACATGCTGTTGCCCTGCTTGTCTTGCAGACAGAGCCCAGTGACTGGAAGTGCATGACATGTGTGCAAGGAGGGGCTTGTGAGGGTGGTGAGAGGGTTGGCGGGCGCGTGCAGGAGGTTGTGCCGTTGGGTCTCACTCTGTTGCAGTGCTGTTGAGGAAGCTGGGCCTGTGCAAGTTCTGCAAGGAATCTTTCTGACCGGATTAAGTGACTTTCCCGGGACTGTGAGATTTCTTCCAAAATGGTTCTCCTTTAACAATAGATTTTAACTGCAGGTGTTAGGTATGGGTGTCTTCAGTTAAACACTGAAAATAAAAAAAGCGTCAGGTTTACCACATGGAGAGGCATTAAACTTGCAGCATGGTGTCAGTTTCCATACCTATTCATTGCATTTTAATGTCTTTTTGTTTGGTGTAAAACCGTGGGCACTATAGAGTAAATGTGAGCAGCTGCTTTTTAATTTTCCCCACTTTTACCGCCTTTTAATATAGATTGTGAAGGATAGTTTCGGGTTTCTCAGTTTTGTTGTTAGGAAGATGCGCAAGAGGCTGTGTGGAATTAGGGGGCTGTGTGCTGCTGTCCCTCTGGAGTGGGGATAGGCAGCTCTCACGGGCCCCCCCCCTCCTATCCCTGATCCCTGATCCCTGATCCCTGATCCCTGATCCCTGATCCCTGATCCCTGATCCCTGATCCCTGATCCCTGATCCCTGAGGGCCATCAGTTTGGATACTGAGGGCTTTGTGCCAGGAGTTGGGGTGCTGCTGCTTGCTTACACAGGACATGTGGCCATGCTGGGTTTCTCATTTGATGTCTTACAGAGAGCTATATCAGGCATGAGAATATAACTTTAAACGAGCGGTTCACCAAGCTTCAGGACGCAAAGGCAACAGGTCAGGGTGAAAGGAGACATTATACTGGACTGAAGATTCAAAGGTAAGTTTTCTGTTGGCTCTGGACTGCTCTCTGTGCTCTTCTTCGGTGAGATTTCTCTCCTGAAAGTTTCATGCATACAGTACATGTGCATGGGGTTTGTATAGAAGCTGTTTAAACTTCATTGAACTTCTGGAGAGAAACATTGCGACATCCAGTGAACTAGCAATGAATTACTTCACTGTATTGAGAGGGGATTTAAGAATAAATTATTACAAGGCACAGACGGTCAGTTCTAATTATGAAATTAAAAACATTCAAACACCTGGGACACACACTGATGTGCATTTATACATGCTGAAGAACTGAGAGCTTTCTTTGGCGTTTTTTTCCAGGCAAATTGAGCTCCTGCCGGAGATTCATAAAAAGCTGAGACTGGTGAAAACCATTGGATCAACTCAGGTACTGGGCATCATGGGGCTTAGCTATAGAATGCGCTTGGCCAGATGTGTGTAGCACAGAATCGTGTAGTGACGTTGCACAGAGGGTGAATGAGGATGAGCTGTCTTTCTGCAGTGGAAAGTGATAACGTGCTTCTCTGGGAGTAGCTGTGCCAGTGACTGGCAAGCGTTTTCTGTTGCAGCAGAGCACTTTCAGCTCGGATGACTACAATCAGAAGCCCTCTCCCTTCGTGAAGAAACCTCTTGTGGACAACCCTGGACATGTGCGACACCTGATGGTACTGTATCTGACCCTCTGTCACCCCCCAACCTCTCTCTCCGTCTGAGCAGCGAAGAAATGCTTTCCTTCTCAATGTGCATGTTTTACATTTGCATAGAGTATTTGAAATTGGCCACTTTTTTGTTGTTAAGTAGCCCCTTTACTCATGCATGTAGCCTTCTTGGCCCAAGTCTTTTGAAGTTACGTCTTGGCTTTGTTCTCCAAGTGAGATTAATAGTGCCCATGTTGGTGCTGTGCTGTCGTTTGATTCCCGAAGAGTCTTGTGAAAAGTTCAGATGAAATAGTGCAGATGGGTATCTGTGATAGGGAATACCATTCAAAATCTCATCGCCACCCAGCTCTGCTTATCGGGTTCGGCCTGGCTGTCGGAGTCGCTGGAATATCTTTTTAGCGGAGCCCGACTGTTGTCAGATGTTTATGGTACGCTGGGTGCTGATGAGTCTGCTTGAATTTACAGCCTAAACTGCCGTTGCGCCCATCTGTGCAGCAGAATCCTGTGTTCAAGAAGAGCCTTGGCATCCAGTCCAAGTACAGGAACCTGCAGAGTTTGCGCCAGCAGGGAGCCCACATCCGAAGCTCAGGATACCGCAGGTGGTGAGGGCTCTTGGGGCTATCCAGGTATCTAATCATTTAAAGCTGACGCCGTGTGTATATAATATGTTCAGTTCATTGGGACCAAGGAAGGTTGTATAGGGTCTTGTATCTTTTTGCTATCCCAATGGGGTAGGCGCTACAGATTCACATTTTTTTTTTGCCAGCGAGCAAATCGCTAGTTTCAATGTGTGTAGCCAGACATCCATCAGCAGGCTGTGCCTTCACAGTCAGCCTCAGAGATTTGATAGCTGGGCACAGGATTCCATCAGTATCAGCATTTCAGTGCCATCCTCTAAACCAATTGCATAATGCCACAGCCCTCCTCCCTCATATGTTTTGCTGTTCCTAGCAAATTCTCTCCACATTTTCCAGGGCCAGGAAAAAAAAACAACTTGGCTTTGTGCTGTTTGATTTGACTGTTAAGCTCTGCCTGCACTGTTTTTCTCTCTTTTGCTGGTAAGGGCTTTCTTTCTGTGTGCTTGGTTAATCTCCCAAACAACACGACGGATCATTTGAATTCCTTAGGGGGGGAATTAATTTTCTTCACCTCCTATGAAGTTTATCAACAACAGCGTTGTGTCCAGCTGTCAGTGTGTGTGTGCTTTTTTTTGTGTGTGATGTCCCATCCCAAATGCAAGATGTCTTTTTAAATTAAGAACAAATTTCATTTCTGGCTTCACAAGTGATTCCATATTTTTCCTGGCATTCTTAAAATTACCCTAAATCTAATTTAATGTTTTTTTTTCTTCGTTTTTGCTAGAAAGAAGCCTGCACATCAGCATGAGGGAACATCTCTGTCATGCATCTAGGAGTTCATTGCGCTGGGTAACATTAATAAAGAGACACTGCATTGTCCTGGTGCCCTAGAGATGTCAGAAAGTGCCATATGCAGAAGAATGGTGAGAAATGGAGGCACAGACGGTGTTCTTAATGGAGTACCTTTCACTGTGCACTACTGCTCTTCCGTTTCACTGCAGGATTTCCCTACATCATAAACTGGTGGAGCCTCTGATCCTATCAGGATTTCCTGTTTGTTAAGTTGTTTAAAAAGTGAGAGTTGCGTGCATATTGTCTTAATCATGTTGGCCTTTTATCATCCTGTCTTTTTTTGTATTCATTTTATGTTATTAAAAATGAATGACTGTTCATCTCAGTGGCTCTCTTCCTGAAGGTGGTGGTGTCTTGATCTGAGGTGGCTGTTTCTCAACAGTGTTGCGGTTTTGTGTGAATTCAGTCCTCTGCAAGTAACAAAAACAGAGTCAAATCATCCAAAGAGTTGCCTAAAGTGAATTCTGAAATGCCAGCCGGTAATGGGTGTGGTAAACGTTATTAAAATATGCTGAGGGTTTCGGTACAATCATTGTAACCCCAGACTGACAAGAACATAAAGATTTGCCGATTAAGATGCTTGCTTGTTCAGCTAACTTATTTCACAAGCTGCATGTGAACTCGGATCAAGGATCTTTCCAATGCTTATTTTATTGGTGTCTAGTACAAAATGAGCACTTAGGACTCCCGGGTCATTCTCTCCACCCTGTCTGTAATATGCATCTCCGATTGCATAGTCCAGTCTCACTGCCCTTAATTAAGCTGCATCGGTGTGTGCTGGCAGGAAAGGAACAACTCAAGGTTAATTCCATGGTGGAGAGAAGAAGAAATGCAATGTTTTGGCTGCTGTGCTCTCTTTAGGGGACTCCTTTCTTCCTTTCAGCGTGGAATTAACCTTGATTTGTTCCTGTCCTCATTTAGTACTGCACCCACAATACTATAAGCCTCTTGAGTGGAAAAAATACGTACCAATAAGACATAACTTCTGTGAAATGTATAGCTGCTGGCACAGCAAAAAAGGGACTAAGAGTTAATGATCCTTGTAGACTACATGTTCGTACATATTCTTTGGCTTCAATAACAAAAGTACAATGGCTGAGGTCTTTATTATAGTTGACAGCCACCGTCTGAGAGTTCAAGAATTACTACGGACGGACAATAAAACCAGCTGATCAATATATTCCAGAGTTGGAAAGGGGGCAATGAGTTTTAGAGATTAGTACAAGACAGGAAATTCTTAAGTTAATGTTCTATTAAAACCTTGGTGGCAGGAAATGGCTCCCTTCAATATAACCATTAGTAACCCATTTTCAAGACTTGATAGATTTTAACTGTCAGAATGATAAGGGTCGCCACCCAGACGAAACTGTTAGCTTCAGGCTATGTAGCTTTCCAGAGTGGATGTTTCAGCACAGCTATAGACCTGGAGTTCTGCCCCAGTTGAAAAAGTCAGTCCAAAGCCAGTGGAAAATATAAGTCTCTTGTTACGTGTAAGTGAAGTTGGAATTGCGCTAAGCCACAGACAAGCAGAACCAGATGTGTGCATTACATCTTGAACAAGACCGTGCTGCTGTAAGGCTGTTCCCAGACTGTAATTTGTCTTTTCTTCATCATGACTTTAATAATGACGAATTGTGCAGGATTGAACTTGGAATATTCTCTGTAATTCTATGACTTGGTATATTCATTTGATAGCTCTTGGATTTTTAAAGCGCTCCTTCTCGTTCTCATAAGAGGGTTTCCCAATTCTGGGTTTGGGGACGCGCTCACATGCTAGTTTTCATTGCTGCTGAACTTTTTTTTTTACTTCTTCTCGGAGTTTGAAGGTTGCTACCTAAGAAACAAAATGGTTAAAAGGAATTTTCCTAGATGTATGGGAATCGAAAATAGTAGTTGGGACCCCTGGCATCAGAGATGCCCTTGAGACCATGCTTGCAGTGAGTATTGCTCTGCTTTGTGCAGGGTTATTGTCCTGCTGTTGTTAGCCTTGAATTGCTCGTTATAATATGACAACTCTCCGTCAAACCTCGTTCCCATGTATTGGTCCATAAGGCCAGCAAGGTAAGATCTGCTGCAATACAGGAATTGAACACTGTCCTGTGGGGGTGAAGTCTCACTTGATTCTAATGGCCAGATTCTCATTTTTGTGAACGTCCACTAGAGCATGGGCAGAAACAAAGATTAAAGCACAGTGCTCATACAGTGGGAGTACTTACATAACTAGAAAACAAACCAGATTTTGAAAGGGAGGCATTGGCACACAAGGCTGGTATCTCACAGACTGCAGGGGTTGTTTTCTCTTTTTGCCTGAAAGGGCTACGAAGGTGGTTGTTTTTTTTTTAACGTGGCAGCATCTTTCGAGATGAAAAGACAGCAGAAATGTGCTTTTGGTGAACGGATCCGTTTTAAAACTCGCAACATGACGTAAGAATCACTGCCCGGTAAAACAAATTGTTAAAATAAGGTTGTGCGTCAGTGTGCTGCCAGTATGGATAGGAATTAACTGCTTATGCCGTACGTGTAGGCAGAGAAGACCCGCCCACAGAAGAGAGGTAAATGCACAGTAGGGAAGAGCAATGACTCTCCCTCTCCCCCAGTTCTGACAGGGAAAGTAGAAAACCCACTGTTTCTCAACAGTCAGTTAACAGGCGCCTGAAGATTAAATTAAGGCACCCCTGTCTGAGTTGTGTTGTGTTTGGGGAGCACAGTTATTTTAAAGATCATTTGCACGAAACATGAAGTTAGTTTTCTCCTGACCTTGCAGGTTGCTTCGGTTTATAGGTGCAGTCCAAAGGATAATAACACTCAGAAGTCAGTAGGACCGTGTTTAACTGTGAAGGCGCCCTTGTTGTATTAGTTACTGAAGGTAGTTAATACTTCGTGGTGTTTTATGCAGCCAGTGCCAGCTGACATATTTACTCCTGCTGTGACTTCAGTACAGAGCCGAATCACTGAACTACACTCTAGTAAAGGCCGGCACATTGCTGAGCAGTCGCGTCTTCCACATCCAGGCTGTAACAGCCTGAGGAATCATTGAATGTCACCTGGCCAGGAGAGGGCGGCACTGAGCAGCAGACGAGCAGGAGAAGGCTGTGGAGACGGGCTGTATCCTGATCACCTTGAAACTGCGGATCTGGATGTTTTTGGGGGCTTGTTTTTGTAGAGGCGTCCTCGGAAAGGGGCGATCCGACGCGTGGCTTTGGTTTTATCCGATTGTCTTCAGAGAGGAGATGAACGGGAGCGATGGTGGAATCGCTGTTTTGGACGATTTTGTTTTTCCCGGTAGGAGCCCTTCCCGCAGGCTGGGACGCCAGTGGCATTTCCAAAACGTTCACTGAAAACACAGCACAAATGAATGCATATAAATGTATATTAAAATCTACCAGGGTCGTCTTCAAAGCTAACCCTGGAAGGATGAGCTTCAGGCCCTGTTGTCCAGCAAGGCCTGTGGCCAAACCGCACACAGCTGTTTTTTTCTCAATGTCCTGCTGATTACTCCGTTTGACTTCTATATTGTATATATATATAATGATAACACTATAGTTGTTAATTCTATTGACCAATTCTAGCTGATTGTCGGTTGTTGTGCGTCTGTCAGATTGGAATAGTCTGGTCGCACAAGTGAAGCCCTTTGAATTGAATTGAATTGAATTGAATTGAAACTGTGGGCCTGACAACCTCCACCTGTATCGCTGCTAAAACAGGTGTAAACCTGTCCGCCTCCGCCCTGGGAGCTGGGCCGAGAGACAGGGCTGCGGCCTGTGCCCCAGTCTTCACCGCTGGTGAAAACACCTGGGCAGCCTGCAGCCCCCCCCCATCCCTCTCCGCGCTACACGGACGTCGATCGCCTCTTAGGGCTTCTCAGTCCTGGAGCTGGGCGCCCCACACGCCTGCTGGGTTTCATTCCATCCATCCATGGTCTAACCAGGCCTGCAGGAGAGCCCGAGCCCCCTGCCAGTCACCGGGCACACGGCAGGGTGCATCCTGGGCAGTGTGAGGATATTGGCAGGGTGTGATCCTCACGGGCTGCCGTACTGCACGGACGACGCAGTTCATGAATATGTAATTAGTATATAAATGTATGTATGTAGCACAGTAGGTTGTGTGTGTGGTTAATGACCGCCGATAGAGAATATAACAGACAGGACGCCAGTCCATCGCAGGGCACACACACACACACACACTCACACTCACACCAGGGACAATTTTCCCAGTTCACCTCCCAGCACGTTTTTGGACTGTGGGAGGAAATCAGAGCGCTCAAAGGAAACCCAGATGAACATGGGGGGGACGTGCAAACTCCACACAGACAGCACCCCAGGTACTGAACCCTGGCCCCAGCACTGTGAGACAGTGGCGTTAACCCCTGCACCACCACGCCAGCCCTTTGGGACTGATTTTGTAGGAGAGTTTAGAGCTGTCCTACAGCATACAGTATTAAGATATTTCTATGTAAAGCATGTCATTGCCCTTGTGCCCATGACAAATCAACTGAACTGGACCTCTCTGAGAGCTCCTGTGGCGAAGTCAGGTTCAGGGGTCAGGGGTCAGGAGTGCAACGGATCTCGGCAGGAGGCTGCACCCCAGTCTGGGCCCTCTTCAAAATAGGCCAGATACCAAGAAATCAGGGAATATTTTGCACTGGTAAATACCACCCAGGAGCCCAGCACCAGTTACAACAGTCTGGACTGGACCGATTCAACAAAACATATCCTGGCAGACAGGAATTCCTCAAAATTTCTCAAGTAATTCTATGTAAAACTTTCTTTTTTAAAAAAAAAATTGCAGCTCCCAGATTTTCATACAGCAACAGGCGTTACCAGTAACCAGCAGCTGAATCTTTCGACCTTACTGCGATGATCAAACCCATCAGCTCGCTCAAGAGCCTTCAAGGGTGAGCTGAACTAAGGCAGTCTGAGGAGAGCGGGGCTTAGCTGCTTGCACAGCAGACCCGGCCTCATGCATTTCTTAATTCAAGTCTCGGCTCCGCTGTAGTGTATCCCGATGACGCCCGCACGGCGGGGCCGGGGGGCACCTGCAGGTGACGGGCGCGTCTGGCGTCACAGCCAGGGCCCGCGCCGCTGTTGTAGTCCTTGTGTGTTCTCGCGAGGCTTGCGTCCGCTCCGGCTCCCGGCTGCAGGGAGGGAGGGAGAGGGAGAGGGAGAGAGAGAGAGAGGCTGTTACAGTAACGCACATAGCGGGGATACTAAGTCGCGCACAGCCGCTGGTATCACGATTTATCGCCCCCCTCCCTCTGTGCCGAAATCACAGACCGCCGCAGGAATATGGTGCGTATTCTCCAGCCCCTGCTCCGCAATTAGGCACCACCACCCAAACGCGCATTTCCCTTCTCAAAAGCGGGGGCTGGGGCTCAGGGCTCAGGCGCTGGACATCGGAAAGTACTGCCCCTTTACCCTCCTTTTTTTTTTTAAATTTGCATTGATATATTTTGTCTTTTGGCATCGGAACAAAAAAGAAAAAAAAAAGTCCATCGGTTCCACATTTCAACAGCCCCAAGCGAACATAAATGGGTGAGTAGAACTTTAATTGAGTGTTATTGGAAATGCACGCTGTTGAGTTCTAATCGAGCCGTGTCGTTGTTTCGAGAAATGAGAATAATGCAAACGATGAAAACTGCCTAGATAATCAATGTTATAAGACGCGTACAGCAGTCCGCTGTAGTACGTCCAACACTTCAGGCTTACAAAGTGGGGGGGGAGAACTTTTTCTTTAATTTTGTTAGGGGAAGTACGAGTTAATGGTGAGCTGTCATTTGTCCTGTAGCTATCAAAAGTTTGATTCGTAATGCACTGTAAAGTCGGGGGTTGTAGGTTAGTGTTGGGGCTTTGATTAATTCAAGATGTGGACACGTTTGCAGTTTCCTTTTGCTACTAGTCCGGTTTAAACAGCAGAGAGAACCCGTTTTGATTTCTCCTCGACAAGGGAAAACCCGTTATGTCTCTCGCTCTTTGATTAGAGCACCAGCGGTACTGCTGTTAGTGCCTTTTTCTTAGAAAAATGAAAGAAAGGAAAAAAAAACACACACTCTGGGCGCTGGGTCGCATCCGAGCTGTAAAAGTGGGTAACGATGTTCTTCAGCTTTGCAGCGAGGGCTTCGGTGGATGTAACTGTTGTTGCTGTATCATCAGCGCACAGGAAGCCAGAAGGGGCCCGGCTGTGGTTCACCGTGTAGGCAGACAGGCGCTGTCCGGGCAGCGAGCTCGTTTTCACCCTCTTTTCTCCGACCTCGGTGTGGTAAACGGCGCCGGTTCCGGGGCTCCACAGCCGACGAAGTGGATGCAGTTGAGCTGTAATGTCGAGCAGCGCCTGGAGGTTGCAGGGTCCCGGTCTGTGTCTGACAGATCCGCGAACTCCCTGACTCACTCGTACCAGGGTCGCCTCAGAAAGTCTCAGAAAGGGCTCCCTCTTTCCCCACCCCTGCTGAATTCCTATTAAATATTATTCAACAGTTACCCCTGCTCATCCGGGGTCGATCGGTTAGCTTTTGGCCTTGTTTGGGGGCATCGTTTGGTAACTTGACTACCCAAATTACTCGAGCTCGGTACCTCCACCCCCGCAACCTGTGACCTGCTGTGGTGGGTAGGCGATACCTCGCTAAACCCTTCTCTGCCTGTTCTTCTTACTGCTATTAGAGATGTAGATGTTTCGCCTCCGGCTCTCCTTAATTTTTCAAAGAGGTTTACGTTACGGGGCGCAAGCAAAGGGTTAAGTAATTTCTCGTTTCCTTAGCTACAGAATTGAAGTGTTGGTTCATTAAAGCATATGGAAAGCCACTAGTGCATTTCCCCAACACAATTTTCTTAAATACCTTTTTTTTTTTAATTGCAATGTTGCTTAATAATGTTTTGCTGAACCTGACCTAGTGTTCAGTAGTGTTCTCGACATTCACGTATGTACAGTAAATTAAGTTTCATTTATGTGAGCTTTGGAACCAACGCATTTGTTGCGTGTTAAATATCTCTGTTTATGAAATTGGGGAAGTTCGTCAGATGCTTAGACAGGCGATCAGCACAGACCCAGCCTCCCAGACCCAGGCTAATCACAGCCCGCGGGTCCCGGTTCCTGATGGCGTTGTAGAAGTGGCTGTTATCAAGCGGAAAAAATGTTTTTTTTAACGATTTATTTTAAGGATAGCTCCCTCTGTTTCTAGGCTGTGTAGTTCACCGAGCTGTGGAAATGCGAATCAAGTGCTTTCTCCTTTCTGCGTTGCGTCAGCTGTCAGTGTCGACCGAGTCTCTGGGCTCTTCATCTGCGTTCGGTGATTTTTATCAGCAGGAAATAAATAATCACACTTTCGCCGCTTCTGTCTGCGTCATGGCCCCTTTCTTGAAATAAAATGGCAAGTTTAAGTCCTTTACCCCTGCAGTACACTGCCCTCCGAGTAAAAACTCGTCTGAACCGTCATGCTTTTTCATGAGACGATGTGGAGTCAGCTTCAGGATTACAGTAAATGTCACCACTGTCAGCAGAGAACTTTTTGACTTGCTTTGGTCTTTGTACAGGTGTGTAGAGGTATTCCTAAATAAAGCACTTCATGTGTGTATTTCTGACAGCCTTAGCGCAGAGAAACACAGCCCGTCAGCGCGGTGCTGCTATATAAAACTCGTGTTTTCACGCAGTCCAGTGGTGATTAATTCATGCTAAGCAGCTAGTGGAACTCCCAGTCCATCGCATTCACTCTGCTTCTGCACTGCATGATTAAACATCTCCCTCTGGATTCCCAGGCTTTTCTGGATTTTGACAGTTCAGGAGTTGGCGGGGGTGTGGTCGCTTTGAAGTGTCCGCGGGAGGAAGGCAGCTCTCCCTGCCCCTGCTGGGACTCGAACCCGTGACGTCACGTGTGCGACAGCGCGCCGAGCCCCGGTCCACCTGCTCGTGTTCCTTGATCCGCCCCTGTGTGCGGGACACGCCTGGGTTTGTACTGGGTCTGTCCCAGGAACGGCCTGACGGTTTGCCTCGGTGTCTTTGTCCTCCAGGATGAGTGTGGTCCATTCGTGTACAGCGTGCACTTTGTTTTTTTTGGTCGTTTGTAAGAAACCAAGGTGTTAACATTTTTATAACAGACATGGGCAGTACAGGGTTGAAAAGCACAGGAGGACTTTCAGCCTGGTGCTTTTCTTCGCAGCTCTGCCCGAGCAGGCCCTTCAGCTGCCACGCGTGTGGGCGCCCATCGCAGGGCGAGCTCTGGCCTGCTGTTCCACGCGTGTGCGACGTCTGGTGTGCTCTGCAGCCTTTTGCCCCTTTCACTCACTGCACCTCCTGGCCCTTCGACCTCCTTGCTTCGGATGAGACTTAAAACCGAGGTGCTGACTCACTGTAGTCATTACAAATCCCACAGTGTTTCTCAGAAAGAGTAGGGGTGTTACCCCGGTGTCCTGGCCAAATTTCCCCCTGGTCTTTACCAATCATGGCCTCCTCATAATCCCCCTCTCTGAACTGGCTTCATCACTCTGTTCTCCTCCCCACTGAGAGCTGGTGTGTGGGGAGTGGACTGTGTGCAATACTGTGTGAATGGCTGCCTCGCATCATCAAGGTGGATGGTGCACACTGGTGGGGCTGGAGGGGCGTCCCCATTACCTGTACACTGCTTTGAATGGAGTGTCCAGAAAAGTGATGGATAAACGTAAGGAATTATTTTTATGACCCTCTGCCAGTGCTGGCTGGTCTGCTGCACTGGTTTCCCGTAGGTCGATGCTGTGGTAATATCCGTGCCACGCTGTGTTAAACAGAGTGCCTCACAGCCAGGGTTGGCCTCCTCAGGGATGGTACTCTTGTCAAACACCAGCGCGCTTTGCTTATGGATGGAAAACACTTAGGCTTGCACGGGGAGCTTTCTTTCTCTCCTCTGCTGCTGCTCAGAGAAATTATTGTCAGTGAGAAAAAGCCGCTTGAGTTTGGACACCCACATTTTTCATTACCATGTCTCTCTCTCTCTCTCTCGCTGTCGGAATGCAAAAGTGGTTTGGAGGGTTTTTAGTGTGGAAAGCTGACATTTGCAGCGTTTATGTTGTTTTTTTTTCTTTCTGGGAAACTACTGTACTGTGCTGCCTTTGTGCTGTACTGAGCTGTGGAGCTGCTCTTTATCTGAGAAAACAAACCCAGCCCCCCCCGGCTGATAAACTCCTCAAAGACCTTACTGAACCTGAAAGATGGAGGAAAAAAAAACACTGGGTGAATTTCCTCGGTGCTCTCTGTGTTGCACAACAACATCGTTTGCTGTGTGCCTCTTTTGCATATTTCCCAACCACAAAATCTCAGTCCTTTGCCGTGAATCCGGGGGTGAACGGTTTCTCCACACCAGGAAGGGGAGCGTGAGCGAGTTGTGAAAGCACGGCTTCGTCTTGTGACAGCGTCTTGTCCTTGGCCATGGGCAGGACCTGCTGGTGGGTGTGCATGGAGTGGCCTCCAGAGGGCGCTGCTGAGAGCCCAGGCTGGGGGGTGCTGGTCCCATGTGCTCCGCTGCCCAGTTTCCTGCAGGTTCATAATGGCAGGTCATGACGTCCATCGGTCTCCAGGAGGTTGCTCTGTGGGCTTTTTATTTGCCTGATGTCTGTGCCGAGAGCGATGTATTGGGGAAACTCGGGGGGTGTGTGGGGAAAGAGTCGGGGTGATGGTGCAGGACGGTCTGCTGCTGTACCATGTTGAACCAGCTCGTAGAGCTGAGCTGTCGTTCTCCAAAGTGCTCTGTGACAAACCTGCGAAGGGCACGATAGCAATGATGGGCTGACTGAATCCCAGTGGCTCGGCGGGCTTTCTGATGCAGGGTGGGGGGGGTGTTCGAGTGCCTGTCATCACTTTGGGGGAGGGTCACCGCTGTTTGGGGTTCGCACCCCTTACTGCCCGTGCTGGACTGCACCTCGGGGTGGCGTGGCTGAGCGCCGGTGCGTTTGGCTGACAACCAACTCTGTTTTTGCCATCGTTCTCCCGAGGCGATGGGGGTCCTCCAGTAGCCAGGCACTCCTGTGGGGCGAAGGGTTTGATTCTGGAAAATCCGAATGGGTTTTTTTTGTTTTGCTGAAGAGCTACAGTGTGTTCGTGCTGACATGACTGCAGCCCTTGTCAAAGCAGAGCTGCAGGGGGAAGAAGACACAGAGCCTTGTCTTACCTGCCAGCCAGTTGCCTGCAGCTCTGATCAGGACACTTGTTAAGACTGACCGCTAAGCAGAGGATTTACTGTACTACTGTGGCAGCGCTTGGCTGTATGACCATGATCTCTCAGCTTATTACCCTCAGTGTTGGTTTGTACTTTGGCTTTTTTGTTCAGCAAGTAATACGGCCACGAAGGCCCTTTTTAAATTATTTTTTTCTTTTTTTGTGGTTATCGTCGGTGTTTTTAAAATATCCAGATCGCTTCAGATAACCTGTGCCATTGACTGAGCATGTTGTGAAATGTATCTTAACAAATATATAAGCCACATCCAAAGAGAGGAAGAGGTTCTGTGATTCAGCAAGAGGACTTTTTCAGTCCTTCCAGAACTATAGAATTGAAGTCTGGAACAGGTTATCCGGGGGCCCTCTGGGATCCTTCAGGAAATGGCTTTCTGGAATTAATTGGCTCCTGGCAGCCAGATGATTGAGGTGTCTGGATTGCCTTCTGCAAGTTAGTCGCCTTTTTGTCCTCGTTTTCAGACTCTTGCAGATCCACGTCCTTCGTACCTCCTTAGTGAGGCAACGCTTATAACGTCTTTATCTGCACCACACCGCATGATGCAGGAACATGCATAAAAAAACATGCAACAAAACACAGTTTCACAGAAAACTACCAGGCCTACTGTGTGCATGTGCAGAAAGTCCCTGTCAGATCTCATTTCCTTAATGGAGTCTTCCATCATTTCCACCTGACTCCTGTCTACCTGGTAAGTTCTGCTCTTAGCTTTTAACAGGAACTGTGTCCTTTTGAGCCATTACGAATAATTGCAGACCTGCAATGACATTTGCACAAGTACTTGCATTGTGCTTGTTTTACTGTGTTGTGTAGAGACGACGAATTCCGGTGGTGTTTTTTTTTATCCTCATTCAAGTAAAGCGTTACTGTAGAAGGCAGATAATTCTTGATCGTGTGGGTTTTGTGCTTGTACATACAGTATCTCTGCATACAGAATCGCATGTATTTTAATAGACCTGGTTGTCTAGAGCCTGTGTGATACAGCAAACAGGCTTGTAGCGGATCTGTAGGTTATTCTCTGTTCCAGCAGGCAGGAGGTATGAGTGGGAGTTTGTGATTTCGGTCTGATTGTTGCCATGCCTGTCCCCTACGCAGGTCGCCTTCCTTATTGCCCATTAGAATGTGTAATCATGGCCCACCTGGAATTTAAACAGAAACGCCTTGGTGCAATCGGACTTTATCGCAGCTCTCTCCTGCCCTGCGAGTTCCACTCAACCAGCACAAACAGTTCAACCAGCACAAACATCGCTCAGAAACTAGGCTGCCTGCTTCGGCGCTGTACCTGAGAGCTCCAGGTTCCTTGAGTAGTATGTGGGCCTGTTGACCAAAGTCTGCAGTGTTAGTGTAGTTTTTTCTACACTTTTGTTGTATTGCAGTTTATTGCGTTTATTGCATTTTTAAAATCCAGCTCTGGATTTGTTGGGGGAAGAAGAGCCTTGAGTAAAACTTACATTTTGAGGGGAGGCAGAATCATTCCAGAAAATTAAGTCCTCCAACCCCCAGTGTTAAGTATGCAGTGCTGTGTCATTTGCCCCGAGTTCTGGTTGGTGATTGGCCGGCCCTGTGTGTTGCCCTGAGTTCTGGTTGGTGATTGGCCAGCCCTGTCTGCTGCCCTGAGTTCTCGTCGGTGATTGGCTGACCCTAGCACTAGGTGTCTGCTGTCTGGCTGGCATCACGCTCAGCAGTCGGTGAGACTCGAGCATCTCTGCTGTAACCCCAGGAAGGCATTGTGAACAGCAGAAAATGAGTCATGAGTTGACTCATTTCTGAACAGGTGGAAACTGTTTCTTCAGCATTAGCTGTGCAGCCTTTTGCACCGTTCGCTGCATCGGTTAAGCGAATTGGAAAATCAATGAGGCTGTGCAGAGCCGCCTGCCTGGCCTCTGTCCGGCCCCCTGTGGCATGACGCGTGAGCCCACCTTACCAGTTTCACCAGTCCTGACGAGGAGGATTTTGACACACCAGTATTTGAATACCTTGTCCCTTTGCTGTAACCTTGATGCACGTCTGTTATGAAAAGCTCAGAAGGTCCTAGAAGCTTTAGTTGTGTGAAAGATGGTCATTTGAAAGGTTTAAATATATTAGTTTAAGCTGTTAAAGATGTTTTGCAGTTTACATGCTTCAGAAAACATGTTGAATGTGTATTTCTGTGATGGTTCCTCTCTCTCCGTGAATATGACTTTTTCGTGTCATCAGAGCACCGCTGGCCTCACAGCTCCGCCTTGGTGCTGGTGGAGGGCGTGGCTGGATAGCGCTGGAGTGGCATGTGGACATCTGCACGCACACACACACACTCACACACACACGTGAGGCTGCAGGCCGGGGGTGTGCCCTCGCAAGCCTTTCAGCCTGAAAGAAGAGGCACTCTTTGTGCTGGGATGCCAGTACCGAACTGGACCGATCCGGCACGAACCCCTCCGGGTTTAACACTCCAGCCCCAGGGCCAAATGAGCAGTGCGCTCACGGTTCTGACAATTCTGCTAAAACAAATCTCCGGAGCCTCTCCCTCTTCTGCCGTTGATCGAATAAGAAATGTTCTGCTGGTAATTAACAGGCGCGTCCCGAGGCTCTCCGTCATTAAATATCACCTAACGAAGGATCCCCGTGTGCTGATGGATGGCTCTTTCTGAGGAGGTGACGCCTGCTGTTGTGGAGTTTCTTTATCAAGTGTGTTTAAAACCTGCCTGTTGCTGTGCCCAGCAGGATTTCGGCATCTGCTGTTGTAAAGCCCATCTCATTGTGCCGTTTTCCGGTGTCCCGTTTTCGTTTTCTCCTGTTCGTTCTGTTTTTGCTGGTCAGAGCCGGAGTCTCCCCCTTACTCAAGCCACTCTTCCAGTTGTCTCCCTCTTGCATACCTTCACTTCCAAAGCCCCACCAGCGGTTCCCTTTTTTTTTGGCTTGGTTGTGCATCTCAGGCGTCTTTCCCCTGGCAGACGGAAGAATTCGGATGCCAGCAGAGTCCTGGGCTCACAAGGAGAGCTCTCAGCCCAAGCGGAGGTCACGTAGCGAGCTGCGTCCTGAAACAAGGACTGGATTTAAAGTCAGAACAGCGTGCTCAGTGTTGCCCAGTGACGGTCTGTACTGATGTGTGAAGTGATGTCTGTGGGAGAGTGTTGTCAGGGTACTGCAGCCCCAGAGCTGCGACAGCGAGGGTCCGGGGCAGGACTGCGTCTTCCCGAACGCAGGGGGCTGTGTTTTCACTAAGTGAAGGTGTTCCCGCATTATTTCCCAATGTGTTAGGGATGTGTTTACACAGCTGTATAATAAATGTCAACATTTTTCCTCGTTTGTCCTCACCACCATCCTGGTCGATTTCTTTTTTAAATGGTGAAACGAAGACCGAGCTGTCTCTGGACTGTGCAGACTAGACTCTCTTTGCTCCCCGCCGCCACACACGCAGTACTGCTCCCTCATTCACTTTGCTGTAATCTTGCTTCACCGAACCCACAGCTAGTGCAGATATTCGCTGTGCACGCAGGCGTTTAGCCTCAAGGGTAGAGCCGGAGACGCTCAGGAGACCTCACCCTGGCTCCCCTGCGCCAGTACAGGCTGATCTGCGTGACCTTCACTCTCACCACGAAGGGAGGAGAGAGACGCCCTTTTGATCGCGGAAAGCACCGAAACTACGCTGCCCAAGCTGTAAATGTCCGAGAGTACATCGGTGGCCTTCGGTAATGCTTTGGTACCTGTGAAATAAAAAAGAACCTCCGGTACGTCTCTGCTGCCTCGGGGAGGTGTTTGTGAAGCTGCGAAGGGCTTTGGTGGTGCAGGCGGGCTGAGAAAAGTCACACCGTCGCACACAGCTCCTCGACTGACAGCTCCAGCTCCGCTGCCAGCTTCTCCGCCATTACTTCTTTTTTTACATTGCCTTGTTTCTCAGTTCTGTGCCTGTCCCCGAGGTGAGAGAAGCACAGTACTGAAGCTCCCCCCCCCCGAGTCTGTGCTATTCCTGGTTCAGAAGTATTGGAGCTGCAGGCCCTTCTCCCGGCTCCTCGGAGGGGGTGTTGGGGCGGCCATTCCGGCTGCGGTCTGTTTCTGTCAGTGAGGTCAGACCTGCTGCAGCTTCACATCTTTCTGCGGCTTCCTTCCCCCCTCTCGTGTCGGTGTTTCTGTGAAGTTGAGAGGTGGTGGCATCGCGACTGTGAGGACTCAGAACGCCCTTGCTGTGGGCTTCGGGCACCCGCCTCGACCCCGTGTTGTGTGGCGGGAGACTGCTCCTCGAGCAGCAGGCGTTTATGCATCGGCGTCATTCAGATGCTGAACTCGTTACAGAGGCTTAGAAATCCTGGTTACAGTGGCTCAATTACAACACAACCCCCCTCCTGCCTTCAAACTGTAAATATAAATATGATACATGTAATGTTATATATTCAATATTTGTATGGAATTTGCTGTGATGTATTGATGGTTTGTCCAGGATCCATTTCAAATCGGTTCTGACTAAGACACAAGTCTCCTCAGCTTAGCAGTGTTCACGGTGTGAAGAGATTTGACCGAAAATCAGTCTGGAACTAATAAATAGCAGGAATTTAAAAAAGGGTATAGGATGGAGATTTTTATTTTTTAATATCCAGTTCTGCCCAGGAGTTACTTTTTGAGTGAAGATACTGTTACTGTTTGAAATAATTAAACTCCCCTCACAAGCTTCCCGGAGTTTCTTGTAAACCAATATATACTGTACACTATAGCAGGAACTACATACTCTGTAGAAGAATCTACATCGTGCTGCAAGACGAGGAAGTGATTTACTGGTATTTCAGCTTACATTGCCCCTTCAATATTGAACTGTACCTTCCAGCAGCTCTGCAGAGGAAGTAGATACATACAGTACAGTAAACCTCATTGTGCTGCAGCCTAATTCTGCCTCATGACATTGCTAAGGAGAGATCCATGTGCCTAAAACCTTTAGACACAAAAGCAATATGATGACTGATCAACAGCAATTAACATCATTTCATCAATGTGTCAATAAATAACACTTAAGATGGGCTTTTCTCATGAGGCAGGAATAAATGAGCATGATGCATTTTAGCTGGCACAGACAGTACAGACAGCATCCCATGTAGACCCAGGTCCTGTTGTGGAGTTTCCCCAGTAGGCATGATCTGTTCGTTCAGTGCAGAGCAGTTTTTTTTTTTGTTGTCTGAGAGAGTTTGAAATCCTGCTAGGAAAAAAAACAAAACGATGAGAAACTCAAGAGGTGACCCTGTGACTGTGTCTTAATTGGTTTTTTTAATTGTTTTTCATTTCCCCATTATTTTCTCTGCTTCTGCTCCATTACCAAAGCTGGCGGTGGGGGTGCTTGCCCTGTGGCCTGCTGCACTGGGCTGCAGGGAGTCTGCTCGGCGGCGGTAATTGATACTGAAACGGGAGCCTAGTCCTCGTTCATGAACGTTTGCTGCCGGCCAGTTCAGGCCCGAGTTTTTCAGGACGTCTCATTACCACTGAGCTTCCGCGAGATGACTTAATTATGAGAGAACGAGCCCAACACGGCTCATTTTTTGTTTAATGTCAGCTGCTGAGTGGCTGAGCCGGATTTACCGCGGGGCAGCAGAGCTGCCGAATTTGGGAGCGAGGAGATCTCACCCTGCCTTTGGAGCCCCGTCGGTACTGGCTAGTCCAGAGTCTGCGACGCGAGGCCGGGGTTAGGGCATGTTCAGCTGATGTGTATAATAAAGAGCCGATCTCCTAGGCTTGCCCAGACTGAGCCAGCGGTGCTGTCAGAGGGTCATAATTACTCTTAATTATCCCCTGGGAAGCCGCTCAGCTCAGCACTGTAAGTGCACTCGCAGCATTTCTGTTCTCAGAAGTGATGATGCTGCAGAGAGACCTCATCGGATCTGCCTGCCCCAGGGCGAGGTGAGGGTTTTTATTAGGACCCCCCGGAGGACGCCAGACCCCTGTTAGGTTTGGAGGGGTCGCACGTGTGACCCCAGCGCGGCTCATGGTTTAACCCTTTCCCTTCAGCGGAAACCAGTCGACCAGACGGCCGCAGCTGGTCCAGCGCCGGGCTGGCATTCCTTCTCCGGGAGGGTGCCGTAGCGGCCACCCACGGAGCGAGAGTCCCCCCACACCCCACACCCCACACCCCACACGGGCCCAGCCGCTGTTCTCGCGTAAATCTACACCCAGCCGCGTCTGCATTGTACCGGGGGAAATTAAAAAAAAAACACCGCTGAAGCTTCTCTTCCGTTTTTCTTCGCCTCGGTTTCCCTGATTTGCCGGCGAACTGCTTAATTTAATCATCCTGCGTGGGATGTGCGGGTACATGTATTTTTTTTTATGATTCAGAAATCGCGCTGCTGTGTTAAATGGCAGCGGCGAGCCGTCGGGGAGAGAGAGAGAGAGATTCCTCATGGGGGCAGTTACAGACGATCACCCCGGTTCCCTCGTTAATGTCTTCCTGAAAGCAAGATCAAAGCGCTAAGGAGGGCCTGTGATGATGCCGGAGCCCCAGTCAGTCAGTCAGGGCTGATTCTCCGGGTCCCTCAAGCACACGGGGGGCCACACCGGCCATTCCTGGAGAGGGATTCGGATGGACGCGTGTCGGACTCCCGATGCACTGCAGTTTGAGCCATTTCACGTTTTACCAGCCTCGCTGTACTTGTTCTCTTTTTTTTCTACCTTATTATGAATATGTTTTCACACATTTACGGACAGAACTATTTATATAGTTTTCGGATGAGCTTGGAGGGTCTCATATCCTTATAATGCTCTTATCAGTGTCACACACTGACGAAAATGAGATTACAAAACACCTTCTGGTTACACAAACTTTCTTTTGGTGTTTCATTCTGTCCCTGTGGTTTTAGGATTTGCATCTAAAGTTTATTTAGAGGTGCTGGTGTCTAGCTATTAGTACAGCAGGCGTGATTCTGGACTGGTGTGATGTCCTCATTCCCGTACATCTTTGCTTCCGCTTCGGGGACGATGATCTGTTTTTTGGGCTCTGGGCCTGAATGATTGTACTGTTTCTGCTTTTTGTGATGATGGGTAGAGATAATAATGAATAATGGTCCGTGAGGCTTCTGAAATTAAATTCGTGGTTAGCATTAAATTAATGTGGGGCTTATAACTGACGAGTCGACTGACAAATAAGCAGTGTGGGTTCATTTTAGAGAAATTAATTTCACTTCTCTGAAATGGAGCGGTTCCGGTTTCGGTGCGCTCGCTGGTTTGAAGCAGGTAGTTTTCGGTCCTTTGAGCTCGATGCCGCAGAGAGGTGAACTCTCAAGTTTCCCCTTTTGTATTTCACCTGCGCGACGCCGAGGGAAATCTCGGCTCTCTTTCCCTTCCTCTACGCCCGTGCCCTGCGGCCGCAGCCTCGTTAGCGCCTTCTGGTTTGGGGTTTTGTCCCGGAGCGGCGGGCTGCTGCCGGTTGCGAGGTTGTCGGCAGTCCTGGGTCGGGGAGGAGACGGGAGATCTCTGGGAGGCAGTCGGGTGTTTTTTCCGCTCCACGGGCGCCTCTGGAAACAGATCTTCCCTGAGGTTCCTGCTAAGGCGTTTGTGACTGGTGCGCAGTCCATCGTGGCAAACGGTTAGTTAGTCTCACACAACTTCAGCTGCCTATATCTAGCCTGGAAACTTGCTTTTTTTTTAGCCCCGTTCTTCTTCTCCGCGAAACGCGGCCAGATGGAAGCTGAAACTGGTTTCCTTTGGTCTGGTGTGGGCCTGTGGGTGTTAAAGGCCCCGGCTGGGTAACTTTCTGGCCCTGTGCACCCCTCCAGGAGGCGCGTGGAGGTCCCACTGCACGGTCCTCACCTCTCTCTCGCCGCTTCACGCTCCCCCCCCAGTTTCTTCCTCCGCAACAGAGCCCCCCTTGCCTGCCGGGGGAGTCGGCCTTCGGGAAACCTGCTAGGGACGTCGCCCCCCAAGTAACAAAGCCGATGTGTGAGTGAATAAGCTTTTTTTTTTTTAAAGACACGTGGGGCTTGGACGTCTAGTTTTGTGTCCAGCTGCATTTCTAGATGTTTTCTGATCCCCTATAAAGAACTTGGCTTTTCTCACGGTTTAAAAACAGTTTTTTTTTTATTTCTTGAATCATTTATTTTGCAGGATGTTCTGCTTCTCGGTTCGGATCTATATGAACCCTCCGTCTTCCCGACAGGTCTTCTGTACCAGCAGGGCTGAACTCTGAGCGATTCCTGGCACTTTTGCTACAATCCAGACTTGGGTTTTGACTCCCTCTTCTTAAAGAGGTTGTCAGAGAGCTGTGCACTACAGGCGCTGGGGAGAATTCCTGTAAAATGCTCAGATGCAGCAGAAATGAAGTGTGCTCGCGTGGCCCTGAGCCAGAGGCGTCCACAGAGCAAGGCCTTCTTCTGCTCCGTCCTGTTCCAGGGCCCAGTTTGTCATCGTTTTTCTTTAAACCGAATAACTGTGATGTCAAAGCAGCGGAGCCAGAAGGCTCTGTGCGCTGCAGAAGCAGAACCGAGCCCCCCGGTCCTGCCTGCATTCATCCCACCACTCTGCCTATCAGTCTGGGTATTGATTAGTCTGTGTCAGTCTCCCTCTCTCATCCGTCTGCGCCTGTCAGCTGGCCGAGTTATGTATGTGTGCCCTTAACTGAGGTTTCAGAGCACGGCGGAGCTGGAGCTCGATCTGTGCAGCTGTGGAAAGGTTAAGAGGAAGATGTAGAAAAATTGACCTGAAATATTGAAGTAGTTTGACACTGCTCTTCCTTTTACTTCTTTTCATTTTTTAGTTTGAAAGGGCAGGGTTCTCTTCAACTTGGTGTTTGTCTCCTACTTATTATTGTTTGCAATACAATACGCATTTCTGGTTTCTCCTTTTGTTTTTTTTTAACACGTTTTGTGTGCTTTTTTAGCTGTGTACCCAGCGCCCTTTATAGGAAAACCGAGTCCTTTCTTTCCTTGTGGTGTTAAAGTATGGGTTTATTATCCACACCTGTGGAACTAATCATCAGCTCTTTCGTGCTGGACAAAGCCCTAGCAGCAAAACCCAAGAATGGCTGGAGAAGGCCATTCCATGTTTGGTGGTTAATCGGCTCATTGAACTTGTGGTCTCATCCAGCTTTTTCTTGAAAAAGGTCTGTCCTTCCCGTGCAGTGTAGCTGGACAGACACTGGCGATGGCTGGCTCCACACTCCCACAACTCTTTGAGTAAAAAGTGCACTTTCGTGTCGTTTCCTTGTGTGCTTTCCGGTTCGTGTTTCACTGTGGGTTCCGAAGTCCGCGAAGTTTCTGAAAAATCCAAAAAAAAAAAAAAAGGCAGTTTACAAATAGACCTGTGTGTTTGTTGACACATCATTTTTGTAGTCTGTACAATGTGGGGACGTTGGGACACTCACCCTGTGTTGCTGGTTACGTTAAAACAAACACATCCGTACAAACACAACAAGAAAACATCCTCCTACATGTAGCATAAAAATGCATTTCACAAGGTTTAAAAAAGAAAAAGGTCAGGTGTCCAGTGGATAATACGTGTTAAAATTGTTTCTTTAATATTAACAGAATAAGATGTTAAAATTGTACAACGCGCTAGTATGAGCTTGTAACTTATTTATAATATTAAGGACAATTTTGGTCACAATGTCACAAAAAATCTTGCTGCTTTCTAATGATCCAGAGAAGAGTAGCCAGTAGCATTCTGGGACTTTTAAGAGAATGGCCTGCACTGACAGGCAGAAGGAACTGAATCTCTTTAGTCTTGGACAACGACTACAAGGGGGCCAGGCTGGTTGCCCTAGCGATTCTCGCTGACTTCTCCCTCTCCCTCTCTCTCTCTGCCTCTCTCTTCAGTGGAAGCTATAGTGGAGTTTGACTACAAAGCTCAGCACGATGACGAGCTGACCATCGCTGTGGGCGACATCATCTCCAACATCAGGAAGGATGACGGAGGTTGGTGGGAAGGCGAGATCAGTGGCAGGAGGGGGCTCTTTCCGGACAACTTCGTCAGGGTGAGTGCGAGGCTTTCAGAGAAACCGTCTGCCACTCCGGTTCTGTGCCTCCATCCCAGGTTTTTTTTTCTGCTGTAGGTCCTGTGCCTCTGAAAACTTCAGGCGTTGGCAATTTCAGGCCTTGATTTGCTTTCTAGAACATTTCTACCCTATTAGCTTCAGTTCTTCCAAGTGATATATCCCGAATATATCCAGCTACTTAGCTGTGGCATTCTTCTCCCGAGATCAGAGGAGGAAGGGGTGTCGTTTTCTTCCATCAGGCCGGTCTGACTTCCAGAAGAGTAATTTGTGGAGTCTGGAGGATCATGGATGCAGGCTGTGACGCGGCGATCGTCTTCGTGGGCCAGCAAGTGGGGCCTGGCTTTGCGAAATGTCATGTAAAACTCATTCCAGTATGTGATCGTGGCTGTCTGTGCGTTGCTACAATCGAGTGGAGGCCAAGTGGGCCCATCGTGCACGTTCTGTCGCTCATGGGCCCACTCCGTCTTTCAGATCCCCGAGAACTGACTTCAGCAGCAAGCCTGGAGACTCCCAGTTCACTGCGTCTCTTGCCAGTCCTGTCACGTTGTATGGAGAAAAAGATCCTTTTACAGCGGTGCTTAAATATAGCCTTTTTGTCGTGGTCTTTGCGTTCTCTGCCCTGTCGCTGTTAAATGCATTTGCAGACTGAGGTTGTAGGGGGAAGTGTGGGGTTTAGTTCACAGCAAGCCTACTGTGCTCCCTAGAGCCAATCGTTGATACAAATTTGGCAGGTTTGCAGACAGTGCTGCCCGAAGTCTGGAGGTAATTAGAATTGCAGTTAAATACAGCGCTGTCACTAGGACTCTACAGATGGCGATGGCAGAGAAGGCCTCTCTTCAGTGTGTGCAGATGTGTTTTGCTGAACTGAAGTTGCAGATCTCAGGAAGCTGTGGTGAACAAGGCTGTTTTTTTGCTCAGCAGCCTTAGTGGTATTAAGTAAACAAAGCCCTAGAAGGGCAGGACCAATGTTTTTGAACTCCCAGCACAGCAAAACAGACCATCTATTTGGTGGGGGGTGGGGGGTGTAACTTCGGTTTCAATACAGTTTGGGGGTGGCAGCGCCCCCGAAAAGCCGCAAAACAAGAGAAGGATGTCGGCCGGAACTCACGTCAAGCACAAAAATGAAGAGTTTTGTTGTCAAAGCCATCCTTGCTGTTTATTTTCTGGGTTGAAAAAGTGCAGGAACTTTTCCGGTTACTGGTGCTCTGACCTCACGAGCAGCGCCTGCAGCCTGCAGACCTGAAATCACGCTGCACGATTTCATCCGAGCCCACACAGTTCCTGCCGAAATAACCCAAGGCCCCAGATTTACCAGCTGGATCTGTGACGAGTTTGTCACCCCCACCACTGTGGTTTGTGAGCACTGTACCCGCTGCTTGTGTCACTAAGCGCAGATGTGCAGTAGAGGTGGTGGGTACGTGTGGCATTTTCGGGGCGATTTGAATGTTTTTGGGGAGATGAGTCTGCGCCTGAGCAAAGAACCGGCCCACGGCTTTGCTAAGCCACTGGGGGGTCCCTGTTCGTCTCCCCGGCCGGCGCCTGGGCTGTCCTTGCCTGAATGTGAATCAGCCCTGCAGCAGGTGAGCGGATCTGAGGGGAGAGCAGAAAGCAAGTGCGCTGCTCTCTCTGTGTGAAACTGAGGACTCTTCTGACTCGTTGTGTTTGTGTCTGATCTCTTGGTTCGCCGGAAAATCGTTGCTGGAGGGGCTCGGGGTTCTCTATGGGGGGTGCTGTCCAACTGAGTGTCTGAGATTTCCGTGGAATGGGCAGCCAGCGATTGGTCTTGCAGTTTCGCAGTCACAAACCCAATCCCAGGTTTTTAGATTTTGCCAAAAATGTCAAAGGAAGGGTCTAAATTTACTGCAGTAAAGATCACATATCAGAACTTCTCTTTCCACTACACTGTTTTGCTTATAGTGGTTCTGTAGTTTTTTTTTACTTGCAAGTCTGGTGGCATAAGACCAAATGTTTCATTATCTCTTGAACCCACTTCTCAGCCTGTGAGCTGTAGTGTCTGGGGTTTATTTTAAATGTAGGCAAACTGTACTGTGTACAGAGCAAGGAAGCAGTGTTTCTTGCTGTGGAGCATAAAAGGATTTGGCTCCGTTAAACTGGCTTTCTTGTGGGAGTAGTTCACTCAAACTTGTTGCTAAATCGCTGCAGTTTCTCTTTAAATTAATGCCTGTTTACTGCGTCTTCTAAGACGTGATTAGAGTTTACTGCCACCGGTCTGAAAGCACCTCTTTCTACTCTGCCCTGCTTCTGCAGCGCTGCCGTGGAAAATAATCATTTCATTTTTAAATGACATAAGGGCTGTCTTCCAGGAATAGCTGAAGCAGCTGTCTTTCCAGAGATAGGGCAGATTTAACAGGCTTTTGCAGGAAACTTGCTACTAAATCTTCTGGCTACTGCAGCCTGTTTAGTTACTCAGTGTTCCCGGATTACTGCAGATAAAGAGATTTGGAATATCTTTAGTTATAAAGGGCAGGTTCGCAGCATCGCTGTTGTGTTAGCAGCGTGTTGGGTGACTGATGAAACAGGAAGTGTGAGGTCTCGTTGCGTTCATTATCTTTATTGCCATAAACTACGGTCTCTGACCGAAATGGGGTTATTCTTGATTTTTTAAAATCTGAGCTATGCTATTAAACATCCCTCTTTCGTCTCTGTCACTTTGCATATACTGTAGTGCCCAATCCGAATTCTCCCCTCACTGCCTGAGATTACAACGGCAAGCAGGACGAAACCTGGGGGGCGCCCCACCTCCCCCCCAAACATCTCTCCGTTAGCAGGGCTCGGCTTGGACGGCCTCCCCCTTGGTGATCCTGCGTCATCAGCCGGAATCACGGGTTTGAAAAGGCTTTCTTGGAGCCAAGCAATTACTCCTTAACTACAACGTCTGGCAGCAGGATGGTAATTGGAAGGGATGACTGTGTTCATGCAGCGGGGGAAAGACCCGTGCTGGAGAGCAGTGGCCTGCCCAGGGCCTGTCCTGCCTGAAGACCGATGCGCTCAGCCGCCGAGGTGCAGTCTGGGAGCTAGAGACCTGAGCGCTGGTTGGGCGATTTCGCCGCCGATCTCCCCGACTGCACGTACGGATGACTCTCGCAGCCTCTGGCACTCGGGGCCAGGACAGATGGGCCTTGAAGGACTTGTACAAAGGCCTGACTTGTACAAAATCGGATGTCTATCACTTAGGGAGAGGGGGGAGAAACTAGACTTGCCGGACACGAGCTAAAAGAGCAACTGTAAAATAACCTAAAAAAAACCCCAGCAAAGTGAAAAAACGTCCCAGACGCATGACCAGACAGGAGCAGCTGGATTGTCCAGGAACTGAGGAGTTGCACAGTACAGCAAGGAGGGGAACAACAACAACAACAGAGAAATGAGCGAGACAGGTCATCCTGCTGTGGCCATGAACACCAGCTCTCTTTTGACAGCTGCCTGCCACTCAGACTCTATTATTCCTGCTTGACAAAGCGTCTGGAATCAGCAGTGTCTGAGGCCACCGTGCTGCAGCGTTTCTCCACCTCCAGTAGCCGAGACCTGGAATAAAGGGTAAATAAGTTCAATCACGCATAGAAGTGCTTCGTTTTTTTTTGTAATTAAGCACACGCCGACCCCCTGAGCTTTGTAGTGCTTTTTTTCTTCTCCGGCTCTAAGGGGAGAGTGAAATGAGCTGCGGTTTGAACTCTCCGGGGCCCGTTTCAGATCTGAGCTTCCCTCTCGCTGCTCGCTGCCAAGTACTGCTCAGTTTGGGCCGCGGACCAACTGAACGTCTGCCAGCACTGTTAGTTACCAGTAGCCCTGCTCTTAAGAACGTCAGAAATGTTACAAGCATGAAGAGGCCCAGTCTCGTTTTTTTTTTGGGGTAGAACGGCCAACTGCATTTTTTTTAAATGATTGACTTACCTGCTTTGCAATTGCCAGCGGTTTTTCATTCTAAGAGACCTGGCTCATCCGTAGGACTGTCTTTAATGTTTATGGCCTTCCAAGCCGGGGTCTGGAAACATTAGTTTAGGAATTGTTTTTAATTTACTTTGGCTTGACCTTAAAAAAAAAAAAAAAAAAAAACAACAAACCTTTTTGTGACCCAGCTACTCCAGGAACTGGAAACGTTTTGAGAATAAAAGTCGGGAGTTCTGTTCTCCCCCTCGGAACGTGGATGTGCAGGGTGCCGGTGTACTGATTTCTCCTTGGGAATCCTGCGGAGACTCTGTTAATGATCTTTCTGTGTTGTGATGGCTTCACCCGCTTGGGTACTGATTGTATTTCCAGACGCTCGGAGGCTCAGGGCCCGCAGGCCTCAGGCTGCACAGAAACCGCGCCACTGCAGGCTGGTATCTGTGACTGCAGGCGTGGCTGTCCCCCACCGCAGATCCACGCCGGAGCTCCAGAGGACAGACTGAAACACAAACCGCCCTGGGGTTTTGCTCCATTGCCAGCTCCACTCCTTCTCTGCAGTAGTGTCAGTTCCTTAATCTCAAGAAGAGACTTTGAAACAAAAAACAAAACAAGAAGAAGCTTTAGTGCTTCATATGGAGGAGGGAGCCTATTTCATCCACCACTGAACTGCAGCAGCTCCTGGGTGACGCGTGGCAGCCGGTCTGTGCGCAGCAGGTCAGGGGGGAAGTGAGAAATTCACCAGCTGAATTGAGGGCGAAATTGACTCAGGCCCGACTGTAGGAACCCAGAGAGAGATTGAGCCAGCACGTCGGGTTTAACACTCCTCTATTTGTGAACTGTGCCAGGAGTCCTTGGATCAATTTGCTGTGAACTACTATCAACCGGCCGAAATGCCCTCCTTCGGTTTGTAACAGATTGTTTAGAAGATCTTAATAACCCCGGCAGTCAGACTCTTAAGACTCATCCTGCGGACGGCACCTGCTACAACCCCATACTGGTGCACTGGTTCGGACATTGTGGCCTAGATGGGTAGAGCACCCCCTGCTGGTCCGCCAACATCCTTTGAAGCAGCAGCCTGGTCTTCCTTTCCCGAGCAGGACAGCTACAGGTGGGAACACCACGTTTGAGAAAAGACTGAGAGGGGATAACCTCTGATGTACCCTGTGCAATGGCAAGGAGTGCTCCTCGACTCCTAACAGTCTTATAGGTAATAAAACAATCCCATGCCTTTAAATAATTTCACGGATATACTGTGTCCATCTTCAGTACATAACGTATAGGCTGTATATTCATTTTCCACTCCAGCATCAGCTCTTGCTAGATTTATGCCTAGTTAGACATTAAAAGATGCTTTCAGAAAACTAAGATCTGAAAAGCACTTTGGACGTGTTTTGTCATCCTTTCAGTTTCCTTACTTGCATTCTCAGTCTCCTCACACAGCTGGGTAACCTGGTTCGAACGAGTATTGGATGTGTTTGCAGGGAAAAGCAGAGCCTAAGGTGAATCTCAATAAAAAAAAAAAAAAAAGACATCTGGCCACCAAGATAAAAGAGGATGGTCGGATGAGCACCCTGGCCTTGGGCGTCACGTAGGGCCTGATGCAGATGATCATGCTGCAGGCTGATATTTATTTTGCAGACTCGGCAGCACTGGGCAGTTCCTCAATACTCCACATGCTGCTTTCATTGAATCTCCGGACAGGGCACTTGAAGCATGCTTTGAAGAGAGAACCGAGGGCTTCACAGATGACTGATGAGGCTGCATTATTGGGACACTCAGTTCTGGGTTCTGAGCGAAAGACCACAAAACGACAGCCAGAAGCCTGAGTAATGTCCTGTGTGAAAATACAGTTCTATGTTTAAATATGACAAAAGTGACAAAAAGGAGGAAAGAAAAGTACAAAATGGCATTGGAGGAAGCTACCCTTGCAGTGTCTTGGCATGCCGGAGGTTGCACAGTGCCTGTCACTGGTGTGGGTGGACTTCATTAAGCAGAACCGTGCAGTGCGTTGCTGGCCGAGGTGGGCTCGGCCCTTCAGCAGAGACCAGGGTCTTTTCCCTCCTGGTTCTTCAGACAGGGCTGTCGATTCGCACTCATCTTCGTTTTCGTTTCTTTTCAGCTCAAAGCTGTATACAGTGTTCAAAACCCACCGAGGAGGAAGAAAAATTGACTTTCGGATCATTGCGAAAAAGTCAGCTGCCTCGGCAGGCTGAGCATTCTTCCCAGCCTCTGGTGGCTGGGTTCTTCTGAGTGCAGAGTCGGACGAGGGGGTGAGAAGAGATGAGAGGCCTGAATTTTTGTTTCTTTCATCATCCAGTGAAGGATTGACTCCCTCCGGCACGGTGTTTGGGCATGGGTCTCGTTAAATGAGTTGGCTCCATTTCAAGAGCGAGGGTCTATTATTGTAAGAGTGGCACTTATCTCCACTCTGCTGTCTCCGATGTCTGGTTTCATCAGCAGGCTGGCCTTCCTTCCCCGTTGTAATTTATGAACTGACACTTGGGCTTTCAGCTGAGCGTAGGTTTGTGCTTTCTTGGCCCTTCTTATTTTGTTTCTCTGCAGCCCAGCAGTCGTACTCTTGTCTGGCTGGAAGATGTGCTCAGGCTCTGGCCTGACAGCTCCCACTGCCGCCGCCAGCTGGCCGGCCTCTTGCGAGACAGACCGGGAGCTCCAGGCAGATCCGGGGCGGCTCCTGCACGCTCTTGGAGAGGAAGGATACTGCGCTGTACTGGAGCCCACTGGGCGCTGGGCTGTTAAAACCAGGAGCCCCTGGCCGGCTCCCAGTTTGCAGAAGTGCTGTTCCTGGCGCTTGGCAGAAACGCAGCCACAGGCTGGGTCTGTGCCAGCAAAGCCCCAACACCCACTCAGCAACATTGGACTGCGACGGCAGTGTTGCAACTCAGCCCGCAGCCTGTCCAGCGACGTCCGTTTGCAAGCATCTGCACGAGGCTCGCTCTAGCTGGTGCATGCTACTCGGTAAGCAGCAGATTCACAGTTCTGATGTACAGAACAGTACGTGTTATGTTGTGAACCTTTCAATGCTGAAAACCGGTTCCAGTGAAGTGCTGAGGTCTACCCCGAAATGGTGATGTTTTTGCAATGAGAAGCAGAAAGAGGAAATGGACCAGCTATGTGATATGGACCTCCTGCAGAGTGCCAGGAGGGCAGTAGTGTCTCCCCTTCTGTGTTCCTTATTCCTGTACCTGCTGAAGCTAATGGTGGTTATTACAAACCTTGAATTCAGGCCAGTCTGAGTGGGGTCAGTCTGGTGTGGTGCCGGAAGCAGAGAGAGTCCTTGGCTCTTTCAGACAAGCAGGGCAGGAATGTGATTCATTTGGGACATTTAGAGTGCTGTTTGGCGTCGCTCAGTTCCGGGCTTGAGCACCACTAAAATATAAATAAGCTTTTCAAGGTGCTGTGGACTTATTGCGAACACCACGCCAGGCTTAGGCGTTGAGACGGGCTCTCAGCCTGCCGAGTCCTCTCCGGTGATCCGGGGATGTCTGCCCTGAGCCTGGAGTCAGACCCGCCAGCCTCCAGCCTTTCAGCTGCTCTCCTGCCAGCTGGCGAGGCCGAGCTGCGAGCGCCACCCAGGAACAGCTGGTCCGTGAGCATTCCGGCGATGCCAGGCGTGTGATCCGGGGCGATTCCGGAGCCCTTCCGGGCCGCAGGGGTGGGAGGGATTTCGCCTGGTCTCCGCGCTGGGCTGCAGTATCCCATGTGAGGCAGGCTGTGTTTAAGGGAGTCGAGCCCTCAGCAAACGCGGGGAGATGATGGGGGAAAACAGGAACCTCCAGCATGTCCGTGATTTCCCCCCGCCTATGACCTTCAAGACTAACAGGATCGGTTAGCGTCGGACAAACCAGACACAAAGAGTTCTTCTGATGGCAGCTGTCAGAAGCTCGGGTAATACAGAGAATATTGGCATAGGCCAGCGGTTCTCAACCTTTGCTGCAGCTGCATCTGGCCTCCAGAAAGGGCATCTCGTAGCCAGGTTAACAACCAGTGGCATAGGTGAACCAGTGTAATGTTTTTCTATCCATCCTATTTTCCCCCAAACCGTCTCTCTGCAGTGTTAAGAATTGCTTCTTTTCTGCCATGAACTCTTTCTGTCGTCTCGCAGTATTATCTGTTCAGATTCCTCAGTGTCGTGTTGGTAATGCCAGGAATCCCTAGCTTGTTTCTTAAACAATGGCTGGCTCAGGTTTCCTGCAGGCTGTGTGGCCAGACGGGTTACACAGATGCAAGAGGCTGTTCTAGACTGAAGCAACAGTTGAGACAGGACATAGAAGAAGCCCTGTGGTATATGGTGTAGGCAGGGGGTCCAGACTTTGAAGATGTGATGTTTCAGCTTTTCAACAGGATTTCAATTTTATGCAGTTTGTAATAACCAGTTCACTGGTGTGAGCTTCCCAGAGGCAAAACTGAAACACAAATGCATTTAGAATTAAGTATTGAAGTAACAAGAATGCCACAAGAATAAAAATAATAATGCACAGATGGGACATTATGAGATCCCTACATGCATTACAGAGCTCGATTTTGGTTGCACAGCTTTCCAGGAAAGCTCCAGTAAGGATGCAAGGATGGAGGAAGATGGAAGACATCAGGCTGCAGGGCAGTTTGAGCCATTGTCGGATCTTGCGGCCTGCTGTAGTGTTGGTATTGGCTGTGCCCGCGGCCTTGCCTTGCACACGGGTCTGCACAGACAGATGTTAATGTGGGTACCGTCACTGGCTTTTCAGCTTCAAATTTGCCGGCTGCCAGCATCTGCTGCTTCTATTGCCCGACCTCACACAGCCTTGTCACGGGCGTCTTCATTCCAGCCCTGGCTGTCTTGGCCTGGATGTTTTGCTTTCTATATGCAGCAGCTTCAGTGTGCCCCCAGAGGCCTGGGCTCCTGAACCTTGGTTTATCCTCTGTCGAGCATGCCTGTGTGTTTTTTTCCCCCTCTTTCCTTCACCCCTGCACTTCCCAGCGAGAGAGCGTGTCTGCTTGACGGAGAGCCCGCGGTCCCGGGACTGTGTTCTTGTCCAGCAGTCAATCGGGCTGCGGGGGGTCACTGCCCTCCCTGCTGGGGCTCCTGGCCGAATCCAGCAGCGGCACAGCCACAGCACAGCCCTCAGCAGAGCCCCTGGGTCTTGGTAATCGGCACGCAGGGCTGTGTTGGCAGTGTTCTTCATGCTGTAAAACCTCTGTTAGCCGTCTTCTTTCACCACACAGATAAGGAAACGGAGCTCTGCTGCCACGGAGGCTCTTTAAATACTCGAACAGTGCTGGTGAACCACTCCTTGTGCTGGCTGTGGTGCCACTTTCATCCCTGCGCCCCTTCATCAGCTGAAATGACATTTCAGGGGGCGGCGTGCGAGAGCTGGTGAAGTGCACGATCATCGTGCCTCTGCAACGCCGCTTCCTCCAGCGGAAAATCCTGGAAGCGGACACCAGATTTGCAAGTGTCTTCTGAGAAATTGATCAGACTGCTTTATTTTAAGCTTTTGACGTAGGTGGAGTGCTAAACTTTTTTTTTTTTTTTTAAAGCGTGCTCCTGCTTTGACAGTGAACTTCCTCTCTCCACTGGCTTCTGCGTGTAAAATTAGACTGCGGTCTCCACTGTCATGCTGAAGAGACAGGCCAGTGCCATCTGTTCCCCAGAACCCTTCGGTCATCGCTCTGCGTTCCCATCTTACTGTCACTCTGTTTCCCTGGAAACCACAGTTCCTGGAGTCACCTGGATTAGTATTCTCTCAGTATGATAATTGTCCTGAGAATTCTCAAGTATCGGTGTTCTGCATCCTGCTTTGAACACGGAGGCATTTTGTGAATTGTCCTATTTAATGTGCTGTTGGCATCAACAGCCATTTATTCAGTACTGCTGTAACTGTTGCAGTGGCCAGATCAATACAGTGTTGCTACTTAATATGGATTTCTTAAGAGATCCTGTGCTTCATAATTGTGTCAGTACTTGTGGATAAAATGCATTGAAGAGGGTGAGACATTTTAATTGTGATTCCCCCCCCCCCATTCTCGTTGCTCTGTCAGATCGCAAGATGTGTATCTCCTGGTATGCTCTAAAGAGAAAGATACTTCAGTGGAACTTGTCATTTTTTGAAGGACAATCATTGTTAATTCTTTTCTTCCACAGTCACAGGATGCTGTTGCAAGACTTTTGGAAATACAGTAAAGCCAGTGGCCTAAATGCAGCCCGGTACAGCCTTACTTGTCTCAGACTGCATTCCTGCAGTGGCTTGCCGATAGCAACAGACTGGCCTTTCCCCTTTTGTAAACAAAGCAATGCACACTTTCACACGCAGAGATCTCCTTATTCTGCTTTTAAACAGATCTCCGTGCTTTAAATGGGTTAATGAAGGAGTATTATAGACACGAATCGGGCTGGAATGAAAAGGAAATGAAAGCGGAGTAATGCAGAGTGAGAAAGCTTTCATGTCTGTGCAGAAACCGAATCTGCTTTGCACTTCACAGGTGCCTGATGACTGGGGGCTGAAACCCGCTCCTCTCTGATGGCAGGCAGGAGGATGGCTCGTTCTCTGATCGAAAGCGACGCTCGTCTGTCGTCTCTGGACGAGAGTCAGATAACGACTGTGTTACATCTCGGGGATTATACAGGCTCTGCCCTGGCCTGATCCAAGACAAACGTGGTGCCTGGAAACAAGGAGCAGATCACTCACTATGGAGATGAGTGCCTTAGGACTGAGCCCCTTCCACCCACAGTCTCCAGAGTACCCATAATTCTTTCAGCACAGCTCAGAGCAAGAGCCCTCTCCCATCTGTGGACTTGCCTACTTTACTAATTCATCTAAAGAGTTGAGCGAACACACAGTAAATACGTGGTCTGAAGGGCATCTCAAAGTCCGTAGACAGCTGATCCTTTCCTAGCTGCAAGGTTTTGCAGTGCAGGTCGGGAGTGAAATGCTGTACGCGTGACAGATTCCCAGAGAGTACGTGGAGCGGGTCGGGATGCGAATGTGCCGCGCACAGAGAGAGAGAGAGGAGAGAGTCGTGGGAAGCGGGAATCAGCCGTGCTGTTGAAGCAGATCCACTGGGATCCTTCAAGACACGACTGGGTTAGATTCTCGGATCAGTGAGCTTCTCGCCACCTTACAAGTGAAATGGGCAGAACCGTCCATAACCTTTCATACGGATTTTCCTTTTCTTTGTGAGAAGGCGCGGCCGCAGGTCTGATTGGTGTGGGCTGCAGTCTCTTGCGAATCCTTTTTCTTCACTGTTAGCAGGCAACGGTGAATTTCAGCTTGGAGCAGACGGTTTGGAGTCCAGGCTGCTGCCACACACACCAGTGTCAGTGGTTCTGTTTCGCCTCGCTGTGCATTGGCAATCGCTCATCTGCCTTTAACAAGATTTTAATCAGCTCTGCCTTTGCATTGCAACTTCTCTCTTTCTCCTTCCTGGAGGAGGGTAGCACACTCTGCTTAGCGTTCTGTATCAGGAGGCGATGATGGACCTGCGTTGCCATGACAAACTGACAACCCCCCCCCCCCACACACACACACGTTTATTTTCCTGTCCTTGTGGTGTTCCTATGTCACTTTCCATTGATTCCTCATCAGTTTTCCTTTGGTATATTCAATACAGCACTGAAATGATAATCAGTCCTGTTTCATTTAGGTGGAATTAGTAGGCCCAAGCTAATAGTTTAAGTGCTATCAGATTTGAAAGAAGATGCCGTTTGGTTTATTTTAAAAGGGTAATTTACACTGTGAAACGTACCCATGCCATCAGCCTGGCTGGAGCCCCTGTGTTCGTGGGGATGTTGCATTTCTGCACTGGCCTGAGACGCCCTGCCAAGCAGGAGGCCGCTCTCACAGAGCACCGCCGCTGCCTGATGAAGTCTCTGGCTTCTTCATCTGGTTTAGACGTGGATTATAATACCCTACTAGCTGGATCTTCCCTAATCTGCATGGTGCACATGGCGTGATAAGCTGTTGTTGTCTACCCCCGGCACTATCCTGTGCGCTGATAATGTTCCGAGATGTGTCAGATCTTTTAAAATAGCAAATCTGCTTACGGTCGAAACAGACGTCTGTTCTCTGCGCATTTTGTGCTTCCAGCGCCAGATTACCTCTTGCATCCTGCAGACTCGCGTCCCTGAGTCTAATGCTGCTGTGGTATCGGAGGGCACCGCTGGGTGCCTGCCTTTCCAGGCCTGTGGGCAGGCTTGCCAAGTTACAGGGGTGGGCAGGAGGGTTTCATAGCCAGGGGACGGTGGGGTGACTGTAGTTACTCTCTTCAGTAAGGCGCTGCCAGGGGGTGCTGTAAAGTGTAAAGGTCACAGCTGTGGTGGAGAGGGAGGTGGGTAAGAATAAGGTGTTCTCCCAGATGTGCGACAGCCGTGTGAGTAGAAGGGCAAAGAACGTCCAGTGGAGCAGAAAGATCTGAGCTGGGCGCCACGCCAGTTTCTCGTGCCTGCTGGGCCCACGTGTGGCGGTACGGACAGCGGGGACGCGGGCCGCCGGGGGAGGCAGAGAGGAGCAGAACTGCAACGCGCAGGACTGCCAGCTGATGGCGCTCCGAGGGCTTGGTGGTACCCGGCGGAGGAGAGCAGAGTTCGCCCACCCTAGGGAGAGAGAGAGGGGGGGTGGGGGGAGACCAGTCTGGGGAACAGCTGCGCAGTCGGCCTCCACGAACGCCCTCGCCGGCCCCTTGCTTTCGTTTTTCCACTCCTCTCCTGCCCCCTGCTGGCAGAAACACGGAGTGTGCCCGCTGAGCGCGCCCCGTGATTTTGTGGGGCAATTTCGGGGGGGCTTCTGTGCCAAAACCCCTGCTGCTGCCTGGGCGGGGTCCCTGCACAACCGCTCGGCACGAAATCGTTTGAGTTAAGAAAAAAACATCAAAGACCCGGCGTCTGCAGGGTGCCGTTCGTCCCTCTGTTCCGGGCTTGTGAGGGTTTCCCCCGTGCTCCAGGGGCCTGCTTGGAGAGAGCCGTTGCGTGATTCGTCCTCGTTCCCCAGGCTGCTCTCTGGGGGGTGGTCGTGTCCCCCGGGGGTCAGGCCTAGGTGCGCGCGCGGCTCGCATTTAACACCTCTCAAGGAGCCGAGCGCTAACTGGGCTCGAGAGGAGCAGAGCAGTCCGGGCGTGTCCGGTGTGACCAACCAGCCCTTGTGTGTCCTGACGGGCGGCGGTGGGGGGGTTGTTGGCCTCCCGAGACCACCTCCACGCAGGCGGATCAGGCACAGCCCACGAGCTTCCCCCCGAGAGACAGCAGGCCCTGGGGGCCCCTCTCTTTCTCCCTTTCTCAGTGCGCTTGTCTCTACAGGTGCTTCCTGAGGAAGGCCTCCTGATTTTAATCTCTGGGTTGCTCTTTCTGTAGACCCAGGGCTTGTGGTGTTCTGAAACGGAGCACGCCTCGCGCCTGCCGTCTTCTTTCTTTAACCCAAAAGCATGCTTTTTGTTTTTGCAGGCGCCAGCACCCCGGGTTTCTAGCCTGACTTCTTTTTTTTTTTTTTAACTTCTAAATGCAAGTCTAACTCCCCTCTGGGTTGCTTAGAAAGAAAATGATAACCCAACCTCAGTGGCATTGTAGGTCACTATTTCCACATGGGCCCAGCTCTGAGAGGGTTATGGCTGCGGCTAACAGCTCTTCGGCAATAACCGCACCGAGGGACCTTGGTGACTGCGAGCAAAGGCGGGACGATACAGTGGCGGAGACAGGGCCCTGTGCATTCAGGCTGCTGTAACCCTGTGCAGCCAGCGCAGCTCCTGCCACCGGTAGCTTGTGACTAATTCATCCTGCAGTGTTATGCAACACAATGTGATATGTCACAGAGAGACCACAGCACAGCAACTAGGATAAAATTAAATATTGGTCAAAATAATTACACAACACAGCACTTTCTCAACACTGGAGCGGGCACAACACATTCCTGGATTGCGACGAGGGGGCATGCTGGTGTTTGTTTGGTCAGGATTGGTCAGCCAGTCCATGTTTTTGCTGCAGGAAGCTCCTGTTTGGCCAGGTCGCCCTTCGGTTTCCGTCAGCTGTTGGTGGCTGTAGAAGGAACTATATATATATATTGTATAGGGGGAGCAAAGGGGTGGTTTTGATCATTATGGCAGCATCCTTTGCCTGCTTGATCCTTATTTCAGGAATGCCCTGGTAAATCATCCCAAAGGGCCACCACCCTTTGAATTTGTTCTCCCTCTGCTTGGTCCTGTGGCCCTTTGCTTTTGAGTCTCTGTTTCTGCAGCTTCCAAGACGCCTGTAGCGAGGAAGAGCAGCAACCCTGAGGTCTCGGGGCCCTGCGGGCAGTGTGGTCATTGCGGACAGCCTGCAGCCTGCCTCTGGCACAGTCCTGTCCTGCAGGGACGGGCTGACCGTGCTCTTGGCAGAGGTGGAGAGCTGGGCCCCATCGCGGGCTCAGAATGGCTTATTTTTTTAGGTTGTCGGGTTTTCCTTCACGCTGATGTCTCACACTTATCCTACATGCCTGGCGGCTCCCCGTGTGGTACAGGGCAGCTCTTCGGCGGGCAGCTCCCAGAAACTGCACCACAGAAGGTCCTGGGAGGAGACTCCACTGTTATGGCCCCTGTGGCCTTTGGGTCACAAACCACAGCTGGGGTCGTGCTCCTCGAGCTCTTCATTGTCGAAACATCTGGACTCGGTCCAGGCAGTGGTTACCCTCCTTACAGAGAACAGAAACAGCTCATTGTATGATGGCTTCCAAAGAGAGTGCCCCCCTGCAGTTTGGGCTTGGATTAATCGGGTGTTTTGTTTGAAACAAAAACAAAAAGAGTCAGTGATATTTTGTCCTGCATAGATGCCTGTTGGTTTATTGGCTTTGCTTTTACACGTTTTACCGCATGCAGTTGCTCTCTACGGCACCTGCAGGATTATCTTCACAATACAGAATGATCTGCACGTATAAATAGATCTCCTGTTTAAATTCTCTCTTTTTTTTTTAAATGCATCGCAATATCGTAGCTTGTCAGGGACTGTTCAGCTTACAGACCTATAAAAAGGTTCAGGAATATATGGCAGACGTGAAGAGTGGCCACAGAGCAGTGTTTTCCTGCTGCTTTTTGCAGGACTCTCATTTCCTTTCTGGTCGTGAAGCGGTGAAAAAAGCTCATTCTTTTGCAGGCTGTTCATTTATTTCCTGCTGGTGTTTTTTTTTTAATAATCGACCCCTCTTGCTTTCTTTAACGAATCAAATCCTTGCAGGCGGTGCAGTGGGGTGCTCCCTCCAGCTCGGGGCTCCAGTAATTCTCCAGTCGCCCCAGGCAGGTGGTTGCTCGCTGCCTCGCTCATGTGGCGCTGGTGCACGTCTCCAGTTCAGGATCTTTCTGCGCCAACTGCAGTCATGAGGGCTCGCTTGTGCGTGCCCCTGTGTGGGCTAGAGCCTGGTAGATGTTAAGGGGAAGTGAGGGCCTTCAGCATTTCTGTGCACAAAGAGTCGCAGGGGCGTGGAACAGCCTGCCCATCTGACACCTGGATGAAGAGCAGTTCTCTGGCAGCGCCTGAAAGAGATTCTCTTGGCCAGTGACCTGGACGCCCCCAGTCGAGCATTGCTCTGTCTGCAGTGTGGGTCTCTGCTATGTGTAGGACGGTGGTGCCGTGGGTGTACTGCTGATGAGACTGATAAAGTGCAGAAAAGAACGACGACTGATAATTACATACAGTACGTTGCTGCGTCTTTATTTATATGTACAGTATCTTGATGTTGATAACCCGAGAGCGGTGTTTAACCCATGGGTTTCAATTGCAGTTGTGAAAGCTGGTGGTTGCCTGTGAACAGTTTGATAACCAGTTCTGGGTCAGCTGCTGGCGTCGAAGCAATTGAGGTCCTTTCTTTAGACGGCGTGTCTGAAAAAACAAGAGCGCACGGGGCTAATTCTGCGCTGTTGCAGTATGATAATGAAGTGAGCCGCTTGCTTAGAACTGACTAACCAGGCTTTGGAAATCGTTCTGCAGAATCGCTGTCCTGTTCAGGGCTCTGGCCTCTCACACAGCTGTGGATAGCCCTCGTTATTCACAGAGGGTGACTGAGAACGGTGGAAGAGCTCTGGGTTGTTTTGGCGTTTTGCTGTCTTTTGTACTGGGTGTACTGGGAAAGAGTCACTGAAAACTGGGTCCGGTCCACAGTGGGGGCTCTGCTGAGCCTCGGTGTCGGAGGTGAGCCACAGGGGGCCGCTGTGGTGCACCAGTGAATCGATGGGTTTGTAGGGGACCCTCCCACAAACCTTTCTTTGCATCGGCAGGCCGTGCACAAGGTTTTTGGTGTAGGTGCTGATTTTGGTGACGTTACCCCTCGAGATCACTTCTCAAGCTGGGGTGGGTGGCCCTTCGTACCCGGCAGGGCTGGGGGTTTCCAGCCCGGTGTATAAGGGGCGTCTCCTCTCGGCTTCTTCCTCCGGCGAAGTGGCTTCTGCGAGGGCAGCCGAGGTGGACCCTGTGGACCACACCTCCGATGGAGACGCGCTCTGTCGGGTGACTGCACTCACGGCAGCTGGGAGTTTCTGTGCCGCTCTGCTCCAGCGCTCTGCATGGCCCCCCCCCGGCAGGAAAACCAGCTGGTTCTGCCCTCTTCCATTTTCGGCAGCTGTGTAGAAGGTATGAAATATTCATCCAGGGGAGTGTTTCGCGTGCCGAAGCCTTAATGGGCTGGCGTGTGGTCCGCTCTGGGCTGATCCGTCTGCTGCTTGTCTGCCCGAGTCGTGGCTCTTCCCCAGCACTCCCGGCTCACTGCCGAGGCCAGACTCCGTCCTTTTCCTCAACGTCCCTTTTCCGTCTCCCAGCTGGTGTACGCTGGTGCTGCAGCGCTGGGGTGAGGGGAGGGGGGCACCTCATTTCATGTACATGCACGAACGCAGCGCGAGTCGGGGCTCTAAGGGGGGCGCGGGCTGCGGCGCTCAGATTTTCCATGCTCAAGGCGTCCCTCTGTTCTCCCGGTGAACAAGCTGGCGTTGAGGACCAAGCTGGGGTCTTGTCAGCGTAGTGGGTGGCTAGAAAAGTCTGTGCATTTGCCTGTCAAATCAGGCTTCATTAAGGGTTACAGCACGTTAATGAGTGTGTGCAGAGCATGGGGGCAGCCTGTATTCTTCCTTTAATATCATTTCTCGGCATTTTGAATGTCGTTCCGTGAGCGAGGGCTTTAAGTGATGCAGAGCGCATTGACTTCCTCTGCTGCTAATATTCCTGAACCCAGGAGGCCACTCCTTGCTTGTGCAGCAATTAAGCTCAATTCCCGCTCATCCTGATGTGCCTCTCCCCTCTCCCCTCTCCCTCGGTGCACGCAGGCCTGCCAGTCATGTGGAAAGAGACAGCTAGTTCAGTCCGGAGAGACCCAGGCTGTTGACGCCTGTTAATAGCTCCCATTAGCCTCTGCGGGACTGAGCTCCCTGGGTGTGCGACAGCCCCTGCAGTCAGTGTCTTCAGTCCGCGTCTCTCCGATGTTTCGCGCCAGCGTCCTCTTTCTTTTGGTCAAATCCTAGTCCAGGGTGCGTTGGCTGTCCTTCAGGGGCACCACAAGGAGCGGAGCCCTTCAGGATTCAGAGTTTCACAGGCTGGCCAGCTGTTGGAGGGCTGGGAGCAGCTGGAGGGTGTGATGTGGCTGTGGCCCCTCGATCGCTGAAGGCTCACCACAGGTGGACTGTGTGGATTTCTCGGGGGGGGGGGTGGAATGCACCTTTAGACTCTGCGATGCCGTTGCCATGGGAACTGTGTTCCATGTCACCCACCGGGGTTGGCTTGGCAACTAGCCCTGGAACGCTTATTCTGCGGAGACGGGGCGCAGGCTGGGTTAGGGCAAGCTCTGCCGTTCCTGTTCTGATGGGAGGATTGTGTTGCAAGCTCTACCTGCGTTTGTGTATAAAAGAAAAAAAAACACACCTTTTTTGTTCGGCTGAAGTGTATTGTCTTTCATGCGTTACATTTGATCTCGGCTGGTGACGTTCGCAGTTCTACACGCAACTGCCTGTTTTTTGTTTTCGTGGTTTCTTCAGAGGAAATGTTTACTGATCCTTCCACCCCCCTGGGTACCGTGGACTTATTTTTCTGCGCGTTTTTAATTGGACCTGCCTCACCAAGCCTGTCCAGACCACCAGAACTGAGTCTCAGTGACTGGCCTTCTTGTCAGGCAGGACCTCATTATACTGTGTCGACAGTGAGTGGAAAGAAAGATGCTGTCACTGCGCATTGTGGTGTTTTTTTGTGACGTTTTCTGTGGGTTTTTTTAAAGCGGTTGGTAGCTTTTCCTTTGCAGTGAGTGAGTCAGCATAGCTTATTGTAAGTAGCCCTTCATTTATGGACAAGATATTAATTTATTTCTTATGCCTGTGAAAGTCTTCGTCTCTGATGCAAAGCTCTTTTCAGGAGCAGGCAAGCTGCCCATCAGGCTGGTGTTATCCGGGCCTGGGGGAGAGTGTTTTAAGGCTAGAGTGAGCCCCTGTTTAGCTGGACGTACCCCTGTCCTGTATGCGTGTGCACCCATCGGCCTGGTGCAGACGAGGGCCCTGGTGCTCCTGTGAAGCCGCTGAAGTGGTCTCTTTCTGAACTGTACGTGTTCACAGAAAGTTCATTAGACCTTGATTCCCACCTCACACACCTCAACCTCCTTACAAGTCCTCAGCAGTTAAGCAGAGGCCCATATGTACAGTATATACTGTCCCTCGTGGTAAATGCATAAAGCACTGAGGTACATAAAAACTGGGCATCAGGACAGTTTTAGAGAAATTACATGAAAGATTTTGCACAGAAAAGGAAAGCGCTCGTTTCAAGCCATCTCGTGTTCACAGTCCTGGAAACAATTCTTCACCTGCCCTCCATACATTCCAGTACTCAGATTTTATAGACAATATATATTATCAACAGGGTTTATATATCGGGAACATCTGTGAAACGCTGAGGGTTTGATAGACTATTATCATTCTTGCGTGTCGAGGGTCCGCGATTCTTCAGATAATGAATCAGGTGAAATCCAATCCAACGCTGTACTTGAAACCAGTTGGAAGAACTATCCTGTTTATTATCCTGTCACGCTGTCTGATTTGGCAGAACTAAATCATGGCACCCCGGAGCTACCATTTTGCTGGGGGCATTTCTGTGTCCTATATCGCGGTTCGGCTTGTAATGATGGAAAGGAGTCCTGGTGTGTGCAGACACAGTCATTCACCTGCAGTGTGGAAAGGTTTAAAGATGGAATCTCTAAGTTTAAATGAGACTGAAAATCTGTATCAATGCACATGTTGCCACTTTAAACCTCTCAATAGTGAGAGCATGAAACGATGGACCAATTTTTCAATGACGAATCTTTCTTTTCCAGTAATGGCTAATCTGCTGTAAACCCATGCCTGAGGGAGCAATTTCATACCTACTGTAGCAGATGCTACAGTGGAATAGCATAGATTTAAGGCACCACAGTAATTGGACTGAAGGAGAAGTACATAACATGCCAATTTATTTTTCTGTTTTTCCCTGTTCAATTTGTGTGTCTTTCTCCCAGTTGCAGTCTAAGCCACTCGCTCTTTGCAGTGCAACCACTGGAGGTAATCGCAGTCTTTTGTAAGTCACGGATTTCCTTTGTCGTAGTGTTCTCAAACATTGAGAGTAGTCTAGCATGTTATCTCCGTGCTCATGGGTAGCATTCCACTTGTGATGTCAGTCCGATTGTCCTGTCGCAGATTTGATTTGGGTCGTGACATGACCCTCAGAAACCCTCTGTCGGAGCAGGGCAAGGACCAGTTGGGTCTGATTTCGCCTCATTTCCTAATGCAGTAACCAAAAGCACCGACTACCAGGCCGGTATTTGTACTTTCTGTGCCTGGGGAACGATCAGACACATGAGGAGAGGCCGGTGTAGATGTGCTTCCTGCCGAAGTGCCCTGCTTGGCGCGGCCCTGTGTGTGTCAGCTTGGCACAGCATGCTTTTACTGGAGGGCCACGATGGCGGTCACTGACGGAGGGAGTTCACCTCAAATTGGAAGAGTGCTGCCAGGTTTGGAAAGGCTTAATCAGTGCTGGAGAGCAAAGTGCTTTCGCCAGGCGGGAGATGGGATGGCCATTCACGTTTGTTTTCAGGTCTTGTTTGCGAGTCCTGACCGGAACTCCTTTTTTAAAATCCATATATCGGTTTGCACTGGAATGTGTGGTACAGTGGCGTGGTGGTTGTCATTTCTGCCTTGCGGCACTGGGGCCCAGGGTCCACCCCAGAGCTCCTGGGGCGGTCGGTCGGTCTGTCTGTGTGGAGTTTGCATGTTCTCACCATGTTCACGTGGGTTTCCCCCCGCAGTCCAAAAACGAATTAGGGTTTTTGGGGGGAAAAAAAACTGGCCCTGGTGTGAGTGTGTGCGCGTTTGTGTCTTTGTGTGAGCTCGGAGATGGACTTGTACAAGGACGTTCAGGGTGTGTCCTTGTACTGACCGCCCCCACAACCCTGTACTGGATAAAGCAGTCTGAAAATGGATGGGTGGACTTGAGTGTCTATTTGGGATAATCCGGGATTCACACATTTGGCAGGGGGATCTGGGAAATCCCTGCTCTGGGAAATGCCTCCTACTAAACTCTGCTGAATTAACAGAATTGTTTCACTCAGCCAAGTGCCATGTGTCTGTGCAGCAGACATCATGTCTCAGGTAGTGGTGAAAGTCTCGGAAGGCAGGACTGGGCTCTGTTCCAATTTCTTCTCGAGTAAAATTCCCAATTCTGGGTCCTTCTTTTTTGGTTGGAAAAAGGGAACTGACCTCCTACCCCCAACGCCTTTAGTTCTTTTGCTCCGTTTCGTGCCCAGTCTCCCCCGGCAAAGCTGTGTTTGTGTCAATCCACATGCCGTAGCTTGTAACTGTGAGCTAGAGGGCAGGAGTAGCACTGTCCACTGAAACCAGACCTGACCTGACCTGACCTGACCTCACCCGACTGGAAAAACACCCTGCTAATAAGAACTGGGCCCGTGGTCACAGGCGAGCTCCCGACTCGGCTGTGCTGCTCTGAAGCAACAGGGAGCTGACAGGATGTTTGCCAGAAATCTTGTATGAAGTCGCGTCAGAAGCCTGCGCTCTGTACAGACTGGAGTCCTGCAGCCCCGGGAGGTGGTGATGGGGAGTGGGGGAGGTCTTGCAATTGGGCTGAAGTAGGAGACCGTTTTCCACAGAACTGCGCGAGGAGTGCAGGTTGGTTGGAGTTCACTGAAGGCTGCAGATGAGATGAAGAGCGGACCAGACAGCCACGCGGATCTCCCGCCACACGATGTGAGGAGCAAGCACTGGAAGTTTAATGACTTCAGATTTGCTGACAAGATGTAGCTATTCAGAGACGGTGCCCGTGCATAATAGGTTCAATCAAGTGAGTCTTTTCAAGGCCGTTCGCTCTGCCCTTTTCTTTTTAACAAAATCCTTGACTGACATTTCATTGTCGAACCACTTCTTCATCTAGGTGAAGGGGTTCAACTGCATTATTTTTTTCTTTCTTCAGTTGAATTTTCCCATTGTCCTTGGGGAAGTGGACTTATCTGGGTGTCCTCCTGTCTGGAGGCTCTGGGCTGAGTAGATCTGTGGACCATACAGACTGTGGAGGTGTCTGTCTAAAAGTGGAGAGAGACCACACAGGCACAGGAGTGAAGCTGGGGGTCTAGGCCATGTTTGTGTCTTTGTTTGTCTTTAAATTGCCTTGCCTGTGTGGCGGTGTTGGACCCGTGTGCAGTACACCGCTGTACCGGCAGCGACTGGCTTCTTGCACTTTGTGTTTTTCCGAGTGGCTGAGCCCGTTCGGGTGGGAGCCCGCGTCTCTTCTCGTTGTGCCCTGCAGGAGGAGCCCCACGGCCCCCTGGGCCTGAAGCCACGCGTGTGCTTCGTTGAGGTGGCCGGCCTGCGAGGGCAAACAGCCTGTCTTTACAGGCCTGTCTCTCATTTGAAACTCCGGAAGAAAGCACAGCCCCTGGGCAAATTAAATTATTGCCAGGTATTGTCAAATCCTGCACTGCAATTGCTGTACATAAAGCATGTATACTAGGGCTGTAGTATCTGGTTGCCTGACTGAGGGAGCGAATGGGACCAGAAAGAAGTTTCTGATCTGCACAGTCCCTGTCCCCAGTAATCAGCTGTTCCCCAGATCAGAGGACAGTTTGCTATGTTCGTTGTGACTATACTGTGTATAATTATATGAGACAACTAGGGTACTGGACTTTTTAAAAATGCATTCTTGCTGCTGAGTTTATTTTTCACTTTTCAGAAAAGACCCCCTTGCATCCTAAATTTCACGGATGAACGATAGTCTGCGGTACTTGTACATTCATCTGTGAGCCCAGTGCGTTCCTCTGTTCCCCTCGTCTCACCCCGCCAGCTATTCATTTCACAAATAACAGACTGCTTTTTAGGACTTGCCGCTGGATTTCTGCGTCTTTTCTAACGCCAGGAAAATGACTTCTTCTTCATCTTCATCTTCGTCTTCCCTTCCGCAGCCTGTTTTCAGCTTTGCTCGTTTCAGACGGGGAGGAGACGGCTCCTCTCGCGCGATGGGGAGACCGCCGCCCAGAGAGGACCGTGGGCTCTTCAGCAGAAAGGCGACGCGGTCCAAAAAAACAAACAAACCGTCACAGAGTCTTAAGGGTTTTTTTTTACCGCGGGGACCTGAAACCGCGGGGATAGGCGGTTTTCCTTGTCCTTGATACAAACCCCGGTTTCGGAGGACGCAGGGGTGAGAAAATAACGAGCTCACACACTTTGGGAACGCCAGAATAGAAAACGACGCTCAACACCCCCCCTTCTCCAGCTTCTGTGGACGCTCCTTGGTTTTCGAAAGTCCGTGCCGTGGGCGTTTTCACACGCTGCTGCTCGGCATTGCTAAGTGAATAACGACGTGTAATGTTCAGTATTATTTCCTGGCCCATCATTCTCCAGAACAGCTGCCCACCCACAGAATGTCAGCCTCCACGCTCCTGGACTGCGATGATGGCCTCTGGTGACGCATTGAGACCTGCCGTTGTGCTGAAAGAGGTTTGGGCGGCTGCAGGACAGCTTCAGAAGCCTTTTTTTTCCCACCTGAGCGAATTTATGCAGAGAGAGAGATGGAATCTTAAAGTGGGCAAATAGCTAGAATTGGAATTCTGATCTCTTTTAATACTGTGTATAAATGAATCCCGGTATTAAACAGGTTTGTTTTCCGGTGCGGTCTTCTTGCATTTTTCGTGCAGAACACCGATCAGTCCCGAGGCAGAAGTCAGGACGTGAATGTGGATATGTTTATGAATGGCCGATTTTAGATCTTGAGTCATTGTCAAGGCGGTTCTTGTGTGGGAAATAAGTACAGTATGTTCAACAGGCAGCATGTGTCTTTGTACTTGGTGGGCAGGATGAGCAATGAGTATGTAGCGTTTTCAGAAATGGGGCTAAATTTTTCTTTAGGCTGATGGGGAGTCCTGCCTAATATCAGAGTTCTGTTGTGTACAGGATAGCTTGTCCTGTCAGAGCTGCCCTGTTTTCCACTACACTTATACTGACACAACAGCTGGAACCTGCCTCATATTCAGCTTTGCCAATCTTTGCGTTGCTTATTTTAATCTGAATGAAGCGCTCTGTAGCTGGGTTAAGCCTCAGCTGGCAGCCAGATCAGCGACGCAGTCTGGGCTGTGTGTCTGAAGACCCGGGCTTCTTCCCGAGTCTCGTGAAAAGTCCGTCCCGATACGCCTGTGGTTTTACTGCGCTCTGGTCCTCGGGTCTTTTATGTTACCCCCACATCCACATTGGTTTTTCTCCGGGTTGTGGAGTCAGCCACAAGGGAATGACGAATCATGTTGAAATTTAATGTTGCTTCGCAGGGAAACTTAGAGGCAAGTCCTAAGGTCTGGTGAGGCCTAAGTTAAAAGAGCGTCGATCTCGGAAACTCTGGGACTCCTCTAGAAAAATCCACGTGACGTCCCACATTTTGACTGTGGTGTTCATCCAGAAGTCCAAGACTGGAGGGATGGTTTGCTAGCCCATCAGGAGGAGGGCTTTAGAGAGTTGTACCCCGATGTGTGGTCCAAGGGCAGCACTCGGGGATCTTCATCATCTTCATCTTCTCAGAGACTAAGGTCAGCAGCTGTCCTCATGAGGACATCAGTTTGCAACAGCAAATTAAAGATATTGGTTTTCTGAACAGGAACTAAATGACTTCCAAGGCCACTGATGTGGCCGGGTGCAGCACAGAGATTAATTGACACTCTTGCCGGTGGTTATCATCCACCCAGGAAGGTCACCCCCGGATCTGCTCTGGTCTTCACGTTACGAGCTGTGCGACAGATTGGCTCCCCAGTTTGCCAGGATCTTTTTACCAAAAACTGGCGCCCGCTCTTCAGAAACTCAAGCATCATTGAAAAAGGCCTTTGCAGTAGCACCAAGTGCAATTGAAAGCTTTTAAAAAATCACTCTGTATTTGAAAACATCTACCATATTTGGAGATAAAGCTTATTGGGAACATTTAAAACTTTTTTTGTTGTTGAAAACCAACCAGTCCATGCGTTTAGACTGCCTGCTTTCTCAACAACGCTAACTATTGTGCGGAGGGAGCAGTACCAACTGCAAGTCAGCCAGAACTACTCGTCCGTGGTTTGAATGTGTGCGTGGGTGCGGGTATGGTGCAGTTTGACCAAACTAATTTCAAAACTGATCCCAAAAGTCTCGTGACTCCCCCTGCCCTGCCGGAGAGGCCTTGAAGAGCCAGGGTGGCGACAACGCTAGAGACCATGAACTCGGACGGGCAGGGCAGGGCAGGGAAGTCATGGCACGCACAGCCCAGGCTGACTCACCCTGCATGCTGCTGGCCTGAAACCCACTGAATCACAGCTCCGAGCACAAGCGTTCGGAGTGCGTTTGTTAACTTGAGCGGATCCCACTGCCCATGGGGCTGACAGAGATTAAGGCCGTGCGCACCGGTTAGCGGGCGGGATGCCGTGCCTCTCTGGTCGAGGCGAGTGTGAAACGCCTCGCTGGGGGGGAGGGGGGAGCCCGCGAGTCTCGCGCGCTCGGCGATTGAGACATCGCCGCGGTCCCACCCAGGAAGATGAATGGCCGATCGCTGGAGGCGCGGGAAGCAAGCTCGCCGCTCTGCAGGATGATGGATTTCCCTGCCCTGAGAGAAAGACCCAGGGGAATGACGAGGGCTCGGTGCCTTCTGGTAATGTTTTGTTTGATGCACTAAGTACGGTGTGTGCCTATTTCTAACGGGCCATAACGTAGAGCCGTGTTTAGCACTGTAGAGCGGAGGGCGGTGGGTTTGACCATGGCCCAGCTGTTTGAAAGGGCCTGCAGGTCATGACTGTGAAGGAGAGCGTGGTCTGAATCGACTTTGTGAGCTGCAGGCCGTGAACGTTAGGACTTTCTTGAGCCCATCCAGCCTTAAAGTCCCCTTGGCGAATGGAACGATTGACAATGGACAGTCAACCTTTTAAAGTTCTTTTATAATGTGGTCTTAAGTGTTTAATTTGAGTGTTCGTGTTTGAGCTGCAGATTCTTTGTAAGAATCGTTTTCATTGTGGAAATAAAGTTTATTGATGGAAACAATTCCATGAATGTTATACTCCAGAGTGCAGTGGAGTCACCACCCTGGCCGTTGGGAACAGGAAACTGGAACCATTCTCTTCCTGGGGCTTTTCCTGTGATGCAGCAGCTAACTCTTACCCCACAGGGAGAGAGCGGAGCATCTTTCAACGTCCAACATTCATTTAAACCACTGAGCATCAAGAATCTGTGTTGGTCCTCCTGTAATGCACTCAATTGACTGAAACATCAAGGCAGTACGTGTTTATTAGGATTCCCACATACATATTGCCAACATAATTGGCGTGTGCATACGTTTGAACATTGTGCGTTTTGCAACGTCTCGTTCTGTATGCAGTTATTCATGTTCAGTCATGGTACTGATTGATGTGGGTTGTATTAACTCATGAATGATCGATTTGTGTTTACACCGAGAGGCATTACGCGCTCCACAAATACTGTCAGTTCCGCTCCTCGTCTGCTGTGTTGTGAGGGTGCAGCATCAATCCTCACAGCTGCGCCAGGTGCCGGGCTGCGACAAGGAAGGCTTTCAGGAAGACAGTGGCGGTACAGCCAGGAAGAGAGAGGGAGACGGATTATGAGTATTTGTGCGACCCCTGCGCTCGGATTAGGAGAGTCCAGCAGGTTGAATTAAAGGGATCGGGATGCAGGAGGGGCAGGGCTGTGTCCAGAAACACCGAGCTTGTTGTGAAGCTCGGCGAGGGACAGGCGTGTGAGCCGGCGTGTCCCCCTCCTCAGCCTGGCTATCTGGGAAGGGGCTGGCAGAGAAGAGGGCAGGATCTGGGGGCCATGCTGGCTTGCCTTCGCCGTGTTTGTCCTTAAACATGCTTTGCATGGAAAAAAAAAAAGTTCCATTGCTTTGAAACCTCCCTTCCGCTCAGGGTTCCGCCTTCCTTCGGGACCGTGAACACATTGACGTCGCCTGAGCGCAGCGCCCCCTGGAGTTGTGCTGCCCTGCTGCCCCGGGGTCTCTGCAGGTCTGCTCGGGGGAGCTAGCACTGGGGCAAAAAAGGGTGGCACGGCCCGCCGTCCCCCCTCGTTCATGCTAGGTGTGGAACCTCGAAACGGAAGTGAGACGGATGGGAGTTAAAAATCGAAGAATGTGAGATGCTACAGATGGGAGCGGGCTGTGCCGTTCATCCTGGAAGCTGTTGCTCAGTGGTTTCTCCGAGGGTCCCACATAAAGCTAAAACAGTGCAATCCTCTTAGGTCTGTACATGTCGCCGTGAAATGGGGTGCTCAGTCGCTGACCGCTGAATCCTTCCCCCTCTGTGCGCGCTTCATAGTTCCCTTTGCGTGTCTCTGTGTGGCCCCCCCAGCTCGACTAACTGCAGCACTCGGGGATGTCAGAAATGCCCTTAAGAGCGAAAACCTAAAGGATGTGACAGGCAGAGCCGAGAGCACGTTTACTGTTGGGTTGAAATCCAATTACGTAGTGGCTCGGGGCCTCTCGTGGAGCGAGCAGTGGCCGTGTGACTGCCTGGCAGCCGTTGCAAGCAGTTAACAGAAAGGTCATCTGGTGTAACATGGTGAGCAAGACTGCTTGCAGTCCTGAGGGATGCTCGTACTTAAATACTGCTAGCCATTATCCAGAGCCATCCTCTTTGTTTTGCTGATGCATCGCTTAAAGCCAGATTGAAAAATTTGCAAAGCTAGTTACAGTATTTTCCTAGTCGATCAATCTTCATTTGCCATGGAGTCTGACAAACAATGGTTAGAAAACATGCTGGCAGTTAATTGCAAGAAATTACTTTTGACTGGTTTTTCCAGCTGTCATCACCTAAAGTAAGACCAGACCAAAGCTAACCTCCAGCGCAGCATGCTTTTGGAGAACAGTTTTGCGTCTTTGCACAGATCCAGGCTGGCCTGATCTGGGCACTGATGATCGGCTATCCTGCAACGCAGAAACACTTGTGCAAATACATACGTTTCCTTGGTCTTTGCAGAGATATGTATCCCATGGGCCTTTTTTGGAACCATGCACAATGCAGAATTCATGCAGAAGAAGCATACTGACTTCATGCAAAGCTTTTGTGTAAATCGTTTTTTCTCCTTGAGCTGTTTTTGGTTTTAGGAGCTTGTGTAAGAGCTTGGGATCAGTCTTCTGCTCTCTTCTAACATGTTGCCAACAATTGGTACCAAGTGCAAAAAATATTGCACTTATATCCCCCAAATTCTTCCCTTTTTTCACAAGACTTTGGAAGTTCAAAGGAAGATAAACCCTTTGCAGGTCTTTTTTTTTTCAAATAAATGCCCAATAAAGCATGATTTTGTGAGTGTTCAGCGGTCACTACCGTTCTTTAGCTGTAGAAAATGCAGAAGTCTGTGTGATCGTGGACGTTCGGTGCAAACTCGGATTAATCTCAGTTAGAGAAACCACGTGCTTGAAGACCTGTTGACTGCCCTACAGAAAAATGAGAGAGCTCGATGAAGCGCAGAGAGCTGATCAGAAGGATGCAGCCCTTCTCCTTCATGATGCTCACTCTGTCCAGCTGCTCACAGGGCACCCAGCCTACTAATTCCAGCGCTGGTTCTCCTCCCAGCCAGGACAGTACTTGAGCTGTGGGGGGCAGGTTTTTCTCCGAACATCTCTTGATCGCCGTGACGATCTCACGATTCTCCAGGGTCTCTTGGCTGATTTGCATGCCTGTTTGTTTGCGTGACAGGAAATCAAGAAGGATGTGAAGAAGGAGGCTCAGGCACAGAAGCAGAAGGGCGAGCTCTCCAACGGCAGCCCCTCTCCGGCCTCGGAGCCCAGTCTGCGCCCGGCCAAGAAAGGTAGGCCCTGTGGGCGTGGGGGACTCGCGGTGGGAGAGGGAAACGGGGACATCGGGGCACGTCGTCCACACCAGAGCTCGCAGACATGGCTTCTCGATCACAAGACTGTCTTACTGGTCCACGTGGAGTGACTCAGCAGGGTCTCTTCTCGTCTTGTCCTGTCTCTCGATACTTTCCGATGTTAACCGCCTCTCAGGGTAAAACAATCAGTGTGAGGGGGGAAAAAAAGTGTCCGTGGCTATTTTGCTAAAGGGTTTCACAGTTCCTCCAGGCGGAAGTGTGGTTCTGTGTAGCGTAGGGCAAGTTTTTTTTATCCCCTCCCATCTGGAGCAAAAGTGTTTTCAGACTTGTGAAAGTGACGCCGATCATTGCTCTGTGGGTATTTTGGGAAGATTACATCTGTCAGACTCATGTGCTAGCTTTTCTTTCGCAGTGCGATGTAATACGGTACGTGACAAACCTGGAGGCAAAAAAAGTGCTTGATAAATTTCACAGAGGGGGAAAAAAAACAACAATACTACACTTCAGATTCTAATTGTTGCTGTTTCATACACAAAAAAAAATAAAGAGAGCAGTATGAAACTATCTGTATGGAGTGGATCGCCTAAAGGGCAGATTGGCCTGCAGAGGGCACTCTGGGCTGTTGGAGTAGCCCAGTGGGTGCTCCCCTTGTGGGTAAACAAGCCCCACTCCTCACCCACTGTGGATGGGTGACCAGTGCGCTCGGCTCTCCTGGGGGGTTAGCGCTGGCTGTAGCACCCTTCGGGGGTTGCTGTGGTGGCTTCGCTGGCCTCATTTGCCGGGCTCTTCCCCACTCCCCCACGGCGTGGGTATGGGAGACGAGCGCTGCCCGGCTCCGTCGGGCCGCCCCCCAGCTGGGCGTTGTGGGCAAGACCGGCGCTGAAGAGGCCAACACAATTGTCACCATCCGCCCCCCCCCCCCTTCCGACACCTCGCACCGACCCGGCAGGTATGGCCCCGCCGGACGCCACGGACCGAGGAGAAGTTTTCTCGCAGGACGGGAAGAGAGTCATTAGCGTGGCTCACCAACGGAACAAAATGGCGCGGCGGCGGCAGCGGAGCTCCTGGGCAGAGACCACTTCACCGGAGACATGCGGACGATAGAGGTGCAAAGGAACAAGTAAAGAGGTCTATTCCCTGCTGAAGAGAGAAGAAAGAAAACGCGACGTTTTCGGCCGTGTTTTCTTTCTTCTCTCTTCAGCAGGGAATAGACCTCTTACTGTACCTGGTCCTTTGCAGCCTGCGCCTGGTGACGCAGCTGCCCACCTGTACTAACGACAGAGGTGAGCAGGGGTCGGCTGTGGCGGTCGTGGAGGAGTGACGGGGGAGGAGCCGATGTCCGACTCTTAACGTCTCATTCCTGTAAAGTGGGGGGGGTTGTACTGCACCTCTCTCCGTATCCGGAAAGAGAGCGAGAAGGGATCTTGCCGTTTGGGCTGTCTACGGTTTCCGCTGTTTTCTAGCATTGCAGTCGAGGGTTTAACAAACTCACCCCAAGCCAGCCGGGTGTTGGCAGGCTCTCTGAACGGTCATTCCGCAGCCCTGCTTGAGATTGAGGCCAGGCTGCAGCGGGGTGAAATGTAACCCCCCTGTCACCGCTGTGAGCCAGGGACGGCTGAGGTCCCGTCGTTGGTTGTTAACGTTTCTTTATGACGCCGAATCCAGTCACGCCGAGCACTGATATCATTCCAGTGAAGGTGTTGATTGAGGGAGCGAGGAGTGGAATTGTAGTGTGGGGAAGAGATTAGCGTTGTGGGCAAAACACGGAATAGGAGAGACCTCTAGTGGTCGAAACTGGGAGGGAAAAAGACTTCAGTCAGACTGAATCTACAGTATATGTAAATATTTTATGATATGTCTTTGTTGTGAATGTCTGTAATATGTCTGTCGATTGTATTTTACTTTTATCTTTTGTTTTGTTTCATGTGAAACCATTTCATTGTTTTTATTTGCTTTGGCAGCACTGGTTGTACCCATCGGTCATGCTAATTAAAGCACCTTGAATGGAATGGAATTGAATTGAGTCATGTAGGCGAGGAGAAACCAGAATCCGCGGTGCTTACAGTGCTCTGTCTTCAACGGCGTGGACAAGTCTGTTTCGATGGCTTTTTTTAAGGGTTGTGTATAGAACACAACCCTTAAAAAGGCTGGTTTTATGGGTCACCCTCATATTGTTCACTTCTACACGCTTGAGACAATTTTATGTCGCCCCCCCTTGCGGGCGATCGGTTCAAAGGAGGAGTTTCGCAGCCCGTATCTCCCGGAGACCGCTGCGGGTGTGTCGTGTTTCAGGACTTGACAGATTGGGGATCTGAGGGGAACCCGTGAACTCTGCTGGAGCAGGGGTGGTCACCGTTTAACTCGCAGGATCTCGCAGTGCATGTGACACTCATCTGAAGGGGGTTAAACCTGCTGGTTTCTGTTCCAGCTGAGCTCCGGCACACAGCTGGACCCTTGACTGACTGATTTAACCACAGGGCTGTGTGACTCTTGCCGGGTCGCCTTTTAGATACTGCATCTCCAGAGCAAAACACAAGCTCAGACGTTTGAGTTGGGGGAAAAAAAGCCAGGGAACCTCTGGCTTAATTAGCAAGAAAACGAACCCCGGTAATGGGCGGACCGATGATTTAATGGTGATAGCAGTCCGTCAGTGCTTCGCCCTGATGATAGCCTCGTTTAGTAACAAGCCCACAGAATTATTTGCCGGCCATTCCCCCCCTTCGACGTCACTGCGTGACTGGGCGGTCCTGCCAACCGCCCCGCCCCCACCTCCGCGGCGTCAAGGGATAGGGGGCGGGGCTAGGGCGTTCCCGGGGGCGGGGTTTCGCCACGCAGAACCTTGCGGATGTTGCGGCTCCGCCAGAGCCCCGCGCCTGCAACATCTGGAGTCGATCGGGAACCCCACCAGGCGCGGCATCACGAGACCGGAACGAGCGCTTCCAGTGAGCACGCTGGGGGCTGGGGAGGGCGTGCTCGGATATCCAAAACCTTCCTGGAGCTTAAAGCACAAACACACGAGGTGCAGCAGCAAGGCGGGCTGGAAAGGATTATGAATGCATTGATTAAACTGCAACTAGGCTTTGTTACTGTTGTTCAACAAGGGAGCAAAAGACAATAAACTTATCTAAGGGTGGATCACTGTTTGTGCCTGTACTGTACATAGACATGAACAGGTCTCGCAGTGCACAGCGGTGTGATGGTTAAACAGCTGTTGAGTCCCGGTCCCACACTTGAATGGAGCACACTCAGTGTGGAGTTTGCGTGTTCTTCTCTTCTCTGTTCACAGGCGGTTCTTCTCCGTTTTCTCTGGCTGGTTCAGTTGACTCCCGCCTTTCCAAAGATGTGCCTGCATGGCGAATTCGTGTCTCTAAGTCCTACCTGTGGGCTTGTATGTGCATGTCTGCTTGTGTGCCCTGCACTGGACAGGCATTCTGCTCAGGGGCTGGCTCAGTCTTGTGCCCTGTGCTTCTGGAATGGGACCCGGGTAACTGTGGCTCTTAATGTGAATAAACAGCTCTCTGGTGGTGGGTGGGTGTACAACATGATCTTATATTTTCGGAATTAAACCAAACCAGTGTCAGCATAAGCATGCCCGTGTAGGGAAAAATACTTAACTTCAAAAATCGTTTTTACCTTTCCCCCTCCTTGCATCCCTTTCGTTCACATCTGGCCTGTGTGAATGCTGCAGACCTGTCCCAGGACAGCTTCTCCTCTGTTGCTGGATGGGGTTTCAGCACAAATCTGGGCCAGCTGCAGGACTTGATTAAGCGCAGATGGATCCTACAAACTCCTGAGACGCCTCAGCCCCTGCTCTTTGGTCCTTCCCTGGGTGTTTTTTTTAACTCTGGGGAGTCTCCAGTGAGCGCTCCTCAGCTGTGTTTGTAGCAGTGGCCCCTGACAAACAGCATGGAAAATACATGAACAAACGTGCAGTTTAAAAACACAGTGGTGGTGCTGGCGGGGGGGAGAACAGACTCAGTGTTTAAAAAGCTCTTACTTCTTGCGCTCCCAGTGAACCCATTCCCTCCTGGAGCACCTGGGCTCTGGCACGGCTGTGCCGTCTGGACAAGGAGACCTAAGGAAAAGGAGGCTTCGCAAGTCCTTGAGGCAGAGGAATGACAGGGCTGGAGACCTGAGCCAGCCGGGAAGTCAGACTCATTCAAATCGCCACGCGGAGCCCGCCGCAGGAGTGGGCGTCTCCGGTCCACGGCTCGGGAGTTGGTTGGATATCGGTAGCTCAGGCCGAAGCTCGCGATTTCATTTGCCTCTTTGCTCCCCTCGTGTTGGGTCCCACCCGCAGCAGGAGGGGGGTCGAACGTTGCATCAGCCCGGTGCTTAAGACGAGAGGTGGGGGGGGGGTCGAGCAGGGAAACGGCGTTGTGTGCAGGAAAAAAATCACCGCACTGGTCTCAGGGCTGCAGGGGCTCAGCTGCCTTCGCTGCTACACCTCCTCGGAGGTTCAAAAGCCTGAGTTCCCCCACACCCACACACACACACACCAAGCGGGGCCCTGAGCCGCCCCCAACCTCCCGAAGGTGAAGGCCCAGTGCTGGCTCCCTGGCCGAGGTGCTTTGCATTGGGCCCGAGACGGGCAGCTTATTTCTTTATGACCTCTCCCCGCAGGCGAAGCCATTAGGAAAAGGAGATGCAAAGCGGCCTTCAGCTACGTCCCCCAGAACGAGGACGAGCTGGAGCTGAAGATTGGAGACATCATCGAGGTCCTGGCAGAAGTGAGTGCGCTGCTGTGCTTCTGTTTTTCCCCTGCCGTTCAGTGAAAAAGGAGCTGACGGGAGCGTTGACCTCAAGTTTGCTCTCGCTCTCTGCGACACCGTTTTTAAATAGGAAACCGGGAATGTGGGAGGCGGCCCATAGGCCGATTTTTCCTGCAGGAATATTTTTTAGGAGTTGGCACCTGGCCTCCGAGCAGGCACAGCCAGGCGGCTGTCAGCCTTGTTTTTCACCCCTTTGGCTGTGGGCTGCTGCCCGTGGTGTTTTCTCAGTGCAACACGTGCCCTGTGTGTTCTCGTGAGAGCCCCTGGCCCATGTGCAGCTGACGCAGCAGCACGTACGGGGTGGGACAGATCCCTCCACAAGAAGTCCTGGACCCCCCTGGGCCAGCAGAGCCCCAGTCCACTTATTCCGCACTCTCCCATCACACCTTACTTTTAGCACACTTGTACTGTACATTTCCGATCGATTAAACAAATGAGCTTAGTTGAGGGCACTCTGGCTGGAGAATGTGGTCTGATTTGTGCAGGAGGGTAGTCCAGTTTTTGTTCCGAGTGACCTCTAAGCAGCTTATTTTACAGAATAATGAGTATAACAGAGCACAGTCCGATTGCTCCTGGTCTTCAGAACTGGATGATTTTAATGACTATGAGACTGCATGAAGGCACTCCAGGAGCAGGAGACCCCTGTCATGCACAGGTCCTCTGGGTGCCTCTGTCAGTGACGTCTTTGCTCCTTCTGGGGATTCAGGGCTGCATGTTGACAGCAGGTCAATGGTCTTTCCCCTGTGTGTGTCTGTGTGTCTGTTGCTGCACTGACGTGTGTTCATCCTTGGTCACAGGTGGAGGAAGGCTGGTGGGAGGGCACTCTCAACGGGAGAACGGGGATGTTCCCTTCCAACTTCATCAGGGAACTGCCCCTGGAGTCTGACGACCTCACCCCTCAGGAGGAGGCCAGGAGCACCAGAACAAGTAGGTTCCTGCAGCCTCCAGCCCCTCGGCGCTCCTCCAGGGCTGAGCCACACAGACGCCCACAGAAACACTGCTGCTCACATTCGGGGGAAGTCCTCACTGAGTCTCTGTCTGGCTCCGGTCCCCCTGCAGGCACACTGCCAGTCCTTTTCATGTCGTAAAAAGCGTGGGCACTGTCTGCAGTTGACCAGCCTCAGAAAACTCAGGCCCCCTGAGCGCTGGGTGCCTGAATAAGTCATTCACTCCAATTACGCACGTATGTCTGTACTGTTGGGGCAAGATTTCACAGCTATAGGAGCAACTGCGTCAGCCCTTGAAGGCTATATGAAGAAAATAAACTTTAAGGAGCACCAACTGGTCAGTCTTGGATGTGTCATAGGATAGCTTAAGCAATATCAAAAAGCCAGTTACTAAACTGCACTGCATACTGCATTAGCAGCTGTGGCTTATTTCTTTAACCTCATCTCTGTGGAAAAGTGGAAACAGCTGCAAACAACTACTCTGTGTTTGAAGCTTCTCTGGGCTGGTGAGCTACGCTGTCAGCTGACTGTTCTCGCGTCTTCAGAGACACGTAGTGGAGTTGCTCAAGCTCAGTGCTGACAGACCACGTGCGTGCAGGCCTTGCTATGGAGTACAGAAGAGCACAAGAAAGAAAAGTCACTGAAATCCCTTTTCAGCAGTTGCATGATGTGTTGGTACAGACTATATTGTAGTCATCTGAGGACTGGTGGTGCTTCCACGACAGGAGTTAATTAATAATAATAATTTCTTACACTTATGTAGCACTGTTCTGGACCCTCCACTCAAAGCGCTTTACAGGTCATGGAGTCACAGTGAAGCTCAGTATTTGACAGTATTAAATGAAGATTGCTTTTCTTTGGCATCTTTGAATTGTCTTTCGAGTTGAGGAGAAAGTGAGGAAGAGCTAGGCAGTTCTAATTCTGGTGGGTGTGTGTGTGTGGCGGTGCTGAGCTCTGTGCGCTGCGTGCTGACCTTGTGCTCTGTGCTGTGTGCTGTGTGCTGTGTGCTGTGTGGCGGTGCTGAGCTCTGTGCGCTGCGTGCTGACCTTGTGCTCTGTGCTGTGTGCTGTGTGCTGTGTGGCGGTGCTGAGCTCTGTGCGCTGCGTGCTGACCTTGTGCTCTGTGCTGTGTGCTGTGTGCTGTGTGCTGTGTGGCGGTGCTGAGCTCTGTGCGCTGCGTGCTGACCTTGTGCTCTGTGCTGTGTGCTGTGTGCTGTGTGGCGGTGCTGAGCTCTGTGCGCTGCGTGCTGACCTTGTGCTCTGTGCTGTGTGCTGTGTGCTGTGTGGCGGTGCTGAGCTCTGTGCGCTGCGTGCTGACCTTGTGCTCTGTGCTGTGTGCTGTGTGCTGTGTGGCGGTGCTGAGCTCTGTGCGCTGCGTGCTGACCTTGTGCTCTGTGCTGTGTGCTGTGTGCTGTGTGGCGGTGCTGAGCTCTGTGCGCTGCGTGCTGACCTTGTGCTCTGTGCTGTGTGCTCGTGCTCTGCAGGCGTGAAGGACAGCACGGGCTCAGAAAGCGACGGCGGCGACTCCAGCAGCACCAAGTCAGATGGCGGCAGCGGCTCCCTCTACACCAGGATCCAGCCCAAGAAGGTGAAGGGCTTCGGGTTCGGGGATATCTTCAAGGATCAGCCCATCAAGCTGCGCCCCCGCTCCATGGACATCGACAGCGAGCTCGGCCTCCAGGAGAAAGTGAGTGGCCCGCGTCGCCCGGGAAACGTCCTCGCCCGTCGGCCGCGTCGCGCCGCGCCTTCTGGATCCGCGGCTTCCGCCAGCTGAGGGGGCCGGCTGTCGGCTGGTCGGGAGACCGACCCTAACGCGCGTCCCGGCCACATGCTCTCGGAGCTGTCTGCCTGCGGTTCCTTGCGGCTCGGTCTCGGTGCCGCTTCGTGTTTTGCTGGTTCACACCGAAACGGTGGCGGCGCCTGGAAGAACAAGCCCCGTGGCCTTCGAGTGCCGGAGGCCTGCCTGAAGCCGCTCCGGCCCCAGAGTGCAGCCCGTGGTGTGGAGCCGGGTTGTGTGTGAGTCTCGGGCGCGTGTGTGCGTGCGTGCGTGAAGCTGCGCCTCCAGAGCGTGCAGTGACATCACGGCGATGCTGGCTGCACAAGCTGCGGAGCTCGGCAGGCTCACAGCTCCCCGGGGCACCAGCGCAGGAGGCTGCGCGTCTCACACACCGGGCTCCCTTCCCCCCAGGCAGCGCCGATGTGCGCGGAACAGGAATGAAGAAGTGGTGGAAGGTAGGCGGACTGCAGGTGCAGGGGTTTCTGAGCTGCGGCGGAGGGAGAACCTGCACTGACGTTAATAATAACTGCTCCTGTCATTGCTGGGTTGACCCTTTTATCCGAAGCAACTTGGGCTCGTTCCATTTAGACACCTGGAGGTGTTCTGGCGCAAAAATGCCACAGCAGGGATTTGAGCCAGCGACCTCTCTGTTTAGAAGTGTCTAAACGCTATAGAATAAAGAATAAGAATAATAAAGAATATGTTCTTTAGAATATAGAATACAGAATAAGAGTCCTTTAAAAACTTTAAAAAACGGAGCAGTGTATTTAAGGACTGTTTTTTCATATATACATACACACGCTAGGGTTAGTTTGTTCATGTCGGTGTAGATATAATATAATACATTAGTTTTCCGAGAAGCACTCTGCCAGATTTCAGTAGAAGATTGTGTCACAGCACTGCTGAAGTCATTTACATGCAGGTAATGGGATCTTGGCAGAGCAGCAGCATTGTTGACACAGGGGAGCCTGTTTTTCTCTCAGTCCAAACAATCAGTGCACCCTGGGAGCACCTGTCCCTCCCCGAGCCTGGGCTCCACACTGTGTGAAACCCAAACCTCGGTCTATGCGTTGTTTTAAACTGCAAACTAAAAGAAAGATCACTGCAGAAATGAACAAATCGCCCATCTAGCAGGCTGGTTTTTGAAGGTCAAGCCGTGAACCTTTCTTGTTCAAGCGTGCCAGTTTTGCAGTTGGTGCCGAGGTGTGGTGATGTAAGAGGTGGGACCCCACGGCTCGGAGTTATTAAGTGGAGAGCACAGCTGGCCAGCAGCTAACCCTCACGCTGTTTTAACAGGGGTACTGGATCGTGTGATCGCCCAGAGCCTCCTGTCCCTCTGAGGCTTCTAAGCTGTAGAACTGGGGAAGCCGCTTCTTCAAAATCTACACAGTGTTGTTTTGGTTTTCCATTGCGTTTAATCTTGCCAGGCTCAGGTTGCTGATGGGGTGTCTGAGGGGATCGAGAAGACTCAGAGTTTCTCAAAGGCAGTGACAAAATCAACCCTTAAAAAAACACCTTCAGAATTAGAAACCTTAAAACACAAACCGCCAGAGCCAAACGGGAGCAGTACGTGGAGATACAGCACATATAATTGTGGACGGGACGCACTTGTCTGCACAGAGGGTTGTGGGAGCATGGAACAAGCCATGCTCACGAGGCTTGATTACCCTGCCGTCTTTCAAGACACTGTGCTTGATGGGATCCATGGATCGATTAGATCCCACGTGATTTAGATGGGCCTCGCTGGGTTTGTAACGCTTTGATGTTCTTTTGTAAAAAACTGTGTGTGCTGTGAGACACCAGAGCCAAGAAGAGATCTTTGCACTTGTTTGGGATGGGCTTTAAATCCCTTCTGGCTATTGCCATGTGCTGCTTCCAGTCCTTAAGTAGGATTCCTGCAGTAGGACTCTGACAGTATTGCCATGGGTTTGAATGATTCTCCGGGCTTTTTTCAGCACTGAAAAGTGCATAGATCCTGCAGTCCAAGATCAGCCTAGGATCTCCATGCAGTTGGATTTTCCCGATTTGTTAAAAGAGGAACTGGCAGCTCTTGAGCAAGGCACGGGGTCCAGTCTTTTCTTGTCGTACGGAAGAGGTTTCGCCATTTATGTAAACACCAAGCTAGGAAATCACTTCCTCACTTCCTCATTTTTTTTTTTAATCGTCTCTCGTTTTTGTCTACTGCAGCCAGTTGACAGCTCATTTTGTGCAGAATGTTACTGTTGAATACTAATGGCTAGGAAATATTTAAAGCATATTGGGCTGTAAATGTCGAGATGGAACAGTTTTAATAAAAAAAAACATTTTGTGGCAACAGTTTTGAAATGCAAAGAAAAGCACTTTAATGTGGTGACTTATTTTTTCTGCTGTTAGAATAAAATGGTTGTGTTAAGGGGAGTCTGCATGGTAACTAACATAGGAGAGCCCTATCTCTGTGACTGAGACTCTCACAGAAGCTCTGAATCATGTGTAATTCGGCAATCAAGGAATTCGACTTTTAAGTTTGTGTATTTCCCCATGAGGGAGAAAAGACCAATTGAAAACAGCCCAGACTGCAGGAACAGGAAGGGGACGCCCCTGCTGTCCTGTGCATGTGCATGTTGTCCTTCTGCCAGCTCTCCCTTTAAACGGGTGGAAGTTCTGTGCATGCAGCAGGACAGTCATCACTCGGACAGTCTTGTCCAGGTGGGACAGACTCCACATGACACATGAGGGCTGCTCGTTCCTTCCAGCTGACATTAAACACGTGGAGCAGTGGGCCAGCCTGCAGGGGACCAGAGGAGGACCGTGCAGGACTGTGGCTGCACTCTCTGCGGGAGATCTTCCTCACTGCCTTTATACTCATACCCCCCCCTCCTCCTCCCCCTCTCTAACAGGAAGTGAACTGTGCTTCAGGGGTGTCGGTATCCGACTGCACAAACTCCACTCTGTCGAGCAGTCGTCTGCCCTGCCCCTCAGCCCCCGCGTCTCTCTCTCTCTCACACACACACACTCAACAGTTCAAAAGCACACATGCAGAAAACTTTTCCCACTCTTTGCTCCTTCCATCCTGTCAGTTTTCACGAGGACTGTCTCGTGGAAGTCAGGAGTCTTGAGTTGTAGGAGGAACTTGGTTGTTGCGATTTCCCTGTTTTTTTTTTCCAAAAATAACTTGATTCTACAGCTCGCCTTTCTAAGGATTAAGCACGCCAGCTTTGTTTTATGTCTGACTCCTTTAACTTGAAGTGTGACTCAGAGCTAGGCTTGGCTTTTCTTCTGACTGATTGAAGGGGAAGTGGGGAAGCTGCCCTTCCATGCAGTCGCTGGGTGCCGTTTAAGACGTAGGACAAGTGAAACTGATGGAACTGGAGGTAATTCGCACTGTTTCTCTTAAAAAAACGGGGCTTTCTCTGGGCTGGGAAAGGTGCAGGGAAGAGGGGTGAAGGGTCTGAGGAGGGGGTGACTAGGTTCGAGATGAGAGAAGAGCAGGAGAGCTCCCCTTCAGCCCCGATTGAGGGCAGGCAGAATCCACGCTCCGGGGTGGATGTGCCTGTGACGTGCAGTTTTCTCCTTGTGCAGCTCTAACCACATGGTTTTCATTTGGCTTCGGCGTGTGTTCGCTAAAACGCACCCATTTTTTGTCATAAACAAATGGCTATTTTTTTTTTCTGTGGAGGGAGAGAGAGAGTTGGATAGAGACGTTATTGCACAAGTGCTGGAAACTGTACATCTCCGCCGAAAGAAAGAACTGAAAGGACCTTTAGTGTTGCCTGTTTTTTTTAACTTCGTTTTGGAAAGGGTTGCTGGCCTGTTTTTTGACAAGCTGCCCCTCCAGGCTTATTAAAGGCCGTGCTGTCTGAGAGACCGGCCTCTCCGCCTGTCAGCTAGCTGGCTCTCGCCGCTCGGCCCGGTCTGTGGAGGGAGTGCGGCTCCGGGCGGAGGAAGCGCTGCAGACGCTCGTTTCCTGCGCAGTGGCCGTTTCCAGCCCGCCCGAGCGGCGATCCTGCGAGCTGGCGCGGACTTGCGCGGTCGAGGGCAGGTCGGCTGCGATTGAAAGATGAAATGCAGCAGGTAGATTTCGCTTCGCGCGATTCCGTTTGCGCCGTGCAGATCTTGGGCTGTTCATGCGTTTCTGGAAGACGCCCCTATATCCTAGGGAGCTGGAGCGTTCCGCTTGTGTATGAGTGCGGAGTCTGAGTTTTGATGAAGGTGCGCTGTTACAGATTGGCTACGGTAACTGAAAGAGTATTTCCTGTGGTAAAATCATTGTCTTTGATTGTGTTTTAAATCCATTACCATGTGTTTCCCGGGGGGGACGTATGGGGTAGTGGTTAGGGCTGTGGACCCCGGACAGCCAGCAGTTCGAACGCCAGCTGGGGACACAGCCAGAAACCTCACCCACGTGGCTCCAGGAGCCCCAGCTGGAGAAACGCATGCCAGAATCGGGATGCTCAAACTAGGCCATTGGAATTCCTGCAAGTGACTTAGGTAGTAGTGTGAGACACACGAACAACCGCGTGATGAGAAGGACAGCAGCAAGGCGTGTGTTGATGTTTCTGCTGTGGGAGCAGGTGTCCCGGGAGCTCATCGCTGGTGCTCTGTCCCTGGGGCCGGGGTCTGTTGCACAGTGGGCTGCGAAATGGCTGAGCCCATCGTCCGTCCGTCCATCGTCCCGTTCCTGGAATATTAAAGCAAAGGCGGGACGTTGCCCTGGACACCCGTCCATCATGGGAAGTGCATGCGCACGCCCATCCGGACAGTCCCGGATACATGTCTTCGGATGCTGGGAGGGATGGCTCGACGCCGAGAGGGAGGGGGAACATGCGAACTCCACACAGAACGTTCCCTATTCCCGAGTGAAAACCCCGGATCCGGCGCTAACCTCCGGGCCACCGCAGCGTGTCCGTCTCCCGTCAGGCTCACTTCCCGGTTCTGCTCTTTGTCCTGGCAGCAGCAAGTGGCCAAGAAGGTGCCCTCTGCCGGCGCGCCCCAGGAAGCTCCGGCGAGATCCGAACCCGAATCCAAGGCGAAGGGTGAGTGGGCAGCACTGCCTGTGTGTGCGGGGAGCGTTGGCTGTGAAGGGAAAGGTCAAAGTTCATTCCACACTGAAACAGATGAAAGACGGATGGGTGCACCTGAGCAAGGCTCTGCAGCCGATGCACTGTTTGTTTTCAGCATGCAGGTAACCTTCACTTGTTCCTCTGCCAGACGAGAGTTCATTGTGAATACTCTGAATTGGCCAGGGGCTGGCACTGGGGCTGGGGCTCCTCAGCCAGGTCTCTCTCAGGTCTTGACAAAGCTGGGGCCCCTGCGTGCTGCCGGCGAGAGATTGGACACATCTCTGACCTGTGCAAACTCTCCTGCCAGACACTGTGGAGCCAGAGCAGGGACAGAAAGATGGAGGCTTGATGGTGGGGCAGCTCAAAGGACCCTGTCTGCTCTGATGCACTTCCCTCCTGTAGTACAGGAGTCGTTGTTTTATACTGTAGGAGTTCAGGTGGGCAGCTGTGTCAGCTGGAAAGGAACAGGTAATAGGTTTATTCCATGCTGAAAAAAAGAAGAGAGAAAAAAACACAACGTTTCGGCCGTGGAGCTGAAGAAGGCTCCACGGCCGAAACGTTGTGTTTTTTCTCTCTTCTTTTTTTCAGCATGGAATAAACCTATTAATTGTTTTATACTGTCCACTGTGGATGTAGCGAGCAAAAGTTGCAAGCCCCACTAAGGAATGAATTTGTGTTCCGTAACACTGTGGTATTTGTTTGAACTTTGTCTTGGTTTGGTCTGTGTGTTAGTATGTTTTTCACCAATTTGCCTTTTTTGGGGTTTTTCAGCAAAGGAGTATTGCAAGGTAATATTTCCATACGAAGCACAAAATGAAGACGAGCTGACGATCAAAGAAGGAGACATTGTTGCCATCGTCAGTAAGGTGAGCAAGAACAGGGATCGGTCTATGATGGGCCTCTCAGGCTGTCCCATTTCTGAAGGTGTTGTTGCACAGCACATATGGTCCAGGTGATGCTGTTGGTTATGAGAAAGAACAACACAAATACTGCTCAATTACTTTTCCTGTCCCTCTGCTTTGTTTCAGAGCAGAGCTTTTTCATTCTTTCCTGGGAGAGCCCAAAAACCATGAGTAGATTAACACACAATTTGCTTAATCAACCCTGCCATTAATTTTTTCACCAGAAAGAGCTTGAACAGGTTGAGGTGATGCTCGTCATGGCTTCACGGAAGAAGGTGAGGCAGCGTACAGTTTTAGGAATCTGGCCCCGGCTCTTTGTTTGAATGCAGCATTTACACTTCATGCACGGCCTGTCCGCATCTCTGTGCTTTCTGGAAATCCGTCTGCCCCAGGGGCACCTTGTCGTACCTTTCAAATGTACTTCAAAACAAAGAATAATTAAAGGAAAAGGGAGGAGATAACTGCCCAGTAAATGCCAACTGAGAGGGAAGAGCCTGCGGAGCTCCCAGACGGCCGTGTCACGTCTTCCTGTTTGAAGACTTCCTGGGACGAAGGCGACGTCAGCCCCATGCTCTTTCAGGGCTGCAGCCCAGCCAGTGGAGACAGAGGGAGGAGGGCGGCCACCCAGTTTAGGAATGATTTCAGATGTTTTGTTCCCAGTTGTCTTTTGCTTCCGTCGGGAATTCAGGTTATGAGCAAACGTTTCCTTGTGGCTTAAAATTACCCCGCCAGTCAACCCCCGTGGCAGTGGGAGAGAGCTACCGATGGTTTAAAACGTCAGTTGAAGTCAGTGGAAAAACAGCATTGAGCTGTGTGCTCATGAAAACGTTAATTATAGTTTTTTGATAAGTGGTCATTTCTCAGGGGTTGCCAAAAAAGAATCATCCAGATAATCCTCTGCAGAATTTCAACTGGACCTACCATGAGGTCATCAGCCAGATAGAATACTGCGGTTAGGCTTGAGGTTCCTTTATAGAAACGTGCAGAGTATAGCGCTGGGTCTTGGAAGCGGAAGGCCCACGTTTCAGTCGTCTGGAAGAGTAAAACATGACTCTTCGCTTGCCGGTTGGCCGGAATTGTCCAGTTCTGCGCCCGTTCTCCATGGAAAGCCTTTCCGGCTCACCTTTGTCTCCCTATTTGTTTTTTTCCCCAACTGGAATCCTGCAGCTCCAAGAAACCCCTGCATCCGAATACAATTGTGGGAATGTGTCCTCCCGGCGTTTCAGATCCCCAGGAATGTGCTGGGTTAGCTTGCGCCTGTGACCCGTCCTCTCCCGGTTCTGTTTGTCTCACCCCGTGAGGCTCCGTAGATATTCTGTTCCCGTCTCCGTTGCCAGCCGATGAGTGGGACTTGAGCTTCCCAAGCAGTCCTGTTTTCTAGCCCTTGGCCGTCTGCTGCCCATTAAGACAACTGCAGATTGTGTAGGTTACAGTCGTGTATTTGTAGGATCTTGCGTATGCTAAGGAAGGACCATCAGGCTTTTCCGGTTCACTGCTTGCTCTCCGAGGAAACACTGGGAAGCACCTGAGGCTCCTGCAGAGTAGCAGATGGATGAATATCGGGTTCAGGAGCTCCTGGTCCCAGAACAAGTCAGGCCCTCGATACTTCCAGCCTGTTTCCATGTTTTGTGTAACTTTGCAGACCCACATGTGAAATTGAAATTGGAGGCATCTGTACTTCAGCTGTGTACTTTGTGGTTGTAAAATCTAAAAGATCTCAAATGTACATGCCTTTGGAATCAGTAGAAATAATAATTGGTTTTTAACTTGGGACTTTTTTTTTCCTACTGTTTTGACACTGACACTTAATCACATGTTGGTTCTATATCACAGCCAATGAGGCAATGCAAATAGTCAGTTGACACATACACAAAGTGAAACTCTTTTCTTGACGCTTTACTGCATATAAATACAATAACACAATTAGGCTGCAGAAGCCTATATGAAAACAGTGTAAGGTGAAAGAAGATCAAAGAGAATGTGCCACGTGTGTCCAGCGAAAGAAGGCAGCCAGTGAATTATATTTTGGCGTTAATTGTCAGTTGATTTAGTCATTCTCTGAGGCACTTCCAGGGATTTTTAAGAAGTTATAACATTTCACAAATCCCACTGCCACTGAGGGCTAACTCAGTGATAGACCCAAGTGACAGAATAACTTCATAGGAAGACATTGCTGCGCTCATTCTCTCAATAAACACTTTTTGATGTAATTTGGGTATCGTTGTTTATTCTCTTTTCTCTTTGGTGTCAATGTATTGATCTGTACCAGTTAATTCCTTATATGTCGCTTCTAGTTGTACGAGTCCGGATTGCCTAGTGTCTGCTGAGATTAGAGTGTGGATGAGGACGCCTGGTGGATGAGGACTGAACTGCAGGTGAAGGAGCTCCAGAGGTCAGGCCCTGCCCATGACCCGTGTGTGCTCTGCCTGTGTTTCGTACAGGAGTGTGGGGATGCCGGGTGGTGGCTCGGGGAGCTGTACGGAAGGCAAGGAGTGTTCCCGGACAATTTCGTGAAGCTGCTCGCGCCCGATGTTGAAAAAGAGGTTAGATCAATGAGGACTTTTTTTTCCTCCTCTAAATCGCCAACTAAAAAAAGTGGCAGCCAGTGTTTTTACAGATTTGTTCCTTGTTTTCTTGGACCTTGATATAGATCTTTTTCCCCCACTATAATGATGTCAGACAACTCTCTTATAACCAGCATACTGGTTAGCTGTAACTTCTCGCAGTGTAATCTGAGTCTCCTGGATGACAGTGCAGTGGGAGAGCCTGGGTCTTGATTTAAAGGGAAATGGGGCACGATGGAGATCTTGCTCCACAGGGGATCCATGCTCCCAGTCCTGGAGGGACAGTCTGGGATCATGTTGGGCCTGTATCGGGTTTGAGAGAAGTGGGCTTCAGTCTCCTGCTCCGCCAGTATCGGGCTGATCTGTAGGGAATCCATCTCTTCACTGCCAGCTCCAGTTTCTGCTGGAGTGCGTTTACAGAGTCCGAATGCTGCTGTTGATGAACTAACCGCTTCATGCCTTTATGCCTCAGCCTGTCCTGGGTCTTGTGCCTCGGGGTGTTAAACTCTCAGTCTTTTACTGCCTTTGCAGAGACCCAAGAAACCCCCGCCTCCTGCAGCTCCAGTGGGTAAACACGGCACAGGTAATTCTCTCTGTCTCCCACCCTGTCTCTCTCTGTGCTAACGCCTGCAGACACAGCACTGCCCTGTCCTGCTGGACACGGTCCTCCGCTGCCCTCCATGCCCTCTGGATGGAGATAGCCAGTGGCCAGTGTGCTTCGAAACAGGCCCCTGCCTAGTTTTTGTCACGAGCATGTTTTTAGGTTAAGTATGGAGGGATCTTGAGAGGCCTCGTACGTCACCCCAAGTGCAGGGCTCCCCACTCCTGGTCCTTGTCACCCCAGCTTCTACTGGTTTTGTTTCCAGCTGAGCACTCGAGTATTTAATTAATTTGCACACATAGATTCAAGTATGTTTTCAATTGGACCGTTTTACAGTTCTGGGGCTGGATGTGCAAGTTCTGATTTTTTTTTCTAAAAGGGTGAATTGCACAACAGTAAGGCCTCAGAAAATGGTGGGTTCAGTTCGCCAGCTGGCCTGACTGGAGCCCAGTGAACAGCGGGGTCAGTCGTTCCGCAGCCCTGCCCCAGGGGCTGTTCTGCACTGGGGTAGAGGAGTAGAGGCCCGGTCTGGACAGTGTGGCGCAGTGGGTCAGGTGTGCAGGCACGTGCCCTCACTCCTCACTTGTCCCACTCACTGAGCAATGCCCTTGATGATGATGATGATGATGATAATTCCTCACACTTCTATAGCGCTTTTCTGGACACTCCAGTCAAAGCGCTTTACAGGTAATGGGGATCCCCCCCACCACCACCAGTGTGCACCCCCACCTGGATGGTGTGACCGCAGCCATAGTGCGCCAGAATGCTCACCACACATCAGCCATCAGTGGGGAGGAGAGCAGAGTGATGAAGCCGGTTGAGAGAGGGGGATTATTAGAAACCCATGATGGGTAAAGACCAGAGGGAAATTTGGCCAGGACGCCGGGGTTACACCCCTACTCTTTTCGAGAAATGCCCTGGGATTTTTAATAACCACAGAGAGTCAGGACCTTGGTTTTACGTCTCATCCGAAGGACAGTGTCCCCATCACTATAGTGGGGCATTAGGACCCACATAGACCGCAGGGTGAGCGCCCCCCGCTGGCCCCACTAACACCTCTTCCAGCAGCAACCTTAGTTTTCCCAGGAGGTCTCCCTCACACCTGCTAAGCTACAGTGGGCTGCCAGTTGTGAGTTGCAGGGTGACATGGTTGCTGGGTTGATCTCTGGTAGCACCCAGGTCTGTGATTGCCCAGGGCAAAAAAACATGCATGGTGTGGCCGGAACTGACAACCTGCTCGACCTGGTCCTTACCTGCTCCCTCAGGCATGCTGCAGCACTTCCTGTGTTGTTGCCTGCGTTGCACTGTATTGTTTATCTGAAATGTTGCTCTGTTAATGACGAGGTGATTGGCTGTTGTTCTTACTGAATGTTCCCTTCTGTAAGGGCTGGCTGTTTAGTGAGGCTGTGCCTTTCTCTAGCTTGCGGCTCTTTCATTTTGTCCTCCATCACTTGTGGCATTAACCCTTGGGGGCTGTACTGAGACCACTAGCGAGCCGGGCTGGTTGCTGGGTGTTTTATAAATAACATTACCGCTCGGCTCTTCTGTTGGAGGAAGAGGCAGCAAGCTGCTCGTTGTGCTAGAAAGAAACTACATACAAGGGAAGATGCAGTGCAGGGGACTCTGTAGGTAGGAAACTACAAATTCAGACAACTGCAGAAGCAAATCAATCAGGATGCAATTTACATGCCAATAGTCAGTAGACATAGCAGCCTGCAGCGCTGATGTTAAGTGCAGCAGGAGTCAATGTAGTGTCCCTGGAGCATTTACCTACCCAAGCTCTTCAGTAACCTCCTGGTTCCTTCTGTAATTGGTTTGCTAAACAGATTGTAGATTCCTGACCCTTTCCATTAATTTGTTTTCCATGTATAATAAATGTGCGAGGCGGGAGGCAGGCTGTACGTGTGCTCTTTTCTGCAGTGAACAGCTCACCAGTCTTTCTGCTCCCACAGCTGATCTGTGCTAATGTCCCCCATGAGTACATGCACTTTCTCGGGACAGCCCTGAGTTTCCTGTGACTTGTTTCTTGAAACCACTCTTTGTGATGATTGAGAACTTACCTGCCTGCGATGCTTGAATCACTAACCTGCTGATAGTTTTACCTCCTCTGGTGCTCCCCTTGTCCCTGGGCCTTGTTGCAGACTGGCTCTTACACCGGGGATGGAACTGCTGGTTGCAAGGCCTTTATACACAGATACTGCCTTACAGTACATAACTGTGATATAGACGCGGTTTTCTCAGGCTACTTCAGTCAGGTCCAGGGTCCTTAATCTGAAGAACCCACAGCTTGTAAAATATGAAGTGGCTCAGTGGCTTCATTTCCATTCCTGTGTTACTCTGAGAGGCCGGGTTCTGCAGCACAGCTCTAGGTGTCGGGAACAGGGGGTCAGCTCTCCCGTTACTATCGGAAACGAAAGGCGAGGCATGTGTGAACAACTGCAGTTTACTGACACACTAACGCCCCCCCCCCCTGTTTAACTGCCTGTTTGCTGAGGACTGTGCCGCGGTGTTGATCATGTCGTTGTGCCAATTCCCAGACAAAAAGCCTGAAGTTAAAAAGGTACCCCCGGATCGGCCCGAGTCCCTCCCGCACAGAGGAGAGGAGAAAGGTACGGCGCTGTCTTTGTCTCTCTGGGAAGGTTGTGTGACACACCCCCATCGCCACTCTGAGCACTGTGTCACTGTGGCCGGGAGGCAGCACACCCATGCGCCAATGTCCCTCATTCTGTCTGTCTTCCATAGCTCATGAGATGTCACGTAAGAAGTGCAGTTGTGTAGCATCCCTTCGCCCTGAAGTGAATTCCATTTTTCCCCCCCGATGTCTGGGTCTTTCGCGCGAGTGCTCCTTGTACCAGATCTACATGTAGAATATTTTCCCAAAGAGCTGCTAAGAGCCCGGTGTAACCATCTGTGACACCCACGGCGCAGGGGTCTGCATCCCTGTGCTGGAGGTTTAATAGGGAAATACACATGGTCAGAGAGTGCTGGTGAGAATCCACCAGTCCAGGCTCGCTCCAGGACCAGGGCTGCAGTGCTCCGCGCGGCGCGGCGTTCTCTGACTGGCGAGCTCTGTGTGGCGTGGCGTGGCGTGCTCTGTGCGGAGTGGCGCGGCGTGCTCCGAGTGGCGTGCTCTGTGCAGAGTGGCGAGCTCTGAGTGGCGTTCTCTGTGCGGCATGGCTCTGTGCAGAGTGGCGTGGCGTGCTCTGTGTGGCGTGCTCTGTGAGGAGTGGCGCGTCGTGCTCTGTGCAAAGTGGCGTGGCGTGCTCTGTGCAGAGTGGTGTGGCGTGCTCTGAGTGGCGTGCTCTGTGCGGAGTGGCGCGGCGTGCTCTGAGTGGCGTGCTCTGTGCAGAGTGGCGCGGCGTGCTCTGTGTGGCGTGACGAGCTCTGAGTGGCGTGCTCTGTGTGGCGTGGTGAGCTGAGTGGCGAGCTCTGTGCGGCGTGCTCTGCTCTGTGCAGACTGGCGTGGCGTGCTCTGAGTGGCGCGCTCTGCGTGGCGTGGCGTGCTCTGTGCTGCTCGTGCCGGCCTGACGCTGCTGTTGATCCCCCTCCGGACAGCCGCCGAGGAGAAGCCGGAGAAGGAGCCGAAGACGCCCGACGCTCCCAGGCCCGCTGTGCCCGCCGTTCCTCCAAAGAAACCTCTCCCTCCCAAAACAAACTCCCTCGGTCGGCCCAACTCCTTCCCCCCGAAGCGCCCGGAGCGCCCGGCCGTGCCCAACATCAGGTGAGTGCCGCCCCTCTCCCCGTGCCCCGTCGCGAGAGCCTTCCTCCACAGTGCCAGCATTCCACTGTCTTTGCTGGTGTGAACGTGGTGAGCTCGCTGCCCGCCTTCCCTCAGAGCTGTCTCTTGAATCGGCTGTGATCGAGGAGGTGCCGGAGGAGTGAGAGGAGTCCAGGCTGCCCAGGCATGTGGTCGAAGCTGATTCCCTGATTTCTTGCGAGAAATGGCTGGCTAGGATCCTTGTATCAATTAACTAACGACCATCAAATGCTCTCGAGGGGCCTTGTCTCGTTTAGAATCGCTCGTGGTCTAAATGCCTGGATCACGCTTTCCCAGTTGAAACGGGCGGCAGGCAGGTTTTGCGCCGTTGGTCCTGCGCAGACCTCGTGCTCAGCCATGTGCTCTGCTGCCTGTGTGCGGAGTGAAGAGGTCAGCTGGTCAGCTGGGGGGCAGCGTGGCCCTGCAGGAATGGCCCCCAGTGGAATGTGTGTGTGTGTGTGAGACCCAAGAGCAGCTCCAGCCAGTGGCTTCTTGGTTTTGTCTCCTCCCTAGGTTTTGGGCCAGCCCTTGCGCTGCCCGGTTCTAACCTGCTGCTCTGTTGTGTGTCCCAGGTCCGAGAGTCCGAAGTCCGACAGCGTGGCGGGAGCAGTGCAGGAGCGCGGCTCCTCGGACCGGGTCAGCGACATCGGTAAGGGACCGGGAACGTCCTCACCGTGCCCCCTCGTCCTGCGCAGGGGCCTGGCGACGAGCTGCTCGTGCTGCTGCTCGAGAGACCCTCCTGCCATGGAAAGCTCCAACACACGCTTGCCTAGCTGGGCAGGGAATCTGTCGGGATTAGAATGGGTGGTGACGTCACTAGAAAGATAAGACTTTAATTAATCCCAAAGGGAAATTGAGGATAATATTGAGGATAAATAATAAGAGCTTGGGGAGCCTTAAATCTGAGATAAGGCCAGTGTCGTAGGTGAGAAATTCTATTCCGTGACGCAGAAAGCTTGGGCGTGCTGCATGCCGGCTTGTTGAGGGTTGTGTTTTCTTTTAAAGTCGCTGGCAGAGTAGGCAGGCTATTGTCGTAAAGTGCAGAACAGAAAGAGGCGCCGACAGCTGGCCCAGTCACTCTGCCGCCATGCGACCTCAGGGTCTGTGCGTCCACAGCCCCGGCAGCTCAGTCTCAGCCCCAGCTCTGGGAGAGCTGCTCACCTGCCTGTTTCCACGCACACTTCAACAGCCTGCCTGGTAAAATCTGGCATTTCTTTCGCGCTTGTTTGTCCTTTGTGATGTGGAGCATGCTTTTAGCTTGCGTTAGTTCTCGCTGCCTGGTCTGTGAGCTGACGAGAGGGCACAATACAAAACGTGAGGTGTTATGTTTCTGAAGGTTTAAAAAAATGCTGGGTGGGTCGAACAGCGTCAGTAAGCAGTCTGTTCTGAATGGAGGACATATTTGTTTGTCTTTAGGTTTCAAAATGCAGTTCCAGTTAGTTTGGTTTGCTTTCTTTGGTTTGGTTTGCCCCTGGGTCAGCCTCCAATTGCACTTGTTGTTTCATCAGTGTCTTTATTTCTCTTTCGTGTAAATTACTTAGGAGAGTTTTCTTTCCTGCTGTTCCGCTGTTTTTAAAATCCAGCGGCTAATTTTACCATCATAGTCTGCAGACACGTCCTGCTAGTTTGCATATAAAATCTGATGCGGAAAAATACACTTTTGTTCACTTTTGCATTATTACTATACTGCAATATTACTATACATTGTACTTCACTTAAACCTAAGGAAGGGTTTTTCCTAAACAGTGTTCTAGGACAAAGCACACAGGTTTTTCCATGTGTGTATCCAACCTTCAACCCATTTTCCAGAGTTGTCAATGCTTTTGTCATTTGTTCACCATAACACATGTTCATAACAGTGTGTGTATTTATTTATTGTTCGGTGTCATGCAGCGTCCAGGAGATTGTAACTGTGTTCTTTTGTCATTGCTTCCAGACTTTTCTTTCTTCTTGTGCTGGCTTTCTTTTTCTTTCAATTCATCTCTCATCCAGCTCCTAATGCTCTCTGCCCTTTACTATGGGTAACTACAGCTCAGCCTTCACTGCTGGTAAGGTCATCTCCTCCTCTCGCCTTCCCACCCCCTGCCTCTCCCCCCTCGCTCTCACTCTGGAACTCTCCAGCCCCTCTTGGTCTCTCTGTCCTGTGCATGACATGTTTCATTCACTCCCACGCTGTGAGACCCCCTCTGCCTGCAGTGTCAAGCTGAGAATGGAGACGCTGTTTAACAATAACTGGACTCTTTGCTGTTGCAGCAGTTAAAATGGTCTTTGGATGAACTTGCAAAATCGAGACACTTCATGCTGAGGGTGTGGTTATGGCTGCTGTCTTTTTCATTTCTAATAAACTTTTAGTTTTAACTATTCTTCTAGACAGACTGTATTAAAACACTGTGCCTAATTTTAAAATGTCAGGCAAGGGAAGGAAGAGAGAAACCGCAATCTTTATCCCCACAACACTAGCATTGTCAGTCGCCGGTGGTGATGAAATAGCTTGTGCCTTAATATTAGATGTTCTGTTACTGTGCTGCATTGCTGCAATACGTGAAGCAGTCTAGCTAGTTTTCTGCTTCAGCCTGCCCAGAGAGATTGTATTTTTTCATAACATTTCATGCATTGTCTTGCATTTGAGTTCAGTAATATTTACCACAGTCCTCCTACTTTTCTGGACTGTGTTTTGTTGCCCGAGCCTACGTATGCAGGAAGCAGACCGTGCCTGTTTTTTTTTTTGTGATACTTTCATTGTCGTGGACCTGAATGCGTCCGTCTCCTGGGCCTCACTGTAGCTTCCTTTTTAAGCTATTGCAAAGCCGGGAGAGTTTCACACGAGACGGTCTCTCACCTGGAGTAAAATAGCATATGTTGATTTTCTCCCTTTTTTAAAGCACCTGTGAAAAGCTTGTTCCAGGTATCCTTGATGTCCCCTGGCTTCTCTGCAGCTTTTCTTTTATCGATGCAGAATAAAAAGAGCAGGTGGACCGAGTTTTACGTGTTCTCTAACATCCGGGGTTCTGGAGCACAGCAATCCCAGAATGTGCTCCAAGCTATTTGATATTTTAGTCCTTGTCGTTTAGTTCTAACGGATTTTGACTGTGTTTAATGATCTCAGCCGTCCAATGAATGTTTTGGTGTTTTTAAGATATTGAGGACTTTGACTCCATAGTGTCGACTGCTGAGAAGCTCAACCACCCCACGGCGTCCAGGCCCCGCGTGACCGACCGAAGGCCCCGATCTCAGATCTTCACCTCTGTGAGTGTGTGTCTGCGCGCGCCGACTCGGCAGGGCGGGGTCACAGTCCGAGCGGCGACCCCGCAAGGGGACGCGCAGCTCCTCGATGAGGTGAAAGACCCGGCTCGGGTATCCCACTGGGTCCCGGCGGTTCAGTGAAGCTGATCCAGCACCGGGAAATACCCCCCTGACTGCAGCCCTCCAACAGCAGGTGCATTGCCGGGTGGCGGAAAAGCTCAAAGTTGAAACAGTCGGCACAGGGCGGCGTGTGAAACCCCGCACGGGCCAGAGCCAACCGCACACAGAACCGCAGCCCGGGCCCCAGCTGGCTCGGCGGCTCATCGGACACTCGCGCCTGCAGATGTAGGTGTCGGTGACCTGCGTCTTAAATTAGAAGACCCGCTGTGACTGACCTCTGAGCTGCCGTGGCCCGGCATGGGCACGAGTTGTTGTTGTTCCCGAATTTTTAGGAGAGGCATCATGGGGCGTTGGGTCTGGCGAACCCGTGTTTGTGAGATTGAATTAACGGGGCGGGGTGTTGGTGAAGGCTGGTGCCACTAGGAAGCCGGTGTGAGACTGAGCGTCGCGGAGGAGGGGAGGGGAGGGGAGCGGAGGGCAGCTGATGCTCTTTATTCTGCGTGCGCAAGGATCTGGGAGGGCTGTCCCATCTCTGTCTGTCGGCACCAGTGATGGCTGATCCTTGCCCCTGCGTGCCCGCAGTTAGCAGCCCCCCCCCCCCGAGTGCGGCGTGATCGGGGGGAGTGTTCGAAGTTAATTTTATTAGGGGCTTTTCACTTTGATGTTTCCCTGGGAATGCATAGCGCAGCTCGGGGGCCGTGCGTGCTGGGAGGGCAGGGACAGATTCCTGGCATTCCGCTCCGTTTCCACAGACTCCCCCGCTGCAGCCGGGTCCCGGCGGACTGGGCTGTCCGCTCGGAGGGCTCGGGGAACGACGAGCGCCTGCTGACGGGGGCTGCGGCCTCCGTTCACGTTCGAGGGGCGATTTCCTTCCTTTTTTTAAAAGTTGTTCCAACTCTCGTTTCCGGTGAACCACAGGAGTCCTACTGGAACCGGCACTGATTGAGAGGCAAAACACATGGCTTTTCAGAGAAAAGGAATTGGAATTGAAAACCGGTCCTAGGTCAGCTAAGCCACAGGCTCATCGTGCAAAGAGCATCTTGCAGTGGGAGGCTGCAGGACGCAATGTGGCTTTAACAAGCCCAAAAAAACTTTCATTTAAAAAGGGACCAAACTGGAACCAAGGGACTTCTCCCACTCTGCCTTCACTCCGCCTCTTCTGATAATTGAAGCAGTGCACTTCCATAGACCTGTACTCTGTATTACACATCAGTTTCCATTTTGGGGGGGGGGACTGGATCATTTTTCCTTTTTTGTGATATGCCTCGTTGCCCCCAGATTTGAAACAGATTGACATTCCCGTCGTCCGACTCCTCTTTGCCCAGCCCATGACGTGATCACTTCACTATTGCATGTGTGACACAGAGCCGGCAGCACAGTCCTCTGTGTGTGTGTGTGTGTGTGTGTGTGTGTGTGTGTGTGTGTGTGTGTGTGTGTGTGTGTGTGTGGTGGAGGGGGGTTATTCTGACATGCTGCATGGAGGCCAGTGCAGGTCTGCATAGTCTCGATTCCCGACAGGTTTCGGGAACAAGCATGAGACAAGCCTGACCTACCCGCTTGATAGGTTTACAGCGCCCCTCACCTGTTCTCTGGACGTGACGACTGCAGAGGACTCAGTTAAGCCCGGCTGTGCATGGCGCGCCGTGCCAGTTAAAGGAGAAGCCATTAAAAGGCACATTCGAGGTTTAAAGGAGACCTGTAGAGCTAATCTGGGATTTAATGGCTCACTAACTCGCTGATCTGCTTGCGCAGTGGAGTGAACGAAGGCTGTTTAGGTTCATGAGTGAATGATACTCAGGATCTCCTGGAAAAGTCTGAAAATAGGGGCACTGGATCCTGACCACTCCACCACAGGTTCTTAAACCCAATTGGAAGAATTCCAGTCTATCCTGAAAGTACTGTCATCGATAAACAGCTGGTGAATTTGCCTTGCAAAATTTCCCTTGTGTTGCAGTCCTGTGTAATAATGCAGCTTTTCTCTGCACAGTCCTCTCTCTCCAGCCCTGACCTCCTGGACTCCCCCAGCCCCGAGGAAGACAGGAAGGAGAAGGAGGAGCAGGACTCGCCCTCTCCGAAAGCACTGGACACGGGCAGGAAGGCTCCCAAGCCAGTCCCTGTTTTACCAGTAAGCCCGGCTCTGGTTTGCACACCGCTCCCAGTGTCTGTGCTCTCGGGGCAACTGACGCAAGGGCAGGAGACTGAAGCCGGGGCAGCAGGTGTGGGAAAGGTGTGCCAGCAGGCAGAACTGAAATTCCCCTCCCTGGCGGCCGGAGGTGCTTCAGAGCTTCCCGGCCGTGTTGAAGAGTCTAGGGAGGGTGATGTCATTCAGCTCTGAACAGCTGCTCTCCCTCACCCAGCGCACCCTGATGAGTACAGGCTGCATCGGTACTGGAGGGGCTCGCTGGGAGGGCCGCAGGCCAAAAGATTGGTCTGAGCCGAGAGCGCGCTTGGCTGTGTGGGGGGTTTGCTGGGGACGGGCAAGTTGGCTGCACTGTCCGCCGCTCTGCCGAAGCCGGGGAGGGGGGGCGAGAGTCCAGCTACCCCAGTGTCGCCTTCCTGTTTGCCATTGCAGGTCCCCGAAAGCAAAACCCCTTTGCCCCCCAAACCAGGAGCGCCCCCTTCGTCTTCCGGCGCCGGCAACGCGGCCTCCTCCCTGCACCCGGGGGGCCCCGCCGTGGCCCCGCGGCCCCCCTCCCCCTTGCCCTTCGGCGCCGATGCCAAGCCAAAGAACGACCACGCCTCCCCAGGGGCCCCTCCCACCATGGAGGAGCTGCGCTCCCAGCTGCGGGACCTGCGGGGCGTCATCGAGCTCATGAAGACCCAGCACAAGTACGGGCAGCCGGCCTGCGGCGGGGGGAGGGGGGGGGCGGGATCGGGCTCCGTTCCGTCAGATCCGTTTCGGGGTTTGCGAGCTGCGGGGTCTGTCAGAACCAGTGGCCCCTTCACTCGGCTCAGGTCCGTGTTTGTGCAGCGGCAGAGCCTAGAGAATCGGCTCTTGATTGTAAGTGTATTATTAATGAGGTTGATCTGACTCCAGACCTCGGGGGGCCACTGCAGACTCTTCTGAGTTTGGCCCGGCTGAAGCACTTTCACGCCCAGTTGATTTATTTGCTCGGTGAGACACCTTTACCTGCAGGGTGTTAAAATTCTCAGAATGAAGAAATTGGAGGAGACTGGGCAGCAACTGAGCTAGGTATATTTTTTTATAATCCTCTATTGAACCAGGTAATTGACTGGAGAATAAGTTCTCTTCACGGGGATGACCTGCAGACTCATTTATACTGCAGGACATGTACTGGCGCTACATGGCAAATTTGTATGCAAGAGCACTGCCCCACCCAGAACCTCTCCCCGCGACTCCACACCTCTGCCCTGAAGGACACTAGAGTATTGCAGTGGCAGCTCAGGACAGAAAGAGAACTTCCACTTCTGCCCTGCAGAAGCTCCGTTCGACAAGAGCTAATGCATGACATTCACACTGCACGTTCTTCCCTGCAGCTCGGGCAGAAAAGGTGGTGGATGTTTGTTCACACTCTTAGCAGCTGCTAGTGAATCTGCACTAATCCCTTAATCAAGGCTGGCCTTTCCTTTATGAATAGTTTGTACATCCTGAATGATTTAAACAAGTCCTTAAAGGAACCTCTTTGCAATGAAAGGGTTTGTATGATCCTACTTAATGGTAATTAAGTGGTGTATGCCTTTTCATAACCAGATGCCTTCCAGATGTTTTATTTAATTGCGTGCAATAGGAAATTTAGATTAATTAACCCCAGACCTCATCGATATTGTACACCACAGAAAGTCTGCAAAGTAGATTTTAAAAAGTGAGGACTGTTATTCTGTGAACTCAGTCCTCTGCTGTTGTGTGCAGGGCGATGATGAGAATTTTTAATTGTTCTCCCTGTTTTCCAGAAAAGAGATTAAGCAGCTGATGAATGAACTGGATGAGGAGAAGAAAATTCGCTTATCATTACAGGTACAGTGCTGCACACAGAAAGACCTATGATGTTTAAAGTTTGATGAAAGCTAATATTGAATAACTTTGAGAAACTGGATACAATTTGACCTAGTAAGTATTGCGGGAGTTTCTGAACAGAAAATAACTTTTATAACCCTTTATAACGTATGCTTGAGTTTGTCAAATCAGTTGTATCATTGTACTTATTTACGTTGTTGTTATTCCTGAAAAACCACCAAAGCAGCATCCTTGTCTGTTTGTTTTCCTGTAGATGGAGGTAGAGCACATAAAGAAAGTACTTCACTCGAAGTGAGCACAGCAGCGATGGACGCGTTGCATCACAGTACAAGCCTGAGACTCGTGCTTATGCCACAGCCAAATTAGTTTCGTGCCAAAAAAGAGAGCGAACTTTTTCTCAAGTGTTCCTGTCTTCCCCTCTGTTCCGATCTGATTAAGACCCGTGTTAGTGTAATGCATGAGCACACGGAGGTGAGTTACAGAGTGGCAGCAGCAGGGGGGGGCAGGGTCCCCCGTCCCTATGGAACTGTGCTGCAGCGGATGCGGTTGCCATGGTGATTGTATCCATCTGGAGATCAATGACAGAGGGCGGACACGGCCCACAATGCCCTTCTGGTACTATTTTGACACTTTTTTTTTTGCATTAATAAAAAGATAAACTAGATGCATTTCTCGGTTTACGTTGACATGTCACGTACTTTCCTCCTCCACCTCCCAAGTGGAGGTGTTTAGAGCTTCGTGTGGGTTGCAGAGTACATGTTGCAGAGTAATGCCCTGTGCGAGTGGGTTTGCCGATCGAGGTAAGCGGACAGGAAACAGGGGGACTCCTGAACAGCCCAGCAGAATCCCCAGACATGCTTCCCAGGCTGCTGGCACTGCACGGATGGATCACTGATGCCTTTTTTATTCATTTGGAGTACTCAAATTGTTTTTTTAATCAGTAATAAGGAATCCCATGTTTTCTAAGTCGGTTCTTTCTTTTACAAAATCTTCTATATATACTTTTATATTTTAATGTACTAAATACCATTATGTGTGGAAAAAAAATTTATTAAAAAAAAGCACAATGGATCCTCTTCCCCCAAGTGTGTCGAAGTCCTGTTTCTGCAACATGCCTGTCTTCAGTTCGGGAGCAGTCCGCTGTGTGATGGGGCGGGGTTCTGTCGCAGGACGCCTCAAGGCACCTGCCTGTGGTTGTCTGTTCTGTCCAGGAGGTGTCGCACGGAGAGGAGCCTTCGCGGTATCTGATCTGAGCCAAGCCTCTCTGTGTCCCAGCTCAGATGTCAGGCATTGGGACGTGCAGGAGAGATGTGATCACACACCCTGCTTTTACAGGTCTCCTCCAGCTATATGTTCCTGCATTCCTACCCTGCGCTCAGTCAATGATTTGGATTAGCCTGCAGTGGGCATCGCTTTTTTCCATTTCATTTCGAGATGCGTCATTCAGTCCTGCCACATGAGATGAGCCATTTCTGCTGAAATCTTAATGGCAATGAAGCTCGGATCTATGCCCGGGTTCACACAGAGCAAACTGTACAGAGTGGTTTGTTTAGCTTGCAGATTATGGTCTATTTTCTTCATTATCTTTATTGGCGATCTCAAGGGCCCAGGAGTACCTTTCAGAGAAGCGCAGATAACTCAGTCTCTACGGTATGATCACAACTTTATGACATCTGAACTGATGCCTGCCTGCACCTAGGCTTTTAGGGTGATCTCCAGAGGAGTTTACAGCTGCTGTAAATCCCACATGTAAAGTCTCTTTGGCTTTTTCTCAGGCTGCTGCATGATGACTGGGCCCTGGCTGGGCTTCCCATGCAGATATGTGGGCTGATATACAGTTTACCTGATGAATTACACCCTGCCTTTGGGACATGGTTTCTCTGTACTGTACATTTCTGTACATCAAAGAATTTGTCTGATTTGTTTTTGTATCTGTTTTGAGCCTTTTGGGGTTTTCTCTAGCTTCAATTGTGTTTGCTAATGCTTCTCTTTTGGTCTGTGCTAACTTGACTAGGTTTCTATTTTGGAATCTAGATCACCGTTAGAAGAGCAGTGGTCCTAATACAGATCCCTGAGGCACCCCACTAACTACACCATGCCAAATTCCGCTTTCACTCTGTTCTGTACCTTGAATGCCAAGTACCTGCGATTTAAGAATCAATCTTATATGAGGGAGGATCTCCAAAACCTTTCAAGTATCTAAATGCGCCACATGCTGTATGGTATATATTCAGTACTGCTGTGGCTTTTTCGGCAAGACCTATCATTTCAAAATCTGTATTTACAATCCCCTAGACTCCCAGCACCAGACAGATGATCACCCAATTCTAGTTATTGTTTCATAATGCACATGATAGAAATGAAACGTAATGTATGGAATTACTTTCTTCTGTTTTGTCATGTTTTATGGAATTGGCGCTATATTGGCATCTTTCCTGTCTATAAGTATGTTTAGAGTGACTGTGGGAACAGTTCTTAACCCTTACTTAGTTCTGCACCCCTTTGGTTCTGAAAATACGTCGTCGCACACCTAATCAAATATCGTTGGGACAGGTCATGTGTTTAAACATAAGCTATATTGTAACTATAGAATGAATGAGATTTTAGTTTCACAGTAAAATTAAGAATACATAAATTACACTTTTCCCCCCCAATTATATATTCCTGGGTTTGATGAAACGTAGCAGTTGTACTTGCGTGCCTGCTCTCAATTTGTGTATTTGATGATTCACCCTTCTAGAAAAAAAACCCTAGTGCGCCTCGCACCCCCAGACAGGGCATCTCGCCGCCCCCCCGAGTGCCCCAGGGTAACAACCCCTGCTCTGCAGAAGCAGCTCTTGTCTGCTCAGGTCCCGTCAGGCCCCGGCGATGTATCCGAAGTGCCGATGTATCCGCGCCTGTCTCGCTCCCGCCTCTTCCCCCACTGACTGACACTTCCGGACGGAGCCTGCTCTTTCGCCCGCCTCTTCCCGAGGTGTGCCAGAGTGCAATCCTCCGACTTCTAACCTCACATTCTCATCTCACCTGCAGGACGAGCCATGTCCTCAAATCGTCTGAGCACGTCCCAGTCATAACCTCAAGGCACTTATCCCCTGCTGGGGCTTTTTTGTTGCTTATGCAATACTGGAAAAAAATGAATAGAACCCGCACTACTGTCTTCTCTCTGTGGTTTTCGGATAACCTTGTTTTCCCGTGCTTTCAATTTATTGCCCTGCGTTTCTTTAACTGCGTCCTGATCTTGATTAATACTCTTCTCAAGTCCTTCCTTTTTTTTGTCAAGCCATGTGGGACAGGAGTCTTTTTACCCTTTGGTTTATTTGCTCCAGCGTCCTGGATTTCTGCCGGGCCGAGGGCCTGACCCCTGGGGCTGTTCCTGGAATGATTCGGGGAGGGAGGGAGGGAGCTGACATTCTGGCAGCGTCGTCACCGAGGGCGTTCCTCCGAAGATATGAATCCGGAGTCAGAGATGCTAGAAATGGAATTGAGTTCTCAGGCCACTCCTCCTCAAATTGACTCCAAACTCTTCTCATTCTGGTCTTCCTTGGAACTTGAAGAGACCAAGCGGGGACATTTTAGCCGGTTCCTTTTGCACTTGTCCGTGAGACTTTCGAGAGAGGCCAGAGGCCTTCGACTTTTGTTGAGCTATGCGGTTTTCTGGCGCTGGAAGCAAATTCCAGTGGCTCACACTAATCTGCTAATGAATTCTCGTTTCTGCACCCTGTTCGTCTGGGGGGCACTAAGTGCCGGGGCAGAATTTCACTCCGGCTCCACTCGGCTTCACTGCTAAGCGAGCAGCAGTCCAGCGGTTGATGAAAGATTCATTTTCAGAAAGGGGAATTTAAATTAACTCGCTGGCATCACGCCTGGCCACTTAATCTGGAAGCAATTAATCAAACCTCCTTGTCCCTTGAAACTGACCTTGCCTTTTGAATGGCCCTGCTGAGCAAGCCCACAAACAGCCAGGCACGTTGCACGTGGTAGTGAAAATGAGGCCCGGTCTTATTACTGGCTGGTTATGGGAAGCCCATCAAGTGGAATGGGGGAATCACAGGATTGAGAAGCCTTTCTCCAATGTCCTCAGTTTCATGTGGTAAACACACAGCTGAGCCCAAGCCCTGCTCACTCGCTATCACTGCCTGCAAGCAGTCTCCCTGCTCCGGCTGGGTGAAGTTCGATCACCCCCTGTGCCCAGGGCGCTGGCTCTTCTTAAATCACCCGGGCGCTCCAGTCCAGCCCGCTAACTGCGTCTCCCTCCACGCGGGGACTCTTACTAGCGAGTTAGCGCAGGTTACGTGCGAACCCTGATGTCTCTTGGGGGCATCAAGAATGCGCACTCGCTCCTGCAGCCGACGTCATGGAAACTCGTCTGCCTGAGTTCCCACCAGCTCCCCCGCGGAGCCGACCGGAGACTCTGGCTGGTCATTTCAGCGGCAGCGCCTCTGCCGGTTAGTTTCGGCTTTGAGTCGTGCCCTGGACAGCGCGCAGGGCGCTTTCCAGCCTGCTCCACCTGCGGAAGGGTGACTAATGACGACGGCGCCGTCCACACCGCACGCCATCCGAGCCAGCGGTGCCGAACCCCGCTTTTATCAGTCCGGGGGTATCAGAAACTCTGTGGCAGGGTGCGAGCAGAGGGGGCAGAATGCCGGAACCCAGCGGGGTAAAACGCTAACACACCAGTTATGTGATACGATGCCGCCACGGAGATGAAAGAAGCGCGTTAATCGTGAAACACCCCTCGACGGTAAAAAGCGCTTGGCGCGAGTAAACCAGGGGAGCCGGTCGCGAGTGACCTTACCTCCGTGACCTGCTTGATTAAACGTTTACTCGGACATGCGCTAGACTTCGCTAGAAACCTAATGATGCTGAAACGCTGCCGCAGTAAAACTGATAGGATGCGCCCAGGAGAATGTTCCGAGCACCAGGCAACACAGGCGGCAAACTAGCACAAAAAGGGCACATGGCAGAGATTGGAAACATTACTCAAAGTATTTAAATAACAGATATGCGAAGAGGGGGGAGGCGGCAGTCCTCCAGTCTGGAGCTGCGGGCGGCGCGCTTCCTCGGCTGAGGGCGGCGGTTCAGCTCGGCGCATCTCTGCGCGGTTTCCCACGAACTCCACCGAACCGAGTGGAGGCGAACCAGGCCGCTTTCTAATTAAAAGCCAACACCCCCACCAAGAATAACCATCAAAATGTGTAATGCCGATTAATTATCACCAAAAACCTCACCAGTAATCGCCCGTCCATCCCGTGACATTAAAAAAAACATATTTTCAGTAACAGGGTTATTTGTAGCTGATTAAAAACACCATTTAGTGTTAAAGAGTGTTTCATTTATCAGGCGGGGTTCGGGTGTTCAGTAGTGTAACACCAGGCTTTGCAGTTATAAAGTTGTTTTATTCCGTAACCAGTAGAGCAATCGCACGTCAAGAACTGGATCCCGGACCGGGAAACGATCTCACTGGCTCACGGGCTGGTTTACCTGGGCACCGCACAGGAGCGTTTAAATATACATATAAATTGGGCTAGCTTGACCCACCCATTGTAGACTTCACACAGCCTGCCGAGACAAACCGGAGGGGGTCAACTCGTGGTACTGCAATGGAATTATACCAGGATTAGGTTTGAAACACAAATTCCTCATCTCTTCGGGAATTACTGCTCTGGCGTCGTCCCGTACCGTGGTGCGAAAGTGCGCCCCAACATTTCCGGGGGGCGGCTCGCCAGCAGCGCAGCAGACACGCGAGCTGGGATCCCGACTTGGGAACGAGGGATGACACCGTCGCTTCCGCGTTTCCCGAGGACGTCACAGCCCGGACCTCACGGAGCTGAAATAAAAGGTTAAGTCGAGTCAACGTTTGCATAACAGACAGCAAAGAAAAAGTTTGTTGCTGTTGTTGTTGTTTTTTAGGAGCAAACTGGAAAAGGTGAGGTTATTAACAGTAACCACTGCTGTGCAAGCCGCGATGAGTCACTTTAGCCCCGAGGAAGAAGTATGACTTAAAAGTAGTGGAGACGTGTTGTTTACACGGGGGAACTATATTTGTGTTGTTGTTTCTGTTCTGCAAACTCTGGACGAAAATGCTGAGACAGAGCAAGAAAGCTCCGGAGCCGTAGCTCGACCCGCGCAGTGGGAAAGGGATATTGGCGACACTTCTTCTGCTGGGGTCTGAGATACACTCTTGGGCAGGCTGCTCTCTCTTTTTTTTGCGTAATTCAAACAGGGCTTTTTTTCCTGTAAAGTGCGGACTAGTTAAAACTGGATTAGACTGATAAAGCGGACCAGCTACCTGATCCGAGCATAATTACGATGCGCCTGCAGTGCCACTGGGTGAACGTGGAAGTCAGGGGAGAAACACAGATGGGCAGCAGCCTCCGGTCATAAACAGAGGGACGCGCATTCCACCCGCGGAAAAACAGGGCAGCGGGGGAAACGAAAGGAGAAAACGAGCACGGAAGAGAAGGCTGTTCGGTTTTCGAGTTCGCGATGGAGGTCACCCCCTCACAGCAGGCTGCCGAGACCGGGGGGGATCACCCGGCCAGCGTCGTGGTGGGCGCGGGCGCCGAAAAAGCGGAGATCACCAGCCCCAGCCCCCCGTCCAAGCAGCGCTCCCTGCGGGCGGTCTACGTGCTCAACGACGGGCTGAAGGCGGTCGCCGCCAACAGCCCGGAGTCGGGGGCGCTCCAGTGCCTTCAGCGCGCCTGTGATGCGGAAAGCGCCGTGCTGACCACAGTGACCTTCGGCAGACTGGACTTCGGGGAGACCAGCGTGTTGGACACGTTCTACGATGCTGGTAAAGTTCACCCTGTAGCCAAACGCACCACCACCACCACCACCACTTCTGCCGCCTAGCAAAAAGAAAAACACAACTCTCACGTAAGCGTTGCATGTCTGTGCGTGTTCCCGAATCGCTGGGAATGGTAGCTGCACATTTTTTTTACCCCTTCTTTGTGGTTTGCCAACACTGTAGGAAGTTAAGAGACTGCCGAGTCAGGAGAGAGCGAATGACTTCGAAACAATAATTCACTTTCCTGTTAGTGCAAATATGGAAGAAACGCACATTATAATTCGACATTAAAAATACCTTGCAGAGCTCTGGTGCTGCAGCAATCCTGCATCGCATTTGCAGAAGGGGAGACACTGGACGTGACTGCCCTTACTGTGCACATTGCATTTAGTTGCATGTATTATATGACATAAGTTTTCTTTTAAGTTGTTTTTGTTTGTTCTGAGAGCCAGGGACCTCTTCATAAAAAGCACAACTCATTTGTAACTGTATAGGAAGCTGACATGCAAGATCTCACATCTGCTGTGACCAAATACTGTAGCTTGTTTACATAACTCCGCTGGACATTTGCCCATGCTGCAGCTTCAGTTTCTACACTTCACACTGGTGGCACAGCACTGGAAGTCAAGGCTCAGGAGCTTGAGGGCGTTACACACTGCAGCAGGTTGTAAGAGTGATCGGCGAAGCTCAGGTGGTAAAGGTTGGGCTATGAATCTGGCCCAGCCACGCAGATTTTCTCCAGACAATCCAAGCTAACAGCACGGCGTGGCTGTGCAGAGTTTTCATCACACCACCATTTCTGCAGAGACAGAGCTGTCTGATCCCAGCCTCTCTGTGGTCCGTGGTGGGACTGAGCTGTGCTGACTGGTTCAGGGAGTGGCGTGGAGACGGGCCAGACTGGCTGGGTATCAGTGTGCCCTCTGCTTTCTCTGCAAAGACCCCTTCGCCAGCATGGCTTGACTCAGCTGGTCCTTTCGTCCTGCAGTGGTGACCGCAGTCTGACCCGTACGCGACAATTTTCTCACGTCCACACCTCTCTGTCCATATCCCTGACCCCCAGAGCAATGTGCTGCCCTGTCCTCTAACCCAGTGGTGAAGTTGTGTCTGCAGACAGGCAGGAGCCTTAGATCGAGGCTGGGGGTGCAGCCTGTTTCTTCTGTAACTCGCTGCTGCAGTTTAATGCACAGAACCCCACTGTATTTACAGAAGAGCAGCTGTGCTGTGCTTTTCATGCAGAATGCACTGCAGGGCCTGACAATCCTCAGTGGCGTGCACCTCTCACAGGTACTGCAAACCTGCTGACAGGTCTGATCAATCCAGTACAGACCTGAAGAGGATAGCCTCTACCGATTCCTATCCTGTTCCTGAGTTTAGTATCATTCCCTGGGTTGAATTTCTAGCTCTAGTTCAGTTGCCTTGCATAGGGGCCTCCCGTAGCCAGATTTTCATCACCGAGAATACTAGGCTTCGGCACTGGGTGAACTACTGTAAGTGTTTCCATTGTTGTTATAAAAGCTTGAATTTTTTTGATCTTGGAGAGCAGGTGCCAGATATAAGCTATTCCAGTCCATTGTTTGATTTTAAACGAATGTATTTAAGGGACCTGCAAACAAAGGTTCTGTGCTGCAGGCGGAGTGATTACAGAAAGTCAACCCCTCTCGCCCATTTCTCTCCTGTTCCTGACCTCCTGCCTTGTTTCCATCTCAGGAAAGTGTTGCCGTGACACTGACGTCATGTGTGGGGGCTCACTGTCCATTTCCCAGAGCTCTGTATTGGCAGAGCTCGTTCTCCTCATGGGGTGTAGGGTGGGAGGGCCTCCCTTCTTCTTCAAACAGCTCAGTCCCAGTCCTAGAGTCCAGTGAAGGCACTGGGACGCAGCCTGTTTCTTGTAGGCCATTACACAACAGGGTATTCTTGAACAGCAAGCACTTGAATATGCCGGCTTCATGTGTCGAAGCATTGTAACAGTGTCAAGATGCTAACCTCCTCACTTTGGGATACAACTGACAACATGTGCCTTTCTAAATGTGAAGGCAGTCCAGTCTTTTTATAGCCTGTTCACATAGCTCTGAAAACTGAGCTGTGTTGATTAATTCATTTCTATTTATGCGTGCTGCATGCTTGATTTATTTATCATCACTTCACAGTGCTGTGTCCGGCTGTAACCCACACCTTCTCCAGAGCCATGGAAGTCATTTTCCTTTTCATATTGTGAAGTTGGGATTTTCACCTCTAGCTTGAACTTGCCCGTCAATAGCGACACCTTGGATTTCTGGGATAGTTTATATGACAGTTAATACAGAGGTTCTGGTGGATTGGAAGACCATGTGACAGCACAAGAATAATAGGTTAATGTCCAAAGAGCCAAAACTCTACAGTCAGTCCTGCTCCAGAAATTCCAATATAGCCCAGGAACCATGGTCTGCTCTTTTCATGGAAGGTAACACGAAGACAAGTTCTTGCATTGTTTGCTGGACACCTGAGACTCTTATCGCAAAAGCAACTTGTGCATCATCGCAGTTACAGTATTTTACATATACAGTATACATTTATATCGCCTTTGCATTCCTGCCTGTAGCTCACGAATCTCTTTCCCTGCGTCATCGGTTGAAAAAGGGAGTTTGGCAATATTGTCCCCCAAGGTCTGGAAGCGGTGCGGTCCGGAGGGCTGTCGTTCTGTGTGTGTGTGTGTGTGTGTGTGTGTGTGTGTGTGTGTGTGTGTGTGCGTGCGTGTGTGCGTGTGCGTGTGTGTGCGTGTGTGTGTGTGCGCGTGTGTGTGTGTGCGCGTGTGTGTGTGCGCGCGTGTGTGTGTGTGTGTGTGTGTGCGTGCCTGCGCATGTGAGTAAGTGAGCGCGTGTGTTCCCGTTCCAGACATCGCGGTGGTGGACATGAGCGACGTGTTCCGGCAGCCTTCGCTGTTCTACCACCTGGGCGTGCGGGAGAGCTTCGACATGGCCAACAACGTCATCCTGTACCACGACACCGACCCCGACACTGCGCAGTCGCTCAAGGTCAGCGCCGGGGGCCCCGAACCCTGACCCCAGTTCTCACCACCTCGGTACCCGTGTCTGCCCCTCTACATCTCTACTGCACTTCCACGCCCCTGCTGTGCTTGTGTTCCTCCTGCTGTCTCCTCTCCTCCTGCGCTGTTCCCTTTTCTTACCCATAGTGCTTCGAGAAAGACGCTTTCAGAACGTGAATGTTAGAATGATGAATTCACGGGAGGGGCAGAGCCGGGCAGCAGCCCCTGGCGTTCGGTGCTCCTGTCAAGGCACTTCCCATGATCCTGGTGTCAACAATAGGCAGGTGATCAATAATTAATGCCAAAGCTAATCACGAGGGGCAGGAGCGGCCAGCCTGCAGCTGTCGAAACGCTGGGCTGGTGGGGGGGGGGGGCAGGGGGTACTCCTGGTGGCGGTATGGCTCGCGATGGCACCCTCAGGGTCGTGACTTGGTCGAACCCGAGCCGCGGGGTCATCGAGGGCAAAGCTGCTCTCCCCTGCTCTCCACCAGAGAAGCAGCCCCTGCCCTCTGGCTCTGCGCTGGCCTGGGCCCGCGTGTGTGGACACACACCTTCCAGAGCCCTGTCACTGGGCGCCAGGGATTCCCATCCCACCCGAGCCTCTTCAGTTGGACAGCAGGCGCAGGTGCGCTGGGAGCCGGGGGCGGCGTCCTGGAGGGGGCGTCCTTGATGGAATTCCCGGAATTCCCGGGACGAGAGGAGCGTGTTCCTTCCCTGTGCGCGGGAGCGGGAGCCGACTGCACATCTCCGGCATCCCGGGCACGGCGCGAGGGGGCCGCGGCCAGCGGGAAATGCTGTCGCTGAGCAGCGCATGCCATCCCAGCCCTCGGAACAAAGCCTGCCTTCACGGGATCGGTTTCAGGCTGCCTTCCTGCAGCCCGGCCTGCGTGCCCTGTGTCACCTTGGGCTGCTTATTCTGCACAGAGCATCCGGGCAGAAGTAACATCGCTGAAAGCCAGATACAGTTTTTAAGTGCATGTAAATCATTTGCTAAAAACCACGCTGTCCATTCAATCCCTATTGATTTAATACGGATTCCCCAGCTGTGTATAACATTTGCTTTGGATCTGGTCTGATCTATAGCTCTGTCCAGTTTTCTGCCCCTCCTTCAAAATGTATGTTTTCTCATACATTATGCAGGACAATGGCTTTCCTTCTGCTTTTTCTCCCCTGAAACCCATGTACTGAGATCAAAGTGGTCGTTCAATGAGACAGGACAGCCTCGTCTTATGACAGTGCGCTGTGGAGCGTGCTGGTAAACAGAAAAGGGTAATAAATCTCAGTGAAATCATGGTAAAAACATGGTGAGCTCTGATCAGCCTTGATAGGGTCTACAGCAAGCCATGGGAAAGTCAAAGCGTACAGTAGCAGGAGCACGGAGAGGAGACACAGGAAAATGAAAAGGCGAACCTGCGTCTTTACCCAGGTTTGGCAAGGGAATGAAGAGCGATCTGTAGCAGGGAGTGAAGACCAGGCCCAGTCTGCTGAACCTTTAGAGACATCACACCCAAAACAGCACAGCACAGTACAGAACAGTGCCATAAAGCAGCCTGCGTCACAGATAAAGTAAAAATCCCACACAAGGATCACTCTAGGGAAAAAACACGTTTGTCCTGAGACGTCATTTCTGGGAACCTTAAACTTAACCAGGATGACGTGTGATCAAGTATAGTTGTTAAAGAATGGTGCAATTACTGCAGTTCCTTTTTCATTTCTGTTTTGATTTTTGTGGTAGTGTACTTCTGGCCTTTACATGGCAGGCAGTATCTGGTTTTTGTTCACTGTGTGTTCTGTTGCAGTCACTGCATGCTCACATGAAATGACATGCCACTCTCTACCGGAGTATCTTACATTTGCAGGAGAGCAGTTATCAAGGCGGGGGGTTAAAACCTGCTGTTTTCTGTCAGTCTAATGCTCTTTACAATTGCCAGCTTCTCAGGCTGCCTCATCTTGACAATAGAGTGTGAGTCTCTCATTGTCCAGGTAGGCTGCTGTGTTCAAGCAGAATTCTTTTGCTGTTCAGACTTACAAGCCTGCTGGGTCAGTCTAGAGCCTGTGTGTGTTTTGCACGGCCTTTGGAAACAAATCGCAGGAAAGCCAGGTGACATGAGGCTAATCCTTTGTTTTATTAAGGAGGAATTTGGACGCGGGACTCTGCCCTTCTTGCTCAGTGCCAAAGCCGCTAGCCTAGGTGTGTGCCTCTAGGTTCAGATCGAATCTAGCGCTTTTCTGGACACTCCACTCAAAGCGCATCACAGGTAATGGGGATCCCCTCCACCACCAGTGTGCAGCCCCACCTGGATGATGCGACGGCAGCCATAGTGCGCCAGAACACTCACCACACAACAGCTATTAGTGGGGAGGAGAGAAGAGCAATTAATTCAATTTCAGAGAGGGGAATTATTAGGAGGCCATGATTGGCCAATGGGAAATGTGGCCAGGACGCCGGGGTTACACCCCTACTCTTTTCGAGAAGCGCCCTGGGATTTTTAATGACCACAGAGAGTCAGGACCTCGGTTTTACGTCTCATCCGAAGGACAGCGCCTTTTTACAGTATAGTGTCCCCGTCACTATACTGGGGCATTAGGACCCACATGGACCACAGGGTAAGCGCCCCCTGCTGGCCCCACTAACACCTCTTCCAGCAGAAACCTTAGCTTTCCCAGGAGGTCTCCCATCCCATCTCCCATCTGGTATTGTTTATTTTGATAATCTTCAGAGATTTTGTCAGGATTGACTATGCAAACCCGTTTGCTTTAATCAATAGATGCTGTGTGTGATGTCAGCTAACACTGCCTTTTTTTCCCTTTGCCTTCCAGGATATGGTGACACAAAAGAACACAGTAAGTATTAATTTTTAGCAGCTGGGGGTGGCAGTAGAGGCTGGGATGCAACCCTGGGAATTATACGTTTTCTCTAAGCTGAGATCGTATCTTCTGCCAAACAGGAATGACACCTTAACTAAAACAAAACACGTTTCCCAGAAACCAGCTGAAAGGTCAGGCTGTAGAGGTGATTGCGAAGGAAGGCAGTTGTTCAGGCTGCGGGCCCCAGCCCTGGGCCTGTTTGACCATGGACTCCTCTGGGTGTTTCTCCAGCCGAGGCCTAAACCCCAGGCTAATTCATTTCCATCTTCTGTCCGGGGCCTGTTATTCTGTTCTCTTTCGGCTCATAAGAAACGGAATGGGACTTCACCTGTCAATAGCTGCTTGCTCAGAAGTGGGTTAGCAGGCCGAGGAGAGGCTCGAAGCTCGGTGTGCTGGTATGGCCTTTGCTGGGATATAAAAACCAGGGCATTGCAGGGCAGTGCGGGTGTGTCTCGATTTGCTCCACTGCAGCCCTGACTCTGTTAAAGATTTCAGCTGGTCACCCCTACGTCCTACTGGACAGTATCCCGGGTTCTGGCTCACAGTCTGAAGCTCTTGTGAAATCACCTGGATCTGGGACTCCCTCCTGTACACAGCCCTGCAGCCTGACATGTGTTCACCCTGTACTGCATACCTGTCTATTTGACCTTTGACCTTCAGGGCTCTCTTCACATGTCTTACGCCTGATGTGTAGGAGAGGTGCAGCATGCTCTCAAGGGGGAGAGGGAGCCGTTTTTTTAGATTGGTTTCATGCAGAACATTTTTAACAGCGAGATGGAGATGTCCCTGTGGATTTGTGTTTGTGTTTTTGTGTTTTATGGAGAAGGCCAAGCCTTGCGCTGTACCTTTAAGACCAGACGAAGAGCATCCTTTCCTGCGCTGTCCTGGAGCTGGATGATTCACGCTTCCTGTCAGCTTTAGAAATCAGCAGCTCAAATCTTTGACTTCAGTGTGTGGATCTGTCATGCTTTGTTTGTTGAGAAACTCGGGGTTTTTTCCCTCTGGTCTCCGGTCCTCTCCTCTCTCTGTCCCTGTGCAGCTGTGATCCTTGGGGCTCTGCTCTCCTGTGTTCTTCATGTTGTCTCTCTCCCGTGTGTCTTACCTGGAGTAGGCTGCAGGAACAGGCACTGTAGGCTTCCCCTGGGTGCAGCTACCTCCCGAATACCGTGGGTGTGGCTTACGAAACAAAGTAGGTACCGTGGTGCATGCTGGCTCCCTCCCCCCACCCCAGCCAGTTTTCCCAGTGTGATCTCCGCACTGGGCCAGTCCCATCCTTGTGCACCTGTTCCTCATGTCACCCCCCTCCCCAGGCCGAGCATGAGCGTGGGAAAGCCTTTCCAAGCCCCTGTTTTGTTTTGGATGCCTGCGTGTGCTTTCAGACCACACCGCTGCTGTGGTAGACGATGCCGACCGGCCGATTAGACCCGCAGGGCAGGGGCTGCCTGGGGGCGGACGTTAGGCTCCATTTAGCCCAGGTTTCATGCTCTTCCTGAGCTTCGCTAATTAAAGTGAGACAGTCAACCTAAATATCTAAAGGCTTCGCTTCTGCCAAAACGCTTTTCTCACTCACATCATTCATTCCTCTCTGGCATTCCCCTTAAAGTAAGAAGTATACTCTGCCCTTGTTCAGAATTAGATCAGTTTGCCAGTTTGGTCTTCTGTTCTGTATTGACAAAATGTATCGTCAGCTGTATTGTTAAGCGCCTTGGGGCAACCTTGTTGTGAAAGGCGCTATATAAAAATACATTGAATCGAATTGAGTTTTCCATTGTAAGGGGATGCCTGCTGCCTCCAGAAAGCTGTCGCGAGCGTCTGGCTGGGATTGGGTTTAAAGAGCCGTTGATCGACGCACCCTATGTGTGTGCATCTTCACGTGCCTGCGCTGCAGCAGAATGAAGTGTTGTGAGTGGCGGAGTGGTAGAGAGCAACAGGTGGCTACTGCAGCGATTCAGAGTGCTGCAGTTTCAGAGTGCTCAGTAAGGGCTGTAGGCGCAGGGGTTCACTGTGACTGCGTGATCCCAGGGATCAGGTCTCTTGAACTTTAGCATTTGCTGCCTTCATGGGCTCTGACCTCTCCCTCCCGGTTTTCCTCCGGCAAGCACATTTGACGAACCAGTGGTGTAGAAAATAAGGAGGGGGCGGGGGGGCGTTGGGCGCTCTTTTCCTCCGGTGCTCGTTACTCTTGGGGTGCAATGTGCCCCAGCCCCCAGGAACTGCCAGAGGCTGCTGTGCCGACCCCACGCCTTCGCCCTCCCGCCGGGTGTTTCCCAGCGCGGACATGCCCTGTCTCCCCGGGGTGGGGGGGCGGCGGCCCGCTCACAGCGCCCCTCTCTTTTCCAGGCCTCGAGCGGGAACTACTACTTCATCCCCTACGTGATGACCCCCAGCAACGAGTACATGTGCTGCGAGAGCGACGCCCAGCGGCGGGCGTCCGAGTACATGCAGCCCAGCTGGGACAGCCTGCTGGGGCCGCTGTGCGTGCCGCTGATGGAGAGGTTCATCAGCCTGCTCAAGGACATCCACGTCACGTCCTGGTAGGCCGGCGGGGGGAGAGGGCCGATTGGGCTTCCTAATCCCAGCCTTCCAGCCCATTGCAGGGCTGCTGATTCGGCACCGGCCCAGCTCCAGCTTCCCAGGTCTGAAACGTTAGTGAGGTTGCTGTGAAAGGAGCAGTTAGTAAGCTGTTTGTGTCCGAATCCCGCAGTGGAGGGATCGGGCAGGGGGCGGGAGGAGCTGTTTGTCACCCCATCTCCAGCCTGCAGTCCCCGCCTGGGATTCTGGATTAATTTATAGCAGGAGTCTCCAACCCCTAATGCCTTCGAGCTCGAGAGTCTTCTGGGTTTTGTTTCATCCAAATAGTAAATTACTCGGATGGGCCGTTTGTCAGCTAGTCAAACATACGGTGATCTTTAACCACTGTTTGAAGGCACTTGCAAAACCTGCAGCCACGAGACTCTCCAGAGCCAGAACGCTGGTGATTTATAGAGTTCAGTTTACCGCTGACAGACTGACAGACACAGGATGCCGTTTGCTAATCTATTTTGTAACAGTCTTGCGCTGTCCTTGTGTTAATCTCTCAGCAGCAGGCCATGGTAACATCATCTGATGAGCGCACACAAATGGTCAGTGGATTTATCACTTTTGTCAGCCCCCCTTGCTGTGTATCCCCGGGGGATCGAGGTTACTGTTTTTGGAAAAGGCACTTTCGTCCATCACCAGTCTGAGTGTTTAGCTGTGCAAGGGGATTAGAAACAATACATACAATTCCACAGTCTTAAAAGTAGGTCTATTAACCAAACAAAAACTATTATTTTGTATTTCGAAGCCAATGCTAGAGAAACAGTACCCATTGTGTCTGCAACCAGTTCACTACAGAATGATACAATTGTGAGAACTCTTGAGTTCTCTTTTTTCCAGTGGAGTCCCATCAGACAAATCTGTAGTGCATCCACATTCCTCGTGTTGCTATTCACCCTAGAAGGGCCAGGTCAGTCCAGGTTCATGCAACAGGGTGTCATGAATGTGTTAGGCCTGGGGCACACACATTCAGTCCCTGAGGTCCACAGTCCGGCAGGGTTTCAGTCCAGCTCAGCTCTTGTTGACCATGGCCAACCGCAGCACAGATTATTGGCAAAACTGGAGCAGGATATTCCTTTCCATCTCTTCAGTCGCAGCAGATGTGAAATGCCAAGATGTCCTGCTGGACTGTGGACCTCTAGGACAGGGTTTGGGCAGTGCTGCGCCACCAGCTTGATTACTGCTGCAGTGGCAGACAGTAGGAAAGACAGGGGCGAGACAGCTGCTTCTTAGTTCTTCGGGCCGGAACCGGATGTTTTATTGATTCCCTCTCCCTCTCTCCCTCCTCCCTCTTGTCCCTCAATGTCCCCGTTCTCTCTTCCTCTCCTCTTTCTTCCCCCTCTCTGCGCCTCTCCCTGCCTCTCTGCAGCGCGTCGTTCAAGGACACCCTCCTGAACGACATCCGCAAGGCCCGAGACAAGTACCAGGGGGAGGAGCTGGCCAAGGAGCTCTCCCGCATCAAGCTGCGCATTGACAACACGGAGGTTCTGACGCAGGACATCGTCATGAACCTGCTCTTCTCCTACAGGGACATCCAGGTAACGGGCCAGGAGACAGACCTGCAGTCTTCTTGTGCTGAGGGCTGACCTGCTGGATCTGCTCCCAAACCTGTATCGTTCAAACGCCAACCTTGTCCTCAAGCTTCTGTGTTTGGGACTCCGTTAAGATTCATGATGCTGTTTTTATCACGGGTGTCTCTGCATCAAGACTGCTTATTTTAATACTATATTCTAGGTGTCTAGAAGACTTTTTAAAGTCCTTTCATAAACGCGTCTGAAGTGAATGTTGGCGTAGTGTGGGTTCCTGGTGTGAGTACGGTAACATTGCTTCCAAATGAAATGGTGAAATAAAACAACAAGCAACACTCTGCAGATCCCTTGTTGAATGGGACACCAAAACTATATACTGACATGAGAGGTCATACCAAGAATACCCCTGAAAAAGTGGAACTGGCTCAGTGTTGAATACAGTGCTTGAGGTGGAAGCATGTCTTTATTACCTTTACCACCTGAGGACCCTTGGGGTTGGCTGTTTCTTTGCTCTTTACAGCTCCGGAACAATAAGAACCTCTTGTCCTGCATTGTTGCAGCTCTGTGGTGTGAACTTGCAGGCATCATCATCACCTTTCTCCAGTTTTGCTCCTTTCTGCAGCATTAAGACAGGGAGATCACACAAACCGTTTTGAAGAGGCAATGACATGCAGTAGTTGGGTCAGATCCTAGGAGGGACCCTGTCTAGTTCCTCCATACTGCTTCTTGCTTGGCGTACTGGAGCCTGGCCAGGTCAGAAGGTGTTGAAACTGGCTTATCGCTGTGCCACTGAAAAAGTCAGCTGCAGAACATGGCGCAGAGAAGACACATGATAGGAAAGAAGATGTTAGTAATCTTGTTCACAGATGTATATAATTGTGTTCTGTTTGGCAAGGAGGTCTCTTATCGTCACACTGAGCAGCAAAGGTTTTGTATCAGTTTGCCCGTTTCGTTATCATTCAAGCCCAAACCCAAGGACTTCCCATCTGTTCTGGTGCTGGTCCGTGACACAACCCACCTCCACATCAAGCAAATAAATTACAGGGCGTTTTAGCGACTCAGACGTGTGAGACGCCAGTTGACCTGCAGTCCAACAGGGGAATTCTTGCATGGGAAGGGGCGAGATATGGTTCCCATGCCTTCTAATCTGAGCTGTCTCCCCTCCTCCCGCACTGCTCCTCCCCTGCTCCTGTCCGTGTGTCGCGTGATCGGCGGCGGGCATGACCCCAGGACTACGACGCCATGGTGAAGCTGGTGGAGACCCTGGAGATGCTGCCCACCTGTGACCTGGCCAACCAGCCCATGATCCAGTTCCACTATGCATTCGCTCTCAACAGGTAACTCGTTCAGCCGCCCCCAGCCTGTCCGTCCTCAGCGCTCGGCAGGCGGGGGCAGAGCTCTCTGCTCTCTGGCTAAACTGCCTGAGCCCGCCGTGCACGTACACACTTCTTCTTTTAAGAAAAAAACATTTCACAACTCAACTATAGCTGCCGTGGAAGAGCCATGCAGTCTCATCCTGTTTATTGTGGTCCAAGTCAAGCCTCTTTAATGCATCACCGGTGAGCTCATCCCAGACCATCTTTCTGCTCTGACACACTGCACACTGTGATGATGCTGTGGGATATTTGTGCCTTAATCGCTGGCATCCAGCTAATGCTGTAACCGTGCAATGAAATTCTGTGCGCTTGTGGCACGCGGGGCATTTTCTGCCAACGCAGACTGCATAATTGAAAACAAATTCTTGCAAAATTCTTACTTGCAAAAATTCTAGAACGTGCTGTCACACTTCAGTTACATAACCACTTCATGACAAACAACCTTTTCGAACCCCTCCAAACTTCATAGCACGGAAACTGCCCTGGTCAAACTCACTAATGATCCTCTAATAGCTTCTGATTCTGGTTCTCTTGATCTCAGATCTTTTTTTCACCTCAGAAATATCGCTAGACTACGCCCTATGCTATCACTGACTGTGGCTGAAAAGCTGATCAACACATTTGTGTTCTCTCGAATTGACTACTGCAATGCTCTACTCGCAGGGGTATCTAAATCTACTCTGAACAAACTGCAGTATGTCCAAAACTCAGCAGCCAGAATCCTGACCAGGTCTAGTGCAAATGATCACATTACTCCTATCCTGGAGCCCTTGCACTGGCTTCCGGTCAAATTCCGTGTGGATTTTAAAATCCTCATGCTCACCTACAAGGCTCTGCATGCCTTGGCACCTCAGTACCTGTCTGAACTACTATCCCCCTACTCCCCACCTCGCAACCTTCGCTCTTCTAATTCTGGTCTCCTCACTGTCCCCCATGCCCGTCTACATTGTATGGGTGACAGGGCCTTCTCCTGTTATGCCTCCAAGCTCTGGAACTCTCTCCCCAAGGAGTCACCTTCTCTAAACTCCTTCAAATCCAGACTCAAAACCCTCTTCTTTAGAAAAGCCTTTACTTAACTGGTTCCATTCTTCACCCCTCTGCTTTTCTTAGTACCACCATCCACAGTCTCCTCTGTATATTTTAATTGTGTTTTATCTTGTGTATTCTTTTTATTTATTGTTTCTGTCATTCTGTTAAGCGCTTTGAGAAGCCACCTTTAAAGGCGCTATATAAAATAATTTAATTTAATATTTAATATTTAATTAATATAAAAAGGTCTACCACATTTTGAATGAAAACGAGCTCCAGGGCATGTAATGGGACGTGTCATGACATGCCATGTGCGCTTCTGTGGAGTCATGAACATGAAGGGGTGTGTTCTGCAGTTTAATTTGTTATCTCAAGAGTGTCAGGTCTGGGGGAGTCAGGGAGTCAGGGAGGCGGGTGTGCTCACCAACTTTAAAAACACAGTGCGGCTGTGCTTGTTGATGACCGCAAGTGAGAGAACATTTCACTTTTGATTCCATCCTTTCCTTCTCTTTTTAAGATGGCCTAAGTTATGTTCCTTTATTTTTTTGCAGTGTATTGCGCAAAAGCTCACTTAAGCAATCGGGAGGAAACTGCAGTAGCTGAAGCAGTTTCATTCATATTTCTTCCTTTTATACACTCTTATGTGTAATTCATGCTTTACACAGCTGTGTTCATCCTGATCAAGTGGGTTTGAGAGGCGTCTCTGTGCAACTGTCAGCCCTTATCAAAGGTTGTGTTTGCGTGCTGCAGTGCAGTCCTTCAGGCTTCACTGCTGAGCTCATCATTCTTAGCTTCTTCTCTATGAATTGGCCTTGAGTGCGTCTTTCAGTTGTTCGTTTCCCCTGCCTATCTGCACCACTGTGGAATTAATTTGTTTTTGACAGGGGTATGTTTTATGACTGCCTATGCAAGGCTTGACCTCTTAAATCAGGAGAAAAAAAAAAACACGGATCCTCATCCCATGTTTTCTCAGCCGGCCTTGCTGTTCTGTATCTTCAGATTGAATTCAGAGTCAGGGCTCATTTGATTTATTAGGATTGCATGATGCCTTGATACCTTGTTGCGTGATACCCCCACCACTCAGTCAGTCTTTGTGGAGTTTCTCTTACGTTTTTTTCGGGGGGGGTTCGTCTCCTCTCTTTAATGTGGATACTGTGCACAAGCGGCGCCTGGAAACTCACGCAGAATCCCCTGTGAACTCTTTCCTCAAAGATTAAAGCTATGCAGAGAAATATCAGGAAGGTTGTTCTAAAATATCACCGTTGTGTGCTGGCCAGCCCCAGCCCGCTCGTGTGCTGATCCTCTGTCTGAACGATGTCCACAGCTGTCGTTAGCAGTTGCACGCTGCTCTGACTCCACTTTATTCTTAATTTGTGCTTTAATTCTGTCTGTGGCCCAGCTCCAGGGAAGCATTCACACCTATTCTGGCATCTCAGACAGCTGGGCTTTGTTTTTTTTCTTCGGGTCCCGTTTGTCTGTTTTCCTGTTGGACTTGTCTTGCCCAGGTCCGCAAGCCTCCTCGCATTTCCTTGTTCCAGGGGATCCCAATTTGCAGGCAGCTGATTCTTCACTTGTGAGCCCGGGTCGCTGTTGAACTGCTGGGTTGTTGGACTGTTGAACTGGGTTGACATGGTCACTACAGTACCTTTGACACAGCCCCTAGACGGACTCTGTGTTCTTCTGAACTGTGGTTTCCCTCCTGCCTCTCCACAGGCATCAGTCACCCTTAACTTCACTCCTCCACTCTTGACTGATAATGGTCAGGGTCTGTAGGCTGTTCCAGCTCAGTTCTGACTCCTGGAGGTTTGTGGAAGCAGATGATGTGTCAGGGAGTTAATGACTTTAACAGCGGCTCAAATGTGACTTGCTACATTATTGCAATACCCATAAAACTGTTTTTATTTTTAAACGTGTACCGTATCAAGACACTGTGAGACTTTTTTTCCAAAACCAGGCGGTGCAAAAAAAAAAAAAAACCCTGACTGTGCATACATGGCAAACAGCTGGCGGTCCCGGTGAGCAGTAAGGGGAGACGCCCCTCTCATGTGTCCTGTTCCCCGGCCAGCGCTGGGCATGGCTCTGCGGGGGGAGCTGGCAGCGTGTGGCGGTGCCCTGCGGCGAGGCCGCGGCAGCAGGTGACAGCCAGGGAGCAGCAGGGGGCACGAACTGCGCCTTCCTGTTTGTCTAGACGAGGGAGCGAGCTGTGCAAACACAGGCGGCTGAAACCGGTGGCCTGCCATCACGGAGAGCCCCCATTAAGTGCTTCTGAACAAATAGCGACCTCCATCCTTCACAGGCATTTTGAATGCACTTACGCAGATGACCTTAAAGCAAACAGCAACGGAAAGGAGCTAAGAGGATTTACACAGCTGAGTTGCTGTCTTGGTACCCCATAATCAAGCCAGTTTTTTTTATTGGAAAGTAAAGAAATAACTCTTATGTTACATAACTCTTACAAACCATGACTGCAGGTGCTTACATTATTTACAGGAGACTGAGAAGTATGGGGCGCCAGTTCCAAAGGTGTTTAAAGAGAGAATAACGGGATAATAAAAGTCTAACATCTTTGTGTTCTTCACGTGAGACGCGTGTGTGGACACGCTGACCCGGGAGAAGGCTGGTGCCAGTGCACCGCCGAGATTAACGCCCGTAACGCCGCTGTGTGTGCCCGTGCCAGGAGGAACAGCCCCGGGGACCGAGAGCAGGCTCTCAGGGTGATGCTGCAGGTGCTGCAGTCCTGCGATCACCCGGCGCCGGACATGTTCTGCCTGTGCGGGCGGATCTACAAGGACATCTTCCTGGACAGCGACTGCAAGGACACCAAGAACCGGGACAACGCCATCCAGTGGTAACCGCGGTCCCCCTCAACACCGCGCGGCGTCCCAGCATCAGTGCAGTTCTGCTGCTGCCCAGTGGGGCGTGTTAATGAGCAAGGGCTTCCTCTCTCCCCATTCAGCTGCTTTTTATCTGACGAGTCGACGACTCTTCAGATTTACAGTATATAACTGAGGATCTGGCTGTGTCAAAGACCTTAAAGTGTTTGATTGCCTTCGACATAAGCGTTGAAGTAATGGTTTTAAGTGGGATCCTGCCCCTTGACCTAATCTAGTATGTGATTATATTGTCAGATGTTTTTCGACCTTTAGACACTTGTTAAGAATCTGTAGCTCCTTGAAGTGTAGAGCCGTTTTCACGGTGACGTCCCGGTCACCAGACTGGCCCTGGTCATAGCCCTCTACCGTCAGGCACTTTCCAGTCTTCCAGACCGTTGCCCCAGATTGGCTCTCGGTGGTGTTGTTTTTTCTGCCTTTCTGTTCCAATTGTTTTGTTTTTGTAAGTGTTATTCTTCAGGAAGGCTGTCTTCCTGAACCCTCCCTTTCTCACAGATTTCAGATTGGTATAATGGCAGGATTAAAAACACACACGCTACATTCTCTTGTTCCACTATTGAAAAAGTCAAAAGGCCGACTCAGGGGTCCTTCAGTGAGGATACTGTTGTTCCCTGCAGGTACCGGAAGGGATTCGAGCTTCAGCCTACCTTGTACTCGGGCATCAACCTGGCCGTCTTACTGATTGTTGCTGGACAGCAGTTTGAGAGCTCCATTGAGCTGCGGAAAATAGGTGAGCTGGCAGCATACGGCTCCTTCAGAAGGATTTGATTTCCATAAGAACATAAGAAAAGTTACAAAATGAGTGGAGGCCGTTTGGTCCATGTAGGCATGTCGGAGCTTCAGCCTTTGTGAAATAAAATCCCATATGTGTGACTAGGAACAAAGTGCAAATATTCAATTGAAGCAACTTCATAGATCCAGTGAGGCTTCAATGTTCCCATGAAGGTGGGCAGGAATGAAAACCAGCAGGTGTCACCAGGACCAGGACTGGGAACCACTGTTCCAGCCCAGTCGGTATGAACACCATGAAAGAAGAATGCTAAGTGATGTTTAAATGTACATGCACTTTCATGGTTTTCTCTCGGGCCGCAGCATGTCCCTGGCTCTTGGTCGTAGTCAGGTAAGTCAGAAGTCTGTTCTGCATGGTGAGCGTCATCACGAGAGTCAGACAAGTTTAGGGAAAACTGGACAACGAGTGTTCAAGCAGGTGGGAGGGAGGAGGCGGACACAGAGAAAGAGGGAGGCTTGTGTTTTTTACCCAGAAGGTGGCGGTGGCTTGTTGGAGTCAGGGCGCCCACCCATTGGTTCCCCACTCCCGTCTCTCTGCTGCCTTCCCAGGTGTGCGGCTGAACAGCCTTCTGGGCCGCAAGGGCAGCCTGGAGAAGATGAACAACTACTGGGACGTGGGGCAGTTCTTCACCGTCAGCATGCTGGCCAACGACATCCCCAAGGCTGTGCAGGCCGCTGAGAAGCTCTTCAAGCTGAAGCCTCCCGTCTGGTAGGAACTGAGACCTCTGGGTGTGGCTTTGTGTGGTGCACAAGCATCTGTCCAAGGAAAGCCAAAGGCCGAGTCAAACATTGTGAACCTACCAGGTCATTAAGAACAGAAGAATGGTTACAAACGAGAGGCCCATCGGTCCATTTGAGTTGTTAGTAGACAGTGGGTCCCATAGTCTCATACAGCTGTTTCTTGTGGGTCCTGCAATCCCACAATAGCTGCGTAAGGAAGTGTACAAAGAAGTGTCATCCTGTCTGACTCTCTCTGTGTCTGTCGGAGCAGGTACCTGCGCTCGGTGGTTCAGAACCTGCAGCTCATCCAGCGGTTCAAGAAGCAGAACCTGGAGCACTCACCCCAGAGAGAGAGGCTCAACTTCTGGATGGACATCATCGTGGAGGCCACACGAGAGACCACCAACGGCCTGCGCTTCCCGGTACGGCTCGGGCGCCGCGTGCCGGGTTCCTGCCCGGCTCCGACTGCTGTCTGCTTATCCCGAGTACTGGAAGCTCGCACTCTGGTCCACAGTGAATAATCCTCAACATTGTTACATGATAGTACTGTACTTGACTTTGTTAATAGGCAGTTAATGCATAATAGTCTACATGGTCTACATGCCACTATTTTTAGACACAGAAGTGCACCAATAAAATACATATTTATTTCTTTCATGACAGAATTGATTGTTTTTTAAAACTTTTCCTGTTATATTTTTTCACTTTTTGCACCTGGCTTTACTCACCTGCCCTTCCGTGTCCTCATCTATACTCACCTGTCCTCATCTGCCCTCGCCTGTCCTCACCTGTGCTCATGTGTCCTATCCTGTCCTCACCTGTGCTCATGTGTCCTATCCTGCCCTCACCTGTGCTCACCTGTCCTCACCTTGTGTATGTCAGGTGCTGATCCTGGAGCCCACCAAGATCTACCAGCCCTCGTATGTCTGCATCAACAGCGAGGCGGAGGAGAAGAACGTCTCCATCTGGCACGTCTCCCCCGCGGACACGGTACAGGGCTCCCCGGCTCCACCCCTGCTCTGCCACAGGGCGGTTGAAAGAGCCGGCGGTAATCGGCTGCGTTTTTTGTTTTGTGTGTTTTTCTAGAAAGGAATCCACGAGTGGAATTTCACAGCCGCGTCGATCAAGGGGATCAGGTTGGTTATGCCGGAGCGAGATTTCTCTCTGTTCCCTTTCAAGCGTCCTTCCTGCTTTTGCCAAGAGAGATCAGTGAGCTCTCCTACCCACGCACGCCCCAGTTCTGGGTTAAATTAAATTAAACAGTATGACATTCCATCCATTTTCTAACCACTTCATCCAGTACAGCGTTGCAGGACAGCCAGAACCTATCCCAGCAAGTTAATTCTAAAATTGTATCTCCACTACGTTTTCTGTGAGTCGAAGGTTCGCCTCTTACCTTTCTGTATGAAATTCATGGATCAGTTGTCACAACATGATATATTTTTCGCTTTTACTATTTGTAAATAAATGCCCTTGATTTGCTTCAAAAACAAAAGGTTCTTTGTTACCACCTGGGGCTGCCTGCACCTTGAATGCTTGCAGGTGATCTCCCCAGGTTAGATAGGGGAGGAAGAGCTAGCAGAAGTGGAGGACAGCAGACACTATACAGCTGGGGACTGTGTGGGACACCACTGCTCTGTGTCTGCTTTTCAAATATCAGACTTCCTCTCCATGGGAACCTCAGTTCTCACACATGTCAGCCCACATATTGTGTGTACTCTTGAATTGCACCCCTTAATGTTTCTTCAAAGAGATTTCACTCCGACAAGTCTCAAGATCTTTCAGAGTCCTTTTAAAATCGAGTTTCTGTTGTCTGTACTGCATTCCATGAAAGTACTGTACTGTACTTGCGTTTTCACAGACAGCAATAAATCATTCAAATTGGTAGCCTTGCCACATTGCAGAGCGTGATGAGGGCAGAATCTGTCTAAAGTCATCGTGACAGTGTAATAGAATCAGGAATCAGAGGAAAATGGCAGATTTCAGGGACATGAATGTCCCATCCTAGACTGAAAGTCTTTCCGTTCAATCAATTCTGAAGGTGATGCAGATTTGAGGAAATCTACTTAAGCCACCAGCACCTTACAGATTTAGCTGTAAATGGTTAAATCTGTCTGCTTAAGCCAGTTATTAGTGCCAGTTGTCGGGCAGGCTGTGCAGGATCTCAGGTGCAATAAAAGTCTGTGGAACTGTAGCCCTGCAGGGTCGGAGTTCTGCAGAGCTGATCTCACTTTTGCCTCGCTTTTCTGTGCTTCAGCATTTCCAAGTTCGACGAGCGCTGCTGCTTCCTGTATGTGCACGACAACTCGGACGACTTCCAGATCTACTTCTCCACGGAGGACCAGTGCGGCAGGTGAGGGCCGGGGCTCGTCTGCTGGCGGGCGAGAACTGGGGACGTCTTCGCTCCTCGCGCAGGCAGAACCAGGGGCAGGGGGTTAAAGAACAGGAAAGCAGGGGCTGGAGGTGATCTGTTGCCTGCGTGCCCTAACCAAGGCGTAATCCAATAAAAGCACAGAATATTCCAGTAGGGAACTGGGACAGGCTGTGTGTGTGTGATAGAAACTGTAGAAATAGCCGAGTCCATGCACAGAAGAGAGCGCGGTAGAATCATGGCCTGTGAAAATCCGGTGTTTGTGGTTAGGTTCTGCTCCATGGTGAAGGAGGTCATCTCCGACGGATCTGGGAACGCGGTGGAGCTGGAGGGCGAGGCGGACGGAGACACCCTGGAGGTACAGTCGACTCCATCGCCGTGTCTTCTGCAGAGCAGTCTGTGAATCCAGCTCCCTCTCCACGGCAGGAGTCCCGCACTGTTTCTCCTGCTCGCCGGTGCAAACCCGACACCGTTGCTGTACCGCTGTACCGCTTTATCACGGTGTCTTCCTAGGCCGAGTCTCGTTTTTTTAATCCCATGATTCTTTTTGCTGACTGAGGAAAATCAGAAGCTTCTTTCTGTTATTCAAAATGCTTTTGTGACTTGCTGTGCCTTTTTGTCATCAGTGCTAACCTCACACGTAGTGAAGATTGGATTTTGGGTTTGCTAATAAATGCTATTGTCATGGCTATTGACAATAGCTGGGTCAGCACAGCCCCGCGTATGACAGCCATAATACAATTTCATGATTATCTGATTTGAGTGCAGCATCGTCTTCTAACTTCTCGTGCACGTGAGAGGTGTGAGATTCTGTCTTTTTCCGAAAATAGGAATGACTCCGGCTTTCTTTGCTGGAGGCTGTGTTCTGACGTGTCCGACGTGCGTGTCTGCGTGTTTGTGCGTTTCAGTACGAGTACGACTACAACGAGAACGGGGACAGGGTGGTCCTGGGCCGCGGCACCTACGGAGTGGTGTACGCTGGGAGGGACCTGAGCAACCAGGTGCGCATCGCAATCAAGGAGATACCTGAGAGAGACAGCAGGTGAGCGTGCTGCTATCTTAGGGCATGACCCTCATGCGTACCCCACTGTCCCGTGTGGTGACATCATAAACACTCGCCAGGAAAATGAGATCTGCTGGTGATGCGGTTTTGCCTCCGACAAAGAGTAGGTTGTTGGGAAAGATGCAGAGAACAGTCCAGTTTGTGGTCACATTTTGGTATATTGGTAAACTGCTCATGAATACACGCTGATAGTATATGTAGTTTCTGTGGTTTGCGCTTGCAGCTGGTTTTATTTAGCTTTTTGTTTCGCTGTTCTTGGTTTCAGATACTCACAGCCCCTCCACGAGGAAATCGCCCTGCACAAGTACCTGAAGCACAGGAACATCGTGCAGTACCTGGGCTCGGTGTCCGAGGACGGCTACATCAAGATCTTCATGGAGCAGGTCCCTGGAGGTGTGTGCGCGTCTCTTCCTCTCTCTCCCCCCCCGCCCCCCCGCCCGCTGCCCCAGGGCGCTCTCCCTCGGCTCGCCAGCAGGGGTCACTGTGGTTGTGTCCGCTCACCAGGAAGCCTGTCCGCCCTGCTGCGCTCCAAGTGGGGGCCCCTGAAGGAGGCGACCATAATATTCTACACCCGGCAAATCCTGGAGGGTCTGCGCTATCTCCACGAGAACCAGATCGTCCATCGCGACATCAAGGTGACTCTCGCCACGACATCCTGCCGGGGAGGGAAGGCGGCGCCATGCCCAATTCCATGGATAGCAACGAGCAGCTAAGTGGCACGGTTATAAGCTGCACTCCTCCGTAAGATCCAATTTGCCCCCAGTACAAAATCCCTCACACCTGAGTCAGAAATGGAGGAACGAAAGGCATCTGCTTTGATTTTGAAAATTTGACCAGTCTCGGACAGTAGGCATCTGAGTGATCCTCTTCCCAGATCTGTGACTTCACAGCCCCTCAAGGCACCTCGGTAGTGGCTCTGTACCCTGTGTTCTCCTTCATCCCCCAGGCTCATTATCTGAAGCCCATTTTCTAGTCTGCTGGTGAAGCTGTGGCTCTCCTGTTGAGCTTGTCTCCTGGAGCTCTTGCGCCTCACAGCTGCTTTGCGCGTTGTGGGCTCTGCAGCTTCACCATGGCAACACCTGTCGGACTTGTACCCTCTTTATTTATTTAATTTAAATGTATGTAGTTCGTCCTGCACCGTGTAAGCTACTCTGGTTCTGCATAAATCCCTTGTTACGTATGAGCTCTTTTAAATCGCCTTGGGTAAAACTGAATGGATACGTGCGAATCCCAAAAACAGCAGCTGTGAAGATCAGGCTGACCAGGGTGTGCCCTCTCTCTCTCTGTCTGTCTGTCCGTCCGCAGGGGGACAATGTGCTTGTGAACACGTACAGCGGGGTGCTGAAGATCTCCGATTTCGGGACCTCCAAGCGACTGGCTGGAGTGAACCCCTGCACCGAGACCTTCACTGGTGAGGGCCCGTGGTCAGCCCTGTGGGGATCGCGCGTGAGGGACAGACAGGGCCTCGGCAGCTCTTTACCGCCGACCAGAGGAGGGGTCACGTTCCTGCTGGCTTCTGCCTCTCCTGTGCAGGAGGCCGCGGTGGTGGATGGGTGTGATGGGTCGGCTCTGTTGTGATGCTATAATACCCCGCCGACATTATTAACCCCTCCCCCCAGTGCTTCTAAATTACATTTGCCTGTGCAGCAGCCGTTCAGAGCTGCTGATAATATTAATGATGCTTCCCCATGCTTGGTGTTGAGTGTGTTTCTAACCAGCAAACATAAAGCCAGATGGTCCCTCAGCTGTTAAGCCATCTTTCTATAGATTAGCGCCTGGTCCTGCTTCTGTCACTGCGCTGCGGCTGACTCCAAGAGCTCGGGACGTTTTCAGATGCAGCCACGACTCCCATGGGGGCGTTCTTCAAAGCAGCCTTGTTTCTGGTTTTCCAGTTCTCTGCCTTGAGCATCCGGGGTGTTTTATCGCTGGGCTCTGGAAAAACGTCGGTGCTTTGTCTGTGTGGCTGACCATCAGCGCCCCCATGTGTCCGGCTGCGCCACTGTCCGTTCCCACTGACCCGAGCTGCGTCTGTCTGTCCTTCCCCAGGCACGCTGCAGTACATGGCCCCCGAGATCATCGACAAGGGCCCCCGGGGGTACGGAGCCCCGGCCGATATCTGGTCTTTGGGCTGCACCATCATCGAGATGGCCACGGGCAAACCGCCCTTCCACGAGCTGGGTGAGCCACAGGCTGCCATGTTCAAGGTCAGAGAGCCCTGTGGGAGACTGGGACACTGGGAGACTGGGCGATGGGATCCTGGAATCTAGGGGAGAGGGGACTTGATGGTGGAAGTGCTTTCTTTCTGGAACGTTTTAGATTTTTATTCATGGCTACCTGCTGTTCACATGCTCAACAACTGAGTGCTTCAGCAGAGGTGTGATGTCCATTCCACAGCAGATGTGCAAAACTGTAACAGCTGTGCAATATTTTTTTTTGTTGGAGAGAAAGACAATCTGTTGCAGTTTGATGCTAACTGCATTGGAAAATGATGCTTTTTCCAATGGATCCTCTCTGGAGGTTATGGGGTTATTACAGACGTGATTGTTTCCGATTCCCCTGGGACTTTTGTAGAGTCCCTGACTGTATCTCTTCTTGTACCATTGAGGTGTGGCGCCCCACCATGTCTTGTGTTGCAGGTGGGGATGTTTAAGATCCATCCAGAGATCCCAGAGTCCCTCTCGGTCGAAGCCAAGTCTTTCATCCTGCGCTGCTTCGAACCTGACCCCAACAAGCGGGCCACGGCCACCGACTTGCTCAAGGACTCCTTTGTGCGGCACAACGTCAAGGGCAAGAAGAACAAGATCGCCTTCAAACCCTCAGGCAAACCACCCTCCTCCTCATCTTCATCTCTCGTCTCCTGCAGTCTGCTTCACCCGAGCCTTGCACCTCCGATGTCATGCAGCAAGAGATGGTTTTCACCATCTGCATTGTTTTGCAATGATGTTAAGAATCCCGATTTACCAAATTCTCTATCCAGCTGGGACAAAAACATTAATAGAACTGTAGAGAACATTCATCTCAGACTGAGCAGCTCATTAATAAACTTTGCAGCGAAAGGACAGACATTTGGACGTCATGGTGCAAGGACCAGGTGGGACAGACCACGGAGTGCTTGTGATACAGGGGGCCTGTGACAGGATTGTGGCTATTTAACCCTGCTGCTAACGCATATTAAATGGTGGCTGCTTTAAAAGGGGTCTTTCTAGACACTGGATATGTTAATTAGACTCAATAGAAAGAGTAAGTTAAACACTAATGTGTTTTCAGGTTTGATCAATCCTTTGCAAGACTGGGTAAAGCAGTGGCCTGACCTATTAGTGACTGGCAGACACACCTGCAGGGTGGGACGCCAGGGCAGGTTGAACGCCAGGTGCCCCTCCTGGCTGTCATCTTGCCAGTATGCAGACAGAGAGTCTAGGCGAGATGGGGGAGTTGGGTCCTGGGTACAGCTGATCGTGTATCCAAAGGCAGCGAGAAGGAGGATTACTGTCTGTCCAGCAATATTCAAAAACACGAAGAAATGCAAAAACAAATTCTTCCGCTGCATGTTCCTGTACTGTCTTTTACAAAACAAAATACAAAATGAAACTCTGTCCAGCAGGCTTTACTCCAATGGAAGCAAAATGAAGCTTGGTCAGAACCCCTCTGGGTTCTGAAGTCCAGCTCCGCCTGCCTGGTTCTGAGCTCGAGAACCCAGGGAGAGGGGCTGCGGCTGCTCGCGTGCAGAAATGCGTTGGCTCAGTTTCCCGATCTCGATCTTAACGAGACTATCCCTTTTTCTCCACACATACGGGCCTGCCCGGGGCGCTCTGCTGGGATGTGCTGTCTAACAGTGTGGCAAGGTTCGTGCTAATTCTCATGACCCCTTCTCTCTCTGTCTACTACGCTGTCCATCCTTTCCTGACATATCCTTTTAAAAAAAAATGGTTTCCCACTGTCGTTGTGGTTTGGCCTCTGCTGTGCTGCTCCTGCTGTCCTTCCAGCCCCTTCCTGTGTGCGTGACTCAATGGGATGTGTTGCCAGCTCTTCCTCTGCATTTCACTGAGGCTTTGCTGCCGCCAGAGTGAAACTGTGATGTTGAGCTAATTTGCACTTAAAATAACATGACTAGAAAAGTCCTTACTGCGTCAGGACACATGAATTCCAAGCTGCCATGGGTGTGTTATGTTAGAAAGTGCATGACAGATAATTGCAAAGCTTTCTGTTACCAGTTGTTGAGAAAATATTGACACATGATAAAGTGCTGCAGATTTGCTTCAGCAAGTCGTCCATAATCACTGACCTTTACCGTTACTGGTGCTGACATCTGAATTGAGAAAACAAGTTCTTTGTAAATAGTGAGCTGTCCTCCCAAGCTCCACCTGACAAAGGCCGCTAAAATGATAACCAAAACCCCACCAAGGCCTGGGGGGCAGCAGCACGGGGTTTGACGTGCTGAAACGAACGCAGCCGTAAGGAGAGGAGTCCCTGGAGCAGAGCTAGGGGAGCTGGAGTCCCAGTGCGCGGAGAGTGAGCCGGGGGGGGGGTTGTGGCGTGTGTCCGCAGACTACATCCGCAGCGTGTCGCTGCCCGTGCAGATGCAGGGGGAGAGCGCGGGCGGCGGCAGCAGCAGCAGCGAGCACGGCTCCGTCTCGCCCGACTGCGACGCCAAGCACGACGTCTTCTTCGAGAAGAAGAAGCGCTCCAGCTCCGAGAACCTCATCAAGCCGCCCAGCTCCAACTTCCTCAGGTGAGCCGGAGCCCGGCGCGGCACCAAGGAGACCGCCACACTGGGACCAGATCCTGCAAGGGGCTTGTTGCGTGAAGCCTTGGCTGGAAGCTGTCAGAGGAAATCGGGTGCACTGAGAGTCCTGGGTTACCAGGCGCTGGCTTGATCCTGCCCGTTCAAATGGGTGTTTGAGTAGCAGGGACAATTACAGACCATTCATTTTTGTCTAATGCACTGTTCACTGGGCCTGTCCCTAATTTAATAATGCGTTTTACGACACGCCGCTCAGGGCAAGGCATCCCGCTTCGTGTCTTTTAAGTGGATCAGGTCATAAAAAAGATCTTTTAATTGGTTTATGATACAAATTGGCTTTGGGGCTTTTGTCTGGCTAGCGGAGCTGATTGGCCCAAAAGCCAGGAAACTCAGGAATGTCAAAGGCTCTGGAGCGGCTTTGGGGTTTCAGCCAAGCGGACACTGGGCCTGTGCATCAGGCACAGACTCACTGGCCCAGGCTAGATCCATGCTTTTTCCTTTGAACCCTAAATTTCACAAAGTGGATGCAGCAGACTCTCCAAAAGTTGTTTGAAGCCCCCGTCCCCTGTGTTCTCCTGTACGGAGGGGCAGCTCCAACCGAAGATCACAACCCCGGGCAAGACTCATCCCTCAGAACTTGCCAGATCTTTTTTCCGTGCAAGTACAACACAAACCTCCCCTCTCCACTTCCTGCTCCCCCTCCGTCCTGTCCTGCAGCGTCCCGGACGAGAGCTCCGTGTCCGAAGACCGCAGTGCCCCTCCCTCCCCGGAGGACCGGGATGCGGGGCTGTTCCTGCTGAAGAAGGACAGCGAACGGCGGGCCATCCTGTACAAGGTCCTGAATGAAGACCAGGACAAGGTGGTCTCCAACCTCATGGAGAACCACATCCAGGTACGAGCCCCTTGCTGTCCACCCGGTTAGCCCTCTGTAGGCCAGGGGTGCGTGACCCTGCTCCTCTGCGGTTCCTCTGCATTTTTCTCCATCCTGAGCTCTTAACCGTGCCTTCACAGAGCACATGGGTTAGTCTCATGTAAGTGTAGGTGAGGTAGTTTGAGGGTCAGTGAGAACTGGGGTTTGCCAGCTACTCAGATATTCTTTAATAAGGTATACGTTCACCTATTCTCCAGTTTGAATGCTGCTGGAAAGTCAGAAATCAGTAAATGCCACTTGGTTGTGAGCTCTGCAGGAATGTGTTGTATATGGTTCCTATAATTGCTGCATTGTACTATTAAATCAATCGATAGAGCTTTTGTTGTGGAAGTGTTCCAGATGACTGGCTGTGATGTGTAGAGTGTAAACCAGCACAGAAAGGCCCGGAGTTTTTACCAAAGAGGACACGTGGCACAGCCAGCTCTTAAATTACTTCATTAACACATAAAGAATTATATTAAGTAATTAAAGATTTCCTTGAGCCTGAACCTTGCAGTGCAGTGGACTGGATAATGTACTGGCCAGTCCTGTAGGCTCTTGTGTTGCAAAACTGAAAACGAGTTATAAATTGTATTTCCGTCTGCTCAATTGGAAATTGTGTCTCCACAGGGCAGCGAGGAGCTGAAGCTGTCGATCGATCACATCAAGCAGATCATCTGCATCCTGCGCGACTTCATCCGCTCCCCCGAGCGCCGCGTCATGGCGACCACGATATCCAAGCTCAAGCTGGACCTGGACTTCGACAGCACCTCCATCAACCAGATCCAGCTGGTGCTCTTCGGCTTCCAGGACGCGGTAAGGGACCCTGTGGGTGGGGGTGGGATGCTCTGGCCCAGCCCAGCCGAGCGGCAGGAAGGCATTCATCAGCCCAGCAGCATCTGTTGAGAGTCTTGCTCATTCAGGCTTTTTAATATACAGCGTACGATTCCAATTTCCTGTCCAAATTGTGGATTTTATTCATTATTTGGAATAACCCATCTGCTAGAGACTGCTGTGTCCAATCTGCCCTTCGACAGAAGCCCTTACATGTTTAGTCATGTCCGATGTTTTGTAAAGAAATTAGCGGAGAACAGAATCTGGGCAGCAGTAAGGATGCTTCCTTCCTGCCATGCTCTGTGTTTTTCTCTACTCTCTGACTCTTTGTGCTCCCAGCCCGTTGTGACACCTACATTACAGGTCCTACTTTTGTTTTTGACAGGTTAACAAGGTCCTGAGGAACCATCACATCAAGCCCCACTGGATGTTCGCTATGGACAACATCATCCGCAGGGCCGTCCAGGCCGCCGTCACCATCCTCATCCCAGGTGGGCTGTCCCGCCCCACCTGCGCTGTTCCCGCTCGCTGGCTCAGGCCTTTCAGTCCAGTCCTACACCCCTCCGCTAGTAAACGTGTGAGGGTGAGGAGTGGGATTCGGCTGCTCTCGGCCTGCTCTGACCTCAGAACCTCACAGTGCCGCCCCCCCCTCCCCAAGCAGCAGGGAATTCCCCTACGCCAAAGGGCTGAGCCTCCCACTGCAGGGGAACGATCGCTGCCCGTGGTGACATCATCGTCTGGAACAGGTTCAGTGCCAGATGAGGCCCAGTGCACCCAGGTAGCAGTGGTGGTGTCTTTCTCTGCCTTCTCTGGACGTTTGTTCCAGATGCCCCAAGTTTGCTTCTTAGACCATTCAATTATGAATTCAACAGGCATCTCCACAATACAGACAGATATCTTTTTCTTTTGTTTCTGTGAAGTGGTGCTTTCAGTTTTTTAGTTTAACCCATGCTTGTGCGAATGTTCTTCCCTCTGTGCTCAGCAGCAGAGGTGAGAGCTGGGATTCTGAATTAACAACTGAGTCATCTGTAAACTATGCAAAAGGGGAGGGCAGAGCTGTTGTATAATGTCATGTAAGCAGTATCTGTACAGAGGGTGATGTAGAGGGACAGGTGCCATATTTTTATGCTCTACAGTGGTGATGTGTGTCCAGGGTGTCAGTGTCTCGGTGGCATGTTGCCTTGCAGAGCAGACTGCATTGTTTTTCTGTCAGAGTGTGACTGGACTTGGTCTCTCCTTGCCAGCTGACCTCTGCTGTGCGTCCCACTTCTCTCCCTATCTCATTGTGAGTGCAGTTGGGTGCTCCCCCTGGTGGATGCTCCGTGTATTACACCTCAGTCTTCCTTCACTGTTCAGAGGAGTAAAAGTTGAGAACAGGAGTGTAGAGTCCTGTTCCTGGAAAGCCACATCTTCCTCTATATGTTGTTGTTCTTCTTCCAGATGAGCTCAGAATTAGTTTATTGCATCAGACCTTAGCCCTTGAACCGTTAATTTATAGAAATACAGAATTTCTTTCACTACAAATTCTGACTGCTGGCCTCAAAATTAACATTTGTTCCCGTTTTTTAAATTGTTTCATGCATTGGTATGCTGTTGGAAATTACAATTGGAAAGCTGCAATGGACTAGAGTGCTTCGGAAAAACAGGAGTATCTGTGAGCCGTTTTTTTTTTCTCATGTGCATTTCCTGATGTGATACCCGATACCACTACCTAATTCAGCCAGTGCCAGCTGAAGCAGTAGTGACATCTAGCGGCACCACAAGTGATGAACAGCTATAGCCAGAGAAAAAAAGCTTTGTGAGATGGCCAGTTGAGCCTGTGCAAAATCCTACAACTTTGTTGTTGTGGGTAAAAGTGAGCACAGCTATCCAGCTGGTAGGACAGGGGTGCGTGGACGTGCTTCCCAGGGCTCTGCTCGCTGATCTTCAAGGCTGCCAGTGGGGCCCTGTCTGAGTCCGAGTCCGTCTCTGATCCTGCCGCCTGCCCTCTGCTGTCCCTGTGTGTCCCCAGAGCTGCAGACGCACTTCGGGCCAGCGTCAGAGAGCGAGGGCGTGGACAAGGACGCCGACGAGGTGGATGTGGAGGACGGGGAGTTTGCGGGGGAGGAACCTGTGGCCCCTGAGGACCAGGGTCTCACCTCGGGCGTCAGCACCCTCAGCTCCGTGCTGTCGCATGAATCTCAGCGCCCACAGCACCCCCTGGGTTCACAGCTGGGGAGACTCAAACAGGACACCAACAGGTACAGCACCCTGGCAGAGCCTGAGGCTGCCTGGTAATCCAGATGTGCATGGGTGAAGTGTGTGTGTGTGTGTGTGTGTGTGTGTGTGTGTGTGTGTGTGTGTGTGTGTGTGTGTGTGTGTGTGTGTGTGTGTGTCAAGCTGTCTGGCAGTCCAGATGTGTGGATGGGGGTCTCAGTCAGTGCAGTGTTAAAACTTCTCTTCTGCACCTGTGCTGACTGAGACTCTCGGGGGCAGGTCTATTTCAGAATCTCTCTTTCATCCAGCACATCACTTTAATTACCGAATTGAACTTTGATTGCTTAATGGAATTGCCAAAGTTCACATGCCAACAGTTGTGCAGTCTGCTGTACAGCTGTTGAAAGCTGTGGGTCTGTGCAGTGCCTTGAACACACTGTGTAGGGCTCAGCTAGGGATGGCTTGAGGTCGGCGGTAACCTGGGCTATACCTCTACCAGGCTGCTGGAGGATCTGGTCCAGAAGGAGAAGGAGTACCAGCAGGTCCTGAGACAGTCGCTCCAGCAGAGAGCACACGACCTGGAGCTCATCAGGGTCAGGTCCAGGCCCATAGGTGAGTGCAGGTTCGACTGCTCTATCAGGGAGAAGTCTGTGTCTGTGCCTGGGAAGAACTCGTTTCTTGTTTTCTGTTTGCAAACGATAACATGCAGAACCTAGCCTTCTGCCCCAGTACACCCTTGTCTTAATCCTGCAAATCAGCCTCCTTCTCTTCACACATTAAGCAATTCATGGTGAGAAGAAAAAGAGGAAACTGCATTATCTCCTAGAGGTGCTTTTCTGATCCTTTGTGGCATACATAGCTCTTAAATCTTTTTCTGTCTTCATTATCTGACATACCTTTAAAATTGACTTCAGACACTTTTGCTTTTTAAAGGGAGGCATGGCATTGTAAAATAAAGGCAGAAAGTCTGGAATGCTATCCATGAAATTCTCAAATAGTGACATTTAGTGATTAAGAACACACTCCCTATTGCAATAGTTTAGTTTCATGAACAGCAGCCATCTGCCCATTGTAAACTTCTACACAACAGCAGCCTCGTGGAGTGTGAGGACACATCTGACAGCTTGTGCTTCTTTGTTAGTTACCGGGGAGCACAAGAAACTCTTGTCTGCTGTTGCATTTTACTGGCTGGCACAGAAATTGCAAGTCCTTTAGCACGGCTTCGGCCACACTCAGTCTGTGCAGAGTAGTCAGGGGTTTAAGAGGCATGTTTGTTTTTGCTTGTCCAGACATCCCCACCCCCTCCATATTTCACATCCCGGCGGATCTGCAGGGGGACAAGGAGCTGACGGACTGGCTGAAGGAGCTGGGAGCCGACACTGACACCATAGAGAAGGTGAGTGCTCAGGGGAGGCCCCTGTGAAAGCTGACCACAGTAAGAGTGGAACAGCTTTGCATTTTAAAATATTCTTCTCCATGCCTGTATCACACATTTACTGCGCTGTCTGCTTGTATCTCGCTTTTACTTATTATCCCCCCCCCCAAGATCTCACTGCAGTGTGCTGTGTTTTGGACCATCTAGCTTTTTAGGGACCTAAAGACACTAGGATCTCATCCAGCTGTTTCTGGGAAGAAGCCAGGGCATTGTCTTCAACAACAAGGCTGAGTCGCTTGTTCCACACACCCCATAGCTCACTGTGTTTAGAAGCTCCTCCTACTCTCAGTTAAAATGCACCTCCCCATAGTGCCCGCCTGTACCCTGTGCTGACCGGGTTGACTTTGTCAGTGACTTTGACGATTCTGAACATGGCCCCCCTCATGGTGTTTTCTGTTCAAGCCGAGTTCTCTTTCACGAGAAAAAAACAACTCTTGCCCTAACTTGATAACCACATAACCATGGTGTATTTACATTTTTGGAAGATTCCAAAACAAGAACAAAGTTAGCCAGATGACCCTGGGTTCTGAAGGTGGTGACACCTTTGTCTTGATACCCTTTCAGTTTGTTGTGGAGGACTACACACTCAACGACGTTCTCAACGACGTGACGAAGGAGGACCTGCGTTCACTGAGGCTACGGTAAAGAACGCTTTCTTATGCGTCGGGAGGTTGCAATAAAAACTAACTTAAGCCCTTTTTTCTCCAAATGGTGTTAATTCAGCAGTAATCCCCATCTTAAAACTGCACATTCCATATGCTAAACCTGAAATTTTTTCTTGCGCAGTAGAATTTAATTTTTCCATCAGCACTAATTTGAAATAATACCATCCCCACCCTCAAGATTTTATTGCATCGACCAGCCTTAATTGTGTTATATGCAGAACTACAATGTCCTGCAGACACCCATTTTGGGATCCTCCCTTTGCAATTGTTTTTATTACTACTTCAGTTATGAATGGAAATATTCAGTAGCCATTTAGTTTATAACCCTTGATTGATCAGTTTATACTGTGCAATAATCCGTCCATCCAAATCAGGTTTGTGGGGGAGCAGGAGCCTGTCCCAGCAAGCAATGGGTGCAAGGCGGGTTTCACCCTGGACAGGACACCAGTGTATCAGAGGACACACACAGGGCCAGTTTTCCCAGAAGCCAAACCTACCAGCATGTCTTTGGACTGCAGCAGGAAACCCGAGCTCCTGTGCAGTATTTGCAAGATAATTTATCTTTTTTCGTATTTGCATCTTAAGACACCAGTGTCTTTATTACCAGGGTGTTGGAGGATAGTGCTTAACTTTCGCACGAGACCCTTGTCATAACCGCTGCTGTTGCTGACCAGAAGCCCTTCTTGCCTGCAGGGGCGGCGTGCTGTGCAGAATCTGGCGGGCGATCCAGAAGCACCGCAGCAAGGACCAGAGGAGGCAGCAGAGGGCATCAGAGAGCATGGAGGCCTGACGGGCGTCTCTGGACAAGAGGGACGACCACAGCGACACGCTAACCTGACGAGCCCCAGCACACTTGCTACAGTCCTGTTTTCTTTCTGTGGAGGAACGGGCTGCGCCCACCCCAGTGCCTTCCTTCCCCTTTCCCTTTCCTCGTGGTGCTGGGCTGTGCCCACTTTGTCCTCTGGTCCCCGTTTTCCTCACTGTAGTACTGCCCACACACCGCTGTGCTGGCCCTCTCTCCTGGCCTTGGAAAGCTGCAGTCCACAGGCTCCCTAAGGAACTGCAACTCCTGCTGCAAGAAAAGACTTGGAAGCGGCCCTGGATGATCCCAGCCATTAGGAGCTCGGGTAGAGGAAGTACTGTTGGCAGCCGAGAGCGTGACTGCAGGAAGCTGGTGGCCCTGCATGCTGGTTCGCCAGAGCCACAGCCCACCGGACTCCAGTCCTCAGCCCTCGTGCTCACAAGAGGATCACTGGGAAGTTCCACTAGCTGTTGGCTTATTGGAGCAGCTCTTCGCCAAAGGTATTCTTAAGGTGCTGGTGATGTCAAATTCTCCATTGGAGCTGCTGGACTGTGGCCTTTCAACTCCCAACAATGGACAGCCCCCCCCCATGTAGCCCCTGCACAAAGGGGAAGGATGCTAGTTAATTCAGAAGATTCTGAACTACATTTCAAAGCCAAAGTACTCCCAAAGTGGGGCGTCAGTCTCGCTTGGGTGAATGTGAGTGGAGCAGGATGTCTGTGAAATTTCTAAGTAGTAATGCCTTCCTTGCATTCACTGTTAATGAACTTGTGATATATGTAACAGATGTGCAGAAAATGGCATGTTAAATCTGACAATTGTCATCCATTCAGTAGCCCTCAAAAAGGGAACCGAGCAGTCCATGTGAGCAGGACCAGGAGGCCCTGCTGCCTTGCAGGGCCAGATCCCTGAAAGTGAAGATGAGAGGCTGTGGTCCCTTCTGCTGGGCCTGTGAGCCTGTCTGGACAGTTAATCCCTTTCACACCTGAGGCTGCAGCTGTGTGATACATGCCTCCAGGCATGGTGCCACCTACTGGAAGACCAAAGCATATACAAACCGCTCAGAATGCTGCAAATGTGCCTTAACTTGATTACATGTATCTTTGTAATTTGGCTACCATTTTTGTGCCTTGAAAAGACAAGTCAAGCTATTGGCTTGGAATGTGTAAACTGCTTATTGCCGTTAAATATTCCAATTCACCCACTTCTCAGAGACCCCAAGTAATGGATTATGCAAAAGTTTAGTTGCAGGTTATAAGAATATTGTACATTATCCATGTGTGACATTTGAACTAGTTTGTGAATATCAAATGCAGAACAGTGCTGACTGAATTGCACCTGTAAACCATCACTAAGCATGCACATAAAGCAATGAAGTGGGCATGTTTAGAGTTGTGTGAACTATATTGATCGCAGGAATAAAGTCACATTTTCAGCAACAAGTTTAATACCCTCTTCACAGTATTGATGAGGCCTGGTGAAAAGCAGGTACCACTAGCTGACCAGTCCCTAATAATCTAAGAGACCTACCAGGTTTACATTCCTCAAACAGATCAGAAATATATTTTGGGCCCAAGCCATTGTGTGATTTATACACAAGAACTAATACTTTGAAACCAATTCTATAACTGGAAGCCAGTGTAAGGATCTAAGAGTTGGAGTAATATGCTCAGTTTGCCTGGTTCTTGTTAAAATTCTAGCAGCAGCATTTTGAATGAGCTGCAACTGTCTAATGGTCTTTTTGGGAAGGCCAATTAAAGGATCATGACAATAGCCCACTCTAATAGAGAGTGAAGCATAAATGAGTTTCTCCAAGTCTTGCTTAGACATAAACCACTTCAGAGTCCAACCCAATTTCCCAGTCTATGGATAAGCATGTTATGGTCAACAGTAGCAAAAGCACCACTAAGATCCAGTATCACCTGAACAGATATTTTACCTGAATCAGTACTCAGGCAATCTAAGTACCTTTGATATCAGGCTCAGATTAGGATAGTCAAAAGCCAGAATGAGTTGACCAAAAGTCATTTGAAAAGCTGGAAGAGCAAATTGAAAACTCAATCTGGTCTATGAAGGGAAGATTCAAAATGGGTTTAATACAGAAGGATCCTGATTTCTCCCTTCAAGGAGGGGCTTAACTGCATTTTGTTGGAAAAACAGCTGATAAAAAGTAAACCATTCAGTATTTAAAAAAAAAAAAACAAAGCTGGTGGGCAGAAGATCAAGACATGTAGACAGTCGAAAGAGGCTGCACTTATTCCTCAAAAGTTTTATAGGCAATGGCACCAAGTTCAGACAACCATATTACCACCCACACATCAAGTTCCACAGTGTATATAAACTGTGCCTTAAAAGTGAAGAAAATGCCTTCCTATTGACTAAGAGAACTATGGTAGGTGTGGCTTGAACAAGTTATTCTGACCTCACAGGTCCACTGCCCACATACCACCAGATAAACATGGTATTTCCAGGGCCACCCACTAAGAAGCTGCCCTCTGTTACTCCTTTTGAATCATGGAGCTTGGAAATGCCTTAAAATAACTCCACTTGCAGAGAATTTACATTTCTATTTCAAAAATTAGATGGGTGGGAACCACCAATTTAAGAGGAAGCATCTAAACTTTCACTGATGGCCAGTGCACTTACACTATAAAGGAATACATTTAAAGATGCTGCATGCCAGTACTGTAACCATGCCTTGCAGGAGGGCAGAGCTTAGATGGACCCCTTTCAGGCTATGAATCCCAGTTCCTCCCAACTCGGGCCTTGTACGCAGCAGCACATTTAAGTACTAGTTGGGATGATAATCCTAGACATCATAATGAAAGTCATGCATAAAGCCACAGTAGGAGTTCATCCACAAAGAATGGGGAAGGAACTAGAGGTAGGACTTAAAGACCTGTATGAATAAAGAGGCAGAAAAGGTCTAGCCCATCTTGGCAAGAATTAAGGAATTTACTACTCACACTAATGCTGCTCAACAAGAGTACAGAACTATTGCTCAAATGAGCTGTGGGTTAGATGGGGAGAAAAAAAAAGAGCAAGGCAAAAATGACACATTTGGACTCTTTATTCAGACTGTACAAAGACAACTTGTCTGAAATGCCCTCTCCTTAAAGATTCCCATCCACATTTTGGGAAGATGTCAAACTACAAAACAGGATAAGAATTGGTTACACACTTCCAGGAAGATGAAGTTTTAAAACCACCAAGAGGTCTGGCTACCATAGTTCAACAGTTGTACACCAAGTAGTCATTGCTGGTCCCCATGAGGAAACAGGAAATTCCAGTTCTTTACAAATAATTCCCCATATCTACAAATAAATAAATCATTTGGCAGAATCTATTGTCTGGTCTTGCAATGAATGATTAGAATGACTCAAATGGTAGGATCAGCAACATAATAGGGTAACTATGGCCTACAAATCCTGTCCAGACCTTAAAAGCCAAGTGGCTTTAAAACAGGCTATTTTGCTCCTAACTCCCAATTTGCAGAGGTTAAGGGCTCAGACATGGCTTGGCTAGTGGATGCCATTTTCCCTATTTCACTTTTGTTCATACAGGGAAGTCCCATCCAATCTGATTGGCCATTAGGGATGCACAGTTATAGCAACTGGTTAAGCTGCTACTCCTATAAAAGGAGATGGGACAGTCAAGATGGAGAGGAAGCAGCCAGTATCCAGCCTAACCTCTGAGGGCAAACCATGGAGTCTAAGAGAGGACATAATTGGCAATTTATTGTACAGCATGCATCCCTTTTTAAAGGGCAGAACAGCAACCCAAGGCAACTTAAACCAGAACAGGTTTCAGAACAGTGAAAATTTATAACTGTATCCATAGATGTGTTGCAGCTTTTCCCAGCTGATCACCTGCTGTAGTTCCAGCCAGCCATGTGGCAGGGAGCCCCCAACAGGTCCAATCCCAAGGCAGCAGGCTGCTTAGCTGACAGACCTGAGCTTCACCCACGGGGTGGTGCCACGCACCTCCATCGGCGGCTCATTGTAGAAGATGTGGTTGCACAGGTCATCCAGGGGCGGTTCTGGGTCGGTGGTGGCAAATTGTGCAGCATCCTCAATCTCTTTTCTCACTTCCACATCAATCTCCTGTGGAGAGGAAAGGGAAGGTGAAAACCCCCCACAATACACTGCCAGCTGAGAATTAGAGATGCCCATCTACAGTCTACCTAGAGGGACCTGCCTATGCTTTCCAAGTCAACTGCAACTCCATAAAATTGGTACAGCTCATTCTTTTCAGGAGTTCTTACCATCACAACTCCTTGAATGTACCCATCTTTGGTAATGTAGGATTGAGGTCAGGAAGTATGGAAATCTAGCATCATAAAGAACTGAAGTAGCATAAAACTATTATTCAATATTTCTGAGCACCTTTCACAACAAGGTTGCCCCAAGACACTTAAAGCAAGACTAAAAAGACCATGCGGCACCTTGAGCTCCTCCACGGTGGCCATATTGTTGCTGAGCATCCGGTCCTTCAGGAGAGAGATGGGGTCACTCTTGCTGCGCACCTCTTGGATCTCTTCTCTGGTTCGGTAACTGCATAACCAAGAAATTACTATTACCTACTGACATCACCACACAGCCTGGTCATCAAGCAACTCCCACATACACTGTGAAGTCTGATCAAAACCAGATGACGGGATACAAGCATGACTGCTCAAGGTTATGCCACACACCTGACTCCAGGGTCACTCATGCTATGTCCATGGTAGCGGTAGGTCTGTAGTTCCATGACAATAGGGCCCTGAAAAAAAAAAAGTCTTAACTTCAGAAAGGCAAGTTTGAGATGGGGACCATATGCCAGGTACCACACCAGCTGCAGGATCATTTAGTGAATGCACACACCACTTTGAAAAGAAAGCAGTTACCTTCCCAGCTCTGCAGTGCTCCGCAGCAAACTTGGTAGCTTCTCTGACACACAGGACATCCATCCCATCCACCTACAGAGAAAAGGATTAGTCTAGCGGGTACAGGGGAGGCCACCCAAGTCAAGGCCCTTGCAAGGGAGTAGCAGTATCCTAAGCTCTCACCCGCAGCCCAGGAATGAAGTCCCCTCTCTTGTAGTACTCTGTGCTTGCTGCCGCACGCTCCACTGAGGTGCCCATACCATACTTGTTGTTCTCACAGACAAAGATGCATGGCAGTTTCCAGAGGGCAGCCATGTTGTAAGCCTCGAAAATCTGACCCTGAGGGGAGATAGTCCAGCAGTTTCAGAAAACCAGTCCACATGCCTGCCATCAGATGCATCGTTTCCATGTACACAGTTAACTGTATAGGTGAAGGCTGGAACCAACACTTTAGCCTGTCACTCTCAAACTAATATTGCTAAATGAGTTTTGTAAATAGAGGACAAGATCAGTCTTCCCTTACAAGTTTACCAAGAGCAATAACCTTAGCTACAGAACACCTTACCTGGTTGGCTGCACCATCTCCATACAGTGTCATGCAAACCTCATTTTTTCCTAGGTACTGGCATGCCAGTGCGATCCCTGCTCCCAGAGGCACCTGTACCAGGAAATAAACCATTTAGATGCCATCAAGTACTCAAAACACTGTTATGTGCCCCACAAACTGTACATATTAGAGGTCTCTAAAGAACCAAAAAAAAAAAAGGAAAAGTCAACCATGTAAACAATTGCAAAACAAGCAGAAATTTAACAGGCTGTGGAAATTCCCCTTCCAATTGCAGATGGGGTCCAGTTGCACAAGCTAGGAAGAAACCAGGATTGGTTACCTGTGCACCCACTATTCCATTTCCTCCATAGAAGTTCTTGGCATACATGTGCATGGAGCCTCCTTTGCCCTTGGCACAGCCTCCTCTCCTGCCTGCAAGACACAGGAGGAGGCATTTGCTAGAAAGTGGACACTTAAAAACCCAGTAAGCTTCTGGACTGACACCCTCACCCACCATCTACCCATGAGGAGGAGAGGTTAGCCATCGAGACCAGGTCACCACCCCACCTGTAAGCTCTGCCAGGATCTCCCTGACAGACACGCCACGCGTGTAGGTGTAGCCGTGCGCCCGGTACGCAGTGATCAAGTGATCCGTAAGGTTGATGGCAGCCTCCATTCCCACAGCACAGGCCTCCTGCCAGCCAAGATGGGGGAGAGCATGGGTTAGGATGCAGCATGAAGTCTAGTGCCACTATACCAGTTCCTGGAGATTGCTTTTGTCTTAATGTCACCATGAAACAATCCATTTACAAAATGAATTTGCATGTCTTATTTACCCCCCCCCCCCCCCCAATCTCACTTCCATTCCTGCATCGCTGGCCAACTGCGTGCAGTGGGGAGGTTACCTGGCCATCGGACAGGTGACAGAACCCTCTGATGATCTTCTGTTTATAGAGCTGGTCAGCCTTCAGCTCCATGCGCCGGATGACCTGCATGGTGCGGTAATACTTCAGGCCCTCCTCCCGTGTCAACACGGCCTGGGAAGGGGGTCCTTCTTCCAGCCGGTGCACATCACACTTCTGCAAGCGGACATGAGAGACTTGTTTCAGAGCAGCACAGGGTCCTTATTGACATGAGCAAGGAGGAGACCTGGCCTTTCCAGCCACAGGTCAGGTTCCACTGGCCCCCCGATGCAGAGGGTGGGGAAAATGAACATTTGAACACCTTACCTTAATATCAAATGTAGCTTCAGCTGTAAAGTCAGCATAGCTGCGTGATGTCACCACCACCCTCGCCGCCTGTCACAAAAAGAAGTCTTTCAGTTGCTTCCCCATTATTCAGATACAGCTGTAGCTGTAAAAACCTGAAGCACCATTCCCCACTTAAGATACATGGGTCTTTAAATGAAAGGGCAATTAAGTGAATCCAGCAGGGTGGGAAAAAGTTCCAAAACCAGTTTATCCCAAGACTGCCCAGGATTCATAGCCTGCTCTTTCTGGAACTCCATGAGAAAGTTTGCAAGCACCATAGAGCAGAGCAAGCACCTCAAGAAATAAGCCAGACTGACATGTAGTTCAAGCATTTTTTTTTTTGCCAACCATTAACTAAGACAAGAACTGGTCTGCTCAAACTCACTGGCAAGTATAAGACTATTTGGATAGGAGGGCTCTGTCCTTTGGAGGTTCAACACTTACCACCACAAGACAACTTGGCTTAAACTGCAAGAACCTCACTTTGTGACCTACTACAGTGCAATGAATAAGGACCTCACAGCTTCACACACCTGCAAACAAACTCACTCCATCTAAACAAGATGAACCTGCAAAGGTAATTTCCTGAAGGGAATCCATCAGGAATCTAGAGTGAATACGGTGTTTAAACTGCACCACAAAAAGCAAAGTGCTTTTAGGAACAGTTCCAAAATAAAGGACCTAAGTTAAGCAGATTTCAGAAAGGTTATAAAAAAAAAAAGAAGTGAAGCAGAACTGAGCAAATAATCAATTCAATACATGTTTCACATGTCCTGAGCCTTTCAAGACAGCACAACACCACAAAGCTCAATGAGAGAGAACAGAAGATCCCTCCTCCTTACCTCAGATACAGCTCCCTACAAGTCCGCCGATGAAGAGGGAGAGAGGAACAGTTAGTGCCCAAGGAAAGTAGTGAGTTAACCCCAGCGTCACATCCTAAACACTTCCTATGAATATACGGAAACTGGAGGTGTGCTACAGGAAAGAGGTATACAGCTCAAGGGTACGCTAGTTGACGTCTCTCATATCCTTCTTAAAAGGAGCTCACCCTGTCATCATAGCTGTGATGACATACTAGTCACCTCACACCGTCAAAAGACCCCGAACCCCTTTTCCTCATCTTCCGAGTAAAGCAACCGAGCTAGACAAATACTATAGCCGAGAAACTTCACTTTCAAATATGGCTGTTAGCATTTAAAGCCCAGCTTAGGGCCGTGTACTACAGCGAGAAACGATATCGTCTTAACCTAGAGCACCGAGGCGAGTTTACGATTCGAAGTGTCCCCGCCGCCGCCTCCTCAATATCGACTCGAAAGGTTAAGTCGCTGAAATTATTTCGCGCAACAAGGACGTTTCGTGCAGTACGACTTCAAGGAACGCCAAGCGAGGCCTACCCCTTTGCACAAGGTCACAAAACTTGTCTTTCACAGCGAGCATCGCCCCCCCCCAACGACAAGTGACTAAAAAAAAAAACGCAAACCCACACAACAGATATACATACGTTTCTGCCGGCGCTGCCCCTGAACAGGTTAGAAATAATAGTCAGCATCTTGCGCATACTACTGAACACTGCGAATACACAGGCGCTCTCCTCGTCAACCAAACACCACAGCGAACACTCCCACTGAGACAAGCGCCAGCTGGCCGACTGCAACTGCCCCCGGAGTGGCGAGCCCCGCTTTTATAGCACGCCGGGCTGTGACGTCATGCGCCCGGCGCTAATTGAGTGCCACTCTCAGAAAACGACATTGCGTAACATAGATGTATACCACAAAGCAGCCCAGACCGTTTCCTTAAATAGCAATTCAAAGAAACGGATGTATTTGATTTAGTTGTTCAAATGCCCACATCTGTCTAAAGTTATTTAAAAAAAAACGATTGATTACTATATATGAGCTGCGAGGTGTTAGTGGGGCCAGCGGGGGGCGCTCACCCTGTGGTCCATGTGGGTCCTAATGCCCCAGTATAGTGACGGGGACACTATACTGTAAACAGGCGCCGTCCTTCGGATGAGACGTAAAACCGAGGTCCTGACTCTCTGTGGTCATTAAAAATCCCAGGGCGCTTCTCGAAAAGAGTAGGGGTGTAACCCCGGTGTCCTGGCCAAATTTCCAATTGGCCCTTACTAATCATGGCCTCCTAATAATCCCCCTCTATGAATTGGCTACATTACTCTGCTCTCCTCCCCACTGAGAGCTGGTGTGCGGTGAGCGTTCTGGCGCACTATGGCTGCCGTCGCATCATCCAGGTGGGGCTGCACACTGGTGGTGGTGGAGGGGAGTCCCCATTACCTGTAAAGCGCTTTGAGTGGAGTGTCCAGAAAAGCGCTATATAAGTGTAAGCAATTATTATTATTATTATTATTATTATTATAAGCAAGTCAGGCATGTTTGTATTTACAACGTAGGAAACTGGTAGATTTTCGATGGTTTCATTACATAATTAGGCAAAACGGAGCTAGCCAATTTGGCGCAATTTGCGATTTTATTCTTTTAACCCCCCAAGGCGGGTGCACACAATCCGATGCGCTTTTAACGCGCCCGACGTTCGTGTCGCTTTCACTGTGCGATCCCTCCTGCTGGGTCATATAAAACCGTCTTGTTTTGACAGCTGGGACCAGGCGTGCGCGCTTCATCTTTAAGGTTGCGCGCCCCCTCACCCCCGCGCCGTGCGCGCCCCCGCAGCGCCAGCTCGGCGCAGCTGTAGTCGCGTATTAACCGGGGCTGTAGTTGCTGGTAGTTTTGTAGGAGTTGGGACGTGCCGAGTGCGGGGCAAGGAAATGGACGGAAGACATTACAGGAAGATTCCATCGGGCTTTTTCAGCCTTGTTTTTGCAGTTTCCTTTCTTCTGCAGCTCGTAGCCGGCGCGCAAGAGAGGAAGGAGCAGGAGTGCTATAATTACGCTGGGGGGCATGTGTACCCCGGGGAGGCTTCCCGGGTGCCCGTGTCGGATCACTCCCTGCACCTCAGCAAGGCTAAGAGTGAGTTGATGCACTTTTCTCCCCTCTGTATGTACTGGGTGCGCCCCTGTTAGCGCTTGGCGAGCGAGAAAAGCATGCTCTGTGCATCGTATTGTGATTTAAAACGCCCAACAGCTGTCGCTATGCAAACGCGGCGTGAAACAGGCCGGACACGGAGGTGTCCCTGCAGCAGCGGATGGCTTTTATACAGCCCGGTAGCACCGCGTTAACCCCAAGTCATGCCTGTATTTCGTGTAACGGATTGTTTTAATTTACATTTTTGGTGCATTTATTTTTTTTATCTTGCTTATTCCATGCACCTGAACTGGGGTGTAATGTGTCGGATAGTACAAGCTAATTGCAGGTGCCGCGCTGTTCGGTGGGGGCTCTTAGGAAGTTTAGGGTCAGTGTTAAGGCCAGTTCGACCGCAAAAACTATTGAGGGAAGGAAAAAAAAACAGGTAAACTTCTCTCGCTTTTCATCAGTTTCCATATGTCGTCTCAGCGATGCTTTGTGAACACAGAATTACTGTAGATCGGGTCGGATCGCTGCTCTCACGCGTTTTTGAAAGGAGCCGCCAAAACGCTAATGAACTTCACGATAGACCTCGGTGCTGTTCAGCACCAGCACCTCCCGGGTTCACCCGATAGAGTAACTCTGGGACACGTCACGTTAAAACTCGGCCCGAAGCCATTTCCACAAAAAGAGCGACGATGCCAAAGGCCGGGGAATCGGTTTAAAGAGGCAGTGCCCGTGCGAGGCCGAGGGCAATACGATATTTGTCGGTTAATCCTTTTTGCATTCCCTCTCCTGGAAGGTTGTAGGGTCTGCTTATATTTGGCTGCAATACTAGCTAGGGCTATATTTCTAGATATAGAGATCGTGGGAGCCGCGTGGAGTAAATGTGGAGATAGAGCATGATCATTACCCCCGCCAGCTCTCTCCGCAAGTTTCATTTAGTGCGCAGATCCGGTTCGGAGAGTCTGATGGTTTCGGCTGCACTTGGGGTCTTTCGACATCGCGACTGGAGACCTAGGTCCTGGGATGGTAAGGTGGTTTCCCAAGCCTGGTGCGATGTCTTGTGGCTGATCTTATTGCGCTGGCAGGTACAGCCCTGGTTCACGATACCGACTGAAAGGAATCCGCTGTGCTGCCAGAAAAGGTTAAGAAGCAGGAGGGATATTTCAGTAGCTGTGTCCTTTTGGGCCGCGGGTCTCTGCCAGAGGCTGGTCCTGGCCGTCGGTCAGCGGCTGAAGCTCGTTCCGGTTCGGACCAGCTCACCCAGCAGCTGTCGGAGTTGGGTAACGGAGAGCCAGGCAGACCGGACCTGGGTGCAGGAGTGGTCTTGAAGAAGCTGTGGTCGGCCCTGTGTCCAGTCCTGATCTCTCTCTCTCTGTGTGTCTGTGTGTGTGTACAGTCTCCAAGCCAGCCCCAGACTGGGAGGGCACAGCCGTCATCAAGGGCGAGTTCAAGGAGCTGAAGCTGTCCGACTACAGAGGAAAATACCTCATCTTCTTCTTCTACCCCTTGGACTTGTGAGTGTCGGCCTGTATCCGCTCAAACGGATCTACTTCCTCGTCCTGCAAGAGGTTCCTCTGCAGTTTACAGGGGCACCACCGTGTGGGGAGTTTAGGTGCATTTTTAATTTGGATTTTCTTGGGCTGTTGCATCTATTTCTTTCTTTCTTTGGGGAAAGCTGTCGAGACAAAACAAATGCCAGTATAAACGGCTTCCCCCAGCCCACCTCCACGCAGAACTGCCCACATGTTTGGGAAGTATTACACACTCGCCCCAGATCGCTGGTTCAGCTTGGGCGCGCGCTCGTGAGTAATGAGCTGTATTTCTCCTCTGTGTGCCGCAGCACCTTCGTCTGCCCGACGGAGATCATTGCGTTCAGCGACAGGATACAGGAGTTCCGCGACATCAACGCGGAGGTGGTGGCCTGCTCTGTGGACTCGCAGTTCACGCACCTGGCCTGGTGAGAGCCCTGCCCTGCCCCGCCCTCACACCCTGCTGATTCCAGGCCGCACATCCATTCCTCGTGACCGACGCTTGTGTGTCTTCTTGCCGGTTGAGGCCTTGGTTATGTATTTGCACTGTTTGCTTAATGACTTTTCAGATCCTGCCACCACACACACACTCACACAAATAGCCGGTTACACTTCGATACACCTTAACCTGAAATTTCTGACTTCTTAAGCATCTTAAGCAACACTAAGACCAGGTAGAGTGGTATGAAGATGCTTGGGGCAGCAGCATATCCCTCCTGTATCCCCTGTCAAGAGCAGTGAGGGGAGAGGAAAGCGTGTGTTAAAATTAATACACCAGTGAAGACATCGTTTAGAATATTGTGTACGATTAGGTCACCATGTCCTAGAAAAGAGATTGTTGCTCACGAATCGGCCCAGAGAGGAGCAACCACATACATTGTAGGGCTTAAGGGAATGTCCTGCACTGACAGGCGGATGGAACTGAGTCTTTTCAGTCTGCAAGATGAACCCGTACAGGTATTTGAAATCCAGGAGGGCGCTGACGAAGTCTTGCCCAGCAGATTTCTTCAGAATGGAAAGTGAAACGTGAGCCAGAGGGCACAAGTGAGAACTATATAGCCGTGCATTTAAACCGCAGAGCAGGAGTTGCTTTACCCAGAGGGTGGTGGGAGTGTGGAACAAGCTGCACAGGCTATCGGGTTCAACAACACGGCTGATTTCTTTCAAGAAATAGCTGGACGAGATCCTTGGATTAATTAGCTCCTGGGAAGTTCTGGGTTTTCTCCGGCACCTCACTGGACCGGCTCTGTTGTCTGTGCAGGATCAACACCCCCCGGAAACAGGGCGGACTGGGCCCGATGAAGATCCCGCTGCTGTCGGACCTCAACCACCAGATCGCCAAGGATTACGGCGTCTTCCTGGAGGACCAGGGCCACACGCTGAGGTGGGGTCGCCGCGCCGTCACCAGGGCACCCACGCCCGCAGGCGTCCGTTCCAGCGCCCGCGGACTGTCGGTGAACTGATCCGCGGCATGAATCCGCACGTCCTGGCGGTCTTCCGCTCTCGACCTCATGCATGTTCGCCTTCTCTCTGTTGCATCTCCAGTGGGAAAAATTTCAAAATCACAGTCGGATAATCAGGACAGGAGCTTCCTTCACGGATAACTCTCCATTTGGAAACCTGGTCTATGTTGGGGTTTTTTTTAAAGCACAAAAACATATCTCTTTTGCATATCCGATTGTTTTTGGACAAAAAAGCTGACTTTTTATTCCTAGGGCAAAAACCATTCATTCTGCAAAGGAACAAGTAAAGGTTTATTCCATCCTGAAAAGAGAAGGAAAAAAAAACATTTCACCTGTGGAGCCTTCTTCAGGTTGACTTGGGTTGATGTGTTTCCTTTCTTCTCCTTTCAGCAGGGAATAAACCTTTACTTGTTCCTTTGCAGCCTACACATGTGGACACAGCTCCCTACCTGAACCATTCATTCTGTTAAATTTTAACAACTGTAGTATAACAACATCTGAGCCCTCAGCAGAGGGCGAGTTCCCTGTCGTCCTTTGACTGGCGTATTTAATTCTCCGTTTAAAAGCAATGCATGTTGGCTACCAGCCCCGACTGTGTGTGTCATTCCCTTCCTGCCCTCTTTCCTCAGAGGCCTGTTCATTATCGATGACAAAGGGATTCTGCGTCAGATCACGATGAACGACTTACCTGTGGGCCGCTCTGTCGATGAGACTCTGCGCTTGGTTCAGGCCTTCCAGTACACAGACAAGCACGGGGAAGGTAAGGGTCATTTCAAGGTAGATGAGGCAGGCTGGACTAAAAAGTGACCGCAATTACAGCGGTCCACTAGAGGTCGCCAAAGGGCATCTAACTGATAAATGACACCCAGTGTTGCTATTGACTACATTATGATTATAATTAATAATTGCTTATACTTATATAGCGCTTTTCTGGACACTCCACTCAAAGCGCTTTACAGGTAATGGGGACTCCCCTCCACCACCACCAATGTGCAGCATCCACCTGGATGATGAGTGTAAAAATACAAAACTATTACCGATGCAAGACAGTGCTTGACATAAAGGGCATCCATGGTACCAGATGTAGTTGTTGTTGTTGTTTAGCATTCTTTTGTTTTAAGAGCTGAAGAAACAATTGCATTAAGTCTCATACACTTAATTTGATGTCCATCCTGGGGTTTCTGCATGTGCAGGTCCCTGAGACCACAAAGCCAAGAGCAGGGTCTCTTGCAGTATGTTTAAATTTAAACTGCAGTGCTGTTATTTCTGCACTTGATGCAACCGTTCAGCTGAAATGGAGGAAGTAAATGTGATTTCTGTTGCGTTGGGGAAAAACGGTTTTGATATCAAGGAGTAAGCTTTCTTTTTTTAGCATATTGTTACCCTCTCGATGCATGGGTGGAGTGGCTGCCTCTGTGAGGCAACAGATCTGGGTTCATGCAACAAAACAACATGGGAAGATGGTGCTGTGTTGATGAAAGGTTCGAGTGCCTGGTCTCTTCCTAACCCGTCTGACTGTTCGAGCCATGTGAGCCCGCGCTCTGAGCCTCTCATAATCTCAGTGACCCTTCAACGCTGTTGTTTCAGTGTGTCCAGCTGGCTGGAAGCCTGGCAGCGAAACAGTAAGTAAAGACATCCTTTAACTTTCAGGCCTCGGTTTGCTAAGGCTGGGAGAGGTACTAGCAGTGTCTGAATCAGGGCAGCCTAGTAGCCTGTAGAGGCCCAATTGTTGAGGGGGAGGTGGGGGGGGCAACTCTATGATGAATTAGCCGGAATATTATAATGCACAAGGCTCCAGCTGTGATAGAGACCTGAAGGGGTGCAGGCAGGCTGGGAGGCATGCTGGAGGTACCTGACAAGCGGTGGAAATCGTAAACCGTAAGGTGTCGCTCGTCTCCTTTCCCGCTGTTTTGGTCCAATCGGATCAATCCAGAGGAGATTAGAAACACTTGGTGGCCAAAGCAAGAGCCGTGAGTAACGTCCCACTGAAACAGTCCACCTGCACGAAACCTGGTGCTCTTCCTCCAGCTGCCTATGGTGTTTTACCCACTGGGGGGGGGGGGGGGGGGGAGTGGAATTTGACCTGCATTTGTGTTTTAGGATGTTGCGTTGACAGGCGTTTTTTCCCTGTTCTTAAGATGCATGGGTGGAATTGAAGGTCAATCCTGACGCACTTCTCTCTCGCTCTCTCTCTCTCTAACAGATAATTCCAGATCCTTCAGGGAAACTGAAGTATTTCGATAAGCTGAACTAAACAAACTCAACGCCCCCAGTTTGTCACATCAGCCCACACTGATATAGCATCCGCAAAGATCTGAATTCTTACGATTGACTGACCAAATAAAACCTTGACTTTGTTAATCCTGTCTGCGTCTAGTATTTCATATTGTAGAAGAGCGCCGTTTTTCCACAGAAAAGGAAATGTTACTACATAAAGCTGAAATAATCATGGCCTTCAAACGGCAAAAAGACCTGGTTAATCACTGTCGAGAGGCAGACATGATGGTTGCCTTCCTCTGCATGAAACTAGCTCATTGGCAGATTTATTAGTTATAAATTGTTAATCTATCCTTCACTCCTGCTAGTAAGGATAAGGGTTAACCTGAAGTATGTTTTTAATAGAAAGGTAGGTTAATAATTCACATCATCTAATATATTGGCAAATGAGGTTGTTTCAAATAAGAAAAATGGTTCTGCACACACTTTTTGCCTTTACATGAAGCAACGCCTTTATATTTCATTATAAATAAGTTGTTTAAGTAAAAATAGGCATTTTGTAAAAAAAATATTCTTTGAGTTCTAAAATTGCTGCACAATAGTGCATAAAATGGATTTACCTGGGTTGACTTTCTGACTATGCCGCATTAAAGCAAAATGTCCCTTTTTTTTATAAAAAGTTTTTATTTTTCATTGGGGATTACAAAGAACTGTAAAGCTCACACCTGATCCACTTACACAGAGAGGAAGTCTGTCCATGTTGTACATGCAGACACCAAGGACGTCTTGCCTCTTGTTATACAGGTAAACTAAATCGTTTTCAAATATACCAAATAGAATACAAGTCTAGTTTTGTCATCGCTAAAGAACAGGAAAAAGGAAAAACTTTTTTTTTTAAAGCATACCATATGAGAGCCGTGTGGTACATTCAGCAAAAATCTTAAAATTGAGCACTTATATCAATCTCTTTATAAGGCTGGAAACCCTTTGCCTGCCACATGTTGACCAGTATAATTCAGAGCTGGTTTCCTGCAGCGTAACGTGGGACGAACCTGAAGGAGTGTAACAAGTCCCCTGTCTGAGGATATGAGATCCTGTCTTGGCCAGAACTTTATATATCAAAGTTTCTGGCATGATGGATTATTGTATCTCATGATCTCAGATTAGAGGTGGTCATGTATTTCGTTGTATTTAATCTCGAGGCTACAGACTTATCGGGAAACCATACCAATCTTCCCAACCCTAAAGTTTCTGGAATATAGCACTTAGTCACTCTATGGGCAGTAGTGGCATCATGCATAAATATAGGCAAAGCTGAGAACAGAATAGCGAGCGGGTGGACAGCACATGGGGCGGATCCTCCGAGCAGCACTCAGGTACTCCTGTGTCTTCTGTGAATTGCATTAGTCTTGTAGTATAAAGCCCACGCGGTTGACCGGAGACGAAGGCAACGTTGTCCCAGACGAAGTTCCATTCTTTCCCTGGTGGAGACTCAGGGTGATGTCATCCTTCTCCACCCGGGGTACAACCTGTTTTAATGTTCCTTTGAATACCTTGATGTAGCACTCGGAGTCACCCCCCCATCTTGCAGCTCTCCAGTCTGGAAAGAGCTGGGAGTGTGGTGGGATCCTCTTGTCCGTCTGGCGTTCATCTAGGCAATTGTAACTCCCTTCATGGTCACATCGAAGTGCCTCTTCCCATCCAAGTACAGCATGGACTCTGGCAGCAACAAGCACATCAGAATTACTCACCCCTGCAGCTACACCAGCTTTCCTTAGCAGGCCCTGTGGCCTTCATTCAGGAGCTCAGTTAGAATGACACTTAAAGTCTGAGATTTTCTGTGACAGTATGTACTGTAAGCATTCGTTAAAGTGGGTTCTGGGACAGGCTAGTGGAATTAAAACAAACGCGGAAATGAACAAAGTGAACCCTGACCTCCGTAGGTCTTAGGGAAGACCTGTGGGACCTCCTCCTGTGAGCAGAACGTGAAGTGGAAGACATTGGTAGTGTTGTGCTGCCGGGTCAAAGCGTCAAAAACTTCTGTGTGAACTCTGACCTGGATGTACTTTTCCTCTGTGTAGCATACCTGGCAAGAACACGTCAAGAAAATACATCGGGCAGGTAGATGCAATGCATTGCACGTGCTCCAAAAACCTTTCATTGACAAACCACTGAGTAATTCCCTACAAAACATTAGAAAAGAAAAATTATCTAGTCCTCTCAAATGAAGAACTGCAGCCAACAAGACAAGCTGTCAGTGCCCTGCATGTGCTATGAAAGCATCCAGGTTGACACAATACGCATGCCTTTTTCTAAGAAACAGGTAGACTCTCTTAGTACAACATCCAGGTGGGGTTCACCTCGTACACCTGAGCCTCACCTGGTGGGGTTCACCTCGTACACCTGAGCTCACCTGGGAGGATAGGAGCAGCAGGGACCCGAGTTCCACAGGCTTCTGGAACAGGATATCATCCACAGCCACCAGGTGCGGCCGGGACCCCCTGCAGGGACACACCCAGAGGCAATCTCACATACAGGCACACCCACATTTCAGCAGAGCACACATACAAGCTGTCCCATTCGTATCGGACACATTGATATTTAACAGGTCTAAGGAAGGTCAGAAACAGGAAAATACAGATTTTGCAAAGCAAACAAATGTGTGTTCTTCTACTTTTGATAAATGTGATAACACATTCTTGAATTGTTAAAGACGGATTGGGATCAACATCAACTGTAATCCACATCATTTACCCATGTAATTTAAAAGAAGCAGATCTGTAATGTATCCAGAGTGTAGTAAGGCAAAACATTTGCATCAACATAATTTAATAAAACTGTAGTTTCCATTAATAACCTTTGTTTTATTACACACATGAATGTGTCGGATATAAATGGGACATTCTGTATCAGGTATTTAACACTCGTGTGTTCCGAAAGTCCAAACAAATTCACTGTTTCTAACTTCATCACACACAGAAAACCAAACTATTAACGTTATAAATCACTTTTAAAAAACAAACACTGAAGCCGGCAGACTCCAGAACAGAAATCTGAGACATCGTGCACTCTGCACTCTCACCCGTAGGAGCAGGCGTTGGCCCAGCCGAGTTCATAGGCCTTTCTCATGAGGAAACCCCCGAATATCCTGTTGAAAATGTTGCGCTCCTTTGAAGGAGAAAAACAGACACACACATCGCTCAGCTTCAACTGCACATCACAGCGGTGAAAGCTCAGGTCTGGTGCAGGGTTACAGTGGGATTTCCTCAACTCTTGGCCTCCTGCTTTCTAAAAGTCATCAAGTCAAGCTACAGCAGCGGGAACCATCGTTTTCCTATGACTTAGCACTGCTTTGAGTGGTCATCTGGAGTCAGGAACAGCAGACAGTTTTAACACCTGCTCTTTTTTTTACCTCACGGTCTTTATACTACGGTTTAAAGCCGAGGCAAGAAAAATGTCAAATCTTGCAAAGGCCATGCAATACTCCCACATGCTCAATAAGTGAGCGTGGGCACAGACCCAGAGGATGGAGCGCATTTCAAACGTTGCAAACGCAAACTCCATCTTGTCCCGGGTCTGAACTGTGGACATTCTGCTCATCGGACCCGAGAGGGACGCAGCTGCTCCGGCTCCCGGCCCGGCATACCTGCGGGTGGCAGATCTCCAGCCCCTTCAGCTTGCCGTCCTCCATCCACACGGAGTTGGCAGGCAGAACGCGACTGCGGAAGCTGACCGTCCTGCAACCCAAGAGGGGGGGGCTTAACAGCGAGGCTGAATGAATAACGCCCTGCGCACCCGACCCAGGAGTCTGAACCCATGACTCGCCTACTGCTCTTCTGCTGTTTGCCTCGACCTACACACGGGTGCAGTCTTGCAAGGCTATTTAAACTAGCTCAGGCTTTTACAACACTGCACTAGCGAAAGAAGGATGCCTCCTACAGAAGTGGGGGAGGCCCCCTGGAGCTCCAGGTCACAGACAGGGAGCGAATTCGGCTCGGGGCCCTCGAGGAGGCGACATTGATAAGTGCAAGTTCACGCCCGTGTGAGAAGGCTCGAGGGGGATGGAAGAAATGAGATCGTAAGGGCTCGCCACGCAGCGGGACAGCAGGGTCCCCTCTCAGGTGAGAGCGGAGCGCCGTCAGACTGACTTGGGGTCCAGGGTGTTCAGGAACATGCTGTGCACGATCTTCCGCTCCTCGGCTGTCGGGGCCACCTTCAGCAGCGAGGCTGTGCTCAGCTCCACCCTCCTCGCCTTATTAACTGTGGGGGAGCGTGAGAAAGATACACATACGGCCTCTTAAAGATAAGAGGATAAGATCACTTTATTAGCCACGTACAATCTCTTCCATTAGGGATTCGTCTTTTCTCATACCCCAGCTTGCTCTCCATGAGACACACAGACAGAGAGAGAGAAGCTGGGGGTCAGAGCGCAGGGTCAGCCATTGTACAGTGCCCCTGGAGCAGTTAGGGTTAAGGGCCTTACTCAGGGGCCCAACGGAGTAGGATTCCTCTGCCGGCTGCAGGATTTGAACTGGCAACCTTCCAGCCACAGGCACAGATCTTTAGCCACAGAGCCACCACACCGCCCCAGTAGTAATCAATGTTTTATACGTTCATTTTACATTTTCATTTTCGGGTGGACCGATAATATAATGCGGCAGCACAGTGGCACAGCAGTTAGCACTGGGGCCCTGGGTTCGATTCTGGACCTGGGATGCTACCTGTGCGGGCGCTAACCGGCCCCAGTGTGAGTGTGTGTGTTGTTGTCCGTGTCTGTGTGTGCCCTGTGATGGACTGCCAGCGTGTCCAGGGTGTTCCCTGCCCCGTGCCCGTTGCTTGACGGACCAGGCTCTGGCTCCCCGAGACCCTGAACTGGATGAAGCAGTTAGAAAAGGGATGACTGGGTACCACGATGCACTGCAATACGTGAGGGACAGTGTCCTGAAATACAGCTCATCCTAAATAGAGGTGAGCAGGCATGGCGGCGAGTGGGGAAGAGAATGCGGAGAGGCGCGCGTGGGTTCCTTACTCTCTCCTTGCTGGAAGAGCTTCTCCTCCTCTGGGCCGTCGGGCTGCAGCGGGTTGACAAACGCAGCCCTAGCAAACGAACGCCGACAGTTAATACAGAGGACTGTCCGCGTCACGTCCGGACACAGCTCTGCGAAGCTCGTGGCGACCGCGGACTGTCAGACACGTGGGCGGCGCACCACTCTCGTGGGGTGAGAATCTGGCCGCTGGCACGAAACGGGCAACTGCTGCAGTCACAGGGCTCCCGAGAAAGCTGATGAAGCCCGTTCAGGATGTGCAAAGCTCCGAGGCACAGCAATCTTTATACTTACAGAGGGATTGTGCATCTATAATACAAGCAGGGGAATCAAGCAGTTCATCTTTTCTTCCCGCTTTGACACGCAGTCAGATGGCCGTTCTGCACCCAAGATTAACTCACCTCTTGTTCTCTGGGTCCCGGGCAACCATGACAAAAGTCGCATCCAAAACTGGACTGTAGGCACCATCATGGTACTGAGGAAAGAGTCCACATGACATGAAAAATCTTTCAGCTATGTTTTAGTTTCAGCAAAGTGAAACTTGGCTCATTTTTCTTAAGCGTGATGAAGTGAAAATATTTATTTTGCCTTTCCATTATCTCCCGGTACGTTTACAGCCTAACATTGTATAGCTCATTTCAGAAAACAGTTTTTACCCCAGAAAAAAAAAACATTCTGAAAATAAACCCAGTATGTCATCAATGGTAAGTGGTAACATTGGAGGACCTACAGTATACACTGCAACGAAACATTCTTACACATTCTGCGCTTTTCAGATCAGTGTTTTTCCTTCTTAATCCAGAAACACAATGAGATTATTATTGTTGCTGCTCATAGTATGCAGATGCTGTAACTCTTGATTGTGTGTAAGATGCTCAAAGGTTTCTCACAGCACTGCATGAATGATGCAGTTGACAATTTTTACTTCACAATTCACCTAAAGAGCAAGCCCAATTAGTGTGTCACATTCGGAGGAAGAGATTTATAATACTACTAAATGCTGAACATGTCCTTTTAGCAATTATTTCAACAGATTAAAATTTAGCACTGTGTACATACTGTATGTACAGTATTTACTATTATTAAAATGTACATTATGTTTCTACTTTTCAAACTAAACTGCATGCACACAAGTGTAATGAGAAAGACAGTAGACTTCAGAAGACTGCAATTCTCTCCCTACCTGAGACATGTGCATCTTGGCCTCTATCGAGGTCTTGCCCACCCAGGTCACATGGCCTGTAAACTTAATGTCGCAGTCTGGGTAGATGATGTTTTTCCTCATATCTGCAAAACCACAGTACTCTGCTTTAAAGGAGCACGGTCTGTCACTGAAATGTCAGACGAACCGAAAAAAAAAGTAAGTTCTGGAGTACTTCCATCTTGAAGCCTTTCACAGGACAAGATTCGGAACGCATACAGTACACCAACCTTTGAAAGAACAGACCAAAAACCCAGCACCAGGGCCCCAGAGCTGCAACTGTACTTCAACAACGTGAAATGAGTACGAGCAAGCGAACCAGCTGCTGCCCGCTCTGTTTTAGTTCAGCCCAGTCACTGCTGAAACCGCAGAACAACAAGATGTGTTTTATAGAGAAAGACCTTTGACTCGAGTTTCCCCAGACACACTTTCTAACACATGCAACTTGAGGTGCAATTACAAAGGACTGTGTAGGATGAGCTGATGCCTGAACATCCGCCACTACAGCACAGTAACAAAGGCTGGACAAACTCGAGTACAAAAACACCTACCGATTTTGTCCACCAGTGCAGTGACTATGGACAGCGGAGATCTCTGAGGTGTATCCCTTTTAGTGTGGGAGTAGCAGATAAGAACTAGGAGGAACAAAGACACTTACAGTAACACACATTTTACTTCATTGAATATTTGAAAAAAATCCAAACAGTTTAAGTGAATAGGCAATTAATTTGTAGACTATTACTGGGTGAACTAGAGAATTAAGTACGTTATCCATGTAGTGCAACAGTTCTGGAGATCACTTTAATTGTAGCGTTTAGTTTATTTCTGTCATTACAAAAATTGCTTTAACATCTTCAACCCCAAAATGCTCTTTTGCCATAGGAAACATTGGCAATGGAGTTATTCTATAGTAAATTATATTTTTTTTGTGAAAGTAGAAAAAAATACTTCTAGATAACTGACTCATTCAATTCATAGTTACAGCTGATTAAGAAGTCAAAAATAAAACCTGCAAACACACAAAATACATACCTGCTAAACTGTCAAGATCTTCAAGGATTCGTCCGAACCTGTTGAAACATTGAATTAATATCAAACTGCTCTTTCCCCAGACTTGCACTCTCACAAGACTTGTGAAGCCAGAGTTCACACAGCACAGCTGTGGCAAACTGAACCCCCTTCTCTCCAGAACTCTCCCTCTCTCCTCACTCTGCACAAGCTGGGCCTGAAACTGCCTCCGGCCCCAGAACCACGGACCGGGAAGCAGAGTCTCGAAACGCACCAGGCTAGTCTGACCGACAGCAGTTAACAGCCTGTAGCTCAGCAAGGCAGAGCCTGGACAGCACTGGTCAGACCTCCAGGGAAAACCATTTCTGATCCAGTGCACCTGAATGGTTACCGGTAACACTGTGCTGGAGGAGGTGTCATCCTCTCGTGAGATCCTGGCTATTTGATCACTACTGAGTAGGAGAGTTAATCCTGTTGTCTGGCCTCCCTAAAGCTTCCCCTTGATTCGACTGGTGTAGCAGCTTCACACTTCAGTGCAGTGGGGCTGCTGTCAGTCACACAGAAGAGGGCTGTGCTTCGGGGCCTGAGGTGGGTAAAGCACTGAAGTAAATGCAATAATTATTCCTCATTCTCGTATGTGTAAACAGCACGAGCCTTCCAAAGCAGGGAGTATTGTGGGAGGCATGCAAGTATTAGATCAGAGCCAAGAGACCTCAGATCTGCTTGCTCCAGATTTTGGGCAGGGGTTCACTGACCTGGTCCCGTATGACCACCCCCTTGCTGGTTCAGAACCCAGCTGAGCTCTTCACTTGATTGATCTGGCTGCTCGACTGGACCATTGACAAGCTTGGTTTCTCTACTCGAAAGCTGGGAGATCAATTCACTCAAAGGCCACCTCAAAGGCATCATCACGTGTAAGAACCATTTCACATGAATCAGTACATGTGTGAGGCCAGCTGGTTGGTCACTTACCTAACGCTGTTGTGGACGTTGAGGTACTTCTCACGCAGCTCCGGCTGGCTGCCCAGGGGCAGGTGGACCTCGATGTAACTGTCCTTCATCTTGCGAGCGGGCAGGTCTTCCTGGCGCGTGGCCAGCTGGGAGGTCAGGGAGGCGCGCTCCCGCAGGGCCTGCTGGTGGTCGCTGCACAGAGACCGAGCCCAGCAGCAGCACCAGGAAGAAGGAAGGGTTAGTTCCACATGCGACAGCAGCAAGAAGAAACACGTTCCAGCTGTAGAGCCTCCTCCCGGTGTGAGGGAGAGTGAGGAAGGTGGCAGGGAAATAAGTCACAGGAGAGGACAGAGCAGGTGAGAATGGACACACAGGTGAGAGGTGTCCAAACGAAGGGCGATCTGGGGAAAGATGTGTGAAAATTGTGATTTCAGGCTTTCACACCTGTGTGCACATTCTTACCAGCTCTGTCCTCCGTTCTCCTGTGCCTGACATCCCTGCTCACTCCTCTCTCTCTCCCTCAGACCTGAAGCATGGCCTGTTTCTCTTTTCTTCTTTTCAGTGTGGAATTAACCTTTACTTGTTCCTCTGCAGCCAGGCTGCCACAGTTCCCTGCTCGAACCTAAAGCAACACCAGCTGAGTGTAATCAGGGTGGAGCGGTGGCTCTGTGGCTAAGGATCTGCGCCTGTGGCTGGAAGGTTGCCGGTTCAAATCCCGCGGCCGGCAGAGGAATCCTACTCCGTTGGGCCCCTGAGCAAGAAGAGGGCTGTGCTTCGGGGCCTGAGGTGGGTAAAGCACTGAAGTAAATGCAATAATTATTCCTCATTCTCGTATGTGTAAAAAGCATGAGCCTTCCAAAGCAGGGAGTATTGTGGGAGGCATGCAAGTTAGTAACCCTAACTGCTCCAGGGGCGCCGTATAATGGCTGACCCTGCGCTCTGACCCCCAGCTTCTCTCCCTGTCTGTGTGTCTGTGTCTCCATGGAGAAAAGCTGGGGTATGCGAAAAGACGAATTCCTAATGCAAGAAATTGTATAGGGCTAATAAAGAAACATTATTATCATAATTAGTACCTAGACAAGCTACCAAGTCTTTCAGGTCTTGGAGTCTTCATAGGTAAAACACTAGAGGGCAGCATCTAATGACACACACAAGTGTTACATGTTCGAGTAAAACATTTTTTAAATAATTTGTTCAAGGAGAAATCCAAGAAGTATTTCCAAGAAACATGACACATCTAACTTCTATATTTTAAAATGCTCCAGCACCAAAGTTGACTGGAGACACTACACACTGGAGCAATATCTAGCAAATCAAAGTTTCCCAGCAGGTTTTACTGAAACAACAATCACTGAGGAATCGCCCTTGACAGCCACCTGCCTGCCCGATTCATCCTAAACTGCAGAAAAGAGTTTTTATTTCTGAAGGCACCCACATTCGACCTTAATCTAGAGACTGACAGAAAAGTGTATTTAAACAAGAATGAAAAAGTGTCTCTGGGAGGTCAAAATTAATCACATAAATGGCACACTTACACCCAAAGCTTAGCCAAGCTTCTTATTCAAACAAGTTGGAATTAAACATATCATTAAAAATGACCCACAATGAAGAATTAAATACTATACCTCCAGTTAGTTGAAGCTCCCACTATCTGCCTCAGTCTATTCCTAACTGATAAAAAAAAATAATTCATTTACATGAACTGTTGCAAATCCACATTCAATCATACATTCCACATCATTTTCCTTCTTAAATAATTTAACATAAGGGGGTAGAGATAAAACGAAAACAAATTACTTTATTTTTCCATTTAAATGAACACAATCATGCGTAGCAGCAGAGAACTGCTGGGAGATTACGTATTTCACTACGTGAATTTATAGGCGTAGAACACCAACAAAAACTAAAACAACATGGAAATGCAAAAGGCAACAGTTAAAGGTATATATAGTCACCTTATACTTATATACTGTATATATAAGCGCATACATATATAATCATGCAAAGCAAAGCAACAAGCACTGTCCACCCTGATCACTCTTGTAGTGCTATTTACCCACCTCTCAGTAGAAAGAACTTGCTTTCACTGAGAATTTAAAAGACCTGTGCTGCAGGCTGTAAGGAAATTTACAAGGTAATGACATATTCCGTGCAATTATTCACATCTTCAATTTCTCACATTTTCTAAAATCCATCTATTGCCTCAAAGGCAAAACAACAACTGTCAGAAAGGTTAAGTTCCAATCTGCAAATAACTTCCTTGTAAATTCCTTTCCAGTTCAGGGTCCGTTAGGTAGAATAAGTCAGTGCCCAGCTCGTGGCCTACAGTACGTGCAGGTGTTAGATTGTGTTACACATGCTGGTTTGCTACTGTTTTTACCAACACACCATCGTTCACAAGCAAGTGCGAATGTCCTGCAGAAACACAAAAACAAGGCTAAGTCATGGAATGAGGACCAAACTTGAAAACAATGCAGTTTGCAGACAGTAAAAAGTGGAGATTAAAACTATCTGGGAAGCATCTGGTCCCAGGTGTTGTATGTGTTCGGGATTATTCATCTTCTGCACTCAATTTCTGGCAAATCTGTAGCCCCACAAACATTCAATAAAACTCCTTAATTACTGAATACTCAAGTCTTCAAAATGTCAATTTTTCTTAACTTGACAACTGACTTTAATACGGTCCAATGCTTTGTAAAACACCCTTAACCCTGCAGAATAACTAAGAGGAAAACTAAACCAGACATTTAATTTAACAACATTCTATGCAACTCCACAAGTTTTCCATCGAGTCAGAACCACACATAACACTATAGTACAGTACTGAAACCCTATCTTATTTTGGTACCTGAATCCCTTCTAAGAAATATTGATAGCACACAGCCAGTCTTAAAAACATTTTTTTTCTTCCCAAAAACACTGTATGGGCTTGGAAAATCTGTATGGGAATGTCCTTTCATTAATATAACACATTTAGGATGTTAACCCCAGAGTCCTGTCTTGAGTTCTAAAACACACACCCTTCCTAAAATTCAGCTTCCTAAATCAACTGGTGAAGCGGTTTCTCACTCCTCCCCTAGATCTGCTGTGCTTTTGGGGCTGCTGGTGCAGAACGAACACTGTCTGTCTCCCAGGTGGGGCTGCTGGTGCAGAATGATCACTGTGTGTCTCCCAGGTGGGGTTGCTGGTGCAGAATGGCCACTGTGTGTCTCCCAGGTGGTGCTGCTGGTGCAGAATGGCCACTGTATGTCTCCCAGGTGGGGCTGCTGGTGCAGAATGAACACTGTGTGTCTCCCAGGTGGTGCTGCTGGTGCAGAATGGCCACTGTGTGTCTCCCAGGTGGGGCTGCTGGTGCAGAACGAACACTGTGCGTCTCCCAGGTGGGGCTGCTGGTGCAGAATGGCCACTGTGTGTCTCCCAGGTGGGGCTGCTGGTGCAGAATGGCCACTGTGTGTCTCCCAGGTGGGGCTGCTGGTGCAGAATGAACACTGTGTGTCTCCCAGGTGGGGCTGCTGGTGCAGAATGGCCACTGTGTTACTCCCAGGTGGGGCTGCTGGTGCAGAATGGCCACTGTGTGTCCCAGGTGGTGGCTACACTTTAGTGAGAAAGGAAGTGGATCCTCTGCTGTATGTATTATAAGCCGTTTTGGGGTTCTTTGGCATGAGAGGTGATGCACAAAATGACTATGACTATATTGCTATGTGACAGAAACCGAAGGTGGATATGGGGACAAGCAAACGCTTGTTTAGTTTACCTTCTGCCATGTCAGGAGACCGTCCCTGTGACCCCGCAGAGCCGGAGGACAGAGCCCGGGCTGCCACCGCGGAGGCAGCGTTCAGTAACCGCAGCCTGAAGAACAAGCACATCGCGTTTCCTGACATTTCCTGAACAGCATGTCACACCAAACACACCAGAGAGGAGATAAATACCGCTCTGTGCGAATACACAGGGCCTTTCCTTAATGAGGGTTTTTAAATTCTGCACTTCATTGCACTTTGACAAATTCTGAGACAACATGCGGACGAGACTGCTCGGTTCTGAGACCACGCCTATCAATGTAATCACTGTTGGACTATTTCACCCCAAACACCTGGAGATTAGAATCTTATTACGCTCCCGTTATTAGAAATAATCTGTATTTAAAGGGCGGTTGATAAAAAAAATGTTATTTACCGTAATGGTTTATTAAACAATGATAAAATCGAGTTTGGTTCACAGTGCAGAAGCTTCACAAACTTGAGAAGAAGAGATAAGGGTGATTCGTTTAAACATGCTCTATGTAATATGAACAGACTTACCTTAGGGACAAGTAAGGTAACATTTCTGTGAAGCAGTAAGAATATAATCTATGAAACACGCCAACGCGCACAGCACAGATGGCTAAAAATGACAGGACTAATAGTTCCGGGTGGACGTGACGTTTCCTATTACGTCATGATTGCAGCAAACCCGCCCTATAAAGTTTACACAAGCGCTGCTTCTGAAGCGTCAAACTGAAACCGAGTTCTTAGTTGCAAAAAGCTTGGAAAAACCCCTTGACAGATATTGCCTTATAAACAAGGTTCCGGAAATACCATTTAAAGGTTTTAGGAATTATCCCGTTCAGCTAACGCTCTCTAGGTTCAGATATAAAAAAGATGATTCATGCGTGTTCTGTAAGACTGGAAAACAAGCGCTTGACACGTTTATCGGTTACCCGTACATACAAAGCTGTTTTAGACAGACTTACGAAAGTTTGTCTTTCGGCATTTAAATGTGAATTTTAAATGTAAGGACTTTGGCATTATGTTATGTTTTGCCAGATGTAATATGATTGAAGAACATTTATGATTAATGTGTTAGTACTACCGGGTAGACATCACCTTCACAAAACAAAATGGTCTCATGCGGCACCCTGCTTTAAAGTTTATAAGATGGAAATATGACTTAAGAAGCAGCATTAATGAGCAGCGTTGTTCTTCATTGTATCCTAAAATGCACAGGGGGTCCGTGCAAGGCAGCTCCAATGGATGGATATACAGCACGTTCACGGATGTTATCAGCGCATCCGGGCTCTGGACCCGCTGGAAACCTCGGACCCCGGACCGCGGCCGAGTGCACCTGCGCGCGCGCTGCCTCGCGGTGACCGGGCCGAGAAAAACACAGGCGCGTGCACGAGCCCTTCTGCGACAGACCGGGGGGAGACGTGAACGAATGTGAGCGAGCAAAAAAAATAAAAATAAATAAAAAAAGAAAACTTCTCGACAGCGCGAACTGCACTACAAACAGCAACAGAAAGGACGGGGAAAGGGGTGATGAAGCAGCCCGTAAAAACGAGTATTGGGACAGAATCGAGATCCGCACCTGGGATGATCGCCGACAGTGCCTTTTGTACACGAATTCACCACCTCCAATAATGTCCTGATTTGTTGTATTGAAAAAAGGTGAAGACACGTTTTTGAGCGGAGTTTTTCCTGACATGTAAAGGCGTTCTTTCACTTTCACCTTTGATTAAAATATGCATTTATTTTTACATAATTCTCCTATTTCAGTGGGTATACAGTACATCACTGTATGAGGCATGCATTGTGAATTATTTTCTAACCGCACTGTTTTCGGGTGAAATGAGGCGTTATCTTGCAAAACAGAGGTTCAAGTTAAAGGGGGGGTAATTGTGCTTCTGTTGTATGTCAAGGCTCAAACTCCTTGCGGACTCCTACGGCGATTTACTTGTGCACTTTGATGTCTTAATAGTACGTCTCTAGATCCATTTGTTGACCCTGCTATTCTGCATTCTTTCTCGAAATGAACCCATTGCTCTTTTCATTGTGTTTCAAGGAGATCACGGGGCATTTGAGCTGGGGCGCCAGTGGCAGATGTGGAGCTCTCGCCTGACAGGGGACGAGCCGGACTCGTCGGCCTGATCCGTCAGGTGGGCTCCAAGCCGCCGTCCTTCTGTGCGCTTTTGCGCGAGCACAACGACCGGAAACATCGGAAACGTTTTCTTTAACGATGTTTTTACACCGTCGTTTTTCCCCCCGTTTTCTCCAAAAATCCGAATGGCAAATTTAAAAAAAAAAAAAAGTATATTCCCGCAGGGCGGTAAAACGTTTGCCCTTCTGCGGAGCTGCCCGGCTCTCCGAAGGGTAAGTGACGAGCCATATAGCATTCACAAACACCCCTCGAAACAGGTGTCATTAAAAGAGGAGAAGGAGGGGGTGGAAAGGGGATTTAAAAAAGTACATATTCCACTCTTGTCAGATCGTTGGGGGAGGTGTTAAATGTTTGACAGAGAGCCGCGGCGCTGTGATTTTCCGAGCCCGCCCTGCTGTCTGACACACCGGGGGTGGGGACACAGGTGTGCACTCAAGGTCCTTAATGCGGCCCGCGGGGAGGGGGTCATTCCGAGTCCCGTGACTGGTCAGAGCTCTCCCGATTGTTCTAGAACCAGCGCCCCCCCAGATAAGCGGCCCCGCCGCTTCAGCATCGGCGCTGGCGACTTGTTGCCCGAGGTCCTGATGAGACAAAGGGACAAAACGACCCTTCCATCGGGCGTTAAGATCCTCAGCACTTGTAAAAACAAACGGCAAGTCGGAAACAGACACGCAAAGTAAACCCATAAGTACACGGACGTGATATTTTTTAAAATTATGTTTGCGACGCTACAGCCAAACGTGCACTACAGTTGTACAGTACAGTTTCTGTTGTTTTTTTTCCCTAATTGGGGCACCAGGCTGCAGAAGCCAACCGCCCAGAAGAAAGGTAAATTTCCACCGTGCTAACACAGCATTCGCTAGGCCACATGTAACAGTTTGGGTTAAATATTGTTTAAAAAGCCTCCGTGTGCACCTTAAAAGGGGGAAAAAAAACTCTTTCGGGCTCTAAAGAGGCGCAGAGGACAAACAACAAAGCACTAGCCCTGAGGTAAACAACAAGACATAGTGACGTAGCGGCCTCGATAGAGATTGTGATTGGTCATCAGACAAAGAGCAGACGCCAAGCACCCGCCCCCTCCCCCGCGGAACCTATAAATACAGGCTCCCGGGTCGGAAGCGCTCAGTCTAGCGCCGTTCCGAGCCGCTGCTGTTGGATGTAATCGGTTCACACGGGGGTCTGGGTCCCAGACTGTCAGCGGAGGGGGTAACACTCCTGGGAGCCGAATGAAGAAACATCTCCTGCTTCTCTTCACATTCAGAGGACTCGTGAGAAAAGGGAAAAAGAGCAAAAGAAGAAAATGGCCAAGTTCATATTGCGGAAAGCCGAGCCCAAGGACGTGTCTGACATACTGCGACTCATAAAGGTAAGTTCCGGTTTGGCTTGTGACGCGTTTTTGTTTTTGTTTTTGGGGTGTTTTTTTTGCAGACCTCTCCAGGCAGACGGACAGTCGGCACCCGTCTTGGAGCACCTGAAAACGTTTCCTTTATTTATCTTTTTTTTTTTTTTTGCAGGCCGCGTTTCTTTACGGTTTCTTTCTCGGTGCCGTTACGCAGGTGATAAACGAGGCTGTTTTTTCTAGTCCGACGGCCAGGGTGCAGGCCCGTCTCCCGACGCACCGTTTCCTCTTTATCGGTACAGGGGACCTGCAGCCACGTAAGGAGACGGGGGGGAGAGAGAGAGGGGTAGGGGGATGGTGGGTGTTTTGACATTTAAAAAACAAATCCTAAGCTCGGGTTGGCGGCGAGTAACAAATGCCTGGAAGTTGAGTTGGCGGTTTGCGCAGGAACTAGTCCCGGGTATACATCCCCTTGACCACCCACACCTCTCCCAAATATCGCTTCCCCAGGCTGGGTCCTGCTCCCTCAGACCGGCAGGTGCGTGGGTCCCACAGCCGGGGCGACCCGGGACTTAACGGGGCTCTTCTGTGGTCTTGTTTTCCAGGAGCTCGCGAAATACGAGGAGATGGAGGATCAGGTCATATTGACCGAGAAAGGTACAGTTTGCCAGCAGCCGCACCGCCGAGCGGGGTAGTCTCTGATCAGACTCTGGGCCTGCATTGCTGGCCATGCAGAGAGAACGGGCAGCACTCCCAGGCCCCTCTCAAGTCACATGAGCCTCCCTGAATTTCTTTCCCATAACGTAATAAGCGTCCCCGTCCATCCCACACAAATATCCATGTAAGCTTGCTGTGTGTTGCTGAATGCTGCTGAAGTGCTACTGCTCAGTCAATCCTCGCTTTGTAGATGGCCGTACAGGGGTGTCCTTATGAAAGCCCTGTCAATCTGTTATGCTAAGGATTGTTTCCCTGTCACGGGGGAAGAGGGTGGTGGTTCGTAATGGGTCGGATTGTAGACATTCAGGTTTGTACTCCCAGCGTCGCTATTTTTGCCCAGAAGCGTTCCCGGGAGCCATTGCTTAGCAATCAAGGAAGTGGCCCAGCTTCTTCAGCCCCGATCTCCCCCAGCAGGCTCGAGGCGTCTCGCTCACCAGCCCGTCTCCTACTCCAGTCTTTTTTTCTTCTCCATCCTCCCCGTGTTCCGCAGATCTGCTGGAAGACGGCTTCGGAGATCACCCTTTCTACCACTGCGTGGTTGCAGAAGTGCCTGAGGACCGGCGGACAGCTGAGGGTACTTTTTTTTTAGGGAGTATTGCAATTCCAAAGCTCCGCTTTCATTTCAAGTAATGCATGATCACGTTTCCTTGAGTGTGGGTTAAGATGCGATGTGCACTCCTCTTTCAGGTGTGGTCATGCATTATTTGTGCAGTGTGGCTAGGATATCAGTCTGGCTCCTATCTTTAGATAGGACTGAAGTATGCAGTGTCTTCTCTAGCTTTTCTTATTGTTGCACATAGCATTTTATGGGATGTGCAAAAAATGGAATGTTAAACTTGCTGCTGGTACATTAAGATTCAGATGAACGTCCAGTGTTTTGAAGCAGAAGGGTGGCTTTTTTTTTTTAAGTTGACCAGATTGCAGAATGTTGACCCTGGCTACTGAGTTTGTAACCCTGTTGAAGTGTATTCTCTCTAATTTATCCCCAATCTTCAGGTTACAGTCTCTTGCTTCGACATGTACACAGCCCTTGGCGTGTACATGGGTGGGCGGGGAGGTAACTGAAAGATCAGTTACACAGTAACATACATGATCGTAACACGCCAGGTAAGGCCCACAGGACTAGCGCCATGCCCCAAACTGCACACGGTAGCTCAGAACATGCCGGCAGCCCTCTCTATTAAGAGGGTGCATGACAGGTCCTGGAGAAGGTTGTGCTCTTTTTGTTTTTAAGAGCTGCACACAGGCAAATTCTGTGGCTGTAGAGTTCTTCCAAATTCAAATGTTGGCAGCGATGACCCACACTCTTCACTGTGGAGACTTCAGTTGCAATTTAAGCATTGTTCCACCTCCAATGCAGGTCAAAAAGTTATTCAGTGCGTGTATTTGTAATCCACTGGTATCTTCGATTGGCTGCGCAAGGATGTTTCTCAGTCTTGACTGTATTCACAGTTCACCCTTTTTATATCTAGAGTTTAAGACTTATTCTGAACTGCCGTGTAGATCCGATAGCGATCTTGTTGGTTTTTGCTTCAGGGGACAAATAAGTCAAGCAGTCCAAGTCGGCGTGACTTGAACATGCTGTTTAATTGACAAGTACTGTCCCCCAGAACACAATCATGCATGGAACATGTCCTCTTTCCTCAAATTTGTGGTTGCCCTCTATTAAATGTTAATTTAGCCTGGAGAACCTTCTCTAATTGTCATGACCTGTTTTCCAGGTTATAATGTTGTAGGATTTGCCATGTACTACTTCACCTACGACCCCTGGATTGGGAAACTGCTGTACCTGGAAGACTTCTATGTCATGAAAGAATACAGAGGTAATTTTAAAACTGACATGCTGCTTTAGCTTTTCACGTGGGACCTGTGACTTCGTTGATTGTATTCAACTTGTTTTTCTTTTCCAGGAGATGGTATTGGGTCTGAAATCCTGAGGTATCTCAGCCAGGTAAGGCTGGCTGACTTTTGGGTGGTGGGGGTGACGTTTTTGGGTCCTGTGGTTTACATTGTGGAATGAAGTACTGGGAAACAAGGGAGTGGCCTTTTAGTGTTAAGTGACGTTTCTGGAGCTCCTTAGTCTTGGCTCAGTGGTAGCACGTAGAGATTGTGGACTGTTCCCAAGGGATGGTCAGCCTTGGCTCTGCATGGGGTGTCATTGTTTTTACTTGTCGTTCCGCCAGACCGCAGTGAAGTCGCGCTGCAGCAGCATGCATTTCATCGTGGCCGAGTGGAACAAGCCCTCCATCGAGTTCTACAAGCGGCGCGGCGCCTCGGACCTGTCCCTGCAGGAGGGCTGGCGGCTCTTCCGGATCGACAAGGAGTACCTGCTGAAGATGTGTGCCGAGGAGTGAGGGCCGGATCCGTGGCTGGGAAAACCGGGAGCCCTTCCATCTGGAAAGGGGAGCTTTTTAAAGCTATACAAACCTTAAGAAATTTCGCATGCGTGTTGACCTGTATCCTGTCTTCTGCTTTTTGACATTTTTACTATTTTTATACTAGTAGCACAAGTATGCCTATTTGCTTAGCTTACAAAAGAACTGAATAAGACCGTACTAACTCAGCATTGTAACACTGGTTTATGCTTGTGGAGACTGTTCAGTTGAAAACTAGAATTTGTCACAGCTTCGGTTAGTGTTTTGTGTTCTTGTAGATCAGTAGTGTATTTTGTTGACTTATGCTCTTAAGTAAAATGAAGTGTTGGCATGTCTGTTTAGTCTTCATTTTTAAGTGACCCCATCTCATGTCGATTTTATATTTTCAAGCTTTGAAAGTGCTCACGGCATTAAGGGTTCACAGCAGTTATCCATGGGATTCTAGAACTAGGGAATGGGATAAGAAACTAAAACTATTCATTAGGCAAGCTACCATTAGGAGGCCCACATTCTTGTAACTGAGAATCATATTCTCCTCCACAGCCATAAACAAGTGAAACATGCTGACCTCATTTTGCCAATTTTAGTGGCCTCTAAAATATGTTGGAAAGGGCTCGGCAGCTACATGGGTGTAAGACGGTATGTGTAGTAACTTGCGCTTGAACTCTTGCATTTAGAATGTTTATTAACCCTTTTTTGACATCCTACTGTGTATTTACATATAAGATCTGGTTAAAATCTCCTTATACACTTAGTGGATGTTGCTTGAACAAGTCACGACTGGCAGCTTTAACTATAGTAATTTTCTATTTAAAAAAAAAAACAAAGGAAGTCTGTGGGATACAAATATGGCTGTCCAGCCTTTTAAAGAGCTGTAGTGAAGTGGGGCTGTGCAGCGCTGGAGTGAGAACTGGTGTAGGTTTTCATTCTTGCTTGCTCAAGCAAAATCAGACCTTTGTTAGACCACATCAGCGGCGTTGCTCTTCTCCCAAGTTGTTGGCGTGTTAAGCAGGGTTCTCGCTTGCTCACACTTGCTGGGTTTCATTACTGCAGAGGTCTGAAATAATCCTGAATTGAATCTGCAGTCTGCTTGGTTAGAACCTAGGCAAGTTTTTCTACTCATCAGTGCTTGGGGAATTTAAAAGCTCCCATTGTGTAGTTAAAAGAATCCCCCCCCCCCCCCCCCCCCCCCCCCCCCCCCACCACCACCACCACCACCACATTATTAGGAACTGGGAAAAGGGTCAAATTAACCAGGTTTGTTGATTTTAATGAGGTTTTTCAGGTGTACTAACCAGTAGAGGGTTGGGGGCCCCAGCACTGGGGAACCCTACAGTGAAGATACTAGGCAAACTTGCACAAAGACTGACCTTCCATGTTTAGCGTTGAGGCCTGCACTCCAGCAGCAAGGGAAATGGAGAGAACGGTGAAGAATTGCAACTTGCTTTCAAGGTTAGCTTGCAAAAGTTGTGTTCTTGAGCCAGAGTGTTGTTTTTCTTTTAATCTTTAACAAGCTACAGTGTGTGCTTTTCACATCTTTACACCGAGGTCGTGTTCTTCGGTTATTAAATTACTCATGAGGAGACCAGGTAACTTTCCGTGAACTCCCTGCACTTATAGTACTGCTCACACTTAAGCAAAAACACATTGTAAGGAATCACAGCTGCCATTGTACTGTGGGCTAACTTGACCCCGGCTCACAGCTCGTCTGTATGACTGTTTGGTGGAGAGATGATGTATACATTAAGACGGATCAGAATAGCCCAGCCATCCTCTAATTACAGACAGAACTACAGAATGGAAGCTTGCAATGTTAACCAGGGGACATCGTTCAATATCCTCCTGTGCAAGATAGAGACATGGTCATGTCACTGGTCTGCTGTGGACAGGATTCCCAAAGTCATGAATCATTGAATCAGAGTTGGTTGGAATAAGTTGGAACTCTCCTGGTTCCTAGAAAAAATGGTGCAAACAACTGTAACACCCTGGGCACTGACACCAGTGAAGCATGACTCTCCTTCGACAGCTGCTGAAGGACTGTACCTGCACATGTTTGCAGAGCCTGTTCTTCCTATCGATCAGGCTCTTGGAATAAGATCCTGCTCCTGGAAAAGCTGAGTAGCTCAATAGAAAGAAGCCAATTTCTAATGCACACTTGTTAGCATTAAATATTATTCAATATTAAATGGCAAAGTGCCTTTACAGTAAAAACAAATGTCTTTAATGTACAAAGAATGAGAATGTATCTTTTGTCTGAAGATATGATAAACTGTAAACTTTGAACCATGAAATTGCTTTGAATGAGTAAGAACCCTGCGTTGGATGATAAAATAATAGGCTTCTGTTGAACATTAACAACAGCTAAGTTGTGCTCTTCATGAGGATCTGGTTATATGGGTATTAATAGAATTCACTGAAATGCATGGAGCATTTGTTTTTTTTTTCCAGACAGAAAATACTAGAGTATTTGAAAGGATTTCAAGAAGCTGTCTTTCAAGAGTTAGACATTCTGCTTGAAGCTTGAAGAACAGATTTTGCATATTTCTAATATCTAATATGCATAATCTAAAAGTAACAGCGGGTGTCACTATTTTGCATAAAAAAGGAGCAAGGAGCAGGAGCGAGCCCGCAGAAACAGAACCATGCTCGCTTCCCTTGCAGAAGAAGGTGGGTTCAAAGCCGGGCTGACAGGGGCAGGGAATACTGTGCACAGGAAAGCCAGCCACACTGTGGAGCAGCAAGCTAATAGTCACAACAAAGACACGAGATCTGCAAAGACGCAGGCACCCTCGACTGGTACAAACTGGAAATGATTGCAGGAGAGATACTGTATCTGTCTAAACTGTTCTGCCGAGTTGCTCAAGTTGTCAAAGCAATACAAGTCCTGCCGAAGGCACAGAGAAAGAGTAAAGAAGGTTGCACAAGACCCTTCCTGTGGGCAGCCCTTGTCCTTGACATCTGACTCTGCAGCCGCGCGTGGGGGTGTTTTTCTGTGAGCCCGTATGTGCACGAGAAGCACTGTGTTGTCACAACTGACCGTTTCCATTGTGATGCACTCAGTCACAGCGGGCGTATAGCCAGAGGCCTGGAAGAAGTGGTTATATGAACAATTCTGACATCCATAACATTGCAAAGGAACCCTCTTTCATCGGGAAACAGACGCCAAACATAAAATGCTTTCAGCTCGGTTTTACTTTTCACTTTATTGATTCTTCGGTCTTTAGAAGAATCAACCACAAAGTCCTGTGGTCTCTATGTAGAGCAGAAATGATAGCTCTGCTCTCTATAAGGCTATCAGGACAGCACCTTGCACAAATGATAATGAAAACGTACAGTACATGTAGATCCTGAAGAATACCAAGAGAGGGGAGATGGCTTCCTTGAGGAGTGTGTAGAAAAGGCTTCTTATAGCAATACTTATAGACAGTATAAGGAAGAATCGTGTTTCAGTAAATTGACAACTACATTTGTCAATTGAATCGTGTTTCAGTAAATTGACAACTACACAACCACTGAGGTGACAACACTGCCTTTAGAGAAACACTTAAGTCCCACTTTCTCTGAATGTTTTACAACTCCATATCTGTATCAAGGGGCCCCTCGGGCCTCCAGGGCACAGGGCACAGGGCACTGGGAAAAGGGAGAGTCTTCCGTTGTGTTGGAATAACAGCCAGGATGTGGTAGCAGATATCCCACATCCCTGGGCAGCACCATTTTCCTGCGAGCAGACGGAAGGCGATAAGTAAATCAGATCAGATCTGATTTCCAGTATGTAAAATTTTAAACGTATTGTGTTCTGACATGTCATTATAGTCATTATATCTGGCAGCGTGCTGTCTTGTGTTTTGTTTTCGTTCTTTTGTATTTACATTATTTGATGTTAAATTCAAGTTTTTAAAGAAAGCGCTTCACCAGGGGTGCAGGGGCGGATTAGCGAACAGCCTAGCATAGGCTGTAGCCTAGGGGCCCCCGATTGTCCAGAGTATTTTTTTAAACGGACCTGTGGGCCCCCATCGGTCCATAAAAAAACGTTGAATAATTTGTGAACCAATGATTGGTTAGATGCAATGGGTTCGCAGTTCAGATTTATTTTTGGCGGATTCATCGGGTGATTTCTGGTACAGGTTGACGGTAGCCAGCCTCAAAATGTGCGACAGAAAATATGATAGCGGGGCGCGAAAACGAAACGCACGGCCGTTAAAAGAGCCGTGTGAGCAGGATCGACTTAAAAAAGATCCCCAGACTGGTTATTTCAGGTTTGCCGAGCCGGACCCCGGTCCTGGGTTCACGGCTAACGGTGCAGACAGTGCTACAGCAACCGCGGTTGAAAAGTCAGCTGCAGCTACAGTAGCTCTGGCCTGGGCGCGGTCTACTGTACATCCACGCCGCTCATGCGGACGAGCAGCTCCCGCGACGGGATCAGAGGAACACGCGTCGGAGGCCGAGCCGTCCGAAACGCCACCAAAATCTCCACAAGACCCGGGAGCCGCCGCCATGGCTGTTGGACCTGCTGGCGTGGAGCCAACAGAGGCCGCAGCCTGCCCAGGTGAAACAGGTGGACAGAGGCGGGCATGCTGGGCCACATCGGGCCCGGAAACCCGCGTCAAAAACCGAGACGCGGATGTTGCAGCGTCAGAAAGACAACATCAACACCAGAAGAGGTATTTCTCTAAATCCCTCTTCAAAAGAAAACTCGGAAACGGCGAGGCGAGTGTGTGTCAAGAGGGTGGCTGCTGTATCCCCCCCTCGAAGGTAGTGTTTTGTTTCGCATGTAAGTTATTTGGGGACAGCGACGATCAGTCCGGACTCACCGTAGGCTATAGCGACTGGACAAATGCATACGTTAAGCGCTGCGCTGATAATGGTCTACTAGATTCTGGACTAAAAAGACAGTTTGACAATGAATACGAGTGTTGGACTAACGTCTTGCAAAGGCTGGTGGCAGTGGTGAAGTTTTTATAGCAGAGCGAGGGGCGCAGCGACAGCGGGGACGTGCCCTCGGAAGTTATCAGCGAGTTTGTTCCCTTCTGGAAAGCCCATATGGAAAAACATCTCATCGTCGACGCCGTGTATTGCCTGATTTGAGTCCGTTGACTGCAATGGGCTTGCTCGAGTGGGGGGGTGCCCTGCTCTTCTCGAAATAACGCGCCCTGCTGTGCTGACCTTCTTGTTGTCAGCTGGCAGGTTGGCTGCGAATCTGATTTATTGGTTGTATTGCTGGACTTGCATGACAGGCTAGTGTGGTGTCTGTGTGTCGGTATATTCGGGCTCCCCGTGTACGCGTGTGTTCCCTGTTAGTGCCGCCTGACATTCCGTTTGAATCGCCGTTAGCAGCTCTTACCCCGCAAGCGTCACTGAATAATTACAGTTAAAGAACAATTGTTTTCTCTCGCTTTACTCCGGTGATGGGATGTGGGAGGTGCTGCACAACTTGTGGCCTAGGGGCCTGAGGTCGCCTCAACCCGGCGGTGCAGGCGTGCGCGCGGAGCCGGGAGGCGCGTGACTGCGGCGCTTGGAAGCGGCGACGTCACAGTTTCGCCGGGGCTGGGCGATATTAAGTTGCTCCGGACCTGACTCAGCCGGCAGATTGCGAAACGGCTCCTGCTTGCGACTATAAATCGGGGACGACTGGGCTGAACGGGGTCCCATTTCAACCGGCATCGCCGCCAGTCGAGCCTGCATGTAATCGGTTCGCACGGGGGTCTGGGTCCCAGACTGTCAGCGGAGGGGGTAACACTCCCGGGAGCCGAATGAAGAAACATCTCCTGCTTCTCTTCACATTCAGAGGACTCGTGAGAAAGGGGAAAAAGAGCAAAAGAAGAAAATGGCCAAGTTCGTCTTGCGGAAAGCCGAGCCCAAGGACGTGTCTGACATACTGCGACTCATAAAGGTAACCAGCGAGGGCCGGTGAACTGCTGCTTGAGAGCAGTAGGCGATATACGATGGGAAATGAGTCTTAAAAACATTTTATTCGCGTCTTCCATGTGTTTACCTTATTATTCTGTGGATGTTTGTGTAATATATCCGGTGTAATATATCAAATCGGACCCTTAAGCACTTTCAGTCTTATTAACATGTAAGCTGGCCCTGTTTGTTTTTCGTACAAGCCTAACTTTTGCTAATGCGAAGCCGTCAGAATGATTCCCGTTTTCTGAAGCGACAAAACGCCACGATCGTCACGATTCCGCTTTGGTTACATTTTCTGTTTGTCCAGCGAGAGCTTCCGCTAAAATGAGCCCAGACCGCAGAGATCAGAGCTGCTTACGAGCTTGGAGACCGCTGGAGCTCTGTCTGTGAATCCGCACCACTGTCTGTTCTGTGATTCATATATATATATATTACTGTAACTGTAAAACACTTGATGAGCAGGATGTTTAACGGTGTTAAATTTAGTATATTAAACACGCCGTATATTTTCGACGGTTCGAGAACACCCCTTTTTGGACAGTTCTAGCTGTCGGATTTAGTGGACCCTCTCTGAAAAGCGGCGAGCTCGATCAGTTAAGTGCCGTTGCCCGACTGATAACTTTTGTTTCGTCTGTCCTGTTTTTTTTTTCCAGGAACTTGCGAAATTCGAGGAAATGGAAGATCAGGTCGTCTTGACCGAGAAAGGTAGGAGCGGTGGGACACGGCCTTTTGAGATGTGGACACCCGTCCCCGGTATTATCCCCGGTATTAACCCCTCTCTGCCCGCGCCTCCGGTCTCTCCGCAGAGCTGCTGGAGGACGGGTTTGGGGAGTTGCCGTTCTACCACTGCATTGTGGCTGAAGTTCCCGAGGAGCAGCAGACAGCCGAGGGTACGGATTGTAAACCTCTTTTAAACACGTGTACAGTATGTGCGCTCGGAGACTTTCGTGCAGAGTCAAAGGTTAGTTTCAACCTCAAAACACATCTAAGAACCGTTTAAGAGAACAAGGAAGTGAAAGGGAGTTCAGAGTCTCTGTTCAAGTTCCAAGTCCAGTCCTGCTGAGTCAAATGGTTTCTAGTTTTCCAGCCATGGCCCTTAATAACCTGATTGAGCACACACACGTTATCTGTGTAATTGGACTGTTTGAAGCCCTTCCTTGTTCTTAAGAAGCTGGAGATCTAGATCTATAGACCCTGCTGGACTGTGGCCTTGAAGGACCAGAGCTGAGTCCCCATGCTAGGGGGATTTCTCTGACCTGCGTGGGCTCAGCTTGGCTGTACAGTATGTCTTTGCTGGACACTGGCAGATTTCTAGCAAAGGCTAACAGGAAGAATCGCCAAATTTAGATTCTAGAACCTACTGTACCTCTCAGAGGGGTGATGGAAACTACGACACTCAATACATCACATTGCCTTTCGCTCCTCTTCAGAGTTTGATTTTAAAAGGTCTTCTGAAAGTATTTTCTCTAACTTGCCACCGGTTTTCAGATTACAGTCTGTAGCTTTGCTGTGTGCTGTTATCCGTTCAGCAGAAACATACATGATCATAACGCGTCACTGTCCAGAGAGTACAGTACGTCTGACAATCCTGTGTACATACAGTGGTGACAACCTTTGTCTGAAACGGGTTTTTCTTGTTACTGATGCCTCTTCTAAATTATTAATAAAATAGTGTCCCAGTCAAAGGAGGAGGCAGGTAAACTGATCTAGTCTGGCACAGCCATTGCTTTTTGGGTAAAGGCTGCCCTCATTTTCTGTAATTAGAGATCCCTGCACCTCTTCCCAGCTGGCCAGATAGTATGATGGTCAGGTGTCCTTGTCTTGCCTGGTGAAGCCACTATTATAAGCACAAGCAGCTTGGTATTTTTTTTATAGATGGGTGTGGCTGTTTAATGATGCTTTCACAGGAACGTTCAGCGTGCCAAAGAGAAATGACACCTCTTTCCTAAGAGTCATTCAAATATGGAGTTCTGTAATTCTCCTGGCAATGACAATGAATGCTTCAAGACTCATTGAAGGTTTCCTTCTGCTTTAGGTTACACTGTCGTGGGATTTGCCATGTACTACTTCACCTACGACCCCTGGATTGGAAAACTGCTGTACCTGGAAGACTTCTATGTCATGAAGGAATTCAGAGGTACTGTGTGATCGTCATTAACAAATGAGTACCTATGTCCTGAAATGCCAGCATTATTTCAGTTTTGCCAGATATGCTGACTAGTCCTGCGCTGCCTGTTTTTCAGGGTATGGAATAGGATCAGAAATCCTGCGGAGCCTCAGTGATGTAAGTGCTTTTGTTTCGAACGCCTGTCTGCTTTTCCATTTTCCAGAACGTCACACACAGATCTCAGAGCCGCGTGCCACAGAACTCCTTTTGCACCAACGCACCGGACCCTGACCCGCTGCCTCGGTCCGATGGACTCCGTGTCCGAGTTTCTGTCCCGGATGTCGGAAGGGACGAACCATGGAGAGGCAGGAGAGCGAGAAGACCCTATGCGTAGTGGCGAGACGGGGCTTAGCCCGGGCTCAGCTGTTAGGGGAATGCCTTATAGAAACCTATGCCCTCAGGTAGCCGACGTGGGGCGACCTGGTGGTAGGCGGGTCTCAGGACATCCGAACGTCAATGCTGAGCGAAGGCAGACTGAAAGACCCAGAAGTATATAGCCCCAGAGAGAGAGGGAGAGACACCGGAAGGAAAGCCGAGAACCGGAAATGAGAGATAGGACAGAGAAGGAGCGCCCGATCTGTTCCCGATCTTATTATTATTTCCTCGTGTCGTTCCGCCAGACCGCGGTGAAGTCGCGCTGCAGCAGCATGCATTTCATCGTGGCCGAGTGGAACAAGCCCTCCATCGAGTTCTACAAGCGGCGCGGCGCCGCGGACCTGTCCCTGCAGGAGGGCTGGCGGCTCTTCGAGATCGAGAAGGAGTACCTGCTGAAGATGTCCGCCAAAAAGAGCTGCAGTCAGTGAAGCCCTGGCCCACACGCAGGAGGAGGGCTCCAGTTCTTCTGTGACAACGCCTTCTAAGAATCTCTTGCTCTCTCAAATTTGTATTGTTATTTTTTCTAAGAATGCACGACTGCTGATTGTTTTATGTTTATTTGAAAATGTTTATCAGAAGTAGTTTGACAGCTTTCAGTCCCTGCAAGGTGCACAGAATTAGCGTGATCTTGGGAAGCTGTTATCAGTCAGAAGGGAGTACTGTTTTTGTCTTTTTAATTCATATTTGTATTCTGTGCTTTCCAAGAGGACTGTCAGATCACAATGGAAGAGGTAAAAGTAGTGACCTTTCGTTTGTCGTAAGAGTGGTAACATCCATTGTGTGAGGTCTTGATGTGATTAATAAAGTTCTGTAGAAGACCATGGTTTTCTGGAAATAACTGACGCATGCCAGTGACCGCAGTTACCATCATTCACGTTGGATGTTTCTCCTGTTGAAAAGCAGAGCCTTCAGGGCTCTTCCAGTGCACCGCTGACCTCCTCTGTTTTGAGAACAGCGGTTCGATTGCGCAATCTGTGTGGTCATGTGTTCCCTCCTTCTCATGCTTCAGAGCTTCTGATGCAGCTCCACAGCTGCTGCCACTGCCAGGAACGGGAAGTGACCGGCTCCTGTGATGATTTTGTGCAATTATTATCTACAAAAGTAGTTCAATCTGGGATTACAGGCTGGGCACATCAAAAATAACTTTCGAGTCCCAGAGATGAAAAGTGCTGCAACAGCATTTCCCACCTCACCTGAAGCTGGTCCTTTATCAAAGGGGGAGGTCCAATAATTGCACTACGACCTGGAGAAATGTGCGTGCACACACAAACCACACGATTGTTACTTGGAAAGACAGTGGCTTACTTTAAGAAGGAATGCTTGCTTTCTTGTTGATTTACTATGGAGCCTGGAAAACTGGGGGGGGGGGCAAAGATTTCATGATGCATTCTTAAAAATCGCAGCCCCCCACCACCACCTTTATTTTCCACTGGTATGGCACGCCTGGGTCTGCAGGAAGGGAGAAGAGTGAGCACACGGCTTCCAGACATTATATTTTTATAAAATTATATTAATAGTAACTAGATACTATAAATATACATATTAATGGATACTATTATATCTATTAATATAAATAAAATGTAATATATTTTATTTTTATATATAAGTATTATATATCATAATCGTAAAGAATCGATTATGAATATATTATTAGTGTTTCAAGTCTTCGTCATCAACAGAAATCTGAAACTTGAAAGCTAAACAGGCTGTCTGTGGCTGGCCTGCGATTTCCATTCTAGATCGAGGAAGATGGTGCCCAAGACATGTGCTCTACTGGTCGCACCAGTGAAGCCTCAAAAAAGGTCCTTCTTCTCCGGGTGTGCTCTACGCCCTGACAGAATCAGTGCTCATCTCGACTCGGCCGATTTTCCACCCCTTTAACCTTGCCGCCGAGCTCCGGCGAGGAAGGGAAACGGAGCCACTGCGGACATTTTCATCCTTATCGTGTCGGCAACAGCGCAAGTGACCATTTCCCGGGACTCGTTCAACGGAATCAGAAAAGAAACTGTTTTGAATCGATCGCAAAGTGTACGACGGGAGGTCGGCCGCCGTGCGATATTCGGCGCTCGCGAGTACAGTATTTTGTTTTGTGCTGCAAGGAGTTGTGTGTTATGTTTTGTGTGTCGCCGTCCAATGTGGAGGCCGGGGCTTCTGCGGGGCTGCTCTGCTTGAGCGCCGGATCAGCTAAGGGACTAAGGCGCTTAGAGACAATCTCCCGAACAGGCTCAAGAGCTTCTGGGGGCTAATCCCTGCTGCTGTCCCACTTCCCCTGCCCCGTGCGCTCGCAGGCCTACCACACAGCTGCGGCCCGTGCGTCACGCCATTTCGGGAAGTTGCTCCAACAAAAAAAACTCCCGGTTCCATGCAAGGCAGTAAAAGCCTATGATAAGCGTGGCCTAAAACAGCACACAGTATTCCTCCTGCACCAACCAGCCCTACCGCATCCTTTTAAAAACGTTCTGGTATATTGAGATAAAGTGCCCCAGTCTTCCAGCCACTGACGATGTCTGACAGCAAGGCCACGGGGCGGAGAGGGAGACGTGCGCCTGGTGGCGCCCGGGGAACGTGGGGCAGGGGAGTGGACGTCAAGGCCTGACAAGCTGTGAGAGGAGGGCAGTCCGGTCGGCTGAGGGGAAAGTGGTTTCCAATGAAGAGGAAAGCTGCTGGGAAACACTGTCTGCAGAGGAACCCAGACTGAAGGAGCCAGGCAAAAAACAAAAAAGGTCAGCAGTTCCTCCCAGAGGAGAATCGTGGTCGAGAGCTGTTTAATTCTTTACATAAATACAGTAATTACAAGGAACAAGCCAAGCCAGGGCAGCCGGAAGTCAGCCTCGGCGATGGCGCGGCCTGGGCTCTGGAGACGGGCTGTGTCGAGAGGGCAGGTGCAAGGGAGACGCCCTGAGAGAGGGAGGCGGGTCTCAGGGCGGCTCAGGGAGCCCGGCTCCACCGCACCGGTCCGGCACCACACCCCCGGGTCAGCCGGCGACGAGCCTGGAACAGAAACACAGCACAGCGCCCGAGGCGGTTCACAGGGCAGGTACAGACCTAGAGCCGCGCTCTGCCACAAACCAGCCGCCTCACATACGCGCTCACTTGCGCCACAGAACGAAGCGCTCGCTGAGTCCCTTTCGCTGCGAAACCCGAGCCGAGGCGATGATACAGGAGATAATCACTCCTCTTGAAAACAGAATCCCGTTCGCACGGATACCATTCCCCATGTCTTCCAGACGTGCAAAGATAAAGGTGAGAAATCAGGGGGCCGTTTTAAGTCACTGGGTTGCTAGTTGCTTAACATATTGACAAAAAAAGAAAGGGCCATTTACCCTTCTTGCAAATTAAAGTCAGTTTCCACAGTACAGTGCTGAACTACAGGGAGGAAGCAAGGAAAGGCTGAATGATTCCACCACGACAGCTGAGCTGGGTTTCCCTGAAAAGCCCCGAGACTGACTGAGCACAGAGCAAAGCAGGAGACAGAAGACCGGGGAGAGTCTGTTCGTGCACTATCGTAATAATGCCTACAGAGGCTAAGTAAGAGATAAGCTGCCTTTCTAAAAAATGCAAAACAACCTGCAGCTAAATCTCTCTCTCTTTCTGCACCCCTGATGCCACAAAATAAACGGAAGTGTATCTCCCTATTCTAAAAACGCACCCTAAGCATGAAAGATGTCACTAACCAAGGCGTCTTTGAGAAAGGAAGCCCAAGTTCCCTAAAAACACAGAAGAGCAAGCTCTCCCTAGCAAGGTTCAGATACTCAGCTCCAGTCACGTTTTGTGTGGATGATCATGAAGTAGGGGCTCTCGCCTGGCTCAAGCATCAAGTTTCAACTCCTCCTGGCTCCTCTCTTATTCTTGCCTGTCCTTCTTTTTGTTTTTGTTTTTCTGACCTTCTTGTCTCTCTCTGGTCTAAATGTGTTCACACACCGGTGCAAACACGCTCCCGTTCCATTTATTATTCCAAGCCCCGCTTAAATGGAACTTCACACGGGCTGGAACTGAATCCAAAATAAATATGCGCAGTTCTCGCTGGTCTCGGCAGAGGCACCTTACCTGCAGCGATCAGTTCCTCCCCTCCCCTGCTGTCTGGCTGTTCCCGTCAGGCTTCCCCGAGGTCCCCTCAGACTGAGTCAAAGCAGAAACAACACCAAGATCAGGCCCTGAACATCACCATCGCCAGCATCAGTACCACCCCAGCATGGGCACAGCTCCAACAAGACCCACAGAGCAACTGGCTTCTTCCACTTCCCACGAAACCACCCTGAACCCATTACTGGTTCGCTCGCAGGCTGGTTCTTTTTTTTATTAACCCCTAATTTTTATTTCACAAAAACGCCAGAAACTGTTCGGTGCCTGGAAGGCAAAGGCCTTTCCCTTCTCCCTGTGGCCAAGCTGTGCCAGCTGGCCGCCTGCTTCACCTACAAAGGAGTTTGCAGTTCGCCCACAGGACAGCCCAGAGGAAAAAAGGACGCCTTCTTACACGCACACATTTCCCATAAAAACATCAAATTCTTAACTGGTGTTTTCACAACAGCCTCTATATATGTCGCTGGTGGCTGCTGGGTTTTTACAGCTGGATGAAAGCTGCAGAGCTGGCCTCTCAGTTACTGTACCTGTGCGCTGGGCTGCTTGCCCGGGCTGCCAGTTTTCCAGAGAGACTCCACGGCCACATAGCCCCGCAGGCTCCAGTCGTACAGGGCGTCACCCGTCACCTGAGGACAGCAAGTCACCCGAGTCAACGAGGAGGGCGGCAGAGCTTGACCCCCGAACAACACCGTGACCTGTGCCCTCCGGACTGAAAACTCGGCATTTTCATTTCTTGTCTTGAAAATAAAGGCTTGAACAAAAAAGAGGATCTAGCCCGCGTGGTAGTAGGTACTTAATCGATCCAAGCATCTCATCCATCCGCTTTTTGAAAGAAGCCAGGGTATCAGCTTCAACAACGTGTCTGGGCAGTTTGTTCCGGGCCCCCACTACCCTTTGTGTAAAGAAGTGCCTCCTATCGTGATCCAAAGATCTCATCCGTTTTTTGAAAGACGCCAGGGTATCGGTTTTGACCACATGGCCAGTGTTTGGTTCTGGTTTGAGAAAGAGCCCGAGGGTTTTTTTTTACCCTCCCTAGCCGTTATCTGCCTGCCAGGGTGGGGGCAGGAGGCGTGAGAGACCCCCCCCAACCCCTTCTGCCTTCTTTGGCGCCAGTCCTGTGGAAAATCAGCCCTGTAGTTTTATTACACAGCTTCCCACAGACACCGCAGGCACATAAAACAACAAACAGGCCCGACCAAAGGAAAGCCCTCCTGCTGTGTAGCAGGCGGGCGGGTGGGGTACGAGTCCTAATCTCCTCTCGTGCTAAGGCGCACAGATGCCATGCATGTTTCCCTGCCCCTGCTGATCTCGTGCACAGCTCCTGCCCAAACCTGTTTTGCCTTCAAGCACAGAGCATTCCAGCCTTGCAGAAGCAATTTGGAAAGTGGAAGCATTTATCAGCTACTGGTGAGGCTTAAACCTGACTACAAACGCCTTTTCCTTGTGTTCAAAACGCTGTAGCCAGGTGAAACTTCCATCGGAGCGATGGATCTGAAAGTGCAAAAAAGACTTTTCTTTTGCGGCAGAAAAATCCAATCCCGCAAGGGGAAGGAAGGAGGCTTATTTTTATCATAAATGATCACAAAGTACGATTCCCCAAACAGTCCTACAACACCAGGATCGAACATCCCATGGAAACAAACCGCTCCCTTCCCCTTTCGGGAGACGGCCCACCGGAGAGCTGCGGAGAGCTTCCGGTTTGCATAATAATAAAACGGATAAAAATAATCTCGATTTCTGTGAAAACAACCTCCAACACACCAATTGCGATCGTCATTAGGGAAATGTTTCATAAGGGAAGTGTTTCAAGAAAAAACACACACACAAACACTCCCATCACCTGTCACAGATATGTAATAGGCCCTACAGTGGACTGGCGTCCCATCCAGGGTGTATCCTGCCTCAGGCCCAGTGTCTGCTGGGCCACCATAGCCCTGAACTGGACAAGCGGTTATGGAAAGTGAGCGAGTCAGATTTTCGTAATGAAGAATTCAGCTTTGAGGCATCTCTGCCTCAACATTACCCAGAAAGGGCGGACAGACAGAATGACCTCTCGGCAGCCAAGGGGTGGCTTCTCGATCAGCAACCAGTCCCCTGAAAGCCTGAAACCACTCTCGCGGCTGAGCAGCAGTTGCTCCCTTCCTCAAGCGAGGAGATTCAATTCAATTCAATTCAATTCAATTCAACTTTATTGTCATTAAACTTACACAGGTGCATAGTATACTGAAAAGTGTTTCTCATTAGTCACTCAGGTGCAGTATATTAATAGGACAGAAGATAAGACAATAGACAGTAACACAATAGCAATAACAGTAACATAAATAACATGTAATCAAGTAATCAAAACTGTGCACAATTCCGCAAACAGAGAAAATATAACAGGACAAAAACAGTGCAAGGTAATTCTTGGAACAGTGCAAAACACGACGCCCGAACAGGGACATGAACCCTGGGGACCCTCAGATTAAAAGTCTGATGCTCTACCGACTGAGCTATCCGGTTGAGAGATGACCTGCAGCACCTTTCCAGGCAGGCAGGCACAGCACTACGAGAGACGGAACCCTACCTTTGCCATTGTAGCAGCCTGCTGAGGGTAGTACAGGGAGGCCCCAAGGACCATTAAACTGGTAGGGTACACCAACTTCTTGATCCTGGAACCTTCATCGGAGAGGAGAGACCCATCACCAATGAGAGACAGACAGCTAGGACTGGCATGAAAAATAATTTACCTAATTAGATCTTTAAGGATCACCTGCTCCAGCATTCACTCTGGTTGCTGTCCTATTTTTCTTGAGCAGTGCACTGCTTGACAACCCAACCACACTGTATAAGAAGTGGCAGGCAGCAGTAAACAGACCATGCCACGGTGTACTGACAATAACGTCTTACTGTGCAGCGTCCAGACCGCAGTACAAACCAAGTCTAAAGCATCAGCACAAAGCCTTACTGTCCCTTAATTTTATGCTACACAGAGCACACCAGAGCTGATTACTGCAAAGCTGGGCAAGAATCTGTTTCTAATTCAGCAGCAGGGAGGGGGGCTACTTTTTAACAATCTCTTGAAGGCTGTAGCCTTACCTCTCGCTAGGAAGAGTCCTAAAATGCCAGCAAAACCGATGACACCAGCTCGGGGGTAGAATCCTGGGGGCGGGTCTTTCAGGAACTCGTAGCTGTCTGCGAGGAAACGGGTTGGAGGACTGCTCAAGCTCTGTATAGTGCAGAGCATCACCATGCACGATATCAGCCTTCTGCACATGTGCACTTCTGCTTTAAAAACACAGCGTAACAGTCTGGCTCTCTCTCATCATGCCCGTTCTCACGGTATACACACAGCAGCTGGCTGCGGGATTGTCCGCGTCAGGCCCAGACGGATGCACGCTTTTATTTTCCGCGCGCGAGAAAGCTATCTCTGCGTCAGGGCTTAAATATCACAGGGCTGTGCAGTCAAACTAGAATGACAACAGGCTGAAGGAAATGAAGGAATCAGGTCCGAATCGCCAAGGTCCTCTCAAAGCCCATAACAAAGCTCCTCACAGCAGCAATTATTCTCATGCTGGTCAGTCATTGTGCAACTACGTAAAAACAACACAGAAAAAAACATGACAGAAACGTTCCAATACAATACAGGACAGAAACCGGCTCTGATATCTAACTTTAACTCTACTATGGATTCCTGGGGGTGCAACAAGAAAGGGAGAGAGGAATATAGCCGACAGCTTGTCGCTGGGCTGTATTGGCCGACAGAGCTGGAAGAGGCCGGGGGACACTGCCAGGAGCCCTGTGATCCAGCGCAGACAGGGGACAGTGCACGTCCCGTGACGCCGGCCAGCTGGCGGGGTCAGCGTGACTGAGGGTCGGGGTTAGAATGGCAGGAAGTGCTTCCTGAGCGAGGACTCGTGCCATTCCCAGCCTGGCACGGAGGACAGCCCAGGCACGGGCGCGTCTCACCTTTTCCCAGCTGGACCGAGCTTCCGATCTTTGGTCTCGCTGCTGTGCACACCCCCTGAAGCCCAAACCAAAAAGACAAAAGAGCAAAGATTAGAGGGAATAAACACCACAACAGAAGGACAGCATCGGGAAACTAGGGTCACTTCTTTTTTATCGAAGGCAGAAAGGACACACTGATTGGTAGAACTTCTCCTGAAACTTATCAAATCCCTCCTCTCTCTGGTTAAATACTGGAAATCAATACACCAAATCTACCGTAACGAGCCGACTGGATAAACTACGAAGTTTTATGATAACATTATGCAAGTGCACAGCCCCTGCAGTCACAAAATGCCTTATGTGTACTAACAAATCAGCCTCTGTTAGCAAAGGTTGTTCAGGCTCAAGCAATATGGACAGGGAATGTGTGACAGCCAATGTGCAGCACAGAACCGGCAGCAGCTCAGGATATTCTCAGAAGACAAGCTAAGTTAGCCACTACAAGACCCATGAAGACCCAGGCAAACTGAGTAAATGCCAAAGGACAGAGTAATAAAGTGAGCAACGTTTCATGCTCAGGGACGCTCAGGAAACAGCAATATAAAAAATCAAACAGAGTTTAAAAGCCGACGTGAACCTCAGGCTGTTTGTCGTGAGTGAGCGCACTGACCATGACGGCAATTAGACTTGACAAATTTGGGACAGAGCTGGCGAGGGGGGCTGGTCTCTCCTTCATGAAAGCGCAGGGGAGTAGAAGACAATCCAGGAGAACCAGCAGCCCTGCCTGCGGCCGTGGACGGAAACCCAGGCCAGCGCCTGCTCTGAAACAGGACTAGGAGTCTGGATGGAGAGCAAGACTGGCAGCGATTCATAAAGCATGAAGGCTGCAGGCGGTGTCGATGTACAGGAGAATAAGGAAGGGACCGGAGCCGAGCCAGGTATCTGCCCTCAGGGATTACTGATTTTATCTAACAAAACTATAAGGTCTTGAAATTGAGTTTTCAGATTTTAATTTGGGGCTTATGACATGCTGGCATGGAGAATACCTATGGATAATAATGATAATAATGTTTCTTTATTAGCCCTATACAATTTCCTGCATTAGGAATTCGTCTTTTCCCATACCCCAGCTTGCTCTCCATGAGACACACAGACAGGGAGAGAAGCTGGGGGTCAGAGCGCAGGGTCAGCCATTTATACGGCACCCCTGGAGCAGCTGGGGTTAAGGGCCTTGCTCAGGGGCCCAATGGAGTAGGATTCCTCTGCTGGCAGCGGGATTTGAACCGGCAACCGTTCTGGAGGGCCGGTGGATCTGCAGGGTATCCCTGTATCTCTGTAAAGCAGCTGGCGGAAGCTGTTAAACTGCTCCTGTTAAACCACTAACCAGCTGGGTTAGCTCATTAACAGCTTGAATCAAAACTAGCAGATATACTGGGCCCCTGGGAAAGGATCAGACACCCCTGCTTCGCTTTCCATCTGCAACTTAATCCTGCTGGATCTCCAACACCGCATTCTCCCTCACACGAACAGGCCCACATCCACCCAGCTGGCACCTGTCCTGCATCTCAGTGTGATACCTACTGACAGAACACTTAAATGACATGTCTCCAAATTTCAGATTGCACTTTGATACCTGCGCTCTCTCCACTGCCATGTGGCCCACTTGCTGAAACAGAATAAGAACAGAAGCGATATCAAACAACAAAAGCCCAAAGCGGACAAAAAAAAAAAATCAAGCTACAGCAAGAGGCTCCCCTTTACTGCATCTCGCGCTGCAACAGTAAATCCCCGAAGCATCATGCACTGCTGTGGCTATACAATCTGCTGCAGCACCCTGTCATGCCAAAGAGCAGAGCACAAAATATCAGTGATGGTTACAGCGTTCTGGGCCTTTGCATTTGTTGTAGATGAAATCAACTTTGATTCAAGAAGCCTGTTTTTCCTTTTTTGGGTAGCTGGGAGCCCTGCAGCACGATGCTTGTGGTTAACTGAGAGAGCAGCGATCCTTCTGCCATGGGACTCTGGCTCCTGTCAAGCTCAGTGCCAGTGGGCCGTACCTGGCACCAGGAGGTGTACGGTTCTGCAGATCTCCTCAGCACCGAGACGCCCTGCTCCAGCTGGCTGACCTCGGGCTCCACGAACTTGTACTTCTGCTGTGGTGTTGTGTACAGAGACAGCTGGAGAACACAGGAGCACAGGGGCCACATTACAGGGATTTGCTGATGACTGGACCAACTCCTCCATCTGTCTGTCTGTCTGTCTCAGGTTTAGCTGTCTGAGTGGCTCTAGATAAGTCCAAATCCTCACTGACCCTCCTCCTGTTCAAAACAAATCTTTTTTCTTATGAAGCTTCTTTGAGATACTGCAGTACGAGATGCCCTTTATTATTGGAAATAAGCATTCGTAATAAATCATTACGCCAGTCAGACTGAGGATAAAAACAGCATAATTTTTTCTTGCACATTTTCAAAGGGTTAAGAAAAAAATAAACATATAAATATGACATTATCCTAAAGTAAAAATATTGCATATACTGTAAAACCACCTGGTTTTCAGTGTTTACTGACATGCACAAATGCTTGACATATGTTTGATTACAGTCTGATGGCCAGTCTTTTGTTACAATTTCAGAATTTCAGCACATTATGCCTGCTTGTCTTTAAAAAGAACATCTTTGTTATTCACAGAGTGAAAGGTACTAATGATCTGCTCCAAACCGCAAGAGGGAAAGTTAAAGGTTTGCCCTCTTGCAGTGCACAGGCTAGGACAGTCTGATGTGACTCCAGAATCAGGACTCAAAGATTGACCTGCCTGTGTTGTGTGTGAGGCCTCCCTCGCCATGTGTAAGCTATTCTGTCTGCAGGTGTCTGACCTCAGGGTGCGGCACAGGAAAAGGCTCAGCCGAGGGTGCAATACCTCATCCGTCCTCAGGGGGGCACACTCCTGCTTGTCCTCGCTGGCGGCACACACCCTCCCCTCTGCCAGGCTCAACCCTCCAGGCACGGCTGCCAGCCACGCCACCTAAAGAAACACACTGGCAGTCAGGTCTGGCACAGAAATTGGCACTTGGACCTGGATTCTGGGAATGTCGTCGACTAGCCACAACAGGACGGTTAGCAAGCCCCGTACCAGCAGCAGCGGGAACTCAAAGTGATTGATACGAAACTCAAAACTGGGCAAACCCCAGCAGATGGCATTTAAGTGCAGAATGTGACTTGCAGGGAGGGGGAAAGATCGGTGCATACAAGACAGAGAACGTGGATGGGACTCGGGTGTTAAGGCCGAAACTTCATTTGAACTTCTAGACAAAGAGGGGAATTTAAGAAAAGAGGCCAACGCTGCCTCTTCCCACACTGCTACGGCTGTCCAGGGCAGGACCTGACCCGGGTGGACTACAGCGGAGAGGAGCATCGCCGCCCTCATCTCCTTCACTGAAAGGACAATTAAGACAGTGTTTTCAGACTGGCGGCCCCTCGCCGGCTCTCTGGGAGAGGCTGCGCCTGTGGAACGGCTCCGAGACGGAGCGGACCAGCCTGACGCCGGCTCTGCGGCTTCGCGCGGCAGAGGAAGGAATGACCCCCCCCGCCCCGCCCCGGGGAAGGAGGGGGGTGGGGGGGTCGGCGAGAGTTCACCGCAGGGAGGGCCTGAGTCACACATCCCACAGAACGCGCTGGCCGGAAGGGGGAAACGGAGCAAGTCAATCAGATCCCACCTCGGACACTTCAGGCTGCACAGGACCGGCGAGGGAGGACAAAAGCTGGAAGCAATCCGATCGCTCTCTCACAAACACGGAGGAGAGCCCGGAAACGCAGACCCTGCTGGAGTACAGGGAAAAGCCACAGCCATTCTAACAAAGTAGGAATCGCCATGAGAGTCTGTCGTCTTTTTCCTCCACTGCTCTACTGGGGCAGGTTGGGACAGGGACTGTTTAGCACTGCGGAGGGTCTTTGGTATATCATGTATTGTATTTTTAGAAAATACCTTGCATGGAGGGATTCTCTCGGAGAGCGGTCTAGGATTTATCTGAAAAATGATATCCTTGAATACTAAGATCTGTGTGACATCAAGAAGCCTCAGCAGTCACTCTTGTCTGACCTGCACAGATCTCTGCACTCCGGCGCTGGTCCAGAACACCTCCTAACCCCAACAGGCTGAGACCATCACAGCACATCACTATTTCCTAAAAGGGACAAACTCCTGACACTCAACCACCTAGACACCAAACGCCAGCAGGAAGGTCCTCAGGTAGCCTCCTGAAAGATTTACAGAACACATCAGGAAGGACATGTTCATAAAGCAAGTACCACCGGACTTAGTTAACACCTGTGTTTATCCTACAGGAAATAAAACACAGTGAAGTTTGAGGTCATCACACTGGCTGGTTTTTAAAAGGCTGTGGCAAACATACAGTGCCTTACAAGTAGTATTCAGACACATCCCATGACATTCACACAATGGTGCCTGCACATTTTTCCAAACGTAAGATTGTGTTCAACACCCGGAATTTCAGATTGAAGACTTCATCTTATCTTATCTTACTTTTGCGAAGCACTGTAACGTGATGTCAACATTTAAAAAATGTAGTTCAGGCGGGCAGCTGCGTCAGCAAGCGTAGGCTGCAAAGGAACAAGTAAGAGGTTTATTCCCTGCTGAAAAAAAGAAGAAAGAAAACACAACGTTTCGGCCGTGGAGCCTTCATCAGGTGTGAGCACATTTTAAAAATGTGCCTCCTCAACTTCAGGTGTGTCTCCTTATTAAACGAACAGGTGTAAGAGGGTGCTGGTCACTGTGTGACGAATGTGGCCACTGGGGAGTCGAACAGGCACACGACAGACCTGATTCTTAACATCTCAGAGCTGCAAAAGCCAGCCTCATTAACAGCAGTGTGGCACAGCGGTCACAGCTCTGGACTGATGACGGGGGAGCTGTGGGTTCAAGTCCCAGGTGAAACACTGCTGCTTCACTGACTGTTCCAGTAAAATACCCAACTGTGTGGACACATTTACTAATGGACTTGGCTTAAACGTTTGTAAGTCAATTTAGACAAACGTTTAAGCCAAGTACATTAGTAATAGGAAACCCCTATTCTTCAAACTAACTTTCCACTTCCACACTGGGGTAAGTAATTGCTTTGATGACTGTGTCTTAAATCATCTAACTCAAAACGGCACCCCGCCCTTTGTCTTCTGGGACGAGTAAATGTTACCTGAACTTCTAAGAACTATGCCCAACACTTAAAAAAAACCCACCTATACAACTAATAACCGTTTCAGACACAGGGTGCCAATAGGAATGTCTGCAGCTGCGAAAGTCGTGCATATTAAGCAAATGTATAAAATAACACTAAGAATATAACAATGCTTATAACACTGTGGCTAAGAGCTCGTCCTGATCTGCAGCTCTGCGCGTCTGGGGCAGGTGGACGTCCATGTGGAGTGATTAAGACACAGCACAACGCGTAAGTGACCACTCCTGTAGACCTGCAGCCTGATCTGCCTGTCACTGGCGCTAGGAGGTACAGGAGTCAGGAGGTCTTTAATATGAAAGGGTCATGGTAGCCTTCTAATATCTCAGGCTCGTCCTGTTGTTAAACGCTGTAAGAAGGCAGGGAAACGCCAACAGTGCGGCGCCGGCAGTACGGTCTCGCCGATCTCCAGACAGTAAAACACAATATGTTTCACATTTGAAAACACCCCGACTTCGTATGTTTCTGAGCCTCGACAATATCTCCCCCTAGCGGACAAAATATATACTTACAGCACCTGGACAACCGCAAAACGTTGGTCTGGTTTTCTCAAACTAACGCATTTATAAAGCGCCACTGCAAACCCCAAGACGCCGTACATAGTGATAAAGGAGAAAAAAATACAAGAAAAAGCAAGAAAAATGAAACAAGAAAAAACTGCAAGGCAATCAGACGCAGGCCCTAGTAAAAATGTGAGTTTTACCTTGAGTTTAGATTTGAAAAGAACAAGATTTATTCCTGGGTACAGTGAGCACAGGACCAGCCTCAGCTGAGCGGAGCCAACAGGAGGGAGTGGAACCACGGAGGAGTTCAGAGATGTATGATGGAACCAGACAATTTGCAGCCTTAAAAGTCAGTAACAAGATCTTATATTGTATACTTGACTTTATGGGCAACCAGTGCAGAGATTTAAGTGTAGGAGAGATGTGCTGTGAGGGTCTGGTGTGAGTCAGTCATCTGGCTGCAGTTTTGGACATACTGTAGTGCAAGCTACGGAGAAGAGTGTTAGGGAGCCCACAGAGTAAAGAGCAGCAGAAATCAAGCCTTGATGTTATAAATGCAGGAATCAAGCAGGCAGCACCAGACATGGATAGCAGTTGTGTATTGTGAGCAATTCTTCTAAGATGAAAAAAGGATGTCTTTATCAAATCTTTCATGTGGGGCTCAACAGAGGGTCAGTGCGACAGATTCCGGACTACGGCTGGCCATCTTGGGAAGCCATCACCATTACTGGGACGTTTTCCAGCTTCTCATGTGGACATTTGCTGTCCACCAGTGAAACGTCTATTCAGCTTCAGGGAACGTGTTGTCAACCAGAGCTTGAGGTCACGCAGACAAGGGATGATAATAATAATAATAATAATAATAATAAACATTGTATTTTATATAGCGCCTTCAAAGGTGGCTTCTCAAAGCGCTTTACAGAATGACAACAACACTAAATAAAAAGAATACGCAACATAAAACACAATTACAATACACAGAGGAGACCGTGGATGGTGGTACTAAGTATAGTAGGAGCAGAGGGGTAAAGAACAGAACCAGTTCAGTAAAGGCTCTTCTAAAGAAGAAGGCTTTGAGTCGGAATTTGAAGGAGTGTCTCTGATGTCCTTGGGGAGAGAGTTCCAGAGCTTTGGGGTATAACAGGAGAAGTCCCTGTCACCCATAGAATGTAGACGGGCTTGGGGGACAGACAGGAGACCAGAATTAGAAGAGCGAAGGTTGTGAGGTGGGGAGTAGGGCGATAATAGATCAGACAGGTGAGCATCAGGCTTTTAAAGATGACATGGAATTGGATAGGAAGCCAGTGCAGGGACTCCAGGATAGGAGTAATGTGATCACTTGCACTAGACCTGTTCAGGTCCAAAATTTTGGACATACTGGAGTTCATTCAATGTAGATTTAGATACCCCTAGTGAGTTAGAGCAAGAGATAAGTGACAGAGATCAGAGGAGGAAGAAGTTTTAACGTAAATCTGAGTAGCATCTTCGTGACAGTGAGACTGAAGACCATGTTTGTGTACGATCTGCCCAAGAGGAAGCATGTAAGTAATAAAGAGCGAAGGGCCCAAGACTGAACCCTGCAGCACACCGTGATCGACTGGGGCCATGGGGGATTTATAAGGACCAAGACAAACAAAACACTGCCTACCAGTCGGACAAGAGTGAAACATGTTTAAGACAGTAGCATTGATAGACAAATATGAATGATTTACCGTATCAAAACCACACTAAGATCAAGAAGAATAAAAAATATCTCCTAGCCCCAAAGTAAGACGCAACAAGCAAATTACAATTTAGAGCTGCACCTGTAACATGCATCAAGCTTTACTGGATACAATTTAAATGTTTTATCTTTTATTTCTTGGTGTGTAAAAGATTGATAAGTATGGTTTTCTGTAAAAAAGGGTATAATGGCTTGCCTTTCCAGCACAGGTGTGTTTTGTTCACAGATGAATACAACAGGGTCAGGCACGCAGTGGGGGGAGTTGTTGAGACTGCAACACGCTGGCTTGAGGCAGAATTCAATCCTGTTTAAACCCTCTGTTGCTCAGGCACACCTGCCTCTGTGTTGTTTTCATAGTTCAGGCCGGCATGTTATCATCCCTATCTGCTGTATATACTGTAGTAAGCCTTGCGAGTTCAATTCTCTACATACTGAGGTTCTGATGGCCTACAGTTTCAAGGTGGTATCCTTTTGCAGCAGCAGCTTAATAGTCTTTTCGAGAAGGAATCTGATATAACCCTTGAGCGATAACACATCACAGCGTATCTCTGGGTAACAAAATCAGCTCCCATTACAGCTGCTCATCCTACACCAGCGTAGAGTAGCATGTGTCATCCGAGCCCCTTCTGGAAAAGCAACAACAAGGCAACGTCGCTCCGTTTTAATCCTTTATTTAATGAGATATGTCGGCTGAGAAAAAATTCTAAGTCAACGACGACGAGCTTGGCCAAGAGACCCAGGCCATTGCTGCGCAGAAGACAACGCGATGAAGGAAAGACAACGGCGATCGACAGAAAGAAAACCAGGTAACAGGCTATAACCGAACAGTGTTAACAAGGGCAAGTGTCAGGCAGGAGAGTTTCAATCACACAAAGCTGGACAGCCTCAGCTCTCTCTGCAGGCTGGTCCAGTCACCGCCACCGTCACAAGCATGACTCGCCCCCAAAGCAGGTAGTTGTTACTAAGGCAGCAAATGGAATGACCAATAGAGCAATACTCCGACGAGATACACTGTAGACTTCTGGTTAAAATTAAAAACGCTCTTTGAGCTCAGTGTTTTAGCCAGCCAGTGTCACACAAGTGTAGGAAAAACAGCTAGGAACGACTAACTTCCTGTCCCTACAGCCGTATAACCGAAACCTGGACGGCACCAGTCAGGTGATATTTTGCGACAAGCTAACGAGTCTCAATCTATTTCAAAGCATCTAAGCGACCAGATCCGGAAGAACTGGGATTCCGGGTCCTCAACATAGCTGGGATGAAAAACGATGGCGAGATGAACACCTTCCGAGATAACACAGACAAAGGCGCAAGCCCACGATTTTCAACTGCTGGTCAATACTTATCAAAAAGCATCAAAACGAGGCCGGGTTGGGAACTGCGTTACTGGCAAATTCTGCAAGCATTAAAGCACGTCCTTCTTGGGTATCTTACTACCAGCATGGCTAAAACCCTCTCTTGTGCTGTACCGCCCTACTGCTCAGACTTCCACTTTATTACAAAACCCAAAGTTAGAAAAGCTCCTTAAAATGCTTCTGTTTGAGGACACAGCATCTTGGATTGCATCTCCAGTACGACTGAATAGACATATTTTTTTTTTGGCAAAGTTTGTTCTCACCTTGTACATAGTCCTTCTCGGCGGTGCCATGCGATACGTCCTACGGCGGCCGAAGACGGACACACCTCCTCCGCTCACGCCGGCATGCAAACCGCGCACGGCCTCGGCTCGGCTACACAGCGCCCCCGCCTGGCCGCCAATCACAGGTGCTCTGACCCGTCAAGGTTGTATCCCCTAGCAACACACGCAAACGCAGTGTAGAGATTGCGCGCACCCAGGACCCCGAAACTAATGCAAAGCGCAAAGCACCCCTTACGTTTATTCGAGACATGTAGGGAAATTATAGAAGAACGTTTCCAAGGGCACGTTCAACCGTTTAGCATTTATGTTGTAAGTACTCGCTTGCACTGTTTCTCTTTAAAGCCTTAGCTAGTTTTTTTTTATGGAGAATTGTGTTAAATGACCTACGAAATAGTTTTTTTTTCTCCGATCCGGAAAGATATTTTTCTTTTTCTTAGGCGTTTTTGTCTATTCATATCCTTATTTTTCGTTTTTTTTCCGTATATAGGACGTTCTGTAGTATACATAAAACAAGTCGGATCTGAATGGGTAACAGTCTCCCGAGCAGACGTACAGTGGGTAACATCGTGTCACCACTGGTGATAACTAAAAAGGCATCCTCTTAAAAAAAAAAAGCACAGCTCGCTATCAGTTTTCAGCTGTGCTCTGATCACATCATTGTTTACAATGATTGCTTACCATCATTGGAAAGGTATTTCATATTATGATTCAGCAACTATTATTATTGCCGAAGAAGTGTTCGCGCTGCGTCTGCGCGCCAGGTACAGGTTTATGCCACGCTGGAAAGAGAAGAGACACCCCGTTTGGACTGCAGGGCTTTGTGCGTGTGCTCTTTTCCTGTCTGCGTGAAATAAACCTTTGCCCGTTCCGTGGTTGTGGTTGCATCTGTTTGCCTCCATAGTGAACTGCGTTCCTCCCCGTGTGCGTCCTTCACTGTCCTTTCCCCCTGCCCTGCAGAGCAGACGACCACATGGACCTCGGTGCCGCCGCCCGCAGGATCCAGCGGCGCTGGCGCTCGCACCGGGACCGGCGCCTGTTCCGCCTGCTGAAGCACACGGTCTGCGCGGCGGTAGGGAGGGCGCGCCGCTGTGAGGTCCAGCCGGACCCTGTCTGAAGTCACGCACGGCTAAATCAAACCCTGGCGCTGGCGTGCCGCTTCAGGGTCGTCACAACTAGGTTTCTGCTGCAAACGGTTCAACGTTTGCAGCACAAGTACTGAGAGAAAGAGAGAGAGAGTAGTTCTAGGATTGCGGGCGGGGGGTAAAGGAAGATTAACTGCAAACAGGATCACAAATAGAGGTTTAAGTGAGGCCCTGCCGAAATAACTTGATTTTGCTTGCTTGAGCGATCTTGTGAAGTCAGTATGTGTGTCGTGAAGGGCTAAGTCTCTTGACCAGGACGATTTCACATAATACAAAAAAAAAATAATGTTCTTAACTGGGTCAATTATGTGTTAATATAAGTATGGAACAAGTCATAGGTTTATTCCATGCCGGAAAAAAAAAAGACAAACACGTTTCGGCCGTGGAGCCTTCTTCAGGTGTGAGAGATAAATTAATATATATTTACGATTAGTTCTAGTGCGTTTGCCCACAGAAAAAGAAACCTTCTGTTGTTGAGGATGAAACTGGTGTGGAGATGGAGCTGCGGGGGTCCGCGGTGGGGAAGGGTTTGTGTGATGCGCTGTCCGTCCCCCAGGAGCACTGCCTGACCCCAGAGGTCCTGCGCAAGGTCAGCCCCCGCGAGGCCGAGCTGCTGAGGGACCCCAGCCTGCAGTGCACGGTCCGCTTCAGGTACCGTCCCCCTGCGGGGGCTACAGGCGCCTGACGTGATCCCACAGACTCCGGCTCCCCCCCGGCTGAACCTGCGGGTCCTCTCGTACCGAGCAGGATCGCTAGTGCACCCAGACATCGTCCGCAGGGTAAAACGCACCCGTCTCACGGCGTGGCTGATGCCAACCGACCGCACAATCCAGGAAGGGTGATTAACGAGTCGAACCAGCAGACGACACTGTGAACCAGCAGGGCTGTAACCCTGATCTGTAGGCCTGAACACAGTCGCCCCACAGCTGCAGGGGGTGTGCAAGGGCAAACACCAGACACCGTGGTACAGGAGCCAGTGACGGGAAACGAGCAGAAAACACCTTTCAGTACTTGTTGGCTGTGCTTTATTCTTATTATTGATGTGGCACTTTAATTCTAACTTCAAAACGAGTAGAACTTGGGATCAGCCCAGACCTTCCGGGTCTTAAGACCAAAGCATTTTGGAATCACATTACATTGTGTTTTGCATTTAATTTTAGAAGTGTCATAACTTTTTTATGAAGCACCTTTCCAAACCCAAGAACGCTGTACATGGTGATAAAGGACAAGACAAAAAATAAACGAAAAAGTAAAAGAATGCAGGTTCATACAGATAGGATGTAGGGCAATCAGACACAGCCCATGGTAAAGTTTTGAGTTTGGATTTGAAGCTACCTACAGAGCAAGCAACACGCAGGACATAATATTAAGTATTAAACTGGAAAGTATCAAAACAGCTTCTAATTGAGCCTGTCCTGGGTTTCAATTGCAGGTTTTGTGGTTCAGAGTTCCCTCCTGTGATTGTGTTCAAGATCTTTCACCACAGAGGAGGGGGCAAATACTTCAGTGGGAGCGCGATCCGCCCGGCGAGCGAGGTAATCCAGCTCCCACAGAGCACGCTCCCTCCCCAGCGCCCCGCCGCGCACGCCCATCTCGCCCTGGTCTCCCTCTCTCCCCCCCAGGCCGCGTCTGACGCCTGCAGGATGATGGGCAGGAGGGCCTTCTTCAGCCAGCTCAGGCTGGACAACGCCCAGCGGGCGAGGTGGAGGATAGTGGACGTGGCCGACGTCACGTGCGCGAAAGACTACATGCAGGTGGAGTACAGTCTCCGCCGTCTAGCGGGAGCGAGATACGGCGCGCGTGCAAGTCAGGGCCCGGCCCTGCTGCGCTCTGGCCGCTGAGCTCATCCTGCTTTCAAAGAACAGCGGCGAGGGCGGGAAAGACTAGGCCTGACCGAGCAAACCTCCCGTCTGCAGTACAACAGCCACCTGGACGAGACGCCGGCGTGCCTGGGAGGAAGAGAGAACACCTGGAGGACCCTGTCTCTGGAGGGGCTGCGCAGAACTCCCCTGGCATGCCCTGCAGACCCCGCCCTGTTGGGGGCGCTGTGGCACAACAGGGCAGGACCAAACCAGCCTGGGCCCCCTCAGCAGCTCAGGTAGGGCCGCGGACTGGCCTTCCTTTCAGCAGCTGAAGGTTATGGTTGCGGAAATGCAAATAAAGAAATGGGCGGCATGCACTTAAACTTGCTTAAAAGGGTATTTTTGCAGTAAAAACAAAGCAAGGAAGCATTTTAAAGAAGGCAGTTGGGCAGCCCTGCATCACTGCCAGTGATAAGACTGTCATTCCTTGGTGCTAACTGAAATCCCATTATAAGACTATTTTGTGAGAAGCTAAAGGACAGTCCTAGTGTTCCAGGTAGTAAGACTGACTGGTCTGTCCTGTTTGCTCGCAGACGTGTCTCGGTGGCTGTCAGTATTGGATAGCTGAACCTTTTGTGTAATCTCAGACCCACGATGAAGCTTATCAAGTCTTATTTCTTTGGGTGCTCGAAGCTGCCAGCCGAGGGCCGAGGGTGTCCCCCACATGAGCGTGTCCCTGCCTCCGCAGATCCCCTGCAGTCCCTCCCTCCTCGGTCGCCTCCGCGAGAAGGCCCGGCCCGCAGCCCCTCAGTGCCAAGCCCTCGTCCCGGCGGTCCAGCAGAGCTCGGCACACAGCTGCCAAGATGAGGGATCTGTACTCTCTGCAGCGCGACAGGAAGGTGAGAAGGGCCGCAGGGCCGTTTTCTGTGATTCTGCTTTCAGTTTAGCTCCAACACCCTTTTTACTTGTACAGTGGTGCATCTACAAGCAGCCCCGCTCACAGAGGGCCCTCTGACCTCACTTCATAACGGAATTCAGTCCGGATTCGACCTCCTGTGCCTTTCTGAGGTCATAACGCCCCCACTGCTGCCATGTGAGTGCAGCTCCTCCATGGAGCCTTGACAGTGGTCAGCCCCCACCTCCTGCCCGGCCCACAACACAAGGCACAGTCTTCATCACTCCAGCTTGGTCACAGCAACCTTTTTATGTCTTTCCCATAGGAGGATGAGGAGGAGCGGGCTTCTCCACATGTGGCGGTCCTTGCTGAGCTCCAGGACGTCATTCCAGCGGATATCCCCGGAGACGAAGCCCGGTTCTCTGAAGAAGAGTGGGAGGAAGAGGCGGAGAGGCTCTACTCCTGGACTAAACAGCTTTCCCTTGATGATCTGGGCATGGCCTCACCTGCCTGCACACCCGAGAAGATATAAAACCCAGCCACGATGACCAGAGAACCCTCACTATTCATCTGCGCACTCCAAACTATAAATTTCACACTCCATTCAAGGCCTTAGTCCTCTACACACTGAACTGTACTGTCTTTCACTAGCTATCCTGTGGCGTTTTGTTCAGAAACCCCTTGTACACAAAAAGTATACTGTCGGCAAATTCTTCCACTACCCTAAATACATTTCAGCAATGTTCCAGCCAGTTCTTCCTCCTCGTGGTGCTTTTTTATGAGCCAAGGTCTCAGTGGAGCTGGTCCGCTCCTGGTATTGGTATTGGGATGTAGTGTCAGTTTGTCCCCAACTACCTCTCAAAATTATTATTCCTCTTCGTGGGCTCGGTCACAAACAGCATCCAAGAAGAGGCTGACTGGCAACTTTTCTTTTTAACTGAGATTTCACTTGTGAGTTTTAAATATGCAGAGGTAAATAGTTTCATTACACTAGCCTGAAGCAATACTTTAAACCTGTGCAAGGCCCAGAGCTTAGGGATGGCAATGAGCTTTTGACTGCAAACAGTTCTGATTCAGTTCCTTTCCCTATCTACATCTTGGTTGACATTTACTAAAAGTCTAATGCAAGATCACCAACAAACTCCACTGTCTACAGTACATTTCACGTTCTAGCTAAGGCATTTTAATATATAAAATCAGTGGAAAAAATGGCACCGGGCAGATGAACAATATGAACATTTATTCCTGGAAAGAAATTACAAAGTGTTCAAATAGCAGTGAACAATCAGCTTGTAATAAAGATAAATTCAGTTATTTAATCTTCTCAAATATCATTAAAACCTAGAGTTTTGATGATTTCTGGAACAATGACAGGATGTAAGTAATTCTAAAAATCTAATAATGACAGACTGTGCACTAGTTAAAAATATTACACTTTGAACTGCACAGAAAAAAATAAACTGTACAAAGATTGCAGTTTGGCATTTTATATACACAATATCGACACAGGTAAAAAGAAAAATGAACATGACAGAACAACAACAAAAAAAGTCAGGATTAAAAGAAGAGTCATTCAGAAACTACTAAAGAGGACTTTCCCTTTCACCGCATCGCCCAGACAGGGGGAAAAACAGAAAGTCCAAATGTTGCTGGTTATTTCTCATTGTGCCTGGGAAAAAAAGTTACTATGAAGAGTTGAGGAAAACACATGGAGTTAAAAATCCAGACTTTCTAAAACCATTTATGTCTGAAAGAAAGAACAGCCAAGTATGTGCTAACAACCCCCTTTCGATGCTGTTACAGCCCATGCATAGACAGGGAGCACTTTGTTAAAAACATACCTGGACTAGTTTAGGAAACTGCAAATGCCTTCTGACCACGTTAGCTATTCAGCATTCGTTTTGAAGAAATGAATGTTACAAAGCCTCATCTGGGTGGTCCATTTGCAGCAGCTGGGGAGGGAGTATTATTACAAGAATAGCAATTGCCCCCCAAAAAAGTGCAAAATATACTTCCGTCTTCCACTCATTTCACAGGCCTTGCGTGACCTGAAGCATCTTCCCTGGCATTTACAGTAACGAGCTGGGCTGCGATTCTTTCAGCACTGTCTGTGAGATTGAGACATGCAATCAAGACTACAAAGGACATGGGAATGAAAGAATTAAAAGGTGAATCACTCATGAAAGAGGGTTGTGGAGGGAAAAGTGATTCAGGATTAAGGACGGGGACTGTTTGCTATTTTAACTGTTTTTACAAGCTGATCCACTTCAACAGACTGAGAGAAAACACACACATGTACCAGTGAAAGCACGAGTTCGCAGCTCAGCTGTGCTTGAGGAAATGACAAGTGGGAAACAACCGAGGAACGCGTGGTATGTGCAAAATCAAAGGGTACCCCACAATGCCTAAGAAGGTCTCAATCTTTAAAAGCCTGTGATCTTGATTTTCCTGGTGGGCATGGCGAACAAGACCAATGATACCATTGGCCCACATGGAGAATCCAGAAAGTCTTCAACCAGGGCTCGTCTCCCCTGTTGTTTTCAGCAGGCACATGAGGACCACAATTTGCAGAACTCCTGGGAACATGGGAAAGAGCAAGCCCAGCACAGGCTGAAGGGCAGCACACTGAAACGACGCCGAGAGGCAGCTACTTCAAACTCGCACCAAACACGGGGAGAAATGGCAAAGACAGCGTTTACATTCTGTTTTTGGTAGCATTCTTTGTGCCAGACAACAGCAGAGGCTTAACAAAGTTTTTCCATTCAAACAAATTGCGCAATTTCACTAAAGAAAATACTGAAGACACTCATTAAATATGTACAACACTAAACGGCATTTAATTTAATTCATGTGCCTAAAGCCCTAAAAATGAACCTTTTTTTTTTTTTGGAAAAATTGCTTTTTATGTAAAAGGCCATGATTCTGTATGGCTTAAGAGAATTCTTCCCTGCTAGGAGTCAACAGGCGTACTTGAGAACTGTAAGGTAGCTTGCATTAAAAAAGTAAAAGGAACAGTTACAGCGAGAAGAATATCAAGATTGCCAAGGCTATAAATCTGGAAACAGACATGCCTAACACAGGGAACGACGGAAACAGAAAAGAACAGCCTCTTCCCTGCCCGCAGGGGGAACGTCAGCCTGCAGACCCAAGAGAACGGAGCGCAGACACGCAGCACAGCCCGGCGCCGCGAGCAGGGTTTGGGGGCAGTGCGCTACTGGGCGCTCCCAGCGGGAGGGTCTCTCTAATCGTGCTTCGCTCACCCCAGACGCAAAGGGAAGAGGGCTCTTCCTGACGAGCACTCCAACTCCTAACTGTGCCAAACTAAAAAAAAAAACACCAGTTTATTTGAGCAACAAAGAATGACTTTGAACTGAAATGCTTAAAGATGAACCTCTTCTGCACTGTGACCCCCTACCCCTGTGATTCAACTGCATTACTTCCTAAAAGTACCCTTTCCTTCACTACACTCAATGCAATGTGATTGTTACAAAATGACATCTCCATCTAGAACACAGGAAGTTCTTACATTCACTGGATGACTGACTGAAAACAGGAGTTCAGCTCCTCAGAATAATCCTTAAGATGGCAAAAGCCTTCAGCCCAACAAAACATCTAGCCACTTCGATACAGCTGTAACCTAATGTGATGATAAATTAATGTGGTAGGGGAAAGCCCATGCATCATGACAGACATCTCAATTCAAACTTGGTGTGAGGTCACAAGTGGTTACAGATCTCGCTGTTTCAATGAGAATGATGTTTAACCCGTCTGCGTCAGTCCGTTTGTAATGCAGACGTACAGACTTACTGGTTTGGAATATCCTTAAGGAAAACTGACCACCAGATTTATGATCAATAGAGAGGGCTCCAGAGGAATCCGAGCTACTGTCCTTTTGTCCCTCAAACAGTACGGAAAAAAGTCAAAGCTTTGCAGCTCATGTGTCATATAAATAATGTTACTTTACTTTTATACTGACAGCGTCTGAAAGTTTTAAGCAGCAAACAAAAAAGTCGTACTTTTTGTGTGAATGTACTAATAAGGTTAGATATTTCATGTAACATGAATGTCAGAAATAGAATTAAAAACAGAAATACTATAGTTGTTTCTGCAGATTTTTCAAACAGATAGTACTACATGTTATAGGGGTTAATATTTGCATGCAGGAGCCATGTTTTATTCTGTATCTGTGGCCCTGATTTTGTTAGCATAAATATCTTAACAAAATAACAGCTTACATTGAATTGTATCATCATATTCAATCAACTACAGTACTAAATTTTTAAAAAGGGAATCAACTCAGAATCACCTAGGATGTAGCTTATTAATAACATTTTATTAAAAGAAAGTGCTTCCTTTACAAAATGATAAAATCAACTATTGCAGATCTCTTAGGCTAAAGTATTTCTTTAATGTCTGGAAAACTCAGATGTAGGACTAAATCGAACAGGATTCTTTGTCACTGTTTTGTGAATGGCATAGCCCTTTTCAAAATTACGGTTACAAGTTAAAGAAAAACGAACTAGCAAAAACAAAAGCTCCCTGTGAGTAGAGAGGAAAGAGGCCAGCAGGAGACAAGGCTGCGTGCAGTCAGGGGTCACACACTGCCCGGTGTCTGGGACCTGAAGACGTGGGGCTGCTCACTCGGACAACTGCTAAAATATGAAAATAGGCAAGACCTTTTTGTACAACAAAGGACAGAATAACTTGCATATTCTGCCATCCTTCAGTTTAAATGAAGTACCTACTCACTGCTTTAAAGTCCTAGTCAAGCCACACACAACCTACCCATAATGTGTGATCTTTGAGAAGTTCATATACTGATGGCATAGGAATTAGGTTTCCCTTGACTGCATGTGATAAAGTTCTGGTAATTAAGTAAATTCTTTAGATCATACTGAATGCATACATATACCGTTTCATGGATAACTAGGTGTGTTACTTATGCATAAGCAACGTCCCTGAAGATCTAAAGAAGCCTTTATATGCCATCATTAAGACAGACGTACTGAGAGGCACAGCCATCTCTTCCTGTTGAGCAGGAAATCAGAATCAACCTAAAGTGTTTTTCAAAGTTTAAAAGCATCGATGGGGAAAAAAAAACCACGAGAAAATTTGGCCATCAGCGCCGCTCAGTGTCTTTAACTGATGTCGGGAGTGGGGAGGATGGGCACACGTGGGTGTTTACAGCAATCCGACACTACAGTGGTCCTCAGACATACCGAATGCAAAGTAGTTTCTGAGAGTTACTCTTCAAGACGAACATTTAACCTGAACGACTCACAAGCAGTCCACAGCAGGGCCTGGAACTGACAGCAGTAGGCGGCCCTGCACAGACAGCAACTTTACAGCTCCTGTAGCACTGACCCAAAGCGCTGCTGCTCACTGAGCCCCGGTGCTGAGACCTCAGGGCCCGTCTCCATCACAGCTCAATGCCACTGGGGTGGCCAGTGCAGTTTCTGACCCGCAGGCACCTGTCCAGTCAATGCTCCAGAAGACAGGATTAACAAAAAACAACATACATACAATCCTTAGCTAACCGTTTCACCCCCACTACAGACATTGCTTCCATGTGACACCAACAGCTTGTACAGACTTGCACTCTCTGAACACCAGCAGGAGACGAAGTCCCGTGTGACCCAACTTGAAGGCTCTTTTTAAGGAAAGTGTGTAAAAACGCCAGAGTACATCACAGAAACGCACTCATGAGCTCAGAGCCATGTCCACTGCGAGATAATGACTGCACTGTTGGTTAGATCCTACTGTGAATTCTACACAAGATATGAACAGAACGAAAACGTTGAGGGTATGCCAAAATGACAAAGAAACTGCGGATCTCTCTCTTTATTTTTGTGGGAAAAGTATGGTATGAAAATTGAACTAGAGAAGAAATGAAAGAATTAAAAGCCTGAGACTGAATCTCAATGCATAAACTGACCCTACTCACCTTCCTCTGACCAACCCCACTCCTACCTCAGAACAATTAACAGAGAATCAGGAAAGTTAGTTTCCCTGAATATTGTAGTAAGTACTGACCTATTGTTAAAAACCTCATCAAGGATTGAGATTTTCATTTTGGGGGAGGTTGGATTTTAGTTTTCTTGGGGTGGGGGGGGGGGGGGAATTCCAACGGCTGGGTTTTAAAATACAAGGGGGTCCCGGACACAAACAGCAGGAAGCGGACATCCGCTCCTCAGCTGCAGCGTCGCACGTGTTCCAGTACGTACTCGGGGAAGTGCAGACTGCACACCTGCAAGCCGTCCAACTTGCAAGGCATCCTGGGGTACTCGTCCTCCTTCCACTTGTTCTCCTCGGGGTCAAAGGTCAGGATGGAGTCGCTGTAGTGCCCGTTGTAGCACAGCCCCCCCAGCACCATGATCTGCTTATCCAGCACGGCCACGCCGTGCCCGCTCCTGCCGATGGGCATGGAGGCCAGGATGGTCCACTCGTCCGTCTCGGGGTCGTACACCTCCGTGGACGGGCAGCCCTGCGACTCGAAGGAGGCGCGGAGGATGACGCACACCCCGCCGAAGACGTACAGCTTCCCGTTGTAGGAGATCATCTTGTGGAAGCAGCGCGCGTAGTTCATCTTGGACTTGTTCTCCCAGCAGTTGGTGACGACCTGGGTGCGGCGCGTGCGGTGCTCCGTCAGGCCCTCCTTGCTGGGGTCGAACACGCACACCTGCTTGGAGGTGGAGGAGGACGTGATGCCGCCAGTGATATAGAGCTTGCCGTTGAGCACGGTGCCCTCGTGGCCGTACTTGTTGACGGGGTAGGGGTCCACGAACTCCCACTTGTCCTCCACGATGTCGTAGCGCTCCGTGGAGTAGAAGGTCTCGTCCCGCGTGCGGCCCGCCACGGCGTAGATGTACTTCCCGATCACGCCCACCGCGAACTCGGAGCGCGGCACCGACATGTCGGCCATGCGCAGCCAGGAGTTCTGCCGCGGGTCGTAGCGGAACACCTTGGAGGAGGCGTGGAACTCGCCGTCCGGCCCCAGCTCCTCCCCGCCCAGCAGGAACACGAAGTTGTTGACGATGGCCAGGCAGTCGGGGCGCAGCGGCACCTGGGGTCCCTCCAGCTCCCACCACACCTTGGGCTTGTGCAGCAGCAGGATCTTGCTGTTGACCATGCTGTGCCCAATCATCCCGCGGAACACCGCCGTCTGCGGCCGCACCGAGCGGATGCGGTTGGACTTCATCTCCAGCAGGGGCTGCTCGTTCACGCCGTGGAAGTAGTTGAGCGCCTGCTCCACCTCGTGCCTGAGCTGCCTGGAGTAGCGGTAAAACTCGGAGGTCTTCACCTGCGCGAGGACAGAGGACGCGTGAGTGGGGGGGGGGGGCCTCGCCAAGAGGTCAAAGGTCGGGACAAGGTAGCACTTACACACCAGCGATCAGTGCTTGTCCAGCAGTCACGGAGAAATATTCCCTCAGGAAACAAAATACTTTGGATTTCATCCCACGTTTTTGGTTAAAAGGAAAGGGTAATCTCAACTTAACCGCAACAGATTTTTTGTAAAAAAAACTAATCTTTCAACCATTTGAATGTTTCTAAACATTCTGCAACGAAACATTCCCTATTTCATTCGGAGATGTTTTTTTTTAAAGAGATGACTATGCTGACAGCCTGTCCATCCCTTCTGCTTAAATACTGAAATATTTTCCGTGCAACTTCATTCCTTAGGGAAGCGCTGTAGACACCATTAATCATAAGGTCTGCTAGAGAAGAAATAACATGAAACTGGATAGAGAAACCCACTGTGCAGCAGTTTAACCTACTCTGGGTTTCTTTTCTGAAGTCCCGGCCAATAAATAACCCAATGGACAGGTACTGGGTATTTCAAACTCAAGCAATCATACTTACATTTAAATAAAAACAGATATTGCTACCATAACATTAAGAGGTGCTGAATCTGAAACCTGTCAAGACTGAAATGCATCAAGCCCGGGGGCAGGAAAGGTAGTTTAGATTGTAGGCAACAAATGTTCACTGAGGGCCGAGATCATTTGGGACAAATGCGGCCCACAGATCTTCAACCTACAAAGGGCGCAAAGGACAAATGACGTCCAGCACTTCGGTGGACAGGACGGCAGGAAGCGAGGTTACAGTCCTCATGGGAGTTGGAGACCAACGCCTCTCGCGACAAGGGGGGGAAGAAAAGGGAAGATGTAAATGAGTAAAAAAAAAAAGCTACTGCCTGAGAATAAATAACCCTCTTGCTTCATTTATCCAGCAGAGCTGATACGGCCCGCTGGCACTGAGCTTGACAGGAGCCAGAATCCCATGGCAGAAGGATCGCTGCTCTCTCAGTTAACCACAAGCATCGTGCTGCAGGGCTCCCAGCTACCCAAAAAAGGAAAAACAGGCTTCTTGAATCAAAGTTGATTTCATCTACAACAAATGCAAAGGCCCAGAACGCTGTAACCATCACTGATATTTTGTGCTCTGCTCTTTGGCATGACAGGGTGAAGCAGATTGTATAGCCACAGCAGTGCATGATGCTTCGGGGATTTACTGTTGCGGCGCGAGATGCAGTAAAAGGCGACAAGGCGGTCCTACCTTCTCGAACACGTGGGAGGGCGTCATCAGACAGAAGCGCACGTTCTGGATGACGGAGTCGGTGTGGCGCCAGCGGCGGCGGTCGTGCCGCAGCCAGGCCTGCACCGCCTCGTAGAGCTCGATCTCGGGGAAGCGGCTCAGCCGGTCGCTGTCCAGGTACAGCGCGAGCTTCTCGAAGCTCAGGTAGGACAGGAAGTCCGGCCGGGACATGAGCGGCACGAAGTTCTCCAGCAGGAAGGCGTCCAGCTGCTCCTGCACGCCGTCGATGTTGACGCCGAAGTCGTCCAGGAGCCGCATGACCTCGGCGCAGTTGTCCAGGCAGATCTTGGCCAGCAGGAAGGAGCAGCAGAACTCCACCACCTCCGTCAGCTGCACGTACATGGCGGCCTGCAGGATCTCGTGCACGGTCAGCATGCTCAGCTCCAGCTTGCCGTAGTACATGAACTGCAGCACGTGGCTGAAGCCCGTGGCCGTCAGCCCCTTCAGGTGGATCTTGTCCTGGTCGCGCTCCCGCATGTCGGCCGTGAACATGATCCGGAAGTAGTCGCTCTGCGTGGCCAGCAGGGCCTTGTGCGCCTGGAAGTGGTGCTCCTCGATGAGCAGCGTGACGTCCAGCAGAAGCCGCTCCTCGTACAGCGCCCGGAAGCCCGACGACACGCTGCTGTCGTGGTCGCAGGAGATGAACACTTCCACGTCCGCTGCCATTAATGACCTGCGGGGCGGGCGGACAGGCAGCGACAGCAATCAGGACCGGGGGCGAGGGCAGAGACGACGCTGTCCGCGCAGCCTGGGCTTCAGGACAGCTGACCGGGCTTTACTCGGACAACATCAGAAGCAAGTTTACTACCTGGGCCATAACAGCAACAAAACGGAAAAAGAAAAAGGTCTGGATCTCTACTGTCCCTACCTGCAGTGCTGAAATAGCTGGGCAACAAGACGACTTTAATCAGCCTGTCCAATCCAGTATTAACACCGGAAGCAATGGTTAATGCATGCTGGTTAAGCTAAATCATCACTGCTGTGCGAGTAAAATGCACATTTGATTTTTTCTGGTCATTTTTACATTTTTAATCCCGGCCCAGCAGGGAGCGGAGGTGGGGGAGTCTGTTCTGATGTGGAGAGACCCGAGCACACAGCTCTGTAAGATAAGGGGGGAGAGGAAGCTTAGAGCTGAAAGTCATTAGACTGTGCGCCTTTATGTTAGTCAATTCATTAGCAATCTCTAATTACAGCTAACGGGGTGAATAAGTGTTTATTCAATTCAAATATGGTAATATTGATGAGAGCGTGTATTTCCAAAACATACACACCTTACTACAGAATAACCTTGTTTTCAAATTTCAGGTTCCGGTACTTCCTGTCAATACTCTATTGGTGACAGGGCCTGCTCCTGTTAACTCTCTCCCCAAGGATATCAGAGAGTCACCTCCTCTAAACCCCTTCAAATCCAGACTCAAACCCTTCTTCTTCAGAAGGGCCTTTACTTCACTGGTTCTGTTCTTCACCCCTCTGCTCCTGCTGTATCCAGTACCCCCATCTACTGTCTCCTCTCATTGTGTATATCTTGTGGATTTTTGTATTGTTGTTGTCTTTCTGTAAAGCACTTTGAGAAGGTATATAGTACCTTTAAAGGTACTATATAAAATAGTTTATTATTATTATGCCTGCAGCAGCAAAATGAAATAACTCTGGTGTCCCAGGTTATGCAGCATGATACTTCATAGCTTTACGTTGTTAACCACACGCAAAAAAACACTCATTTGTAAGCTATTTAAAAATGACAGGAAAAAAATCAAGAACCGCAGCTACTTAAAGAAGATGAGAATGGGCCTTAGTTGCTACAGACTTGAATGTATTCACAATGGCACAGGTGAGAACAGTCCAGCAGCCTCAGAGAAGGCCAGACTCTCAGCAGTAGGGAGACTGAAATACTACCTCTTCGGTACATCCAGGCCAAACGTGGGGTTTGCAGACTGTGTAATGTGGGGAAGCTCACATTTTCTCTGCTTGTGCTTTCCCTGCTCTGTGAATAAAGAGAGAGCACTTCAGTCTCCAGCGAGGGCGATAACAGCCCCTTTTCAGAGAGAAAAAAACATCACCAACATGCCACTACACTGTGACACAGAGACTGATTTGCAAAGAACATGCAACGCTACATTTAGCACGATAACACATACGCATAAGCGCAGCCTCGTTTTCACCTCGCACTTGAGAAGGCTTTTGTTTTTCTTTAAAATAGTTCAGTTTCCGATTCATGTTGCAGCAGGATGCTGGCCTTAAAGTCACACCACGTTACGATGCGCAAAGCTCGTACTTCAAACATTCACTCGGGGTGCAGTTCTGCTGTATAACATGTTGAAAAGAGGATAATTCAATCTGTTAAAAAGCCACAACATCCTCTTTCCAAGTCTTATTGTAATGGCTCCATTTTGAGCGTTTTGTTTTTTGCAACTGTCAATTCACGATCTCTTCCATTAACATCACGGGGAGGCTGGGACGATCCCATCGCGGGCTGGGAAACCTCATTGTGTAGCAAAGTTTACGTACAGAATCGCACAGCCCATGCCTGGGCGCCGGTATCGGGCTTTCCGAATTACCGACAATCGTGTCTCCTCTCGGTGTCCCATCTCAAGGTGCCGAACCCAATTCAGCAGGCCAGGTGTAAATAAGGGCACTCCCGTGTATGTGTGCTGCAGGTGGACAAGCTTCTTCTAGCACTGCCGACACGCTGGGGGAAATGCAAGACAGAATCTATCGGCTCCTACCTCGGCGATGCGACTCCACACAACCCCTCTTCGACCAGAGAGATCGGGCTCCTTCTGACATGGATTAAAGCTGTGTATCCGAAAACAAGGGACCGGGTTTTAAACACGCATGGCCAGCGACTCCTTTGTCGTTCTTCGCCTTTTTGGCAAAGCGCATTATTTTCAGTGGATATCCCGACAGTGTTTACCTCCGTCTTTCATGGCCAACACAGACGCCATGTTCTCGACTGCACTGACGTCATTTCCTGCGGCGGGGCTGGCCAGAGTCTCATCGCCTCAGTCGTGGGGTCTCAGGTCCCAGTGCGGCGTTCTGTGGGCGCAAAGTATATCAAAACGTATGGGTACCCTGGCTTTGCGAGATTCTACGACTTTACATTGTTTTACAGTGTAAGTATGATAAAATAAGGGTTTTTTTTTTTCTAAAAAGCAGTTTCGTAATGAATAGTAATTTCTTACACTTCTATGGAGCTTTTCTGGACACTCCACTTGCAGTTCTTAACAGGTCATGGGGACTCACCACCACCGGTATGCAGCCCCACCTGGATAGTGTGCCGGCAGCCAGAGTTTGCCAGTCCACTCCCCACACACCAGCTCTCAGTGGGGAGAACAGATTGATGAAGCCAGTTCAGTGAAGAGGCCATGATTGTGAAAGGTTTGGCCAGGACACTAGGGTAACACCCTGGGATTTTAAGTGACCACGGAGAGTCAGCACCTCGGTTTTAGGTCTCATACGAATTACGGTGCCTTTATTTTTAGTATAGCGTTCCCCATCACTATACTTGAGCATTAGGACCCACACAGACCGCAGGGTGAGCGCCCCCTGCTGGCCCCACTAACACCTCTTCCAGCAGCAACCTTAGCTTTTCCAGAAGGTCTCCCATCCAGGTAGTGGCCAGGCCACCTGGGTTGCAGGGTAATACCCTGGGATAAAAAGCAATTTAGCACAATACAGGACTGAGTCATAGTCACCGAGCTTTTCCTCTTTTCCCGCCCTTTGTGTGTGTGTGTGTGGCAGTGTCCCGCTGTCCCTCTGCAGCTGTATTGCCTTAGAAAAAATATGGAAGCAATTTCCAGTAACGTACTACCGAGTCCAATGATTTCAACACAACTAACAACGTGACACAACAAATGCACGATTCGCTACATATTTAAAAGGTGGTTTTGTATATTTACGCCAGATTACTTTTTTTTCCGACTTTGTGTGCCTTGTTTGGTTTCTCATTTTTTATGCACAGAACTGTTCTACTGCCATCAGTCCACAACCATACGGAGTGACGTATTCCGTGACGTACTGAGAATATTGCATCACCCCTCAACCGAAGGACCCGCGCTCCCTTTGCAATAAAACTGCTTTAATCATCATATCCTACAAACCTGAAAAAGAGCGCCGGTTGATTCGCATTTAACCTCGGAGTGAAGGAAACCCAAGACATTTTGCCTATTTTTTTAAGTAGGGGACTTAAGGACTCCTCCATAAAAACAGGAAGTCAGGCAAACGCCTCGGACTACAACATTTCCCTTTTCGTTCAAGATGGCGGGCGACGAGTCAGGAGTAACGCTGGGGCAGCCTCATCTTTCCAGGCAAGATCTCAATACTCTGGTGAGTGCCAGCCTTTTTGTGAATGGGAGCCGGGCGCCGGCCGTCTTGACCGTCCCGGGATAGCCCCGACGAGAGCGGGGCGGGGGGAGGTTGGGTGGCCGAGGGGCTGGTGTCCGGGGCCGGAGCAGACCCGGCGTCGCGGAGCCGCACACGAGAGCGGTGCAGTCAGGACCCTACGGCAGCTCGGAGACGGCGTGGGTTGGGTGTGGGCATCAGTAAAACAGAAAAAAAATATTAACATCGTGCGGTCCGTTGTTTTGGGATTTTAAACTCCGTGTGAAAAAGCACGGATGCCACGCTCGACCAGTGTCGATCACTCCGTTGCTGTTCAGAGAACAGGGGGTAGTTTAACAATAGTGTCCTTTTCGGCGTTTGTTTTCGCAGACGTGTACGCCAGAGACCCAAATCCGTAGAGTCCTAACCGCCCGTCTTTTCATCGTCTGCGGAGCAGAAGTTATCGTTGATTTAAATAATGTGCCAGCAACAAAACAGACGGGTTGATCCCCGTCTCTTTAGAAGGATAGAAATGGGTTTCTGTTCACAAGCTGTGTCACCTACTGTGTTGCCCTCACTGTCTATAAAACCCAAGTCATCCGCTGTTCAGAAGCCAGCAAGTCATTTATTTTTTGTCGTTCTTTTTGAAATGACTGTCTCTGTGTTGACAGACGGTTTAATCATCTCTCCCTTTTACAGAATGTGGGTAAGCTAACTCCTCTCTCGCCAGAAATCATCAGTAGGCAAGCCACAATTAACATTGGTAAGTGACTGGATCTGTCCAGGTAGATGAAACCCTAACACGCTGTAGGTTGTAGTAATAATAAGCACCAACAGGTGCACATTACAGGCCTGCTTTCTAGTTGGCAATTAATTAATAATGTAATTATTAATTGGTCAGTGCCTTTTGTGGCTTTTGATTACTTGTAGTAGGTTCTGTCATGAAAAAGGTTTCAGTTCTTTCAGTATGTCAGTATAGGAGTTTCCCTTGAGCCTCAGCAGATTCTGCTTGCTCTTTTCTGGACTGACTCCAGAGTAGCAGTATTTTCATATATCATAGCCAAATGTTTACACAGTATTCTAAATGAATCTTTTTTAGTTGTTTTAATAGAACATTCCTGGAATTAAGTTCTTCAGTTTTAACTGTATATACTTGTTTGGTATCATCTGCAAACTCTGTTAGTTTATTAACTTTATAGATCATTTATATAAAGTCCAAAGAGCACTGGTCCTAGTACAGACCCTGGCGGTACCCCCAACTGATTACATCACTTCAGCTTAGACTGTTCACCTCTGTTTCATGCCCTGTGTTTCTATTTAATAACCACTTCTCAATCCAGATTCATTTCCCTGAATGTCTGCTGCCTGCATTTGAGAATTAGGTTAGGAGGAACGTTATCGGAAGCCTTCTGAAAATCTCAGGGCAGTGCCTTATTTGCCCTGTGTGTATCTATTACTTTTATTGTTTGATCACTTGTAATCTAACAAGTTGGTTGGGCAAGACCTATGATTTCTACATCACGTGGGTTATTGGGTGGCATTGATTAGGGGGGCCTGACCTGTGCTCTCCTCTTTAGGTACAATCGGCCATGTAGCCCATGGGAAGTCGACAGTTGTGAAAGCGATCTCGGGCGTTCACACTGTCAGGTTCAAGAACGAGCTGGAGAGGAATATCACCATCAAGCTTGGCTACGCAAATGCAAAGGTGAGAGCGGTGTGTGACGGCTAATTGTGATGGTGGATGGCCTAACACGGTGGTTCTGAGCCCCTGTCTCATGGTACCCCAGTATCTGCTGGCTCTTGTTCCCTCATGGCCTTGAAACACTCGCAACCTTGAGTTCAGCATTGAATGACCCTTAACACACGCGGGCTCATGCGGCTCTCTACCTGAACCCCTTTCACGCTAGTGTTAAGTAGTGCTTGCAACTGGTGTTTGTTGGTTTAGACTTTCCTGCACTTAGTCCTTGGCTTCACAAGTACTCCAGCTCATCCAAATGTCTTACCTCGTCAGCGCACAGAACTTGATGCCGTCTCTCCTTATCTCCCACAGTGTCACAGAGTCAGTATTTTGGCTTGTCTCTTTATTTTTTTTGTATTTGCTCTTGCTATTGTAGGGATTGTCATAATTGCTTTATATTTACCATTTGTGTGATGTGTCCTCTAAGTTTTATCATTTTATGTTTCCATAAAGCACTGTGACCTACATTTTAAGGTCTGGAAGGTGCTATATAGATAAAGTTATTAATGCCCAATTGGTTATATATGAGCTTACGCACCTGAATGAGGGGCTGTCCTGAAAGTCGCTAATTAGGACAAGGTTAATACCAATTCCAAGTTTCATCCAGCATTTTAAGACCTGAAAGCATATTTAAAAAAAGCTTACTGAGCTTGGGCAAAATCCGGAAGAGACAGGCATTTTTAAAATTCCGGCCTGGCTGTATAGCAAAAAGCCTGCGCAAGTAAGCAGATTGGGATTAAGTGTCCATTGGAACAAAAAGTAACAGACAGAGCGTTACTCCAGGACTGGGAGGGAGACTGGGAATCCCAGTCCTTTCCTAGTACTTTTCAAACATGCAGTTATTTTAGTCTGTTTGTTTTGTCATGTTGGGCAGCGGAAGGGGTGTTGTGATCGTCTGAATGTCTGAAAAAGACTTGACATTCTTTTTTAAAAAACGAGCTGCGATTCTTTTTTTTCCCGTTGAAATGTACGTTTTTTTTATGTTGTATTTTGCCGTAATAAGCTCCTTCTCAAAGTCCTTCAAACTTTTAAAATTATAGCATGGCGTGGCACGATTATAGTCCCAGAGCAGTTCTTTACAGAGGCGTACTTCAGTGTGAAAGTGAGACATTTTCATTTCATCCTCTCAGGTTTACAAGCTAGACGACCCCAACTGCCCCAGGCCTGAGTGCTACCGGTCATGTGGCAGCAGCACTCCAGACGAGTTTCCCACAGATATCCCAGGGACGAAGGGCAACTTCAAACTGGTCAGGTCAGTGACGGGCAGGCCAGCCTGGGAGCAACACAGCTGTATTGATCTTACCGCAGAACAGTCCTCTTTGCTTTGCCTGTACAGGAGAGTACAAATCCAGGTGGTTTTCATCCACTGCTGTAACCTTGATCTCATTTGTCTCCAGCTTCCTCTCACACACTGCCGTTGCATATAGTGTTATCAGTTTACTTGGCTGGTGTGTGTTATTTTTCTGGAGACTCTTGCAGGGTTTAAGGTTATCTCCTTTTTGCACGCAGTGCGGTAGACTGCCTGGATTCAGCGTGATGAGGTTTTTTTATAGCTCTTGCTTTGTTCGTGGTGTCCCAGCATGGCTGAACTTGGTGTCCCTCCCCCGGCAGGCATGTGTCCTTCGTGGACTGTCCCGGCCACGACATTCTCATGGCCACCATGCTGAACGGGGCTGCTGTGATGGACGCCGCTCTGCTCTTGATAGGTAACGTTTCCCTCCATCCTGTCTTCTGTACAGCTGTGGTCCTCAGTCTGGGTCCTGGAATACCTACCTCTGCTGGGGTTTGTAACAGCTGGTCCCTTAATCACCTGGGCTCACTATTGTTTGAACCCTGTGCTGATTAGTGACTTTTGGGGCTGCTCTTATTCAGGTGTGTGAGCTGAAACTACCCAGAAGAAAAGACACTGACTCCCTGTGGGAGATGTCTGTTACAGGGTCTTTGTCGCCTGTGTCTGTGCATCATCTCCAGTTACGAGCGGTTTAGTGAGAAATAATTAAGAAGTTGCTCCCTTAGCAAATTGAGGAGAGAACATAAAGCTCTGTGTGTAGAAGTTGCTGGAAATAGTCTTCTGTGCTTTAAGGTATTCCATGCTTCATGATCTATAAAACACTGTGCAGGAAAAAGACCGGTTTCAGGCACCCCTTAGCCCTAGTGATTAAGCGTGCAGGTGGACTGCTTGCTTCGGCGGCAGCACATATACTAAAATTGGAACAATACAGAGAAGATTAGCATGGCCCCTGCGCAAGGATGACACGCAAGTTCGTGAAGTGTTCCATATTTTTTCATGCCCCTCGGACCACACCTATACCATCTACCTCATTATGATTTCTTATTTATTTATTGCACATCTCCAGTCTTTGTTTACACTCAAACTGTTTACTTGTACATTGTCTACTGTTTGTCTATTGTCTTGATGCGCTGTCTGCACTTTGTTTTTGCGCTTGTTTTAACAATCGAGAGACTTTCTGTCAGTATGAATTCCATTGTACCGGTTACATATGGCAATAAAGCTCAAGTTCAAGTTCAGTGGACATAAGGTCCCCCTGAACCAGGACAGAGAACCACTGCTAGGCAGTATTTGGCTTTCAGGACGTTTTCCGTCTTACTGGTGACTGCATTGTTATTAAAGATATTTTGTAATGGTAAGAAGAAATGAATGTTGCTAAATCCACCATCGGGCTATTATTTTACATCCTCCCCCCTCCTTCTCCCTCCCAGCTGGCAATGAGTCGTGCCCTCAGCCCCAGACTTCTGAGCACCTGGCTGCCATTGAGATCATGAAGCTGAAACACATCCTGATCCTGCAGAACAAGATCGACCTGGTGAAAGAGAGCCAGGCCAAGGAGCAGTATGAGCAGATCCTGGCGTTTGTGCAGGGTAAGGACTGGCCTCCGGCCCCCCGAATCGGGACACGCGTCTTATCTGTGCCTCTGCAAACCGAGTCATAGTTCTTTAGGTTGAACCTGCCGTCTTCAGATCACCCTACACAAGGCCGCTGAGTCTGGATGTATTCCTCTAATGTCCCAAGACCGTTTTCTGCATTAAGCCTTTCAGAATAAAAACAACATGTGGTGATAATTTAGAGACAGATTGATTCACATGCTAGTGAGCTGAACTGATCTGCTGGACTGATTGATTAACTCCCTGTCAGTTTGTTTTGTCAAGGGGTTGTCTAAACGTGAGTTTTAGTAGCCTGCGCGGCCACGCGGGGACAGCCGCTTCGCGCGCGGCGTCGATTCTCGCTCGAGGTCAGCTTGGTTTTCTGCGCGTTGACCGCCCTGACTGGACGTGCCGTTTCCTTTCCCAGGCACGGTCGCGGAAGGAGCCCCCATCATCCCCATCTCCGCCCAGCTGAAGTACAACATCGAGGTGGTGTGCGAATACATCGTGAAGAAGATCCCCGTGCCCATCCGCGACTTCATTTCGGAGCCCCGGCTCATCGGTAGAGACGCCCCCGCCGCCGCCGCCACCCTCTGGGAGAGCCTTTTGTTCCATCTGAGCTCCGTTATAAAGCCGGTCTAATGATTCAGCTAACAGCATAGTTGTCAATACTTCAGCATGGCTCTGAAGGAGTTCTGAAGTGCAGTTAGGTAACGGTGCTTCTGCGAATGTGCATTTTTCCCCAGTCATCAGCTAGAAGAGACCTTCAGATAAATCCTCTTTGTTTCCATTTTAAGAACATTAACTTAATTGTTTAAATGAGTGCTGAGGTTCCAGCAAAAAAAAACAACGGAGCACGCCAGGCCTCCAGGAACTGAGTTTGACTCCTGATCTAGAGAGATTAGGAGCAACTCACTGCAGAGATGTCTGAATTCAGACTCCAATATACTGATTTTTCCCTTAATGCAAATCGTTATTGAATATTTCGCTCCGTCTTCCTCTGTCTTATCTTTGATCTTAACTGGGCAGATTTCGGGGGTAGGTTTGGGCTGGAGATGGAAGCTGTCGGGCATTCTCAAACCTTTTTTTCCTTTCCGATACCAGTGCTAGGGGGTTCACCTTGCTCTAAGCTGTGCTCTGTGTTCTTTGCCAGTCATCCGGTCGTTCGATGTGAACAAGCCGGGCTGTGAGGTGGACGACCTCAAGGGTGGTGTTGCCGGAGGGAGTATATTGAAAGGAGTCCTGAAGGTGAGACTCTAATTTTAACGTTGGTGCGTTTATATAACCCTGTGACTGGACGGAAAAGCAAATTCTCTCATGTTGCAGTTGCATCTCTTTATGCGCCTTTATTCATTTGTGTGAGTTTTTCTTTTTTCCTTGTTTCCTTTAAAGTCACACTTAATGCTCAGTATCACCCTTCAACTATGGTGTTTGTGATCTAGATTCCTTGCAGTATTGTTTCTCGTCTCGCCAGGCTACAGAGCTTTAATTGTTTTTTCTTGATTGTTCAAGAGAAAGAGTGTTGTGGAGCTGTGATCTTTTTTTCCTGTTCAAGTTAAAGGCTTTTTTATGTAGGAATAACGCATTTTCTACCCTGCTGAGGATAGCAGCAGTATTTAAAAAGTTAGCTTCCAGGCCTAGAAAGCCAATGCGTTATGGGGTAAATGTTTTGGTGGCCTGGAGTGCCTTAACTACATAATCGATCTGTTTGTTGGCTTAATGTGATCAGTTTAGTTCTTTGTCACGTTGTGTTAGATGAAGCTGGCTACAGGGCCATCAACAAGGTCTGGAAAAGACCCTTGAGTGGTTGTGCGCCCCCTTGATCACGGTCTTGATCTTCTCTTTCCAGGTGGGTCAGGAGATAGAGGTCAGGCCGGGCATCGTGTCAAAGGACCACGAGGGAAAGCTCATGTGCAAACCCATCTTTTCCAAGATCGTCTCGCTGTTCGCGGAGCACAACGACCTGCAGTATGCTGCCCCTGGGGGCCTGATCGGTGCGGATACTTCTTTTTAATTCCTGCCTGTTTGAAGCTCTGGGTGCGAGAGGCGGGGCTGGGAGAAGCGGGATGATTTGACCGTGTGCTTCACTGTGTCGCAGGTGTGGGCACAAAGATCGACCCGACGCTGTGCCGAGCGGATCGCATGGTGGGCCAGGTCCTGGGCGCAGTGGGGGCGCTGCCCGAGATCTTCACCGAGCTGGAGATCTCCTTCTTCCTGCTGCGCAGACTGCTGGGCGTGCGCACTGAGGGGGACAAAAAGGCGGCCAAGGTGTGTGAAGCTGTGTGAGGCTCCTGTAGTGAAGCACGTTGAACAAAGAGGCACACAGCAGGCCTAGACAGAAGATCAAACAGGAGAGGAATGAAGACGTATCTCCGGCTCTGAACTGCTGTGAGCTGAGGGGGAGCCCTCCGGGGAAAAAAGATTTTCCAGATAAATTATATTTAAGAAACTCAATCGCGTTACCACTGTCTAACACTTTATTACAACTCGCCAAAACAAGGCTGACCCAAAAAGGACTGCTTCTTTCTGCCTTGCTTAACTCTTTCCACATGCAATATCAGGTTGATTTAGCAGTTCGTTATTTTAACCATCGTAAGTCGTGGAAGCATTCGGCGAGATTAAGGATTAAAATCATGACTTGGAAAAAGTTCAGCGTATACCAAAGGTTTTTAGTCTGGATCAAGAATTCTCCCTGAAGGGTCAGCTGCACTGTTTTCAGTTCTGGTTAGACTCTCATCTTGTAGTGGCAAAGACTGACAGGTTATCTTTGTATATCCCATGTGTGGAAACTGATTATAGCACTACGAGTTGAAAGCAGCCTTTTGTTTGTGCTAGTAGTGGTCTGTGAAACCTTTAGTGTTTTTGTAACAAACTCCTTTAGGTTTAGTGTCCCAAGTATTTAACTTTTGCAGCCTCTCATACACAGCCTAGCAGTGCTTTGGAGATATTTTGGTCATCCTTGCTGTGGTGTGAAATGTTGGGATGCGCACACAGCAAGCAGCAGTGTGCTGCCCTCGTCTCGAATGCGCAGTTAAATTGCGGAGAAGCCGCCCCCCCTCAGAATCTAGTATTTGTTCATTATTGTGTTCTTATGATTGAAAATCAAATCTCTCCCCCCCCGGCCTCAGGTACAAAAGCTGTCCAAGAACGAGGTGCTGATGGTGAACATCGGCTCGCTGTCGACTGGGGGCAGAGTCAGCGCGGTGAAGGCCGATCTGGCCAAGATCGTGCTGACGAATCCCGTCTGCACCGAGGCGGGGGAGAAGATCGCCCTCAGCCGGAGAGTGGAGAAGCACTGGCGGTGAGTTTTCTTTACCTCCTGCCTCTTTTTAACCTCTTTTGTTTTTCCGGACTGTACCAAACCTTCCGTAAGATCCCCTGAAAGAAGAGGGGGTTCTTCACCTGTTAGCTGCGTGAGTGCCCTGCAGCCTTGATAAAAGATGTTTCATAGTTTTATGAGAAGTATTTTGTAAGGACATAACCATACCAGCAAGTACGCTATTGTTACTAGCCATATAGTAGTTAACATGCTTTTGACATAACTGCATGCTCCGAATGCGAGTCCTCTAATATCTCTCTTTGGCTGTTTGCTTTTTTTTGTTACCAGTTTGATCGGCTGGGGCCAGATAAGGAGAGGCGTGACGATCAAGCCCACGGTGGACGACGACTGATGCGTGGCCTTAACCGGCTGAATATATATATACGTACACACCACCCAAGTCATCTGTTCAGAACCACGGAGCTCTCCGCAGAATGCAAGCTGACTGTCTGGACTGGAATCATAGGGTTCTGCTTTTTAAATGGAATTGTTTAACTCCCATAACAGATTTGCATAATTTATACATACAACAGAGGTTAGTTTTGGGATCACAGAGGTTTGATAGTATGTCAACACCTATCAACGAAATCCATTAAAAAAATCTTTTGAACAAATGTTTGGTGCCTTGGTCTTCTGTTATAATAAACACGTGGATGGTGTTTTTTGGTAATAATGGATGTTAATATCAAATTTTATAAAACTCTAACTCGGAAACCACAGGTCTGCTCTTTTCCAATGTTTTTTTTTTTCTTCACACAAAATACTGTAATAGGGCAACTGCCTTTAGTTTAAGTAACATTTGATGCCTTCTCAGGAGGTGTTGGTGGACTTCTGCAAATCCTGTTGATTAATAAGCCGTTTTCTGTATTAATTCTAAAATGAAAGTTACCTGGAATCGGCTAATTTAGACCTGGTGAGAGAGAGGCGTGTTTAGTCAAGTAGGTTGGGGGTGTTGACAGAGCTCTGTTTTCTGAAATGCTATGTGTTTATCTTAATGCATTGGAGCCGTCATCTTATTTATTTTCTTAAAAGGCGGAGAACGTTTTAACGTTTTAAACTGCCAAGGGTCTTGTTTAAGAAGAGCGTTCGCCATCTTAAAACATGATTTGTCTGGTAATACGGTATTTAGGTGTGTTGCAAAAGCAAACGATCTTGCACACGACAGAAATCTGTAAGCAGCACTTGCTGGTGAGGGCGGATTCTTAAACGCACTCAACTGGGCTGCAGAGCTGAATGATAACTCGGTGTGTTCATAACTCGCCTCTTATTTCATTCCGCACCTGGGTCATTCCAGAATCATGAGCCGCAAAAATCTGAAGAGCTTATATCAGTCTCACAAATATTTATATTTAAGGCATGATCTTGAGTTATGTAAAGTGGCTGGATAACTTCCTGAGATCGGAATGAACTTAATGGGCCGAAAGGAGTCCCCTTGTTTAAAAAAAAAGTGCAATCAGTCTCCTAAATTAGTCTGAGGCTGACAGGGTGATGTTGCAGGGAAGATGAGGACAAAGCACGAAAAAGTAATGCAAATGATGGCGTGAATACAGCGGAACCATAGTGATGGGATTTCGTCCTGGCTGAGAAACAGTTTAAGCATCAGTAAGCTGGTCACTTTACATATGCTATATATTCATTTTAAAAAACGTTTTGAAAAGAAACAACATTAAACCCCAAGAAACCTCTTGATATGTGATTCAATTACATCACCTCGGTGGATTTCTCCAAGACTACTGCAAACACTGACACTTTATTTAAAAGTTGATCAAAAGACGCAATGCAATGGATATGATTACTATAGTTGGGGAATTAAGAGTACTTTCAAAATAAAAGAATGGGTTTAAAAAGAATACGGATAAAAAAAGAACATCTGCGTAGTTTATTTACTACACGACCATTTATATTAAACAGTTCATTACACGTCTATGCACTTAATCCTAAATGTTTTAAATCCTAAATTCGTGACACGTTAGTGTTAGTATAATTTAAATGCACGGAAAACTGGAACCATGTAAAACGTTTTAGACCCATAAATATACGATTGTATTACTATTTTAACATTAAATAGTTTTATTACCCATTACTTAAACGCGTCCTTTAAATAATAATATATTTTTTTGCTTTTTAAAAATGTTTTACCAACATCTACGGAAAATTCCACGTTAATAGCGTGGCCTTCCCACCGGTTTATTAAAACAAAATCACCGCATGAACTCTTTGTCACAGGGAATACATTAAAACAAGAAAATTGTTCCGAGGCCTTGAAAAGCCGCAAAACGGATCTGTAAAAATAAAATCAGTCTCGCTGGTTCCTTTTTTTTTTTTCGGGAATAATGCAGAGCAGCCCTCCGGCCTTGGCCTGCCCGGAGTGACGGCGCCGAGCAGCTTTCTCAATCCCCTTCCGCATTTTCCTACGGCTCTAAGGCAGTGACGTGGTGCTGACGGCGGGGCTGGCGGAGCTGGGGGCCGCTGCTCGGAGAGACTCGGCCCCTCCCTCCCTGCGCCTCAGCGGCCCGCCCCGCCGACACCAGCTCCCGATAGAGCCCAGCCCGAGTCTGGGGGAGCCGCGACGGCCTCGGGAAAGCCAGAGGACCAGGGGACGCCACCCCGCCACGATCGCCGCACTGCTGGTATGTTTCGCACCGCGCCGATGTGCTTTGCGCTACGACCCCCTCCCTCTTAGGTGTGAAATGCGAGTTTTTGGCCCTTTCTGTATTTTGTGTTTCTTTCCAAAAGCACGACGCGGGCTTTCCGGGCCTGGCCTTGGCTTAGCGTAGAGGCCCAGGCCGCAAGGAGGCCGCAGGTAGGCCTCTTCCGAGGAAAGGAGGGGGCGGGAGTGTTTCATCTTAGTCTGTTTTGGCGGGGACCGCTTTTAATTGCTGGATGTTTTTTTATGGGAGGGGGGCAGTAGACGTGTTGAGTGTTATTCAAGGTGGGGGGTTTATTTTTTGTTTGGCCAAAAAAAAAAACAAGTCGGTTGGTTGAGTTGAACGGAGAGAGCGGAGGCCCCGGCCGAGAAACCAAGATGGCGATCGTGTTCGGGTTTTGTTGTTGTTATTTTTTTTTTTACGGAAGTGTGATAGGAGGAGCAGATTAGGCGCCATTTTACTAGCTCCGTGTTTTACAGCCTATGCAAGGAATATACAGAAGGGGGCCCGGAGCATCTGCTAACGTAGCCGTTTGGACAGGCGGTGTGGGCGGGGGCAGACATGATCTGAGCGCCAGCTGTCACCAGCGACTTCATCTACACTTGTTATTAATAAGGAGGTCTCCTCCACCGTCAGTGAACGTATACCTCTAACAACCTGTTTACTAACAACATTGCTGCACTGGATAGAATAAAGCTGCAGTTTCAGTTTAATTGCTACAGTATGGACAGGTGACATTACCTGTCATTTGTGTGCACCTGGGCATTCTGTCATATATGTGGACTCGTAACGTTTTTTTAAATATATGAGATCTTATTTCATAATATATTGTTCAGTTATAGTTCGATTTTACAAATGTTTGCCAGGTTAACAGCACAGTGACAGTTCTCAGTAATGGGTTCATGAATCCAATATTAGTTTCAACAGCCAGGCACACATTCCCTATATGAATATTTTTAACAATTCAATTGGTTCGATCCAATGATTTCGTGCATGCCACTAACACAGGGACAGTGTTAATTCCCCATTCACATATGTATATTAGGTTCGGACTTAGTTAATGTGTTCTACAGAAGAACTCCCTCTAGTGATAAAAGACAGATAAGACTTTGATAGATGCTTTATTGCCCACTACTGTGGACATTTGTCTTTGGCTTCTCCCACAGAAGTACATAAGTCACATAAAATCACATGAAATCACAATAATAGTATGTGATACATAAATAGGTGGAAAAATAAATAGGTAAAGGGGAGGAAAACATTTACATACCTTAATTTAGTACTTTTATTGCAGTGATACTCGAGTTCAGTGGTACTTCAAGTTCAGGCTCCTCTGAAACTTTGGAGTTGTTTCTTTTAACTAATGCTTATTTACTAATGTTTAAAAAACCCCACTATGGTACATTTTTCCCTTTGCTGCCCCAGTGTTAATTACCCCAAAATGGACATAATAGGCCTATTGCAAAGTTAAAGCAATTTTCTCTTTGTGGTGTTGAAAGATCTTCTCCACTAGTGTGTATCAGATTGTTCTGTACTGTCTTCTAATTCAACTTTTTAAAAGGGACAGTTGCCTCATTTGGATCTATCCCTAGAGCTTCTAGGGTTCACCTGTTATTAAGCATTTGTAGCTTTTCAAGTGAATATATGATTGAAACTGCAGGACATAATTCATATACATTCCAGTTCCAAGAGTTTGTGACCAGTTTGTAAATAACCGATGTGCCGTGCCATTCATTTGCCTCTTAATGTAATAGAAAAACATGCTAATTTTATAGTAATGTAGTTTTTTAGTCACTAGTGTTGATTTTCCATATAGTTTAGTGTTTCTGTACTATGTAGAAAAATACCGCAGTGCTGTTTGCAGAAATAGCTTTCTTTTTACGGTATTTGAGCTAGGCTTTAATTCATTTTAAATCATGCTGCAATGTATTGTTAGGATCCCACTGACAAATGAAGTGTCAAGACAATGGATGAAGATGTGACTGGGCTGGCACTGCATCCACAAGAGCCAAAGATCTTTTTCGATGGGTCAGGTAATTCTTCATATTAATGGTTTTTTCTTATAGCTGACAGATGTCCTGCTCTTGTGACTTTGATCCCAGTTTTAACGAACCTTTCAATTTCCTTTAAATATTATGACAATAATCTTTATTTTGTATAGCACCTTTAAAAGTAACTTCAGAGTGCCTTAGAGTAAGATAATTAACAAGGAGAATAGGTAACAAAATGAGCACAATTAAAAACAAGGGTTTAGAACGCAGACGTAATGCAGGAAGGGGAAGACAAAGAACTGATGAAATAAAACCCCTTCTGAAGAAGAAGGTTTTGAATCTGGGTTTGAAAGAGTTTAGGGAGGGTGACTCTCTGATATCCTCGGGATAGAATAAGAGTTTTGGTTGCAGCAGGAGAAGGACCTCTCACCCATAGAGTGTAAATGGGCTTGGGGGACAGACAGGAGACCAGAACACCAGAATCAGACTAACACAGTTTGCAGAGTGGGGAGCAGGAAGACAGTCATTCAGGTACTGAGGTGCCAACCCATGAAGCCTTATAGGTGAGCTTGAGGGGTTTGAAAACACAAAACCTGACTGGAAGCCAGTGCAAGGACTCCAGGGCAGGGGTGACATGATCGCTTGCACGTGACGGCTGCTGGATTCTGGACACACTGGAGTTTGTCCAGAGTGGATTTAGAAACCTCAGAGACTAGGGCTTAGACGTAGAAGATGTGGGGGCGACAAGCTTTTCCAGCTGTACACAGAAAGCCTTCTAGGCCCTCACCCACCTGATGAGCTGTCCTGCTGCGTGTGAGCCTCCCAGGCCTGTTAGAGGTTGTGAAGCCTGCGGAGCACCGTGGTGGGGGGCCGTGCCGTCCCCGTGACGACGCCGATCTGGTTCTCGCCAGCAGAGATGCAGGCGGCCGCCCACGCGGACGAGGGCGAGATCGTCGTGGAGGTGCAGGAGACCGTCTTCGTGTCGGAGGCGGGCGGCGCGGGCGTGGCCGTGCACGGCTTCAGCCCCGAGGAGCTGGACCCGGTGGTCATCCAGGACGCCATCGAGAACGTCGTGGCCGAGTACGTGCAGTGCTCCGAGGCCGAGGGGCCGGGGGCCGTGCTCATCCCGGACGAGATGCTGGGAAGCGGCGCTCCGGCGGGGGTGTCCGCGGAGGCCTGCGTGATTCCCGCCGGAGGCCTGTCGGAGGCGGGGGGCGTGGTGCTCCACGCCGGCGCCGCTCTGGCCGACATCCCGGTGGAGGCTCTGCAGGTGGACGTTGTTCCTGAAGAGGTCCTGGTGTCGGAATGCGACCCTGCGGGGGCCATCGACGCCGAGCAGGACCGGACCACCTGCGGGGACTACCTCATGATATCCCGTGAGTTCCCGGAGGAAGGCAGCTGGGAGAAGGAGTCCGAGGAAACGGGGGTTTGGGAAGCAGTCGAGCCGTACCTCAGCTCCATTTCAGAGCCTTACCCTCTTCTGTGCACTAGATGTCAGTAAAAGCAGAGAAACTATTCGTTTTATCTTAGTAATGGGGACAGGTGCCTTGTAAATAGAGTTGAAGAGTTTTGCATTGTATCAGCAAGCACAAGCCCTTATGTCTACAGTTTTATGCGTGCAGACCGTTGTGTGAAGAAATAATATCCTGCTGTGTCTCCCATTGGCTTCCAGTGGACGAGGCCGATAAAATTGTGCAGCACGGCAGCGGAGAGATCGCCGTGGACGCAGGGGCGGAGGAGCAGACGCCCTCCCCCAAGGAGGACGGGGGGGAGGTTATAAAGGTGTACATCTTTAAGGCCGAGTCGGGGGAGGAAGACCTGGGTAAGGGACTCCAGGATTACTACCTGCCCAAGAGAAATTGGCTGGGGGCGGGTGTGGATGTTCAATAAAAGCTGGGGGTGCTGATGTTGATAATTATTAACTGCTTACACTTATATGGAGCTTTTCTGCTTTACGGGTAATGGGGATCCCTTCCACCACCACCAGTGTGTAGCCCCCACTTGGATGATGCAAAATAGCTGCCATTGTGCAGCAGTCCGCTCCCCACACACCAGCTCTCAGTGGGGAGGAGAGCAGAGTGATGAAACCAGTTCAGTGACGGGGATCATTAGGAGGCCATGATTGGTAGAGGCCGGGGGGAAATTTGGCCAGGGCACCCCTGCTCTTTTCGAAAACTGCCCCTGGTGTGACATTTCCACCCGAGTGGCAGGTAACCACACCTCACAGACGAGCCCCCTTTATCTTTTCAACAGAGAGTGAGGTCTGGGCTCATGTGGGCAGAGCAGTGGACGGCCAGTTGGCTTGAGTGTCTTTGCACACGGAGTTGTACTGTGGGTTTTCCAGGTGGCACGGTGGACATCGAGGAGAGCGATGCGGAGCACGAGCACGGCGTTGGGCTGCTGGAGCCGTCGGGACACGGGCCGAGAGAGAAGATGCTGTACGTGACTGTGGGGGGCTCCCAGCCCGATGAAGAAGACCTCAGTGAGTGCCTGAGTGTTTCAGTGAGGGCGGTCTAGGGCAAGAGCACACGAATCCAGTCCTGGAGTCTAGTCCAACTGAGCCTTTAATTGCCTAATTGAGCTCGTTTGCTTTATTGAAGTGTTTCTTTGTTCTTCTTATGCTGGCGATTTAGACAGACCTATAAATCCTGCTGGAAAGTGCTATTGCAGAGCAAGGATTGGGTACCCTGGTTTATAGTCGGCTGCTATCATCAGGGCCAGGCAAGGTACTGGTTACTAACAACTAAACAAGCAATTTGACTGTTTCTCATTTACAGCCTGTCGTGTGGTGTTCTTACACAAGACAAGCACATACTGTTGATTGTCGTCCTTACTGTGAAAATAGTTATTTTAAAACAAAGGAGAGGAAAAAAATAAAAATCCCACCCCGATTTAATTGTAACCTAGAGCATGGCTGCCTGATTCTTCCAGAAGGTGTGTTCTTCCAGACGTTTGCTTATTGTACATCCACTCTGTTTGGAATCGCCAGCTGTTGTTAAAATTCAGCTCTTCTGGCATCGACTGCCGGACTCGCCTGGGTGAGAGCAAGGTGCCCGCTTGCACAGTCCATTTGTCACCCGACCTGCCGCGCAGCTAATGCACCAGCGCTGGTGGTGGTTGGCGGAGCTGGAGTGCCTAGAGTACCCTAGCGGACTCATCCTGGGGGCACTTCACCAGGGACCTGAGCTGAGTCGCTGCCGCGTGTGGTGCCACAAGCCAGACTCGAACCCCTGACACCCGACCCACGCTTGATCGCATTTACTGCCCCTGGAGCACGGCCCCTTTAATTCCAAGCATGCAAATAATGTTCCCCCCCCCGTCTCTCTTACCCAGATGCGGCTGAGGTGGGGGGCGAGGTGTACATGGAGGTGGTCGTTGGTGGAGAGGAGGCGATGGCGCACGAGCAGCAGTACGACAACACGGTCCTGAGCAAAGACTTCATGCCCGTGGCCTGGGCCGCGGCTTACGGTCAGTGTGCGCGCGCGTCTTTTCCCGTCCCGCGAGAGTCTGTTGCGGGAATGGCGCCGGTCCAGGTGTTTCCGTGATGGTTATTAAATCCGGACCCGTCCGCGCCGGCTCGCTGCCTGGTGTCACCCCTGGGTCCCGTTGACAGGTAACGACGAGAGCGAGGCCTGTGAGAACAGGAACGGGGCCGCCAGCGCCCTGCTGCACATCGACGAGTCCGCCAGCGCTGGGAAGGGGGCGAAGCAGAAGACCAAACGCCGGAAGAAGATCGATGCCAGGCAGTTCCAGACAGGTATTATCAAGCAGCAGGGTTTCCATTGGCACTTTCACGCATTTTGACCAGTTACTGCCCTCTCCGTTCTTCGATTGTGAGATTTTTGCACTGCTCATTGCTGTCTTGTCTGGTGTGCGTTGGGGTGGTTTGCGTAGATGTGTTGGAGGGAAGCTGTTTGTTATTCTCTTGCCAAACCTGATTCCGTGCAGCTGGTTGCTGTGGCGATAAATTCTTGAATGAATGAATCCTGTGGTTGTGTAGGGCAGTTCATGAAGGGGAATAAAAATATCTCCATTCCATTGATTTCCTCTTCCCTCTCCCCCCCTCTAGCCATTATAATCGGGCCTTACGGGCAGCCCCTGACCGTGTATCCCTGCGTCCTGTGTGGGAAGAAGTTCAAGTCCCGGGGGTTTCTCAGGAGGCACATGAGGAACCACCACGAGGTGCTGAACAAGAAGAAGTACCAGTGCACGGACTGCGACTTCACCACCAACAAGAAGGCCAGCCTGCACAACCACATGGAGGTGCACAAGCTGACCGGCAAAGCCGAGAAGGCCGTCGAGTGCGAGGACTGCGGCAAGGAGTTCTCCCACGCCGGCGCGCTCTACACCCACAAGATGGTGCACAGGGACAAGGGCGCCACCAAGATGCACAGGTGCAAGTTCTGCGACTACGAGACGGCGGAGCAGGGCCTGCTGAACCGCCACCTGCTGGCCGTGCACAGCAAGAACTTCCCCCACATCTGCGTGGAGTGCGGGAAGGGCTTCCGGCACCCCTCGGAGCTGAAGAAGCACATGAGGACCCACACGGGCGAGAAGCCCTACCAGTGCCTGTACTGCGAGTACAAGTCGGCCGACTCCTCCAACCTCAAGACGCACGTCAAGACTAAGCACAGCAAGGAGATGCCCTACAAGTGCGAGCGCTGCTTCCAGACCTTCCCGGAGGCCGAGGAGCTGCTGCACCACGCCCTCAGCCACGAGGAGGCCAAGACGCACCAGTGCGCCCACTGCGACCACAAGAGCTCCAACTCCAGCGACCTGAAGCGGCACGTCATCTCCGTGCACACCAAGGACTACCCGCACAAGTGCGACGTCTGCGGCAAGGGCTTCCACCGGCCCTCCGAGCTCAAGAAGCACATGGCGGCGCACCGCAGCAAGAAGGTCCACCAGTGCCGGCACTGCAGCTTCAAGATCTCCGACCCCTTCGTCCTCAGCCGGCACATCCTCTCGGTCCACACCAAGGACCAGGCCTACCCCGGCAGGCGCCGCAGGAAGCCCTTCGGGCCGCGGGGGGAGCTGAAGAAGGCCGGCGGCAAGGCGCACCGGGAGCGCCGCGTCTACCAGTGCCAGTACTGCGACTACAGCACCGGCGACGCCTCGGGCTTCAAGCGCCACGTCATCTCCATCCACACCAAGGACTACCCACACCGCTGCGAGTACTGCACCAAGGGCTTCCGCCGGCCCTCCGAGAAGAACCAGCACATCATGAGGCACCACAAGGACATGGTGCCCACGGACTGAGGGGGCCGGCCCGGCTCTCGTGCTCATGTTGGGAACGGGGCGGCCCGGCCCGGCCCCGTGCCGACTCGCGCGCGGCGCCGAGGGCCCTGCCCCATGAGCTGCCCGCTGACAGGGCCTCAAGCATTACACAGGGTCGATCCGAGATCGCAGAGAGAGCACTTAGCTGGCTTCAAGTGTTTTGCACCTTAAAAGATCCCCGTTTTTTTGTTCTCCCCCAGGGTTGTTGACTAGAATTGAAATGAATTACCTCTCGGTGCGGGTATATCTCACTGAAACCCTCCGTGACTTTCTTTGCTCCGTTGTTTCCCATGCTTCTTAGTTCTTTCTTCTTCTCCCTTATGCCCACCGCTGTTGTTGATATGTTAACGTGTTAAGTATGAACATATGTGTCTTTGTGTAGATTATATATATATAGTGCTCACAGAAGTAGGGGATGTTGACAGATTCTTTTTAGTTGTGATGTCGGTTTTGCTCTCCCCGTGGTGGGGAAGTAGTGGGTTCCCCGGTGGTCCCACTTCACGTGGGTCGTTCGTCTTGTATACAGCAGGCCGACCACAGATGCGTTAGGGGCTTATTTTCCCACCCAGGTGTGCGCTGAGGGAAGTGCGCGTGGAGACGGCCCACAGAGAGGGTTTGTGCGGCGGGTTTGCAGCAGCCTGCACTTTCCAGAAATGGAAAGGCGAAAGGCAGCTGGCACGTTGTGCCACAGTCTGTCGTTGTCCGGCTGTAGAGTCAGCAGGAACAAACTGGCGCTGTGACTGATCTGCTGAGCGGGGCTCCTTGAATCCAGGATCCACGAGCGCTCAGCGGAGTTCTGAGGGACAGGTTCTGTTCCCTGTGGGCCGCTGATATAGCCGCACGTGCACAGGCTGATGCAGGCTGTAGCGATGCTGAGCATTGCAATGGCGGTCACGCCTGTGCTCTCTGGCGCGTCTCACTTCACAGCGCGCTGGCCATCTCGTACGACTGGACAGACCCCCGCCAGACCCCAGCACTGAATCCACATGACCGGTGATCCTGTGACCAACAGAGCTGACTCTCACGTCTGTGAGGGCAACTTTGCAGATGTCCGCAGTCTGGACACTGGAAGCTTTTGAGTGTTCCTCTGTCCTCTCTTCGTTCTCCGAATCGAACAGTGCTCTGGCCTGCTTCCAGACATCCGACTTGCACCCAGACCCTGACGTGACCAGTGACGCCTCCTGACCTCCCCATGGTGAACATCTCTGAGAACTGTGGCAGATGGGTTCAAGTTCAAGCACCTCCCCTGCGGGACCTCCAGAAACGGGGGTCTGCCTGCCAGAGGGGTGCAGCTGGAGCTCATCAGGAGCACGAGGTGTGGCTGCTTCAGTTGCGCTCTCTCGAAGTTGTAGGATTTCGTGGGAAAGTTGGCCTAAAACCAGCTGGTCATGTGGCTTCCATTTTGATTTGATTGCTTTAGTGGAGCGATCACTTTAGTAGCTGGAGTGGGATGTTTCGGTTCTTTCATCTGTGCTGTGCTGTGCTTGTGATTGGCTATTGCATTATTTTGCAAGGACTAGAAGAGAAAATGTCATTGAGGCGGTCTTCTCCAGTAGGTCTTTGAAATTTGTTTGCCTTTTGTTTCGGATGAAGTGGGTTGTTTTTAAAAGCAAAATGAGAAGCTGTCTACTCTGCATTTCCCAGGATTCCCTTGTGTAGTGAACAGCATGTCACAAATTCTGTTTCATGCTTAAAGGGGAACTTGAGGTCTTGAAATAGAGCAGTTATTTTAAATTTGGTGGGTGGGCATTGACTCTTGTTTTGAGCTGTAGAAGTAAATGGGGGTCTTGCACTCCTGTGTTTTATGCCTCTCTTCCAATATATTTCAGTCTACGTTTTGAGCACATCTTACTTTGCCAACACATTCACATAGCTCTGTGTTTCCTGGACATCCAAACACTGAGATTTGGCTTTGTGAATGAAGAACCCCTTCATGTCTGATTAAAATTAGATTTGAAATAGTTTTAGTTTGCATCCCCTAAGGTTGTTCTGACATGTTTGCAGTAAAGTTTTTCTTCCTCGAGAGCCGACGCCCTTACTGGATGACCTCGGGGACTCTCTACAATGTGAATAACTCCACGGTGGTGTGCTGTCTGCAGCAGCGAAAACAAAACGCTGTTGTGTGTGATTGTTTAGTTGCAGTGTTGGACCCAGTGTTCCCTAGTTTCATATTTTCATAATGTGTATATACATGCTGGCTTTTGGTGTGGGAATGTTTTGGATTGTATTGGGGGGGAGTAAGAATAAGAAATTTTACTTGATATATATTTTAAGAAATGTTAATTGTTGACATTAAATCT